>NC_063161.1:5291579-5946579 GCF_023159225.1 Perognathus longimembris pacificus | reverse complement strand
TCTAATCTTCTGACCTACCCCCCCCCCCGGGTTGTTATATAAGACACCCACTCTTTAGAAGAAAAAAGCAAGCTTCAAAGACGATGATGTGATTTGCCAAAAGCCACTCAATCTGCATAGAACTGAAGAGGACTGAGCCCAAGTCCCCCGAACCCACAAGTGGTGAACTTGCTGCGGCACCCAGCAATGGCTTAAAAATAACTCATTTTCCTCACCGAATCTTTCAGAGAGCAGCTCAGATGAAACCCCTCCCCCTCTTTTTTTTTAAAGTACAAAAGTCTGTGGAAGGGCTGGGGATATAGCCTAGTGGCAAGAGTGCCTGCCTCGGATACACGAGGCCCTAGGTTCGATTCCCCAGCACCACATATACAGAAAACGGCCAGAAGCGGCGCTGTGGCTCAAGTGGCAGAGTGGCGGGAAGAAGCCAGGGACAGTGCTCAGGCCCTGAGTCCAAGGCCCAGGACTGGCCAAAAAAACAAACAAACAAACAAACAAAAGTCTGTGGAAGTAACCGTAGAGCTCATGCAGAGGAGCACATTAGAGGCTCTTACTGGAACCCCAGATCCCTAGGAAAGCTTCATAAATGTTTATCAAGAGGAATCAGGCTTTGTGTTGTTGTTTTCGTGCCAATACTGGAGTTTGAATTCAGGACCAGTGTGCTATCCCTTAGCTTTTACACTTGAGGCCGGTGCTCTACCACTTGAGTCACACCTCCACTTCAGCTTTTTGCTGGTTAGTTGGAGATAAGTTGTACTGGCGTTCCTGCCCAGGCTGGCTTTGAACCTCAATCCTCAGATCTCAGCCTCCTAAGTAGTTAGGATTACAGGCAAGAGCCACTATTGCCCAGCCTTTTGAATTTCTTGAATTTATGTTCTTTCCCTTCAGAATTCACGTAAATTCTAACAGTCACACTGAAGCAACACATTCATTCCTCAGCAGAATAAAGAACCCTATGACATGCCTTAAAAACAAAGTAGAGATATACAAAACAAATTAGAATTCATTCAATTTCATTGTGCCTGTGCCCTTAGCTAAGAAACAGAGCAGATTTCATTAAATATTTCCCAAAACCCTCTGAGGAAGAAACTATTGTAATTCTGAATTTATGGATAAGAAAACTGAATTTCATTCCCACAGGCAGACAGTGGTAGAGCTGACATTGAAGCCTGGGTGTCTATTAACTGCTAGATAAGTCTGAGATGACCTTGACCCTTCTTCCTGAAGGGGGAACTTTAGAGGGAAGGTTTCAGGGTTAGTTTTATCTCCTCCCTTCATCCTCAACAGCTCCTAATTTGTGAGTAATAAATATTTTCAGTATCCACTGGGCTATCTTAATGATGGAGCGGGCCATTAAAAATTATGTTTACAGCCAGATGCTGGGTGCTCACACCTGAAATCCTAGCTACTCAGGAGGCTGAGATCTGAAGGTTGAGGTTCGAAGCTAGCCCAGGTTGGAAAGTCCACAAGATCCTTACCACCAGTTAACCACCAAAAAGCCAGAAGCAAAGCTGCTAGCGCACCAGCCTTGAGGAAAAAAGTAAAGCAAGAGCACAAAGCCCCGAATTCAAGTGCTCGTACTGGCACAAATTCAAAACAATATGATTACAAAATCATATCCTAACACGAGGAACTAAGTATAAGCCAACATACAGGGACCAAAAGCAGGATTGTTTCACTGATCTTAACCTATCTATATCTCAATCCTAGTTTTATGCACATACACTTAGATACAAATGGAAAAATATCCCAAGTATTAACAAAGTCTACTAAGCAGTGGAAAAGCTCTGGATGACTTCTTTTCTTAATCCATTTACTTAATTGCCCCAAATTTTCTACAACTAGGAAAGTGATAGCATGAGGCCCATAAGCTTAAGTCATGGTGACAGTTGGGAGTGATTTAAGTGAAATTAGCGTGGGAGGAAAAAGAATAAACTAGAAGAATAAACTAGAAAAAATGTCAAAGCTACAAGGGGCCAGTCTAGATCTTGACATGAGACAGGTAGGCTAGCTTGAAAGATGGATAATAATGGGCTGGGAAGGTGGCTTAGTGGTAGAGTGCTTGCCTAGCATGCATGAAGCCCTGGGTTCGATTCCTCAGCACCACATAAAAAGAAAAAGCTGGAAATGGTGCTGTGGCTCAAGTGGAAGAGTGCTAGCCTTGAGCCAAAAGAAGCTCAGGGACAGTGTGCCCAGGCTCTGAGTTCAAGCCCAGGACTGACAAAAAAAAAAGGGGGGGGGTGGTGGCGGGTGGCGGGGTAATAATGGGATACATGAGGTTGTGCATGACTGTGACTACCACACACCACACCCTCCTCCCTTTAACTCTGAGAGTACTGGAAGTGGTTTAACTGTTCAGTGGATGGTACAATGGTCCCGGTGGAGTGGCCAGTTACATGTGAGTTGAGCGATGGAAAGCCAGGCTCCTGTGCTCAGAGTTAAGCCTGCTGAGAGAGGACAGAGTCACTGGTTGCTGCTGAGCTTCTCTGACTCTCAGAATCCAAGAGAATCCAAGTGGTCTTTTGCATCTTTTTTGGGGGGTGGGGGTGGGGAGGTAGTACTGGGGTTTGAACTCAGGTCCTCATGCTTGTTGGGCAGTTGGTCTTTTGGCCTATTTTTTTTCTCTTCCTTTCTTTTGCTGGGCTTGAACTCAGGGCCTGAGTGTAGTCTCGACTTTTTTGCTTAAGGCTAGTGCTCTACCACTAGAGTCACAGCTCCACTTACAGCTTTCTGCTAACTGGAGACAGTCTCATGAACTTTCCTGTCCAAGCCAGCTCCAAACTTCAATCCTCAGATCCCAGCTTCCTGAATAACTAGGATTATGGATGTAAGCCATCGGTACCTGGTTGCCCTGGTTATTCAAATAGGGTCTCACGTTTATGCCCAGGCAACCTTGGCGCTCCCAAAGAGCGGGAATAACATGTGTATCCTGCCCAGCCTTTTCTTCCTTTCTTTTTTTTTTTGCCAGTCCTGGGCCTTGAACTCAGGGCCTGAGCACTGTCCCTGGCTTCTTTTTGCTCAAGGCTAGCACTCTGCCACTTGAGCCACAGCACCACTTCTGGCCGTTTTCTATATATGTGGTGCTGGAGAATCGAACCCTGGGCTTCATGTATACGAGGCAAGCACTCTTGCCACTAGGCCATATTCCCAGCCCCACTTCTGGCTTTTTCTGTATATGTGGTGCTGAGGAATCAAACCCAGGGCTGATGCATCCTAGGCAAGCACTCTAACCACTAAGCCACATTCCTAGCCCCAGATACTAATTTTGAGTATACATACAGAAGTAAACCAGATGCTTGCTTCTGGTTGATTTGAAGCTAAGTCCAAGCTAAACATTTCATAAAACTCCTATCTCCAGTTAAAGGAAAAAAAAAACAAAAACCCCAAACTAAAAAACAGAAGTAGAGCTATGGCTCAAATGGTAGTGTGTCAGTCAACCTTGTGTGAAAAAGCCAAGTGAGAGTGTTAGGTTCTGAGTTCAAGCCCCAGGATTGGGGGAGGGGGGGAAATGGGTGCCATCGGTTCACACCTATATTCCTAGCTAATAAGGAGGCTGAGATCTAAGGATCATGGTTCGAAGGCAGCCCAAGCAGAAAAGTCCCTGTGAGACTCTATCTCCAATAAACTACTCAAAAAAGCCAGACATGGAACTGTGGCTCAACTGGTAGAATGCTAGCCTTGAGCACAAGGAAGCTCAGGGACAGGGCCCAGGCTCTGAGTCCAAGCCCCAGGACCAGCAAAAGAAAAAAAAAAAAAAAGAAAAGAAAAGCAAAAGAAGAAAAGGAAAAGTACCTAGAAGAGTAATGAAAGATTCTAAACCAAACAGTTAGTGGTGGTCATTTCTCAGTGGAAAGCAGACAAAAACTATTATTATTTGAAGCCTGTACAACATGTCTAATTTTTGCCAATAAAGGAAGACACAGAGGAGGAGGAGACGGAGGAGGGGAAACCACCATCATTACATAACTGGGTACATACACAGTCACGACTCAGCAACACAAGGGTTCTGTTGCTAATGAAGGAGGAGGAAATGGGTATTAGCAAGCAGCTAAGCTGGGAGGCAAAGACACGTGCAGAGAAAGGGACATAAAACAGCAGAGTGAGGCTGGAGGGCCAGGTCACAAAAGTAATGCAAAGGCAGGAAGGCAGGAAATGCATGGTAAAGGGTTTGGTGCTTATTCTGGAGAAGAGTAAGCCCCTTGTAACTAACCAGTCACTGTATGTATGTATGCATGTACATATGGATGTGTGTGTATGTATGTATATATGTGTGTATGTATGTATGTATGTATGTATATACATACGTACATATTTTGTCGGTCATAGGGCTTGAACTTGAGGCCTGGGCACTGTCTGTGAACTCTTCTGCTTAAGGCAGGTGCTCTAACTCTTGGAGCCAGAGTACTACTTCTGGTTTTCCGGTGGTTAAGTGGAGGTAAGAGTCTTATGGACTTTCCAGCCTGGATTGGCTTCAAACCTCAATCCTCAGATCTCAGCCCCCTGAGTAGTTAAAACTACAAGTGTGAGCCAGTTGACCAGTCACTTTAGATAGCACAACAACCACCACCTGGTTACTGTAGCAAGTAAATAAATACATAATAAAAGTGAATCAAGTGCGGATGGCTCATGTCTGTAATCCTAGGTATTTAAGAAGCCGAGATCTGAAGGTTGCAGTTCAAAGCCAGCCCCAGTAGAAAAGTCTGTGAGACCCATATTTCTAATTAACCACCCAAAATACTAAAAGTGGCTCAAATGATAGAATGCTAGCCTTGAGTACAAAAGCTCAGGGACAGCACGTAGGCCGTGAATTCAAAGCCCCATGACCGGCATAGACACACACAAAAAAGCATCTGTTTTACTGTTAGTGCAAAAAGAAATACCAGTAAAGAATAGAATCTGAAATGTTTTCTGCAAACATTGTTGATGTTATAAGTGTGTCCACTCCCATCTAGCACAAGGCAAGCTGGCTATACACTGGGATCCCCAGGAACCCCTCTCTGGGTTTAATTAATTTGCTCAAGGAACTCACAAAGTTCAGAAGAACACTTAGGCGTGCTGTATTAGCTTTCTGCTACTGTAATGAAAACATGAATCAGTTTATAAAGAAGAGAGGTTCGGGGGCTGGGGATATGGCCTAGTGGCAAGAGTGCTTGCCTCCTTATACATGAGGCCCTGGGTTCAATTCCCCAGCACCACATATACAGAAAGCGGCCAGAAGTGGCGCTGTGGCTCAAGTGGCAGAGTGCTAGCCTTGAGCAAAAAGAAGCCAGGGACAGTGCTCAGGCCCTGAGTCCTGAGTCCAAGGCCCAGGACTGGCAAAAAAAAAAAAGGAAGAGAGGTTCATTTCGGCTCATGGCTTCAGAAGCTGCAGTTCACGATTTAAGTGGCCCTATTGTTTTGGACCCATAGTGAGTTACTCATCATGGCATGGTACTTATTTTATGGCCAAGACTTGAAAGGTAAAAAGGAAGGGAATGGGCACCTCCCAGTCGAGACAAGCCCACCTTCACTGGCATTTAACACACTGAAGCAACGCTCGCACCTGTAACCCTAATTATTCAGGAGGCTGAGGGACTGAGGATCACAGTTCAGAGCCAGTCAGGGCAAGAAAGTCCAGGAGACTGGTTTATTAATGACGCAGAAAAAGCCGGAAGCGACACTGTGGCTCAAATGGTAGAGCACTAGCTCTGGGCACAGAGAGACTCAAGGACAGAGCCCAGGCCCTGAATTCAAGTCCTGGGACTGGCAAAGAAAAAAGGGCGGGGTATGATCATGGATACAAATGCAATCAGATAGAAGAGGTGCTTGGGGCAAAGCATATGGGAAGGGGCAGAGATTCCATGACATCTCAGGTATACCAACCTATGGATACCTCCATGTATTCAACTACCTAGAAGCTTTCCAAGGGCTGGGGGTGTTGGTTCAGTGGTACAGGCCTGCCTAGCAAGCCAAAGGCCCTGAGTTCAATCACTAGTACTGCCAAATAATACTAATAAAAACACCTGCTTAGAAGCTCTCCAAACCCAATCCTTTTGGGGTTTTATAGAGGCTTCATTATGTAAGCAAGGTTGGATATATCATTTGTCTTTGTTCTTTTTTTTTGGTATTGGGGATCGAACCCAGGACGTTGCACTTGCTTGGCAAGCGCTTTGCCACTGAGCTACATCCCAGCCTTCATTTGTCTTTGTTAGTCATTCCAGCCCTTTTCTCTTCTCTTCCTGCTCCGAGGTTGGGAGACAAGACTGAAAGTCACATCCTCTGTAACTTTCTGGTGAGCAGCCTCCATCTTGGGACTATGAGGGACTGGACTATAAAACACATTGATCAAGGTTAAGGACTGACATGTTGATGAAATATTCTTTCTGGCTTAATTTTTTTTTTTTTTTTTTTTGCCAGTCCTGGGCCTTGGGCTCAGGGCCTGAGCACTGTCCCTGGCTTCTTTTGCTCAAGGCTAGCACTCTATCACTTGAGCCACAGCGCCACTTCTGGCTTTTTCTATGTATGTGGTGCTGAGGGATTGAACCCAGGCTTCATGCATGCTAGGCGAGCACTCTACCACTAAGCCACATTCCCAGTCCCTCTGGCTTAATTTTTAAAGGTATCAAGGTTTCAATGTTGATTTTTGTTTTAGTGATTTTGACAATCTTTGTATTATGCACCTGACTGCCATCAGATAGGTCTAGTTCAGAGCTTCTGTCTCTTTCTGATGCCTTACCCGCTGAGCCACTGTCTTCCGGCCCCTCAAATCCTGCACCAGGCTTTTCCTTTACCACCCATCAGCTTTGCTTTGCTTGGTTCGCATTGCCATCTTTCCAGCTTACTTGCGTATCCTCCTCACAGGCAGACACTGTTGTGACTTCTAATACAGGTTGGGATATTCGTGAAAATGAAGTCATACATTAAGGTTTTCTGTCTGGTTCCTCCAAGCATCGTGATACATTCATCTTGCTACCCATAGCTATAATTTGTTATCTCTCATTGCTGCAAGGTGTTTTGCTGCAATAATTAATATGACCACCTGCTATTTAGTCAATGCTGGGAATCCCTGGCTATTATGAAAAATATAAACATTTTCATGTATTGGAGAAGAAAAACAGAGTTCAACTAATGACAATGGGCTAGGAGTCGAGGTGAGGAGCAAGAGTCTAAAGCAAGCCTTGAAAAACACTGATACTTCACACCTGACAGTGACTCTTCCAGAACAGAACTGGGAACCTGGGACGCAGAAGGAGATCAAATAACCAGACAAGCGATTGGGAAGGTCCTGCATTTTAATTGCAGGGCAGTTTCTTTCTCAGCTTATTTGTCCTTATTTCACAAAAACATAAAAATGCCAATTCCTTTGTGGCTGATCTACAGAAAATCAGAAGTTGCCTATTAGCAAAGACAGGCATATGAAGACCAGAAATGTGCTAATCAACAACTAGGGACAGGACAATATGTATTTGCAAATAAGCAGATACAGAAATGCCAAACAATCTGCAGTGATTTATTTGAAGGGACAAGCAATGGTTATCACCTCCCAAAGGCAGCAGAGTAACACATGGCAATAATGTTTACGTTCCAAAGCAACAATTAAGTTATGTTTGATGTGGTCAGGGATGGTCAGCATTTTAGAAAGATTTAGCTAAGTCGTTAACAAAGCAGTAAGTATAAACATTTTGGTGCACACAGCAGCAGCAAAAAATGAGGTTAGGAAGAGTGCTAGTGCACTAGCACACACTCCCGAGAAGGGCTGAAAGTGCTCAGAACTGAGTAGGCTTGAGCCTAGTTGATTCTACACATAAACAATGGGATTCTGAACAAGATAGAAACGTCTTCCTCTAACTCATCCACTCAACACTGTACCACTGTACCTGAATACTGGAAGGGCTAGTCAGACCAATTAGGCAAGTAAGCAGTCATTTAGATTAAAAAGGAATAGTGTAGTAGTAAACGTGTCAGTCCTGGGCTTGAACTCATGGGCACTGTTCCTGAGCTGCTTTGCTTAAGTCTAGCACTCTCACCTGAGCCACTGAACTTTCAGCTTTTTGGTGGTTAATTGTTGTTAAGATTCACATGGAGGGACTGGGGATATAGCCTAGTGGCAAGAGCGCTTGCCTCATATACATGAAGACCTGGGTTCGATTCCCCAGCACCACATATACAGAAAATGGCCAGAAGTGGCGCTGTGATTCAAGTGGCAGAGTGCTAGCCTTGAGCAAAAAGAAGCCAGGGACAGTGCTCAGGCCCTGAGTCCAAGGCCCAGGACTGGCAAAAAAAAAAAAAAAAAAAAAGATTCCCATGGACTTTGCTGGCCAGGCTGGCTTTGAACTTTGATCTTCTAATCTCAGGCTCCTGAGTAGCTAGGATTAAAGGCATAAGCCACCAGCCCCTGGCTATTTCTCTTTTTATTTAAAAAAAAAACGTTGCAAAGTCGTTTATTAAACTAAAAGTTCAAAACCAAAGTGGCTGCAATAGACCCAATTTGGAGGTCCTTTCGCATAGTATAGCATTAAGCCCTCCCTTGAGAGAGAGAGAGAAAGGACTGGACTCGGATCCAAAGACTCTTGTTCCTACTGTTATTTACTGCTGTGTGACTAAGCAGCTCATTTCGCTATCTGAATTTATCTCCACACTTATAATATGGAGGTTCCATCTGCCCACTCCTACAGGTCTGAAATGAGTAGCAAACAAGACAGTAGATGCCAGGCTACTTTATAAACTATGAAGCACCATATACAGATTACTTACTATTATTCATATTTGCATTACAGTACAAGTGTCTGACAGGAACATACTTAGTATTTCAAATACTGGCTGGGGTACAGGGGTTGGAGGCATGGCTCAATTGATACAGCACTGGCAAATGAGTGAAAGCATCAGGTACCAAGTTCGAGTCCTGGTCTGAGAGCTATAAAAGAAAAAGAAAAGAAATACTGGGGTAAAGATTAAGAGCTATAGTTGGCTACAACCTAGATAGGTGCTCCAATAGTTATTACATTTCAGATGATATGGAAAAATGTGTATGTTTACACCAATATCACTTGTCTGTAAAGATTTGATTTGTCAATTCACAGACTGTCAAGGTACCTTTTTATCTATTTTTCTTCCTGCTCTTTATCTTATTTTATTGCCAGTCCTGGGCTTGAAATGGCAGCCTGGGCATTGTCCTTGAACTTCTTTTGCTCAAGGCTAGCGCTCTACCATTTGAGCCACAGCACCACTTCCAGCTTTTTCTGTTTATGTGGTACTGAGGAATTGAACCCTGGGCTTCATGCATGCTAAGCAAGCACTAAGCCATATTCCAGCCCCCTCCTGCTCTTTAATCATTTTCTACCTATCTGCCAGATAGTGACTAGAAGAAAGAGCAAGTTAAAACTGTGGATCAGTTAGTTTTCAAATTTTCACGAGTGCAGAAAAAGCCCTAAGAGGTGGGTGCTACTACTACTGGATCCAAACTGTGACTGTTATGTCTCTGGCTTCAATTTCTACTGGCATCTGGAGGTACTAAGTTCATCCTGTGGCCAAAAAGACAAATGAAAAGTTTTTGCACATGCTAGTAGGAAAAAGGATATCATGTCAGCAAAATACTTCCTACTCCATTCTTTGCTTTTATAGATAAAAGAATGCTTCAAAGCAGTGCATTGGGTCAATGTACATCCCTCTTCAGACTGCTCAGTGGGTCTAAGAACACTGCTTTCTCTGTTTAATCAGGGCAGTTCTTGCTGGCCAGTTCTGACAGGAGGGATTTCTGAAGATGATGTAGGAGGCTGAATGCAACGCCCCCTGCTGGTTTAAAGTTTTCTTCCTACCTACAATGGTGAAAAATGTTTAAAGAAAGAAATACAGCCTAGCTATTTTCTATCAAATGGAAGCTGATGGATAAAATCAAAAGTCAAAAGCTGTAAAAGTGTTCTGTGATTTCTATAGCCATTATTAGCATGAAGGATTTCTACAGAGGCTGTGTGTGTGTGTGTGTGTGTGTGTGTGTGTGTGTGTGTGTGTGTGTGTTTTGCTAGTTCTGGGGCTTAGATTCAGGGCTGGGCACTGTCCCTGGCTTCTTTTTGCTCAAAGCTAGCACTCGGCCACTTGAGCCACAGCATCAATTCTGGCTTTTTCTGGTTATGTGGTGCTGAGGAATAGAACCCAGGGCTTCATGTATGTGAGGCAAGCACTCTAGTACTAGGCCATATTCCCAGTCTTGTGTGTGTGTCTTGAACTCGGTGTCTCCAATTCTCACACAGCTTTATAGCCCCACACAGCTAAGTCTATCATTTGAGCCAGTCCAGCATTTTGCTAATTAACTGAAGAGTCTTTCAGACTGTTCTGACTGGGCTGGCTTTGAACTTCCATTCCTTATATCTCATTCTCCTGAGTGACTAGGATTACAGGCTTGCACCACCAGTCACCACAGTGATTAATAAAATGAACAGGAACTCCCTGGCATTCAGAAGTAACTATCTAACCTAGTGCTCACACCTGTAATCCCAACTATTCAGTAGGCTAAACTCTGAGCAAAGAGGTTTGCAGCCAACCAGAAAAGTCTGAGTGATTATCTTTAGCAACAATGTTGGATCCCCTGGGTGCTGGTGACTCACGCCTGTAACCCTACCTACACAGGAGTCTGAGATCTGAGGATTGTGGTTCAAAGCCAGGCTAGGTAGGAAAGTCCATGAGACTCTCATTCCAATTAACCACTAGAAAACCAGAAGTGGCACTGTGGCTCAAAGTGGTAGAGCGCTAGCCTTGAGCAAATTGCTCAGGGAGAGTGTCTAGGTCCTGAGTTCAAGCTCCATGACTGCAAAGGAAAAATGTTGGATTGAAGGTATGGCTCAAGTGGCAGGTCACCAGCTGTGAGTAGAAAAGTTGAGTGAGTGTATGAGGCCCTGAGTTCAAGCCCTCAGAGTAGTTCAAGAAAAAAATGAAATACTCTTATACAACTAATCAATGCTAATAATAAAGAGGGATAGAAAGAGAGAACTATTATCAATTTAAAATTTCTTTGCCTTAAGTGTTCACTGCGTTACTAATTTTTTGAGACAAGATCTCAAGAAGGCTAGCCTTGAACTTGTTAAGTAACCCAGGCTGGCCTCCAACATTGGATTCTCTTATCTCTACTCCCTGTGTCCTGGGATTAAAGTCATATACCAGCACGCTAGGTGCTTTTATAATTTTCAATACATTAACAAATGCAAAATGAAATACTCAGAAGGAAAAAAAACTAGCTTCAATAAGTTGCACTGGAAAACTAGATATCCACATATAACGAAATGAATTTAGACCCTTACACCAAAAAATTAACACCAAATGGATCAAAGAACTCTAGGAAATGGAAACATGAGTTTTTTGTTGTTATTGCTGATGGTGGTGGTGTATGTTTTTGCATTTAGTTTTTAAGGGGGGGGGACAAAGGAGGAACACAGGAAGGGAGAACAAAAGCTATTCATTATACACTATGGAGAAAACGAATTATGTAACTTGTGAGCCGAGATGAGATGGAAAGTAAGGGAAAGAAAAGGAAGGAGTGACATTGTCCAAAAATAACAAATGTACTCATTACCTGACTTATGAAATGGAAACTCCTCTGTACAACACCTTAACTTTTATTAATTTTATTATTATTTTATTCTGTTTTGAAGATGGATTAAAGACCTGAATATAAAACCTAAAACAATAAAAATCTTGTAAGAAAATATGGAGCAAGAATTTCACATTGGCCAACTGGCTGGTGGCTCACATCTGTAATCTAGCTACTCAGCAGGCTGAGATCTGAGGATCCCACCAGCCCACACAGGAAAGTCTGTTAGATTCTTGGAATTGACCACAAAAGCTGGAAGTGGCGCTGTGGCTCAAGTGGTAGAGCGCTAGCCTTGAGCAAAAGGAGCTCAGGGACAGTGCCCAGGCCCCGAGTTCAAGCCCCAGGACTGGTAAAACAGCAACAACAACAGAAAAATAGTGCTGGCAAGGATGGAGAAATTGTAACCCTTGTGCATTGTTGATGACAATGTAAAATGGAAGCTGGTACCTGGAAGCTGGCTCATGCTTGTCATCCTAGTTACTCAGGAGGCTGAGATCTGAAGATCTTGGTTCGAAACTAGCCAAAGTAGGAAAGTCCGTGAGACTCTTGTCTCCTGTTAACAAGCAAAATGCCAGAAGAAAGAGCTGTAGCTCAAGTAGTAGAACACCAGCCTTGAGCAAGAAAAGCTAAGGGACAGTGCCCAGGCCCTGAGTTCAAGCCTCAGTGTCTGCACAGACACAGACACAGACACAGATAGACACACACACACACACACACACACACACACACACACACAGCATGCAACATGGAACAGCCATTGTGGAAAACAGTCTTATGAAAACTAGAGATTCCACAGAGTTGAGTACTTCTACTTCTGTGTACCCAAAAGAGATGGAAGCAGGATGTTATCAGTGGGGAGGTCTGAGATGCTTCTGTCCTTCTGCTTCCCTGTT
The DNA here is from genome assembly GCF_023159225.1 of Perognathus longimembris pacificus. Classification (NCBI taxonomy): domain Eukaryota; kingdom Metazoa; phylum Chordata; class Mammalia; order Rodentia; family Heteromyidae; genus Perognathus; species Perognathus longimembris. The sequence continues at coordinate 5,934,129 of NC_063161.1, read as the reverse complement.
CGGAACAAAGCTAGCTAACCGCAGAGACCTGGTATTACCTGTGTCTGTAATCACAGCAATTGGCATAGTGCTTGGATACAGTAAACAGAAAATGATTTTTAAATTTATAAACAGAACATTACTCTTAGAACAGTAATGTGGCACCCACACAAACAACTATCTACTCGGTGGGCCATCCACTTGCCAATGGGTTCCACAGAATCTAGAGGAAAACAAGAACAAAGTACACAGGAAATGATTATTAGATGGCACCGTTACAGTGGATGGTTCTGGTGACCCCCTTTAAAGCAAAAACTAATGGGATTTAAAGGTTAAAAAACAAAACAAAGGCTGGGAATATGGCCTAGTGGTAGAGTGCTTGCCTCGTATACATGAAGCCCTGGGTTCAATTCCCCAGCACCACATATATAGAAAACGGCCAGAAGTGGCACTGTGGCTCGAGTGGCAGAGTGCTAGCCTTGAGCAAAAAGAAGCCAGGGACAGCGCTCAGGCCCTGAGCCCAAGGCCCAGGACTGGCAAAAAATAAAATAAAAAACCTGAAGTGGGGTGCTGGTGGCTCAAGCCTGTAATCCTAGTGGTAGAGTTCTTTCCTAGCATGCATGAAGCCCTGGGTTTGATTCTTCAGCACCACATAAACAGAAAAAGGTGGGCTCTGTGGCTCAAGAGGTAGAGCGCTATCTTTGAGCAAAAAGAAGCCAGGGACAGTGCTCAGGCCCTGAGTTCAAGCTCCAGGACTGGCAAAAGAAATGGAAGGAAGGAAAGGAAAGGAAAGGAAAGGAAAGAAGGAAGGAAGGAAGGAAGGAAGGAAGGAAGGAAGGAAGGAAGGAAGAAGGAAGGAAGGAAGGAAGGAAGGACTAGTGGCTCACGCTTGTAATCCTAGCTACTCAGGAGGCTGAGATTGGAGGATCACAGTTCAAAGCCAGCCCAGACAAGAAAGTCTCTGAGACTTTTATCTCCAACTAACTACCAGAAAACTAGAAGTGGCACTGTGGCTCAAAGTGGTAGAACACTAGCCTTGAGCAAAAGAGCTTAATGACAGGGTTGAGAGCCTCAGAGTTCACTGCATGTTACCTGTTAGTTTATAAATTTTTCTTTCTCTTTTGGAGATACTGGGGTCTGAACCCAGGGCTCTACTGCTTAAGTCATACCTCTAACCCATTTTCCTCTGGTTATTTCTGAGTTAGGCTCTCGCCTTTTGCCCAGCATTTCCATCCTCCTATTGCAGCTGGAATGACAGATATGAACCACTATGCCCAGCCTTTTCTGTTGTTTTGGGGTCTTGCAAACTTTTTGCCCATGTTGGCTTCAAACTGTAATCCTCCTGAATAGTTGGGCATGAGTCACCACTTGACTGGACTTGCCACTGAGTGCTGTACTATGCACTAGTGCCTCTCCCCCCTACTGGAGGGGTGTGCAGGGGGTCAATGCAGTCTGGGTGCTTGTTTGTCTCATTTGCCTGGCTTGCTGCTATAGGAACCACACCCCCAGCCCTACTCTGTCTCTAAATGGTAATTTTCTTTTCTCGTTCACACTTTCAAAAATGTTTTTCTTGCCCAATACATCCCTCTGAACATTTTTTTTTTGGCCAGTCCTGGAGCTTGGACTCAGAGCCTGAGCACTGTCCCTGACTTCTTTTTGCTCAAGGCTAGCACTCTACCACTTGAGCCACAGTGCCTCTTCTGGCCTTTTCTATATATGTAGTGCTGGGGAATCAAACCCAGGGCTTCATGTATATGAGACAAGCATTCTTGCCACTCGGCCATATTCCCAGCCACTCTGAACAACTTTTGAGGGACTAACCAGTGTGCCCACAACTGTCAGTACTAATCCACAGGCCCTTCATTTATATCCTGGCAAAAGGCTTGTGTAGTCTCAATTAACCACGTTTACTGGAGCCATGAAAAGCTGCACATGAGCCTTTCTGTATAGTTGGCACCTTGGTAACCCACAAGGAAGGTGAGGGCCAGTGGGAGTGCTCACTCAAGAGGTGTGGCGTTGGGCTTCACAAGTCACTACTCCGGCTCTTCTGAAGAGCCGCGGTAAGTTGCCTGGGACTTTCTGCTACTGAACTTCATGTTTTACTGAATAACCAAGCTTGGGGAGACTTGCTATATTTTGCTTCCTTTCTGGGTGGCGGGGAAGGGTAAAGGTATTTGTCACCAGTGGAATATTTGTCACAAATAAATTAGTAATGATTATCTTCAGTCCAAAAAGAAAAGCATGAATCATTTGTCGCTTGAGTGTCACCCTTGCCCAGCATGACGTGTGCAATTTTCTCTGCATTGCTCCAATTTTGCATTTGTGAAGCCAGCCCTGGCTTCTCCTTTGGAAAAGAAGACAAACTGAAAGTCATCCAGCAAAGAAACACTCAGAAGTAAAACAAAGAGGAAATGCTGCCCCATAAGAGTGATTTTCTTGGTTTGGACAGTATTTGTTAAGTAGATGTATAAGCACCTGTGCCAGGTGCTTACACATACACATACACATGTGCATGTATACACGCATCCATGTGCACACATGAGCACACGCAGGCATGAGGCACATCCCTTATTTAACACTTGCAAAAGTAATCATTTTTATTTGACAATGGAAGACACGAAGGCTGAGAAAGTTTAAGTGAGCCAGGTGCCAGTGACACATGCCTGTAATCCCAGCTACCCAGGAGGCTGAGATGTGAGGATCACAGTTTGAAGCCAGCCAAGGCAGAAAAGGTCCCCATGAAACTTTTTTTTTTTTTGCCAGTCCTGGGACTTGAACTCAGGGCATGGGCACTGTCTCTGGCCTCTTTTTGCTCAAGGCTAGCACTCTACCATTTGAGCCACAGTGCCACTTCCAGCTTTTTCTGTTTATGTGGTGCTGAAGAATCAAACCCGGGCTTCATGCATGCTAAGCAAGTGCTCTACCACTAAGCCACATTCTCTTAATTTTATACCAGAGTGCAGGAAACTAAAGTCTAGTCTTGTCTCTAACCAGACAAGTCATTTAGACAGTTTCTTTGTTAATTACATGGGGATACTGTTGCTTGCACCTACCTATTTCACAGAAATCTCAGTACCATCACAAGTTCCCCTCAGCTCTCCTCTATCTGATGATCATAAAGGGAGCTAGCTGACATCAGTAGCTCTCACACATCCTCTGAAGTAGGCAGTAAGCATTATTATCTCCACTTATCAAAGGACTGAAATGCAAGGACATGACGTTGTTAGTCAGTTGCAAAGCTGGGAACTCAACCTAAGGTTTCTAATTCCCACTGCTATGTTTTCAGGGTAAATCTCATTTCTGCCCTTCAAAGTAAACAGTACAATAGACTACAGTAGATATACTGGTATTCACTCCAAAACAGAAATTAAGAATGTACAGAAACTAAAATGTCTAATTCAGTGACACTACTGTGATCTGTAAGGTTCTCAAGCCTCATATTCTAGAGAAACTACACAGAGCCATAAGCCAAAAAAAAAAAAAATCCATCTCCTTAGGATAGATTTCAGCTCTTCAGTATCATCAAAATCAATATATTAACCAAAGGCTACAGAATGAGGTGAATTATTACCTATTTCAGCCAATGAGCTTTCCAGAAGGAACACAGAACTTCAATATTAAATTGTTCCCTCGGGCTGGGGATATGGCCTAGTGGCAAGCGTGCTTGCCTCGTATACATGAGGCCCTGGGTTCAATTCCCCAGCACCACATATACAGAAAATGGCCAGAAGTGGCGCTGTGGCTCAAGTGGCAGAGTGCTAGCCTTGAGCAAAAAGAAGCCAGGGACAGTGCTCAGGCTCTGAGTCCAAGGCCCAGGACTGGCAAAAAAAAAAAAAAAAATTGTTCCCTCATTAAACCAGAGGGGGGAAAAACGGGTCAAGTGCATTCTCACATTCACAAACACCTAGTAGAGCTATGCAATTTGGTTTGGAAGTGATTCTAACATAGCAGCCCATAATACCCTGAGCTCAAAATTCAAGTTTCAAAGTGAACAGCATAATTAAAACAAAAAGCATCACTAGCACCCTCAGAACCAGTCTCTTCCTAAATACAAATCCAAACAGTAGTTTTGTCCTTCCCACTCAAGGCCGAGGTAGGTATATGCAGACATTAAAGCAAAATAAAAAGTAGTCATGGGGACGATTCCATCTTTAGTTCAGTGGCTGAAATAGGGAGTAAGTGCGCAGTCTAGTTTGTCTTCATTCTCACTTTCTAGAACAACATAATAATCTTTGAATTACTCTGAGTTTAATAATCACATCTTTTGTAATTGCCAATGGACAATAAAACAAAGAGAAAGAAATTCGCTCTCAAAATTGAGCTAAGTATGATATCCATAGATGAGTCATTATGACTCTGACTAAATCGTAGATTTATAAATGAAAAGACTGTAATTTTGTTAGAGAGACAAAAACCAAGTCACAGGAATCAGATATGTTTCCCTATTGTCCAGAAAAATCTGCTTCTTGAGAAGGTGCTGAAAATATAGAAATCTCCTCCTAGCTATATGCTCTGAGGGAAAAGTGAATGATGACAGGAGAGGCCTAGATTTCTCAGAGGTTGTCTTCTTCATATATTAGTCTAGCTTTCCTTTGAGAAAAAAAAAATCTCTACCTTGGTTTCTATAATTGAAACCGATACAATCTTCTGTTGGGCCAGAGGCCTTGAGAGCTCCTGAACTTAAATAGGAATCACCCAGGGATCTTGTTCAACTGCAGAAATAAGATTTAGAAGGTCTGAGCTGCAAACCCAACAAGCTCTAACTGGTGTCAATGCTACTGTTTGATGGAGTAGCAGGACTCTAAGGAATGTTTCCAAATAGAAATAACCTCCATCAAATGTTGCTCCAAATATATAGCCTCCACCCTTTGTCTGTAAAGGGAGATAATATTTTAGAGCCTACACAAGATATTTGCTCCCCCTCCCTTTTGTGTGTGTGTGTGTGTGTGTGTGTGTGTGTGTGTATTTTTTGTTGTTGTTTTCTTTACCATCTGGTTGTATATCTCATGTAATCCCTGAGTAAAGAGAAACTTCCAAGAACATTAGATAATTTATTAGGACTTCTGATTGGAGCTTGTTTCAAAATAAATATTTTTGAAAATTATGTAGAACACTAATGAATAAGTGACATTTACAAATAGTTTGTAAGAGAATCATTTTAGAATTAGTCATCTTCATTTCTCCAAAATAAATACTTCACTTAACTCTCTGTAGGCAGGAGGAAAAAAACAACCCAACAAAAATAAAGTCACATCTGTGGCACAATCATAGTATTATTTTTATCGTATGGAAAATACCAAGATTAAAGACATTTAAAAGTAGCTGAAAAAATTACATGTTATTGAATTTGCCTGGAAACTGGGAGGCAGTTAATGGAATAAAAACAGCTAGAAAATTTAAGAAAAACTTTAGATAGGAAAGATTATACAGGAGAGGAATGTCCACCCCTCCCTTAAAATAACCAGTAAACTCTACAAACTTTCACTTTCAATATTTTCATGTTAGTTCAACCTCCCTCCCCAAATCCAGCCATCATAAAAATGAAGTTGGTGATCAGTCCAGCTATAGTCCCTGTTTACCCTTTCCACAAGGGTACCGTCTGCAGTGGGAGGAGCTGACGTGGAGGAGACTTGCTTCTTTCCATTGGACAGACACACCCAGCTACAGTATCTCCACACTTTCCTGGGGCGGCATCTCAGTGTTTGTGTGCGCGTTTCAGCCCCATTATGGTGAAGGTAGCTGCTGTCAGTTTCTCATAGACAAGGAACATGAGAGCAGCTGTGAGAACTGTCTGCAGCAGTTTGGCTTCAAGGCCTTTGTAGAGTCCAATTATCCCAAAACGCCTAAAAGAAAAGAGGTTGGAAATAACAGGTCTTCTTTGTAGAAGTCAACTTTTACATCAGAGAAATATGCCACCTTGATGGCTTCTTTGAAAAGGTTTTAGACTTCAACACAGACTTCTGTTGTCAAAGTACTTCTTAGTTTTAAAGGCATTTGGGGACTAATAAAGTTTAATATTCCTGGTCCCAGCAATACTTTTTATAGTCTCCATTAATTAGTGGAATGCTGGCAAGATTCTACTAATAGGATGCAGATTCTGAAATCTCCTAACACCATTTTAGATGCTAAAATCGGATCTAACTAAGAACTTTTAACAGTCTTCCAACTCAGTTATTTCAACTTAATAGCCTCTAAGTCATAGAAAAGCTGCCAATTAGGGGCTGGGGATATAGCCTAGTGGCAAGAGTGCCTGCCTTGGATACACGAGGCCCTAGGTTCGATTCCCCAGCACCACATATACAGAAAACAGCCAGAAGCGGCGCTGTGGCTCAAGTGGCAGAGTGCTAGCCTTGAGCGGGAAGAAGCCAGGGACGGTGCTCGGGCACTGAGTCCAAGGCCCAGGACTGGCCAAAAAAAAAGAAAAGCTGCCAATTAGATTAGAATATTTGGGCCTGAAAAGAAGGAGGGAAGGGCTGGGAATATGGCCTAGTGGCAAGAGTGCTTGCCTCTTATACATGAAGCACTAGGTTCGATTCCCCAGCACCACATATATAGAAAATGGCCAGAAGTGGCTCTATGGCTCAAGTGGTAGAGTGCTAGTCTTGAGCAAAAAGAAGCCAGGGACAGTGCTCGGGACAGTGCTCAGGCTCTGAGTCCAAGGCCCAAGACTGGCAAAAAAAAAAAAAAAAAAGAAGGAGGGCGTCAGAAATGAAAAGAAATGAAGTCTCAGACTTTCCAGACTTTTGATCTTCCAGCATCTCAATCACCCAAAGGGCTTCTTAAAATAGATTTCTGAGCCCATTCCCAGAGTTTCTGATTCATTAAGATGGGAATAGGGCTCCATAATCTCTATTTCTAGTTAACTCTGGAGACCAGCCCTTAGGAAACACTCAGAGAACAATGCTTTAGCTAGAAGCTGAAGTTCAGAAACAATAATCTCTCTAAGGCTACTTGTTGGAAATGAATTAACCCCTTATGCTGGTTCAGCAGCAACTCCAGGGGTACATATATATACATATATGGCATGTGGATTGAGAGATTAAAACCAATCTACTCAGACTGTAATTGAAGCTTCTCAGGAAAACTAAGGATCAAGGTCTGAAGCCAGCCGGTATAGATTCAAACCCAGCTCAGGCAGGAAAGTTCGTGAGACTCCTCTCTCTCTCTCTCTCTCTCTCTCTCTCTCTCTCTCTCTCTCTCTCTCCCTCCCTCCCCCCCTCCCTCCCTCCCCCTCCCTCCCTCCCTCCCTCCCTCCCTCCCTCCCTCTCTCCTCTCTCTCTCTCTCTCTCTCTCTCTCTCTCTCTCTCTCTCTCTCTCTCTCTCTCTCCCTCTCTCCATGGATCGTCTTGGCCACAGGCCAGCAGTTCGGTAATAAACTTTCTCTCCTGCCTGAATACCGCGTGGCGTTCTCCTTTACCGGCTACCTACTTTAAAAACCTAACAATTATATATATATTTCAATTCTGTTTCTGCCAACATGTGGCTGGAAAGACAGATCTTACTCGTTCAATCATTCATTAATCACCAAAAAGCCAAAAGTGGAGGTATGGATCAAGTGGTAGAGTGCCAGTCTTGAGCAAAAATGCTAAGGGGCAGTGCCCAATTCCCGAGTTCAAGCCCCATGACTGGTACAAAAAACAAACAAAACAAACCCAAAGTTATAGGAACAAGACTTGATCCATAATTCATTTTATTTTTTGGTGGTGCTGGTCCTGGGACTTGAACTCAGCGTCTGGAAACAGTTCCTGAGTTTTTCTGCTCAAGGCTAAGGCTCTACCACTCAGCCACAGGTCCACTTCTAGCTTTTTGGTGGTTAACTGGAGATCAAAGTCTCAGGGAGTTCCCTGCTCATGTTGGCTGCAAATCGAAACTCTCAGATCTCAGTCTCCTGAGTAGCTATGATTATAGGCGTGAGCTACCAGTGCCCTGCTCCAATTTTATTTTTATTTTTTTGTTTGATTTTGTTTTTTTTGCCAGTCCTGGGGCTTGAACTCAGGGCCTGAGCACTGTCCCTGGCTTGTTTTTGCTCAAGGCTAGCACTCTGCCACTTGAGCCACAGCGCCATTTCCGGCTTTTTCTATATATGTGCTGCTAAGGAATCGAACCCAGGGCTTCATGTATATGAGATGAGCTCTTTACCACTAGGCCATATTCTCAGCCCCAATTTTATTTTTTTATACGATGCATATATTATTTGTATAATAAATTTATTTCAAAGTACCTTGTATCTAGGAACAATAATCAAGTTATAGCCGCTTCTACTTTAAAAGGACTCCCTGATTTAATTTGACTTCTCTGTCAGTTTCTTCAAAGGAAAAAGAGAAATGACTAGCTTCTACCTCTACAACTACTGTTAGGATTAAATGAGATGACTCATGTTTTTGTTTTCTTTTCTTTTTGTCCCCAGTCCTAGGGCTTGAACTCAGGGCCTGGGGGCACTGTCCTTTAGCTTCTTTTGCTCAAGGCTAGCACTCTACCACTTGAGCCACAGTCCCACTTCTGGCTTTTTCTGTTTATGTGGTGCTGAGGAATGGAACCCAGGGCTTCATGCATGCTAGGCAGGCACTCTACTGCTAAGCCATATTCCCAGCCTGAGATAACTCATGTTATAGCACCTAAGCCGATGTCTGTTGTGTAGCTACATACCCACCATCACTACTACCATCATCATCACAATTGTCATCATGCTTCCCACTCTCTACTCTTTTTCCCAGGACTTCTGCTACTCTACAAGCAAATGTCATATTCCTAAGGGAGGCCATATATGCTGTGAACAGCAGGAGCACTCAAATGGGGATCTCTTTCTCCTTCCTTATTTTGTTAGAGGTGGGGGACTACTGTAGTTAGGAATTGAACCTGGGCCCTTGTCCATACTAAGTATGGCTCTACCACCGAGTACGCCTCTAGCCCTAAAGAGTTCCCTCTCTGGAGTTGTATATACCTGCAAATAACCTTTGCTAGGGCCAGAAGTTTCCCATAATTTCCCAAATGCAGTCATATTGTGTTAAGCTTCTAAAGGGAGAAATATTGGAATGCACACACGGGGAGAGGTTTCAGGTGCCATTGCACTAGTGCAAGAGAAGCAGATTCAACCACTCCTGGGCAGAGGGGGCTGCTGAGGGGAGGGCAGAAGGTGGAAACACAGAGAAAAGGCTCACTTGACTCGCTGGTGAAGAAGATAGAGAACATTCCGAAGACTCCCCAATGTTCTGTTATCTGGGTTTAGTCTATGACGTCCAAACTGTGAAAGGAAAAATAAACATTTCTATTTATTGCTGCTTAAAAAAATTCAAAACTTGGGCTGGGAATGTGGCCTAGTGGCAAGAGTGCTCGCCTCCTATACATGAAGCCCTAGGTTCGATTCCTCAGCACCACATATATAGAAAATGGCCACAAGTGGCGCTGTGGCTCAAGTGGCAAAGTGATAGCCTTGAGCAAAAAGAAGCCAGGGACAGTGCTCAGGCCCTGAGTTCAGCCCCAGAACTGGCCAAATAAATTAAATAAATAAATAAACCAAAACTTTATTTATACATGGAGAGGAAATTACATTAATGTCTTGTATAGTTCATAAGAAAAAATATCTACTTAAAGTGCTTGTCTCGTATACATGAAGCCCTGGGTTTGATTCCTCAGCACCACATATATAGAAAAAGCCAGGAGTGGAGCTGTGACTCAAGGGGTAGAGTGCTAGCCTTGAGCAAAAAGAAGCCAGGGACAGTGCTCAGACCCTAAGTTCAAGCCCCAGGACTGGCAAAAAAAAAAAAATCCACTTATTATCATACATTTCATTAATCCTGTTTTTAATTAAGTGAAATATTTTGATGAAATAAGTTGAAGATTTTTTTCTGTACATCACTTTTGATCCTCGGATCTCTGCCTCCTGAGTAGACATAAGCCAGTTAAATATTTCCTTTTTAGTAAAGCATGAGAATAGGTGGTTTTTTAAATCCACTATGGGGCTTGAACTCAGGGCTTGGGCACTACATCTGAGCTCTTTTTCTCAAGGCTAGTGCTCTACCACTTTGAGCCACAGCTCCATTTCCAGTTTTCTGGTGGTTAATTGGAGGTAAGAGTCTCATGGACTTTCCTGCCTGGGCTGGCCTTGAACTGCTATCCTCAGATCTCGGCCTCCTGAATATCTAGGGTTATAGGTAGGAACTATTGGTGCCTGGCAAGCATAAGAACTTTTACTGTTTTTGTTGAACCCATGTAAGCTTGCACTGTACCATTAAGCTCATCTCCGGTTTCAAGAATTTTCATTATTACAGGGAAGTATGGAGAAAAGTCTACTATCGGGGCTGGGAATATGGCCTAGTGGCAAAGAGTGTTTGCCTCATATACATGAGGTCCTGGGTTCAATTCTTCAGTACCACATATACAGAAAACAGCCAGAAGTAGTGCTGTGGCTCAAGTGGCAGAGTGCTAGCCTTGAGCAAAAAGAAGCCAGGGACAGTGCTCAGGCCCTGAGTTCAAGGCCCAGGACTGGCCAAAAAAAAAAAAAAGAAAAAAAAAAAGTCTACTACCAAAGGATGATGATGGAACTATGTTTTTTATAACTTCGAGTTCTCTGAGAAGTTCTGATCAACCCAAATCAATCACAACTTCTACAGACTAACTCCCTCCATGTTATACATTATGTTAATACATAAGCATGTATTATTATTATTAATTTATTTATTTTTGTCAGTAGTGGGGTTTGGATACAGAGCCTCATGCTCTCTTTCTAAGCTTCCTTTCTTGCTTGCTTGGCTAATATTCTATCACTTGAGCCATCTCTCCTGCTTGGATTTCTGATAGTTATTTTAGAGATGGAGTCCATAAGATTCTTCTGCTTGGGCTGTCTTGAAATCTTTTTTTTTTTTTTGGCCAGTCCTGGGGCTTGGACTCAGGGCCTGAGCACTGTCCCTGGCTTCTTTTTGCTCAAGGCTAGCACTCTGCCACTTGAGCCACAGCGCCACTTCTGGCCGTTTTCTACATATGTGGTGCTGGGGAATCGAACCCAGGGCCTCATGTATATGAGGCAGGCACTCTTGCCACTAGGCCATATCCCCAGCCCTGTCTTGAAATCTTAATCCTTTGGATTTTGGCCTTCTGAATAGCTAGGATTACAGGTGAGTCACTGGTACCTTTGGTTTTAACAGAAAACCAAAATACTTTCATCACTTTCATTTTATCTAGCAATAAGTCTTTCACTAATTTTCTTTCCAGAACATTTTGTTGTTGTTGGTGGTGGTGGTGGTCATGGGGATTGAATTCTGGGCCTAGGCACTGTCCTGCAATCTTCAGCTCAAGGCTAGCACTCTATCACTTGAGCCACAGCACCACTTCCAGTTTTCTGGTGGTTAACTGGAGATAAGAATCTCATGGACATTCCTGCCCAGGTTGGCTTTGAACGGCAGCCTCAGCCTCTTGAGAAGCTAGGATTACAGGCGTGAGCCACTAACACCAACACCTGACTATCAGAACTATTATTTTTGACAGTGCTGGGGCTTGAGCCCTGGCTTCTCATATGCTTGACAAGTACTCCATAACTGAGCTACATTCTCAGCCCCAGAACAGATCATGAAACTGGCCACATCTGATCGCTCTCCTCTCTACTGCTGCTATCCTGGTCTAGGCCATCACCCCCTCACTTGGATTACTGAAATGGTTCCTTATCTGATCCAACTTCCTGCTTTTGCTTTCAGTTTCTAACCAATTTGCCACAGAAATCTTGTGGAATTATTCATCAGGTAAAAGCCTCTGAGGCATCCCACTGAGCTGGGGGTACTACCTGTACTTTGACCTATAGCCTCCCTGCTACTCTTCCAATCTCACCCTAAGCGAGCCATTCTCAACAGTGGCCTCCTTTTAGTTCCTAGGATGCACCAAGCTCTTGGCACTTCATGCTTCCTATTCCTGGAATGTATTTTGCATGGCAAGGTCCTTATCTTCCCATGCATCTTGAATTCAACAGGCCTACTACACCCTTCTCCACTAAGTCAGGGTCTTCTAAGAAACTTGGTTGCCTACAAAATTACAGATGTAAATTCCATTCCACACCAAAGAGGAAGCAAATCGACAGCCTGGTTACCAGAGTACCAAACAAATGGAAAAAAATGGAGGGGGACTACTCAGGCATACCAACTGACTTCTCATGTCCTTATTAACATTGCTTCAAATAAAGAGACCACATGTTAAGGGCGTTGTTGGACTCAATGCAGGTAGAACACCAGACTCACCCTCAGGATCGACTGCACCGTCTGCATGGGATAGGTGACTGTAGTGGCAATTGCTTTGGCTATTGCACCAATAATGAACACATCCAAAGAAGAAAGCTGGAAGGCAAAGAATGAACCGTATCAACCCAAACAATGAGAAGGAGCTCGGCATTATTATTTGGTTGCTTTCAAAATCAGGGATTACCTTCGTCTTTTTCTTTAGAAGCTGTCGTTTCAAACCTTCATAGAACATGAACTGGATGGCAGGATTGAAGACCAACAGCAAAGAGGGAAATGTACCATTCCATAACGCCAAGACTCCTTCATCTCGAATGATTTGGTGAAAAGCATCTAAGCAACATATCAGGAGTTTAAAAAGGATGACGACAATACCTTAACTAGAGAAGATAAAAAGTCTGTTCAAATGTACCCAGAACACAAACCTAACTGGTTCCTTCTTGCAAGGGCATTGTAGGGACACATTCATGAGTTAATCATTTATTGCTGCTGTTGTTTTAGTAGTACTGTGGGGTTGAACTCATAGCACTATTCTTGCTAGGAAAGGGCTCCATCATGTGAGCCTTATCCCCAAGCTGTTTATTTTGGAGACAGAGTTGCACTATGTAGCCCAAGCTAGCTTTGAACTCACAATCCTCCTACCTCAGACTCCTAAGTGCTAAGATTACAAGTATGTACCACCACACAGAGCAATTAATTACTTTTGTCAATAGTTTGTTAATTATTAGCTAATGGATAACTACTAGTCATTTAATTATGACTAATTAACCAATCAGTCACTGAGACTATCCTCAATCACAGGAAACTCTTCCTGACAATCTGGCATTAGAATAACACATATCTACCACAGAGCTGTGAACTGATAATGCCCCTAAAACACAAGATCTAGTATAACAAAAGATAGATTGTCTCCTGGAATTCACTGCATAGGACTGACTTATTATTGAAACTCAGAACCTTGGCCAGGTGCTGGTGCCTAATACTTATAATCCTAGCTACCTGGAAGGGAGTTCCAGGCCAGCCAAAGAAGTTTGTGAGATCTCCATCTCAAGAGAAAAAGTTGTGTGTGGTGATATATGCCTATCATCACAGCTAGGGTAGGAAACCTAAGTAAGAGGATTATAGTCCAGACTGGTCTGGGAAAAAGGAAGACAGTAGCTCAGAGCAAGAGAGATGAGGCAGGGCTGGGGATATGGCCTAGTGGCAAGAGTGCCTGCCTCATATACATGAGGCCCTGGGTTCGATTCCCCAGCACCACATATACAGAAAATGGCCAGAAGTGGCGCTGTGGCTCAAGTGGCAGAGTGCTAGCCTTGAGCAAAAAGAAGCCAGGGATAGTGCTCAGGCCCTGAGTCCAAGCCCCAGGACTGGCCAAAAAAGAAAAAAAAAAAAAAAGAGAGAGAGAGAGAGATGAGGCATGTTCAAGCAGTACAGCACCTGCCTAGCAAGCAAGAAGTCGTGAGTTTAAATCCCAGTACCTGAAAAGCAGAAGGAGAAGAGGAGGAGGAGGGAGAGGAGGAAGAAAAAGAGAAATTAAAAGAAGCTGGGCACTGGGGGCTCACACCTATAATCCAAGCTACTTAGGAGGCTGAGATCTCAGGATCAAGGTTCAAAGCCAGCCCAGGCAGGAAAGTCGGTGAGACTCTTATCTCCAATTAACTACCAGAAAACTGGGAGTGGCACTATGATTCAAAGTGGTAGAACCCTAGCCTTGAGCAAAAAGAGCTCAGGGACAGTGTCCAGGCACCAAGTTCAAGCTCGACGACTGCCTCCTCCTCCCCCCCAAAAAGCAAGCAAGCAAGCAGATCAAAGATCATCAGATATGAAACGTGCATCTTTATCCAAAGAAAACACTAGGAAAAAAGGTGTAGTCAGTTATTTTCTAAAACATTTACTTGGTTTAGGGATATATCTCAGTGGTGGAGTCTTGCCTAACAGGCATGAACCCCAAGTTCAATCCACATCACCAAACAAAAAAAGAAAAGAAAATTATATGGGAAGGTGGCTTAGCGGTAGAGTGCTCGCCTAGCATGCACAAAGCCCTGGGTTCGATTCCTCAGCACCACATACACAGAAAAAGCCAGAAGTGGTGCTATGGTTCAAGAGGTAGAGTGTTAGCCTTGAGCAAAAAGAAGCCAGGGACAGTGTTCAGGCATTGTCATATATAAACTACACTTTATAAACTGTTTTTAATTTTTTTGTCAGTCATGGGGCTTGAACTTGAGGCCTGGGCACTGTCCCTGAGCTTTTCTCAAGGCTGCCACTTTGAGCCATAGCAACACTTACAAACTTATATAATATGTAAGTTACACACACACACACACACACACACACACACACACACACACACACACAATGCACCTACATGCTGTGAGAACAGAGAGCAGTATTCGCTATCTCATCTTAGGCTTGGATATAATGATGCACTTTGGCCTCTATAGTATTTGTGGGCAAGATGCAAACAGGTTTGAATACGCTTTGCTACTGGGTACAGCCCTGTGTCCTCAATGTCTTTACCACTGCCACAAGAAGAGCATATTCAAGCCTAGTCCCAGAGAGAGGGAGAGAGAGACGTGTGGACCTGAGACTATCAGCTGGGGTTGGCTTAGATGAGTTCCACTTCCTGCCAACCTATGGACACATTAGCTAACAAAAGCTTTACTGAAAGTCATTGGGGCTTGAGGCTGGCTGTTTCCTAGCTTGATTGTGGCAACAGGTTCTGTATGTAAAGGGAACAAATCTCTGAGAAGAACTATAGCCTAGCAATACTCACCAATGATGCCTTTGTAGTTGGTTGGAACAATGTCTTCATTTCGAAACTTTGCCCCTTGTAGCTTCAGTCTGGTGTTTACCACCCAGAGTGGAGTTGTGAGCAACACATTCACCACTCCTTAAAAAGAAAGAGAAAAGGAAAAGGGAACATAAATTAACCTTTTAAGCTATGTTGTATTAAAGCTACATACTAATATTCCACTTACTCTTCTACCACTGACCTCAGGTAAGTGGTGCAATTGCGTACATGCCACTATTGTTAGAAGCAATCTGGAAGTAAAATGGCTGTCAGCAGCTCCTAGAAAAGAGCAGTGAGCTTCCTTCATTGCACAACAGGAGGTAATCACATGCCCATCTTTATAGCATTCCCAGTAGTAATTTTATGTTGGAGATAAGGAGCAGCGGCAGAGCATTTGCCTAGCACCCACAAAGCCCAGGGTTCAATCCCCACCACTGCAAACACCAAAGACCAAAAACTGCCCCCAAAAGCAGTCGCAATTTTTATATAGTTTTAAAGATAATTTTAAAGTAACAGTCTTAGAGAGGGGGACCTGGATTATTGATAACATGTTATGCATAGGACAATATCAAAGAACACAGAGCTGTCAAGTCTTAGCAGTTTGTGTGGCTTTAAGTGAATCTGGATCCAGCACAGTAAAGTGGCGGGTGGGAGGACATGGTGACATTTCAAAGTGCCTCAACAGGGAACAGAAGTTCACAGAAGAGTGGCTCATCACTTGGAGAATCAGAACAGGCAGGCAGCAAGCAGTCATTACGAAGTGACACACACAAAAGCAACCAGAAACAGCTGCATGCTCATCATGACCCTTACAAGGATGGGTCTGGGCCCCCTAAGGCTGCCTCCCAGGAGAACAACACAGTGGGCCAGGTTCTTGAGTGAAAACACTCCGTCCCACTTCAACACCATCGAAGAGATTAAAACGTTCCCCCATCAGTCCTGAAATGATTAACAAAAATGCCTTACAAAACTGTAACAATGTGATTGATAAATGGTATATACTTTAAAATATGCTAACCAAGGAACAAACTCAACAAGTAAACATATATAGAGCTATCTGGTTCTAGCCCTGCTCTGGACAAAAAAAGAGAACAATCTTAAGGGAGAAAAATCATCTACCAAAAGTCCTTTAAACCCAGAGAACAAATGCTTTAAGGATCCACAAAAAATTCTACACAGAAAACACTTCAGCCAAGAACAAACCAAGTGAATTAGACAGAAGACTTAAATTCAATGTTTTCATTTGTGTACATAGTTGCAAAAGGAAGATATTTTTCTATGTCTTGGGAGCACTGTGAGAACATTTTGCACCAGGCTCTCACCTATAATCCTAACTCCTCAGGAGGATGAGACCTGAGAACTGTGGCCCAAAGTCAACCTTGGTAGGAAAGACAAGGGAAGACTCCTTTCTCCAATTAACTACCAAAAAGCTGGAAGTGGAGTTGAGATTAAGTGGTAGAATGCCTATCATGAGCAAAAAAGCTAAGGGACAGCACCCAATCTCTGTGTTCAAGCTCCAGTACTGGCACATAATTACAGAGGGAGGGAGAATATATTTCTTAAAATAAAGGATCCAGTGATCCCTCATCTATCGCGGGAGTTAATGTTCCAGAGACCCCGCAACAGGTAAAAATCTGCACAGCAGCAGCATTGTATAAGTTGCCCTTGCTGTACCATGGTTCACTTATTGCTGCTTTGTGGATTTTCACCTATCGTGTGGGTCTCTGGAATGTAGCTCCCGTGATAGGTGAGGGATCACTATTTATGTGGGGTTTTTTTTCAACCCGATATAGTGAAGCCATAATAAGTGAACTATGATATAGCAAGAGACAACAATTGTACTCTCAAATAATTTTGTAAGTTGTACGTGTCCTATTTTTACAAATGCACATAACATCCAGACTTATTTTCATACACAGTCACTTGAGACTTTCACCATTATCTTACCAAAAGTGATTCTTTTTTTTTTTTTTCTTTTGCCAGTCCTGGGGCTTGAACTCAGGGCCTGAGCACTGTCCCAGGCTTCTTTTTGCTCAAGGATGGCACTCTACCACTTGAGCCACAGTGCCAATTCTGGCTTTTTCTATATATGTGGTACTGAGGAATTGAACCCAGGGCTTCATGTATACAAGGCAAACACTTTACCACGAGGTCATATTTCCAGCCACCCCCCCTCCCAAAATGATTCTTGCTTTTTTTTTTTAATGCCCGTGCATCAGAAGCCAAGATGGAAAGACAGAAACATGTGCTCAGAGTTAAGGACGGATTCCTTCCTACCCATGCAGCCCACACCTCACTCAACAGAAACAAAGCAAAAGCTGGAAGAATCAATGAGGAATGTGACAGAGCCGTCCTACTGCACTTCTCTTAAGAGGAAATGAAGAGAGCTTGGCCACCAGATGTCACGTGCACCCATGGAAACCACAGAAACTGCACACACACCTTTCTAAACAAATGAAGTGCAGCACCCAGTAAACCCATTAGAAATCAGAGTTTCCTTCATGTCCTTTTCAAGAGGTAGGCACACAGAGAACATGTACGAGGTAATGCAGTCGAGGTTAAGGTTTAACCACGATGGGAAATTCTGCTTTCACACCCACATTATCAACACAGCTGGAAGACCACAAGAACTTAAAGGACAACCTCAGGTACAAAGTGTACCACATCATTTTAAAAAGAGAACACAAAAAGTCCTTATTAAAGTATTCCTTATTTCAAAGCTTTTTATTTCAGAAGTTCAAGTACTTTTTTCATCTTGTAAACCAAAATAGACAGAGAGGTACTTTTTAACCACTATAATTTTATGAATTCTGGGAAAAGGGCACTCAAAATACTTGAGAATCTAAAACTTTACTAAAATTTGCAATTTATATAATCAAGCAAAGGACAATATTCTATTGAGGAGAAACATATCATGAACTATTCATGACTACTAATGCCAGCTCTTACTAACTCTTACTAAAAGCTTTCAAACAGCATGTGGAGAAAACTGCTGCCTTCTATGGGCGGCTCCTACTTGAGCTCTAAGATGGGAAGATGGGAATGCTGATGAATACTTACCTAAGGACAGGAGGTTAAATGTCTATGATTCTATTTTCTTTTTCAAAAACAAGTCAGTTATGAGAAAAACAGAACTAAAATTAAGAGATGAAGACATATAACTCAACATCCTAAAACCATTTCCCCATTCAAGTAAAGGAGCCCTGGGAATGTCACTTCAAACAAGAGTATGCTGGGATTTCGATTCTTTTGAACTCTGAGATGGGGAAGGGAGAGAGAAGGGAATGGATGGGGGTGGGGGTATTAGCGGGATCCTGGAAGCGGTCTGACACTGATATTCTTTTGTCTGCCTAAACAAACCAAACCTGCCAAACAGCAAAGAAGCTGCCACTGGTCCCCTCCATAGGGGGAGTTCTCATAATGAACTAAACCATTATGAGAAGGAAACAAGAATGCTTCCACTCCTAGATATTCTCTGTGGTAAAATATCATCTGTGTCTCTGACTTACTCAACTCCAAAGATAATCACTGACATCCATGAACTGGGGCTCAAGGATTGTTCATTCCTTCCTAAAAAGCATTTACAACACCTAGAAAATTCCCTCCTTTCCTCTTATTATGAAGAACATGTAAGCATCTGAACCTCACTGGGTTACCACTCTTCTGTGATCTCCCAACTCCCATGCAAGTTAAATCAGTTTGTGTGCCTTCACTCCCGCTAGCCTGCCACTGTCAGCTCATTTCATCAAACACTTGGAGGGTAAAAGAGAAGCCTTCTCTTCATCTCTCAATAATGGGAACATAGCTACATACGTCTGAAATCTTGACAGCAAATAGTTTTATTTGGTAGTGGTGGTGGTGGTAGAGGTGATTGATGGTGTGTGTGAAGTTTGAATACATGCGTGTGTGTGTGTGCGGCAGTCCTGGGGCTTGAATTTAGGACTTGGGTGCCATGAACATTTTGTGGTGGTGGTCATGGGGCTTGAACTCTGGGCCTGGGCACTGTCCCTGAGGTCTTCAGCTCAAGGCTAGCACTCTACCACTTGAGCCACAGCACCACTTCTGGTTTTCTTGTGGTTAACTGGAGATAAGTTTGTCAGCCTGCCCTGGCTGGCTTTGAACCATGTTCCTCAGATCTCAGCCTCCTGAGTAGCTAGGATTATAGGCATGAGCCACCAGTGCCTGGCCTGTCCCTGAGCTTTTTTGCTCAAGATTAGTGCTCTATCACTTGAACTACAGCTCCACTTCTGGCTTTTGTTTTTTTTGGTGTTTTTTTTTTTGTTTTTTTTTTTAGTTTATTGGAGATAGGAGTCTCTCAGACCTGACTACCCAGGCTGGCTTCAAACCTTGATCCTTGGATCTGAGTCTCCTGGATAGCTAAGATTACATGCACAGTTTAATCAGCAGTGGGCTTCCTTTATTAAAGAGAAAACAATGGTAGAGTTCAAATAAGAACAAAAGACCCAGTGAGAACTTGAGGTCCGACATAAGAAAATGACAGCACAGGGAATATGGCCTAGTGGTAGAGTGTTTGCCTATCATATATGAAGCCCTGGGTTCAATTCCTTAGCACCACATATATAGAAAAAGCCAGAGGTGGTGCTGTGGCTCAAGTGGTAGAGTGCCAGCCTTGAGCAAAAAGAAGCCAGGAACAGTGCTTGGACCCTGAGTTCAAGCCCCAGGATTCGCAAAAACCAAAACAAAGAAAATAACAGAACAAAGCCACAATCTAACCATTTGAATCCTTAGGAAGGAATATAATTTGTTGCACAACAAGAATAAACCTGGAAGCTGGGCACCCGTGGCTCATGCCTATAATTCCAGCTACTCAGGAGGCTGATATCTAATGACCACAGTTCAAAGCCAGTCCAGGCAGGAAAGCCTGGAGACTTTTTTTTTTCCAGAGCTGAGGACCGAACTCGGGGCGCAAAGCTTGCCAGGCAGGCGCTCTTCCGCTGAACCAAATCCCCAGCCCCCCCCCCCGGAGACTCTTATCTTTAATTAAACACCAAAAAAGCTGGAAGCAGAGCAATAGCTACAAATGGTAGAGATTAGCCTTGGGCAAAAGAACTCAGGGACAGTACCCCGGCCCTGAGTCAACCCCTACCTACAACTGCCAAAAATCAATAAATAAAAGAACAAACATGGCTGCCAGATTTAAAGCCCAATAGCAGGAAATATATGATAACTATCACTCAAAAAGAGTTATTTGTAAAATTTGCGATTTTATAAAAAAAATGGCAAGGATCTTTATTTAAGTTATCTTTAAAATTCTATTCTCAAATTCTTCCTCAGGGTGTTATATGTTTTTGTTTCTTCTGTGAAGCTACAATAAATAATGCATTTCTAAATTTCCAAGCAGATTTTGAATAACAATAAAGCTGCTCCTAGTTTTCCTTGGAGATAATACAAGTCATTTCTACAGCAGTAATGGGACAACAGGCTCACAGGAGGACGAGGAAAACACTGTTCTAATTATTGTAAGAATATGTGCTTATTAAGATATGAAAAGTTATGCAAAGAGATTTAAAACTCACAAAAGTAATTTCCAAGGAATATTCTGCCATTAGAAAGAGAGAGTATCTCTAATCAGAGAAATCTCAAAAATCATAAAATCTTAGCTGGGCACTGGTGGCTCACGCCTGTAGTCAGAGTACTCAGGAGGCTGAGATCTGAGGATCATAGTTCAAAGTCAGCCTGGCCAGGAAAGTCTGTGAGATTCTTATCTCCAATTAACCACCTAAAAAGCAAAACAAAAAATACAAAATCTTGTAAAATTCTTCTTCTTTCTTTTTGATGCCAGTCCTAGGACTTGAACTCAGGGTTTGGGCTCTATCCCGGAGTGTTATCCTAAGACTAGCACTTTACCACTTGGGCTACAGCTCTACTTCTAGCTTTTTGCTGGTTATTTAGAAATAAAGAGTTTCATGGGCTTTCCTGCCAGGATGGCTGCAAACCACAATCCTCAGATCTCAAGCTCCTGAGCAGCCAGGATTACAAGTTTAAGTCACCAGTGCCCAGCTTTGTAAAATTCTTTAATGCAGGGTCTACCATGATGATATTATCAGCTGGGAAGGGATGACTCTGTGTGTGTGTGTGTGTGTGTGTGTGTGTGTGTGTGTGTGTGTGTGTGTGTGTGTGTTTTATGTGTTCATGCGTATGTTTGGCAGTATCCTTCATGTCTACCCACTAGATGCCCATAGGAGCAACCTCACTCCCTGCTCTCGTGTGAAAATCACAAATGTCTGTAGATACTGACATAGGATCTGGGATCACAATCAGCCCCGCCTGAAAACTGACCAAACCCAACGAGCAAATGATTATTCACTGTAGTTTTTAGACTCTCCAGAGACAGGCATTCACTTCATTCACTCACTTATTTATTTATTTATTTGCCAGTCCTGGGACTAGAACTTGGGGCTTGTGTGCTATTCCTGAGCCTTACTACTTTAGTCACTGTGCCACTTCCGGCTTTTTCTGAGTAGTTTATTGGAGATTAAGAGTCTCACAGACTTTCCTGCCTAGGCTGGCTTCCACCCACAGTCCCTCAGATCTCAGTCTCTGGAGTAGCTAGGATTACAGGAGTGAGCCACTGGTGCCCAGCTTAGACATTCACCTTTAATTCAACAATCTATTTTCTCCCAAGAGCTGTGAAGACTATTGTTTAATTGATATGAACAATCTCCTTATCAAATATTTGTGTGTCTAATCATCAGGGAAATGCAAATAAAAACCACAATGAGAAATCACCTTGTCCTAGATAGAATGGCTACACCACCTCATTAATGTGCACAATTTCTTAATATTTTTATGTACCAGTTAAAAAACAAATAACAAATTATTAAAAATAACAAATGTTGGCTAAAATGTAGAGAAAGGGATGCTGTTGGTTATGTACCAGGATGGAACTTCTTGTAAAAATGAAAGGAGAAGTATTCTGTGTTCCAGCAATCCCATTAAATCCAAAGGAAATGAAATCACTGTATTAAAGAGATGCTTGCAGAAATGTACTGAAACACTATTCACAGCAGTGAAGATATGCAATCCACCAAGATGTCTACCAACAGAGGAACAAAGAAAATGTGATATATATATATATATATATATATATATATATGATGCTATTCAGTCTTAAAAAGGGTGAAATCCCATCATTTGTGGCAACACTAATGGAACTGGAGGACACTATGTTTAGTGAAATAAACCTGACACAGAAAGACAAGTACCTCATGGTCTCACTCTAAAGAAGCATACAGAACAAGAGAGTATAATAGAGGTCACTAGAAGTCAGGAAAGGACGGGAAGAGAAGATAGAGAGGCTGGGAAATGGGTACCAAAACAGAATTAGGTAGGGGTATCAGTTTTGGTGTTCAATAAAACAATAGGGTAAGTACAGTTTAAGACAGCTTAAATACATTTCAAAATAAACAGAGAATTTTTTTTTTTTTTTTTTTTTTTTTTTTGGCCAGTCCTGGGCCTTGGACTCAGGGCCTGAGCACTGTCCCTGGCTTCTTCCAGCTCAAGGCTAGCACTCTGCCACCTGAGCCACAGCGCCCCTTCTGGCCGTTTTCCATATATGTGGTGCTGGGGAATCGAACTGAGAGCTTCACGTGTAGGAGGCAAGCACTCTTGCCACTAGGCCATATTCCCAGCCCAAGGAGAGAAAATTTTGAAGGTTCCCAACGCATAGAAATGATATTGAGAAGACAGAAATGCTAACTATCCTGCATACATGTATTAAACTGTAAATCTAGGCCAGGTGACAGTGTCACGTGCCTGTAATCTGAGCAGTATGCTGAGACCTGGAAGATTCCAGTAAGAAGCTAGCCCAGACAGAAAAGTCTCCAACTCCAATTAACCAGCAAAAATCTGAACTGGAGGTGTAGCTCAAGTGGTAGAGGGTCAGTCTTGTATAAAAAAGCTGAGGGGGTTGAGGATGTGGCATGCACGAAGTCCTGGGTTCGATTCCTCAGCACCACATAAACAGAAAAAGCCGGAAGTGGTGCTGTGGCTCAAGTGGTAGAGTGCTAGCCTTGAGCAAAAAGAAGCCAGAACAATGCTCAGACCCTGAGTTGAAGCTCCAGGACTAGAAAAGGGGTAGGGGAAAGCCTTTTTAGGTCAAAGACTTGAGAAGACATTTCTGCAAAGATGAATAAAATGAGCAATAATATGAAAAGATATTCAATATCAGGAAAACACAAATCAAAACCGTATTACCGTATCAAAAAGTATTACCTCATACCCATCAGGATGCTCTTAGCACAGAATAGCAAGTGAACTGTCATTGTATTATTTTTGGTGAGATTATAAATGATACAAATGCTAAGGAAAATGCTACAGAGGTTTCCCCCAAAAGTAAACATAGGACTATATGTGATTTCTGGGTATATAACATGAAAGAATTGAAAGCAGGCTTTCAAAGAGATACAGCATGCCCACGTTCATGTAGCACTATTCACAATAGCAACCCCAGTGTCCATTAACAGATGGATATATACAATATAATAAACACAATAGAATACTATCTAGCCCTAGAAAAGGATATATCTCTCAAATGCTAAAGTATGGATAAACCTTGAGGACACTATGCTAAGTAAAATAAGCCAATCGGAAAAAAGACAAACTCTGGGCTGGGGATATGGCCTAGTGGCAAGAGTGCTTGCCTCGTATACATGAGGCCCTTGGTTCAATTCCCCAGCACCACATATACAGAAAATGGCCAGAAGTGGCGCTGTGGCTCAAGTGGCAGAGTGCTAGCCTTGAGCAAAAAAGCAGCCAGGGACAGTGCTCAGGCCCTGAGTCCAAGCCCCAGGACTGGCAAAAAAAAAAAAAAAAAAAAGACAAAGACAAACTCTACATAATTCCACTTACATGAGGTATCTAAAATAGTAAAAACAAAAAATTGTATACTGGTACTGGGGCTTGAACTCAGGGCTTGGAAGCTCTAATTAACAACCAAGGCTGGTAGAGCACTAGTCTTGAGTAAAAAATAGTGCTCTACCAGCCTTGGTTGTTAGAGATTAGTCTTATGGACTTTCCTGCCAGAGCTAGCTTTAAACCGTGATCCTCACATCTCAGCCCCCTGAGTAGCTAGGATAAAGGCATGATCACTGGCATCCAGCTTTAACACAGTCAAATCATTTAAGACAGAAAGTTGGGTTACAAGAGTTTTAGACTCCAAGCCCAAACTCCTAGTTTCATATGTCAGGTTAGGACACTTGCCCCAATAGGCCACCTGAAGAGATCAGTAATGGTAAAGGTCAGGGAAAGGAGATTTAATTAATATAGAGAAAGACTTAGTTCACACTGAACTGGCATGCTGTAGGAAAAGCAAAAGTATGCATTATATTTGAAGCCCTCTTTCTCTTCCACAAAGACATTTACTTAGGTTTAAAGGAGAGGGTGGATGGGGGCAGGGAGGGGTGGAATCCATAATATTAAATGGCCCCAGTCACAGGTAGTGGCCACCAGTGGGCAGGCCAGTTGGTAACTGTCTCAAGATTGGTAGGGTGGGGCCTTCTTACAATGAGTCACTACTACCCAGTAGGGGGAGCTGTGTCTACAGATAAAGAAAGTTTATCCATCAGTCCTGGTCCTTCAGTAGGGGCCTTGTCACAGTGAGTCAGGCAGAGTCCTGCCTGGCAGGAACGCTGTCTTTCATCCCTCAGTCTTGTCCTTCCTGGATTTCAGGACCATAGCAGAGTGACTACAGAAAGGTATGGTGCAGAGCCAAGGACACAGATATAAAATGGAGGCTGGGACACTGTGTCTTTGCTCTGTTTTTAGTTAATTCCTAGGCCCAAGTACAGAGTCAATGCTTTTCAACAAAAGCACTTCAAGAACCTGTTGCAGTAGAATGGTGGTTACTAAGGAGTGGGGAGAAGAGTACTTTATTTATTTTGCCAGTCCTGGGGCTTGAACTCAGGGACTGGGTATGGTTGCTGAGCTTCTTTTGCTCAAGGCTAGCACTCTACCACTTGATCCACAGCACACTTCCAGCCTTTTCTGTTTATGTGGTACTATGGAATCAAACCCTGGGCTTCATGAGTGCTATGAAAGCATTATATCACTAAGCCACATTCCCAGCCCAAGAGTACTTTATTTAAGGGGCATGGAGTAAGGCTTACAAGATGAAAAGCTCTGAAGATGTGTTTCACAACAGTGTGAATAGGCCTAATGCTACTAACTTATATTTAAAATGGTTAAAATCATAATTATGTGTGTCTTCCACATTAAAAAAAAAAAAGCCACAGTCAGGCACGATGGGCTCAAGCTTGTAATTTTAGCTATGTGGGAGGCAGAGATTGGGGAAACTGCAGTTCGGAGAGAACCCAGGCCACATACTCAAAAATTCTGGAGAGTCTATCTTTTTTTTTTGGTCAGTCTGGGGACTTGGACTCAGGGCCTGAGCACTTGTCCCTGGCTTCCTTTTGCTCAAGGCTAGCACTCTGCCACTTGAGCCACAGCGCCACTTCCGGCCATTTTCTATATATGTGGTACTGGGGAATCGAACCCAGGGCTTCATGTATACGAGGCAAGCACTCTTGCCACTAGGCCATATCCCCAGCCCCATGGAGATTCTATCTTGACTAATGGCGGAGCAAAGGGGCTGGCACCTGTCAAACCACGCTATGTGGGAAACATAATGGCTAAGTGCAGTGGCAGTCATTCCAGCAATTTAGGGAGGCATAACTAGGAGGGGTCACAGTCCAGGCTGACCCAGGCCTAAAACAAGACCCTACCTCGAAAACAATCAATGCAGCCAGGAGCCCATGGCTCATACCTGTAATCCTTGCTACTCACAAGTCTGAGATCTGAGCACTGTGTTTCAAAGACAGCCCAAGCTCTCCAATTAACCTCTAAGAAAAAAAACCCAAAACTGGAAGTAGAGCAGAGGCTCAAGATGTAGAGTACCAGCTTTGAGGAGAAAAAACTAAGGGACAGTGCCAGGCCGAGATCAAGCCCTACTACTGGGGGGGAAAAAAAAAAAAAAGGAGGATAATGGTGAAGCTTGAGTGGTAGAGTGCCTGCCTAGCAAGTGTGAAGCCCTGAGTTCAAACCACCTCACCCAAATCAGAAAAGTAGTTTTTGTTTGCTTGCTCTTTAGAGATAGGATCTTGTTTCCAGCTCTCCTGGAACTCATAATCCTCTCTCCTCAGCCTGACACAGAGGCAGGAACACAGGCATGTGCAATTGTGCCAGATGACTACTGTCTCTATAACATTACTATGTGCTTAACTAATCTCCTGGAGGCTATATAAATCACAAGACAAATATTAAAATGTAAAAACATTTTATGCCCAGAAAACCTTGTTACCTGCAACAAATCCAACTACCAGATCTTTTCCAGTAGTAGAACGTTGGTCCTTGGCCCAGACTGCTTTGAGACTATTAAAAGTATAGAAATAGACAAAATTGGAGCAGCAGAGACTGGAAATAACTGGAAACCACCCTCGATATGGTGCCAGGCTGGGGGAAAAACAAAATAGGCAAAGTAAAGGTCATGTACAAAAGCCATTTAGAAACTGCCAGAGACATCCTAGGAAAAGGTGACTTGCACTCACACACAGGCTCAAGGCTCACTTCTACAACATAAGAGACTCCAGGTCACACACACGTCACGTCCAAATCAAGAAATCCTTCCTAGTCGGGCACTGGTGGCTCATGCCTGTAAGCCTAGCTACTCAAGAGGCTGAGATCTGAGGATCACGGTTCAAAGCCAGCCTGGAGAAGAAGGTCCGTGAAACTTAATATTTTGTTTTGTGTCCTCAGTCCTGTGGCTTGAACTCCAGGCCTGAGCACTGCCCCTGGCTTCTTTTGCTCAAGGCTAGTGTAATGGCATCCGGGCGGGGGGAGGAGGGGAGAGAGGGGGAATCCCCCATCCCTCCAAGAGTCCACCACTCAGAGACAGTCTCAAGTCAAGTAGAAAGATGGATTTATTGGGGAAGTTCCAGATGGACCGATCTCAGGTTTCAGAAAAACATATAACACAGAACTGGACAGTGGCACAAAGACTTACTTCTGGAGGATTTCCAAGTACCAACAAACCAATGGCTCCAATGGAGAGCTGAATTGGGATGCCATGGGGACGACAGACACAAGACTTGAACATGTGGCATGGCATAATGGCGCCTGAGCTCGCCTGCCCCTAAATAGGGTCAGGCCAGAGGGCTGCGTCACAGGGAGCTCCCAGTTCCAAGCACTTTACAGACCAGTTAAGTAACCTATAGGCCATATGCCTGCTCCTGTCTCTCTCTCTCTCTTTTTTTTTTTTTTTGCCAGTCCTGGGCCTTGGACTCAGAGCCTGAGCACTGTCCCTGGCTTCTTTTTGCTCAAGGCTAGCACTCTGCCACTTGAGCCACAGCGTCGCTTCTGGACGTTTTCTATATATGTGGTGCTGGGGAACTGAACCCTGGGCTTCATGTATACGAGGCAAGCACTCTTGCCACTAGGCCATATTCCCAGCCCCTGCTCCTGTCTCTTGGGGTTCAGGAACTCCCATTACCTGGGGATGGGGCTTCCCTGGGGCTTCCCTTCCTGTAGGAATCCAGGCATGCCCATCAATAATTGGCATGCTGATTCAAGGAGAGGGGCACTACTGTTTACAGGGAGAGGGAATCTTCCAGGGTCTCTAAGCAGAGGGGGCTGGGGAGATAGTGGAGATGGAGTCAGCTTCTGCCCTCTTTCGCTGGCCAGATCTGACCTCCATATTACAGCTAGCACCCTACTGTTTGAGCGACAGCGCCACTTCCAGCTTTTTCTGTTTATATGGTGCTGAGGAATTGAACCCAGGGCTTCATGCATGCTAGACACTCTACCACTAAACCACAATCCCAGCCCTCCATGAGACTCTTATCTCCAGTTAACCACCAGAAAACCAGAAGTAGTGCTGTGGCTCAAAGTGGTAGAGTGCTGGCCTTGAGCTGAAGAGCTCAGGGACAGCACCCAGGTCCAGAGTTCAAGCCCTATGACTGACAAAAAAAAATAAATAAAATAATAATAATAAAATTATTTAATGATCTTCTTCCTTCATTAGCATTTCTTTTCTTTTTCTTTTCTCTTCTTTCTTTTGGAGACAGGATCTGGCTATGTTGTACAGGATGGTCTCAAATTCCTGGACTTGAGCAATCCTCTTGCCTCAGCCTAATGAATAGCTGAGATTGAGATGTGTGTCACTGAGCCTGGCCAGCTAGGACAAAAGCATTTAAAATTAACTAATTATAGAAAATAGGTGCAAAAAAACAAACAACGATGGGACATGTCAGAAAGTCACAAAATTGGGGCTGGGAATATGGCCTAGTGGTAGAGTGTTTGCCTATCATATATGAAGCCCTGGGTTCCATTCCTCAGCACCACATGAATAAAGCCAGAAGTGGCGCTGTGGCTCAAGTGGCACAGTGCTAGCCTTAGGCAAAAAGAAGCCAGGGACAGTGCTCAGGCCCCGAGTCTAAGCCCCAGGACTGGCAAAAAAAAAAAAAAAAAAAAGAAAGAAAAACACAAAAACTAAAGTAAAGTGACTCCTACTGGTCAAATCTGAGACAATGTGAGCACTAAAGTAGTCAATCAATTGCAAGCCACTAAAAAAGAAGAATGATTCACCATACTAGTAATAAATAAATAAAAGAAGGGAAGGAGAAAGCTCCTGTTTACTGCTGGTGAATGTAGAAGCAATGGCAGATATGAGAAATTGCCATCTAAACTTCATGATAAATTTACAGAATATTTTTTAAAGTAACTATATGTGATTGAAGCACATGTAAGGAATCCTAAGTAACCAATGGAGAGCAAGCAGACCTTAGATGACTACAGGCAGGACACCCTGAGAAGGATACACTGTCTATGTATTAGTATTATTTTGGGGTCATATTGGGGCTTGGGCTTGGTAGCAGATGCTCCACAACTTGAGCCATGCCTCTAGTCCTTCATGCTGTATACTATTTTTTAGGTAGTATCTTGCCATTTTAGCCTATGACCAGTCTCAGTCAGAGATCTTCCTATCATCTATGTCTTGGAGGTATGGTTCAAAAGCAGAGTGCTAGTTTTGAGTGGAAAGACAACGAGTTCAAGCCCCAGTACTGGCAAAACAAAAAAAGCTGAGAGCTTGAGGCCCTGAACTTAAGCCCCAGTACCAGTGCCCAGGTACACATACACACACACACACACACACACACACACACACACACACACTCAAATGACCACCAACACAACACTGTAAGGCTATGAGAACTGAGAGAGGATTTAGGGGTCAGAAGTACAGGAATCTAGCAATTGCTCTAACACAGTTGTGAGAATGAGATGCACTTACAGGCCTTCTTCCTTAATGATTTCCAGGAGCACCATGTGTGTGGTTTTAGACTTTCTTTTCTCATCAACTAAAACAATAAAGAGTACATGTTTTAACTTTGAGCATTCTTATCTCCGGGAATCAGCAAGTTTCAATGAAATGCCATTTACCTCACCCAATTAGCCTTTCACCTATTCTTTGAGATCCCTAGATAACCATAGATGCTCCTGTATAACTGTTTGCTGAATTCCCAACTGTAGATTCCTTGGATTTCATTGTTCAATTTGAAAACATTTTTATTCAGTTGCTAGTTCCCACAGTGAGGCAGAAATTGATAGTTATTTCTAATATTTTGTAGTTAAATACAGATACTGGATCTAAATAACCCCACCTTGTCCTCACTGCCATCTTGGCCTCTTAATAGACAATAAGGAATTTTCACCCAGTTCCAAGAACTCTGTAGGTGACATAGGACTTCCTTTGAACTACAGCTGTGTTATGGGTCATTAAGCACAGTAGAGGTGATATTCTTTGAAGTACAGATGTGTTGTGGGTTGTTTAGCCCCAGGAAAGTTTTGCTCCAAAGAATACTTGCCCTTGGTTGTCCTTGGTTGTTCCCCCTTAGCTTGCTTTGCTGCTGTGAAACACACTGTTAGTCCCCATACCATGTGACATCTGCCTTGGTGTGGTTTTTGCCTTTATAAGCTTTGTTATAACTGCATTCAATACTGCAGGTTCTTTGGGACACGAGTCCACTTGCAGTTACCAGCCTTCTAATAAAGACTCCTGATTCAACCTCTCAAAATATGGCTTCCCTGTACCTCACTGATGGAATTCCTGTATAACATCTGGAGGACCCAGCGAGGTCCCAGTGCCAAGGGGGCACTTGGGTTCCTTGAGACTGGGCTGCTGGGGGACAGGAAGCTCTACAGGGGAGGCATTGCCTGAGATGTTTCGGGGCCCCATGGTCTTTCCACCACTCCCAACAGCGGGACTACGGACACCTGACATGCCACTAAATCTTTTTGGAGTCACTCAGGAGGCCTCCAGAAGTGAGTAAGTTTGTTTTTCTCTGTTTCTGTTTTCTGGAGATCCATCTATCTGAACTGTTGTGGTAGGGGATTGAATGCTATCACACTCCCCAACAGGCCCTCGAAGCCTGAGACTTTCCCAAAGGGTTTGGTGGGGTAACTCATGGCGAGCTAACTCATCTGGTTTTCCTGAATTTGGTTGTTGGGGATTGACAAGGACATCCATCTGGTCTCAGGAAGACATTTGGTATTTTGTCTGTTTGTCAAGTTATGTCCTATGCAGTCCCTCTCTCTCTATGGTGGCACTAGCTTTTATCTCACTCTGTTCTTAATAGTGTCTGTAACAAGTGATATCCAAATTAAACCTTCCCTAGCATTGATAATACCAAAGAAACAATACAAAGTCAATATTCAGTACAGTGGAAAAGAATGGAAGGAGGAGAGGGCAGACTAGAGTGAGTTTTCCCTGTACTTCATATATATACACATATATACTTCTATGCATATATTATGTTATATTATACATAGCATATATGCATGTATCTAAATATATATGTATGTATATATGTGTATATATTGCCTTATGAATCGTATAAAATTATCAGTCCAAAAACTATTAATTAGTCACAAACAGTAGGTATAAATGGTTAACCTTGGATTTGTATATGCCTTTTATGAAGGTTCTTGCATTAGTTTATAATTTCAAACTGAAAAACGTGAAGGAACAAGCAATCAAGAATTACATACAGTAAGTTGCAAATCCCTTAGTATTAAAGAGGCAAAGTAGAACAATAAGCTTAGACTGGCAACAACAGTATTGTTTCCAATGAAAACTGTTTTCAATGAAAACCTCATTCTCTCAAAGAACTCTGCCCAAGCCTTTCAAAGTCATGGCTATAGATGTAGCTTAATGGTAGAACACTTAAAATAGTACACATAAGGTCCTAGGTTTGACCCCTCCCCCAAACACACACAAAAACAACAAAAAACCAAGCCACATAAATAAAGCTTCACATCATATGGCTTATCAGAAAGAACTGCAATGATCTGTGAGTTTAGTGCAAGCCCACTCATGTTCTCTCAGATTACAAAATGTCTAAGGCCATGGCTCATCCACATGACCACTCTTTAGGGAACAATGATGGTCATTAGTTAAAAGGCAGTAAAAATACACATACCAATTAGCGTGATCACTTCCATCTTAAAAACAAATCTAAAAATTTATTATATATATAATACATATAATATAATATATATAATATAAATAAATATATATATATATATATAAAGCACTGTGGGCTGTATTGCAAACACTTGTGCAAATCTGTCTTGATATAAGGAAAAGCAAAATCTGTATAACATTATTACTACTTGAATGCCTCTGTGACTGAATTTTTTTTCTTTTTTTTGGCCAGTCCTGGGGCTTGGACTCAGGGCCTGAGCACTGTCCCTGGCTTCTTTTTGCTCAAGGCTAGCACTGTGCCACTTGAGCCACAGCGCCCCTTCCGTATTCCATTTTCTGTATATGTGGTGCTGGGGAATCGAACCCAGGGCCTCATGTATACGAGGCAAGCACTCTTGCCACTAGGCCATATCCCCAGCCCTTTTTTTTTCATTTTAAATATAAACTTTTTTGTGAAAAGTATGCTCAATGTTTTTTTCCTCTTTCCCCATTCCCTTGTAAATACATTTCGTTCTATGTGACTTGGTTTGGAAATAGTTAACTGGTACTGTAATTTGCATTAAATAAAAAGTAGGTTAGTCTGGAAATGAAAAAAAAAAAAGGCAGTAAAAAGAGAAAGCAGAAGATATTCATTAAGGAAGCATAACATCCATATCCTAAGGTAGAGTTTATTAGAGAAATATGTTAGTTCCCAACACCAAAGAAACTTAACACTCACCCTGAAGTCGAAGTCTAGCTGTATCCAAGGGGAAAAACACTGTCATAGCAGTCATACTTCCCTGAAAAGTTTAAAAAAGACTTTAGCCATTACAATATTAAAAACATGAGCCACGATTTTTGTTGTTGTTGTTGTTCTGGGACTTGAAGTCAGGGCCTGGGTGCTGTCCCTGAGATTTTTCATTCCAAACTAGCACTCTACCACTTGGAGCCATAGCACCACTTCTGGTTTTCTAGTGATTAATTGGAGATCAGTCACATGGACTTTTCTGACTGGGCTAGCTTCCAACTGTGATTCTCAGATCTCAGCCTCCTCAGGAGCTAGGATTACAGGTGTGAGTCACCTGCACCTGACTGAGCTATGAGTTTCTTTCCTTTTCTTTCTTATCCTTCCTTCCTTCCTTCCTTCCTCTTTCCTTTCTTTTTCCAGTCCTAGCGCTTGAAATCAGGGCCTGGGCACTGTCCCTGAGCTTCTTTTGCTCAAGGCAAGCACTCTGCCACTTGGGCCACAGCGCCACTTCTGGCTTTTTCTGTTAATGTGATACTGAAGAATCAAACCCAGGGCTTCATGAATGCTAGGCAAGCACTCTACCACTAAGTCACATTCCCAGACCCGAGCTACAAGTTTTAAATGAACAAAAGCTCATTAGTACAATGGTCCACAGCAGATTTTTAGTGAACAAATACAATATTCTTTCTATTGGGCTTACTACTATTCAAACTTGTATCATTTTATTCTTATAGAGAATGGTTTTAATTTCTGGGAAGAAAACTCATCTGACATTGAAAAATAAAATTAGTAAATACCTGTAAGTGACAATCTCATCTACAACACAAGTCACAGATGGCAGGTAAATAGATTTCTAACCTTTTTGGCTCATTTGCTACTACTATGATCACTTTGATACCCGGCAAATAAAAAACGCCTAGTAATTCAACTGGTACATCTATTTTCTGTGCTTTATCTAATGGGCTTTCCTACTAGGGCAGGCTTTGAACTGTGATCCTCATATTTTAGCCTCCTGTAGAAACTTCTTTTTCAAAAATGGACTATCAATCCTGCTTCTCTGGCCAGTCTTAAACAGGTATCTGAAGGTTCCTAATTTAGAAACCCTATCCACCTTGAAATCTTAAGAGTGAAACAGGGGCTGGGAATATGGCCTAGTGGCAAGAGTGCTTGCCTTGTATACATGAGGCCCTGGGTTCGATTCCTCAGCACCACATATACAGAAAATGGCCAGAAGTGGCACTGTGGCTCAGGTGGCAGAGTGCTAGCCTTGAGCGGGAAGAAGCCAGGGACAGTGCTCAGGCCCTGAGTCCAAGCCCCAGGACTGGCCAAAAAAAACAAACAAACAAAACAACAACAAAAAAAAGGGGGGCTGGGGATATGGCCTAGTGGCAAGAGTGCTTGCCTCATATACATGAGGCCCTGGGTTCGATTCCCCAGCACTACATATACAGAAAACGGCCAGAAGTGGCGCTGTGGCTCAAGTGGCAGAGTGCTAGCCTTGAGCAAGAAGAAGCCAGGGACAGTGTACTCAGGCCCTGAGTCCAAGCCCCAGGACTGGCCAAAAAAAAAAAAAAAGAGTGAAACATCATGATAAAATCAGTTCAAAGAGCTTGTTGGCCTATTACCTGAAGAACTAGTGCAAAAATCTTCAGTAAAATGAGCCAAGTATAGGTGGCTCAAGCCTGTTATCCTAGTTACTCAGGAGGTTAAGATTGGAGAATCATGGCTCAATGCCTGCTCAGGAAATCCACGAGACTACCGAAAATCCAGAAGTGAAGCTATGGATAAAGCAGTAGAGTGCTAGCCTTGAATGACAAAGCTAAGGGACAGTACCCAGACCTGAGTTCAAGCCCCATTACCAGCACACAAAAAAGTGGGGCGAGACACAGGTGGGAGATGCAATGTGAAAGGACTCAACTCATCCCTGCTGGCCTCCAAGAGGAAGACAGTAGTAGATATACATCAGTCTGATGTAGAGATAAATTTACTAGGTTACAGGACTACAACAAATGGTGGGGACAAACCCCGGGAAGCAGAAGGGAGCCATGGGGAAACTTTCGTGTTGACTAGATAGGTACCACGGTATTCACTGCCAGGTAGTACTCACCTTGGGTAACGGCCGAGACACCAGGACCTGCCTAAGGTGACTAGGAACACTTGGCATGGTCACATTTGGCCAGAAGCACACCCACCTCTTCCCACTAATCCCTGGAGGCTGGCAGGAGGAAGGCTCTGGAGTAGGGAGTAAGCTAAAAACCTTTCCAGCTTTACCATATAAAAAGAGAGAATAGAGGGCTGGGGATATGGCCTAGTGGTACTTGCCTCTCATACATGAAGCCCTGGGTTCGATTCCTCAGCACCACGTATACAGAAAAGGCCAGAAGTGGCGCTATGGCTCAAGTGGTAGAGTGCCAGCCTTGAGCAAAAAGAAGCCAGGGACAGTGCTCAGGCCTTGAGTTCAAGCTCCAGGACTGGCAAATAATAATAATAACAATAATAATAATAATAAAAAGAGAATACAAAAAAGAAGTTTAAAAATATTACTGAACAATGAAGACAAAAGTCTCTGTAGTAAACATTCTGGTTTAGGAGTTTGTTCGGTCATCTCAAAGGTGGCAAGGTGCATTTGTGGTAAGGAAGAAGAGAATAATAAAACATTTTTTAAAAAAAGAGAATACATATTCTTGTTCTATGCTTTGTTAAGTAATATATGCTTACAAGTGAGGTTTAAAATTCTAAAGTTGAAATGTGGGTTCTAATTCTAGTAACACAATAGCTTAGTATGTTGCTAGAAATGCCAGATAAAATAGAACAAACTCTCTTCAAGTGTTTAGCTGAATCACAAGAAGCTAAGGGAAGTCCACAGGCTAGAGAAAGAATAAAAAGCCAAGGGGTTAAGCAGTCTCTTCTAAGATTTGGCTTTTGGTTTTGTTTTGGCTTTCATTTTGTTTGTTTTTTTAACTGAGGTACACCCAGTATCAAGTTAACCATTTTAAAGTATAACTGCCACCCGGTGGTGTTTGGTATATTCACAATGTTGTGCCACTGTCATTTCTCAAGTTCCAAAGTATTTCCATCACACTAACTAACATAAAATCCCCATTTCCCCTGGCCCAGTGATCATCTTTGTCTCTAAGAATATAACTTCTCTGGATATTACCTATAAAAAGAATCACATAATCTCCAATCTTTTGTGGATAAACTTGAAAAGTTCAACCAATTCTTCATTCCTTTGCACTGGATGGTAATCATGTTGTGTGTACAGTAAATTTTGTTTAGCAATTCAAAACATTTTGGAACAAGATAAAGGTGGCAATGTACAACACTGTGAATGTACTAAACACCATTGAACTGTGCACTTTAGAATGACTAGCCTTATGTTCTATGAGATGATCCTCAATTTCAAGAAAACTGTAGCCCTTACCACAGCCTGCTTAAGGAAGAACTATTCTCTTCACTTCACAGATAAGAACAAGTCTGTAGAACCCTGAGATTCGATAACAGAGTTTCTAAGTTGCAAACCAGGATTTGGATCTAGGCAGCCTGCTTCGGGGTTACTCTTAACCAACTACTATAACTGGAATAACTTTAAAAATAATTGCTTTAGGGCTGGGGATATGGCCTAGTGGCAAGAATGCCTGCATTCTGGTTCGATTCCCCAGCACCACATATACAGAAAATGGCCAGAAGTGGCGCTGTGGCTGAAGTGGCAGAGTGCTAGCCTTGAGCAAAAAGAAGCCAGGGACAGTGCTCAGGCCATGAGTCTAAGCCCCAGGACTGCCCCCCCCCCAAAAAAAAATTGCTTTAGGGCCTGGGAATGTGGCTTAGTGGTAGAGTGTTTGCCTAACATGTATGAATCCCTGGTTCAATTCCTCAGTACCACATAAACAGAAAAGGCCGGAAGTGGTGCTGTGGCTCAAATAGAGTACTAGCCTTGAGCTCTGGGACAGTGCCAAGGCCATGAGTTCAAACCACAGGACGGCCAAAAAAAAAAGGAAAAGAGGGAACTTTTTGTTTTCATATCTGAACAGTCTTGACCTGCAGAGATTAAACAAAAGAAAGGATTTTTTTTTTTAATTGCTTTAAAGTTGGGCACTGGTGGCTTACACCTATAATCCTAGCTACTCAGGAGGCTGAGATCTGAGGACTGTGGTTCCAGGCCAGCTCAGGCAGGAAAGTCCATGAGACTCTTCTCTCCAATTAACCACTACAAAACCCAAAATGATGTTACCCAAAGTGATAGAGCACTAGCCTAGGGGAAAAAAAAAAAAAGCCTAAATATACCTACATCTTGGTTTTGGCAGTAAAGTCTTTGTGGGTATTGTTTTGTGGAGCAAAGGAATTTAGGATTAGGATGTAAATTCACTCCTCTGTTTCCTGCTTTAGTTTTTTTTTTTTTCCTTCCCCTTCTTCCCAATGTGGACATTATAAATCAGAGGCCTTAAAAAATAATTCCCTTGGCCAGGTGCTGGCTCATGCCTGTACTCAGGATGCTGAGATCTGAGGACTGTGGTTCAAAGCCAGTCCTGGCAGAAAAGCATGAGACTCTTATCTCCAATTCATCACTCAAGAACTGGAAGTGGTGCTGTGGCTCAAAGTGGTAGAACAATTAGCCTTGAATAAAAAGAATTCAGTGACAGTGCCCAGACCCTGACTTCAAGCCCCACAACTGACAAAAAAAACCCCACAACCCCCAAAAACATTTGTACAAAAGAGTACAAGCCTGTCTTTGTTAAAAAAAATAGTTTAGAGTGCTAATATAAACTTAAGGTATGATTTTTTGTGGACTAATGTGAAACACAACATACTTTTGCCCAGTGTAGCATAAGTTGTGAACCTGTCAATGAATGTGTATGTATGCCCTACAAATAGTTAATTATCTATTCCAAATGCCTAAGGAAAATTTGGAACACAGGCATTTTGTACATCAGGAACTTGCTGTATTTGTCTCATAGCCAAGCAAACACAATGATGACTGTTTTCATAAGCAGCTGTTACCTGATGGAAAATATTTATTATGGATGTGAGCCTTATGCCAAGAAGTAGAAGCACATGATTTTTAGGAATCTGAATTAAGTTCCTTTTAACATTCTTAATGTTTTCTTCCTGAGGACTAATTGTTCATTTACACAAAATTAGAAGGCACAAAATAACCAGAAAATAACTATGATGTATGGTACTGTTGTGCCAGATAAGGAACAAAATAAATCTATTATTTGAGTTTCACGGAATTATAATCATCTGAGTAGGAGTTTTGTTGTTGACAATAATTATGATTTAAGAGAATCTATTTCCAGAGAAAAGTATTCCTGAGATTTCTTTGTATCTCACCAAAAAACATTTTTGTTACAGCCTTCTGCTCCCCTCACCCCACACACTGAACCAGTACCGAAGTGAATTCTTACACTTCCTGGCACTTGGAGGCCTGGAGCCCCTTCAGCTGGGGCTGGAAAAGGAAAGCAGAGGCCAAAGATGGTTACTGTGTATGAAAGGCCATTATGGTGAGAGATGGGGAGATAAAAAAGAAACTTCAAGCAGGACTCTGCTTAAGGAACCATGATAGGATTGTCCCTTTTTAAAATGTTAAACACTGCAAGAGGAGCAAATTCACATGAAGAAATACTAGTTTGCTTCTGAATCAGCTCAAGGTTAAGGACATCCAAGACTTCTACTTAAAGAGACCCAGCAGGTAGCCATGTACTAACCTAGAGCTCAGGAGATTCTGGAACATAAATGAAGATTTGGAAGTCACTAAATATTAAGAACATAGTCTATTTCCTCACACTGAAGACAACATTGCACCATTACAATATGTTTTTATTGGATAGGAGTAGGTAAGATAATCTTTTTTATTGTGGGAGAGGGAGCTGGAACTTAGGGCCTAGGCACTGTCTCTGAGCTCTTTTGCTCAAAGCTAGCACTCTATCACTTTGAGCCACAAAATCACTTCTGGCTTTTGAGTGGTTAATTGGAGATAAGAGTCTCATGGAGACTTTTCTGCCTGGGTTGGCGTCAAACTATGACCCTCAGATCTCAGCCTCCTAAGTAGCTGGGATTACAGGTGTGAGCCACCAGCACCCAGCTTGAGATAATTATTTTACCAGTAGTATCTGATTACATTTCCCCTGGATTTTCATAATCAAATTTTCATTCATTCAACAAATAATTATTAGGGGCCGGGAATATGGCCTAGTGGTAAAGTGCTCGCCTCATATACATGAAGCCCTGGGTTCGATTCCTCAGCACCACATAGATAGAAGCCAGAAGTGGAGCTGTGGCTCAAGAGGTAGAGTGCTAGCCTTGAGCAAAAAGAAGCCAAGGACAGTGCTCAGGCCCTGAGTCTACGCCCCAGGACTGGTAACAAAAACAAAACAAATAAACAAATAATTATTAAAAGCCTACATTACAGGGCATTTAGTTTATTTCCTATTACATTAATTTCTTCTCTATCTGCACTGCTTTTCACTTCATTTTTTTTTTATTTTTTTATTTTTTTTGCCAGTCCTGGGCCTTGGACTCAGGGCCTGAGCACTGTCCCTGGCTTCCTTTTGCTCAAGGCTAGCACTCTGCCACTTGAGCCACAGCGCCACTTCTGGCCATTTTCTGTATATGTGGTGCTGGGGAATCGAACCCAGGGCCTCATATATATGAGGCAAGCTCTCTTGCCACTAGGCCATATCCCCAGCCCGATTTTTTAAAATTTTTACACGCAAGTACCAGCATTTGAGCTCAGTGTCTCATATTCAGAAGGCCTGCTCACTACTGACACTCTACTCCTTGAGCCATACTTTGATGTTTTGCTGGCTAACTGGAGTAGAGTCTTACAGACTTTTCTGCCCTGGCTGGCTTCAAATGGTGGTCCCCCAGTTCTCAGCCTCTCAAGTAGCTATGATTACAGGTGGGAGCTGCAGGCATCTGGCAGCCCTTAAGTTCTGACTGTGACCCATTGCCTGAAGTTTGATGTGGAATTTTCCGCTTGTGGTGTCATGTTGGTGCTTGGAGCTTCAGATTCTGGAACATTGTGGACTTTGCATCTGCAGATTAGGGATGCTCAACCTGTACCTCCTCTAGAATTTCTTGCTAGTGGCAAACTGGTTTCAATAGTCTGATTTTTTATTTATCTATTTATTTATTTATTTTGCCAGTCCTGGGCTTGGACTCGGGGCCTGAGCACTGTCCCTGGCTTGTTTGCTCAAGGCTAGCACTCTGCCACTTGAGCCACAGTGCCACTTCTGGCCATTTTCTATATATGTGGTGCTGGGGAATCAAACCCAGGGCTTCATGTATACGAGGCAAGCACTCTTGCCACTAGGCCATATTCCCAGCCCCGTCTGATCTTTTAAAAATTTCATTTTTTTAAAAGATTTTTACTGAGTATCATGTTCTCTCTGCAAAACAAAAAGACTATTCCCTGGTTTTCTGAGTACATAGTGATTATATCTGAGAAATGGATGCTTGCATCTTTCAGTTTATTACTTTCTTTTCTTAAAGGTGGGGAGGTGCTAGGGTTTGAACTCTGGGCTTGTTGCTTGCCCTGCTCACTTGAGCCTCACTCCAGCTCCTAATTCATTAATTCTACCTTAAGCTATGTATAATACGTTGATAATCTGCACTTGGCTTTGACCCTATCACCAACATCACCAATCTTCCTAAATTTAGTTATGCAACAAGTATTTAGGGTCTATTTTTCCTGTTCAAGGCTGGTACTCATCCAGTTGAGCCACCATTAAACTTCGAACTCTGCTGGCAAACTGGAGATGAGTTTCTGGCTCAGTGGGGGAGGTGGGGTGGGAGTGAGACTGAAGCCCTCCAGCTTCCCCCACCCCCCCCCAGGCGCCACTGGCTACAGGGAAGGTCTTGGTTCTTGCAATGACTCAGGCCAGCCCTCCTGCAAGCCCTCTCTCAGAAGGAGGGCCTTGCCTATTTCAAAGAAACCAATCACAATCCAAAAGATCCCTCAGAAGGCAGAGGAAAAGGGGAGAGGGTAATACAACCAGCCTCGACCACAGGGAAGACAATCCTTTTTCAAGTCCAGTTTTGCACTCTTCTGAGTAACTTTTACTTTTACTTTACTAAATACTGTTACCCTACTATTAAAAGAAAAGGTTTCTTGCTTGAGCTGGCTTTGAACTGTGATCCTTAAGACTTCAGCTCCTTGAACAGCTAAGATTACAGGCATGAACCACTGGTACCTGACTAAATATTTAGGTTTTTTTTTTTTTTTTTGGCCAGTCCTGGGCCTTGGACTCAGGGCCTGAGCACTGTCCCTGGCTTCTTCCCGCTCAAGGCTAGCACTCTGCCTCTTGAGCCACAGCGCCGCTTCTGGCCGTTTTCTGTATATGTGGTGGTGCTGGGGAATCGAACCTAGGGCCTCGTGTATCCGAGGCAGGCACTCTTGCCACTAGGCTATATCCCCAGCCCCCAAATATTTAGTTTTAAATGTGTATTTAAAACATGCACACGAAGTCATGTAGTATAAAGCCAAGTGTAAGCCAGGCACACCTGCAATCCTAGCTACTCAGAAGGCTGAGATCTGAGGATCATGGTTGGAAGTGAGCCAGAGCAGAAAGTCCATGAGACTCTAAATCCAATTAACTAGAAAAGGGGGGAGGGGAGGCAGAAGTGGAGCTATGGCTCCAGTGGTAGAGTGCTAGCTAGCCTTGAGCAAATAAGACTCAGGGACGTTGCCCATGCCCTGAGTTCAAGCCCCACAAAGAGAGCACTAAAAATAAAGATAAGCAAAGGAAATGTGATGGTCCATGCCTGTAGTCCCAGGTAAAGTCACGTGGATCATCAGTTCCAGACAAGACTACATAGCGACTTCTCCTGGCAGGCTTGAGCTTAAGAGAAAAGCAAGTCAAATACTATAAATGACAAAACAGAGTAGGTCTAGCCCTACCTTTCTCCATATAATTGAATCATACACAGACATCTTTTAAAATCATAATTTTAGGTATTCACTTACACTCTATGACAGGGAATAAGAATTCAGCTCTTATACCTTATACCATTTTCTTTTTTTTTCCTTTTCTTTTTGCCAGTCCTGGGCCTTGAACTCAGGGCCTGAGCACTGTCCCTGGCTTCCTTTTGCTCTAGGCTAGCACTCTCTGCCACTTGAGTCACGGCGCCACTTCTGGCCATTTTCTGTATATGTGGTGCTGGGGAATCGAACCTAGGGCTTCATGTATACGAGGCAAACACTCTTGCCACTAGGCCATATCCCCAGTCCCCTTATACCATTTTCTCTCCTCATCTAATAGCGTTACAAATTTTGCTTAAATCAGTGTTTAGTATTCTCCTAATCATCACACATTTTTTTTCACTTCTACATAATCTGTTTGGTTAAGTCTCAAATATGCTTGGCCAAACTTCTTTTCTTGAGGCATTTCCTAACTATTCTGGTAGTGGTAGGTTTCCATCTCAGGATCTCACACATCATCTGCGCCAGACAGACGCTCTGGACTATGCTACTCCCTTCTATTTTCTTCCTACAGTAACTTTTCTATTCTGACTTAAAACTCTGTTTTCTTACTCTATGCAAGACTGTTGCTATCGTCCACTGTTCTGGATTTTCCTGCCTCACTTGTCTTAGTTTGGACTAAGCTGCTCATTTTCCTTAGAATCTTATTTTATTTGCTGGTACTGAGGCTTGAACTCAGGGTCTGGGAGCTGTCCCTGAACACAGCTCCACTTTGAGCTTTTTGGGGTTAATTAATTGGAGATAAGAGTTTCGCATGGGCTGGGAATATGGCCTAGCGGCAAGAGTGCTTGCGTCCTATACATGAAGCCCTGGGTTCGATTCCTCAGCACCACATATAGAGAAAATGGCCAGAAGTGGCGCTGTGGCTCAAGTGGCAGAGTGCTAGCCTTGAGCAAAAAGAAGCCAGGGAAAGTGCTCAGGCCCTGAGTCCAAGGCCCAGGACTGGCCAAAACAAAATCAAACAAACAAACAAAAACAAACAAGAGTTTCACAGACTCTTCTGCCCCTCTTTAAGCTAGCTTTGAACCTTGATCCTTATATTTCAGCTTCCCAAGTGGCTAGAATTACAAATGCGAGTCATTGGCCCACCGCTAGAATTTTATTTTTGATGTTGTTTCCAGAAGGATAGTTGATTCCTGTTAGGCACTTTGGGGTCCAACCACCTGACTCACTCTACATTTGTTTTATAACTCTACATTTATTTTATAAATTTATTTAGTTTTCAAATCATTCATGTACTGACAATTTGGACTGTAACTCAAAAGAAGGATCATTATTTTCCCACTTCAACTCAGTGACAAAGGTAGGAGAGCTGATTTCCTTGGGGAACAGCAAGTTCTTTTAAAAAGAAACAAGGCTGGGGGCTGGGGGCTGGGGGCTGGGGATATGGCCTAGTGGCAAAGAGTGCTTGTCTCCTATACATGAGGCCCTGGGTTCAATTCCCCAGCACCATATATACAGAAAATGGCCAGAAGTGGCACTGTGGCTCAAGTGGCAGAGTGCTAGCCTTGAGCAAAAAGAAGCCAGGGACAGTGCTCAGGCCCTGAGTCCAAGCCCCAGGACTGGCAAAAAAAAAAAAAAAAAAAGAAGAAGAAACAGGGCTGGGAATGTGGCTTAGTGGTAGAGTGCTTGCTTAGCACGCATGAAGCCCTGGGTTCGATTCCTCAGCATATAAACAGAAAAAAAAAGCCAGAAGTAGCACTGTGGCTCAAGTGGTAGAGTGCTAGCCTTGAGCAAAAAGAAGCTCAGGGACAGTGCTGAGGCCCTGAATTCAAGCCCCAGGACTGCCTTCCTGCCCCACCCCCCACCCCCAGCTCCAAAAACAAAGGGTAAAAATTAGTGGCAGATATTATGGAGGCAATGATGGGGAAG
This sequence comes from Perognathus longimembris pacificus, assembly GCF_023159225.1. Taxonomy (NCBI): domain Eukaryota; kingdom Metazoa; phylum Chordata; class Mammalia; order Rodentia; family Heteromyidae; genus Perognathus; species Perognathus longimembris. The sequence continues at coordinate 5,891,064 of NC_063161.1, read as the reverse complement.
ATGTTGATTCAAGGTCAGTGAAGGCAAAAAGAGGGAGACCTCATGTCAACAGATATTTGACTGTCGTTCTACTGTGTAGAAGGTATGAGTAAGATTGCAGTCCAGGCCAAAAAATATAGTACCCTACGTAAAAAATAACTAAAAACGAAAGGAGCTATGAGGTATGGCTCAAGTGGTTGCAAGTTTGATTAGCAAGTATGAGACAAAAACAAAAAACAACCACCAAAAACCTCCTAAGGGGGGGCCGGGGATATAGCCTAGTGGCAAGAGTGCCTGCCTCGGATACACGAGGCCCTAGGTTCGATTCCCCAGCACCACATATACAGAAAACGGCCAGAAGCGGCGCTGTGGCTCAAGTGGCAGAGTGCTAGCCTTGAGCAAAAAGAAGCCAGGGACAGTGCTCAGGCCCTGAGTCCAAGGCCCAGGACTGGCCAAAAAAAAAAAAAAAAAAAAAAAAAAAACCTCCTAAGGGCTGGGACATAGCTCAGTGGCAAAACACTTGCCTAGTAAGTACAATGTTCTAGGTTGGATCCCTAGTACAAAAGTACCCCCAAAATTTAAAGATTAAAAAAAAATACAGTTAATAAAAAAAAAAACCTAAGATAATATTGTAAAGATTGAAAGCCATATTCAAAAATGTTATCTAATCAGTTAATTTAAGACTTTTCTATTACCTATAATCAAGCTAATCCTCATACAGATACAGAGACAGATATATTAAGTTAAACAAGGAACCTAATGGAGAGGTTTGGCTGTAGGTCAATGGTAGAATGTGAGCTTAGCATGAACAAAGCCTTGGGTTCAATCTCTAGCACTAAGGAAGAAGGTAAGTCTAATGGACAACATGCCTGAGTGTTTCGAGCATTACCTTTATGTACAGCAAATCTAGAACAAGTCCAAGTAAACCTAAGCTCAATTCCATAATTATTATATAACAGGTAAGTTCAAAATCTCATACTGACTTTCCTTATTTGGAAATTTGGGACCAATGCCTGTCAAAGCTAGTATAACAGGTTATAATTGAATTAGGGACCATGGACACATAGTGCTACAAAGGTGGGTTTCAAAGTTCATTCTAAAAGTGAAATTGTTATTGAGCCAAAAAAAATCAAATTAGAATGCAAAAACAGTCACTTTCTCACGCCTGAGAAGCTCAGGCACGACCTTTGGAAGAACAATTCCGATGTTCAAATGGAATAGGCAGGAATGGCAGTGAATGTGAATGAAGAGTATTCTTGAAATAACCTTGGCATGAAAGGAAGGGAACGAGCAATAGCTGAAGGAGGAGACAGTCTTAGCAGTAGATGATAGTTTTCTGGCAGGTCAGGACTGGGCATATTTGGGGACTGAGGGAAAGTGAATGCTGGAGAGAGGGTTAAGGATACAGGGAAGAGGTGAAATTAATGGAGCAGAGTTCCAGAATATAACTGGGAGTGGAGTGGAGGAAAAGGCCAAGATCAAAGGTAGCAGATTGGACCAGTCTGTTTTCCCTATGAGACCACAATATAGGAAACATAAACTACAGTTGGCTTTCTAACTAGAAAAACAGAAAAGTGAGAAAGCTCAACCCAAGTACCCTCTATTTGAGTCTTTTACAAAGAAAAAGGTGAGATTTTCTGAGTGAAAGAATGGATGGAATTGCCAAGTGAGAAAAGGAAACATTTCAATTCCATTTGTCATACTTTTGGTATTGAACCAAGCCCCAGGCCTTGTACACATTCACTGTCTAAAATGGATACAAATACTATGTTTCTAGAGTACATTGAAATCAGAAATGAATAATTATGGTCATACTACAATAGTTGTTCTGCAAATGTTTGTCATGGGAATTCCTCATGACAGCCCAGTAGGCAAGATGGCTACTCTCAGAAAAATAGAAATTATCCAAAATGACACTAATAGTTAAGCCTTATACCAAAATGCCTTTTCAGTTCTTTTGTTTGTTTGTTTGTTTGTTTTTGCCAGTCCTGGAGCTTGGACTCAGGGCCTGAGCACTGTCCCTGGCTTCCTTTTGCTCAAGGCTAGCACTCTACCACTTGAGCCACAGCGCCACTTCTGGCCTTTTCTATATATGTGGTGCTGAGGATTCGAACCCAGTGCTTCATGTATACAAGGCAAGCACTCCTGCCTCTAGGCCATATTCCCAGCCCGCCTTTTCAGTTCTTATACCACATTTCTTTGTTTAAAAAAAAAAAAGAGCTGTAGAATACTGCATGTATTACGATACAATTTTTGTTATTATTCTGACACAGGCATAAAAAAGCAAAATAAATGCAGAAAAATGCCAGTAACTGTATAGGAATATTTACAATTAAAACTGGGTACTAGAGCCAGGTGTGCCTAGCAATTCAGGAGTTGAGATCTGAGGATCCCAGCTCGAAGCCAGCCTGGGCAGGAAAGTCCATGAGACTGTTTAATTCCAATTAACTATCAGAAAGCCAGAAGTGGAGCTGTGGTTTAAGTGGTAGAGCACTAGTATCTGTCTATCTGTCTCTCTCTCTCTCTCTCTCTCTTTCTGTCTCTCTCTTTTTTGGTTGGTTGGTTGGTTGGTTGTGGGGCTTGAACTCTGGGCCTGAGTACTGTTCCTGAGCTCCTCAGCTCAAGGCTAGTGCTCTACCACTTCGAGCCACACTTCCCTAAGACCTTTTTGTTTTAGTTTTCTGTGAGAGAGGGTCTCATATTTTTGTTCTGGCTGCCTTGGACTGTCAACCTCCTACTTATGCCTCCTTCATGGGTGGGACCACAGCTGGAACTCAGTTTGTTTGTTAGATAGGTGGTTCATTTACTTTTTACCTGGGCTGGCCTCAAAATGAGATTCTCATAATCTCCACCTTCTGCTTAGGTAGGATTACAGGCACATACTACCATGCCTGGCTCGCACAATAATACTCTGACACTCTATTTGATCAACTTTAATCCACCAGCAGTGGGGAAAAAAATCATGTCTACCTAAATAACATCACACCTAATATTTGAGAATGTAGAACTTGGAAAGAACTGAGTAAAAACAAAAAAGTTGCTAGGCCAATTCAAAGATTGTAAGTCAACATCTTGAAACCAACAACCCTTTAGGCAGAAGCAATTACTCCAGGTAGCATACCAAAGTCACACCACTAATGAGAAGCATAAGTGGATCCTAACCTAGGCTGCCTGGCTCAAGAAAGGCACTCAAGTACTCTTGCCCAACTTTACTTACTAGCTGCCTCTCCACTATTATCTCTAAGCTTTGTTTGAACATTATGTTTAGGAGACTTAATCACTACAATACTACACTGTTATAAACACACACATTATTTTAATCACTAAGTATAATTATATTTTTGTGCTTACATTTTTCCTTTTGTAGCAACTAAAAGTTAGGAGCCAGGCACTGGCTCCTAGCTGTAATCCTAGCTACTTGGGATGTTGAGACTCAAGGGTCACAGTTCCAGGCCTTCCTGGACAGAAAAGTCCACAGGACTGTTTTTCAACCTGTAGCTCAATGCAATGGTGTGTGCCTATCACCATAGCTTTGCAGGAGACTGTGGAAGGAGGATACTACTTCTATAGCCTAGGCAAAGGACTGCAACAATTCATCTCAAGTAGGCATGTGGCATACACATGCAAACCCAGCTCCAACAGGAGACCTGATATGGGAGATCATAGCCCCCACACACAACTAAGAAGGAAACAACTTCTTTTTTAAAGTAACCAGCTCAGCTGGGTGCCAGTGGCTCATACCTGTAATTCTAGATACTTGGCAGAATGAGGTCAGAGGACCACGGTTCCAAGGCATCAAGGGGAGAAAAGTCTGTGAGACTCAGTCCCTAGCCAGCAAAAAGAAGAGCTCATAGCGAAGTTTCTGGGGACCAAAAGGAGAGAATTCAGTGATGTTCCTCTGAAGTCAGTGACTGAAAATGGCTAATGTATGTGCTGACAGCTACTGAAGGATGAGAACAGTCAGCGGAAGAGGAGAAAAATCAGAAGGGAAGCTATACAAGCCAATAGGAAGATTCCAAGAAATTTAGGCCAGCTAAGTTGGCCTCAGTCATTGCATCTGGTGAGAAGAATTTAGGCAAGATGCATACATAGGAAAGGTGATCTGAAAGTTTGTTAGAAAAAAAATATGGCAGAAGAGTTGTGGCACAGACATGCTACACAAAGACAATACTTGAGCCTGTGTCACCATCTTGTGCTATCTTCTTCCTTATAGAGATTGGACGGATTAAATAGGGAGAATTGGGGTCCTTGGGGACGGTTTTGATTGGCAGGTCTCCTTTCTGTTTCCTATAAGGTTGTGACATTGCCAAAAATTGAGTATCCTGTCTTTTCCTTATTCTTTTATCCATACTTGGCAAGTCTTACTTCATTCTTTTGTAGCTCCCTACCCCTATTCATTGTCAGGCAAGTCTGAGTTTATCAGCTTATCCTGCCATCTGCATGCTGACTGCTTTTCTTTTTTTAAATTTTTTTTTGCCAGTCCTGGGCCTTGGACTCAGGGCATGAGCACTGTAGCGGCACTTCTGGTCTTTTCTATATATGTGGTGCTGAGGAATCGAACCCAGGGCTTCATGTATACGAGGCAAGCACTCTTGCCACTAGGCCATATTCCCAGCCCTGCTGACTGCTTTTCTACTCATTACTATCACAAGGAAGAAGGGGTGTTAAATGAAGCTTAGACATTGTAAGCCTGATAGCCTCCTCTCCCATAGCTTAGCATGCTCCTTCCCTAGGCAACACCAGGCCCATCTAGAGAGGGCAGTAAATAATTAGTCTCCACCCCCTCTGCCTTTAGATGGCACTCTTTAAGGGCAATTATGTAAGGCAACAAGATCCCCTTACAAGTGACCTCCCGGGTCAAGGAAGCTGCAGGACCACTTGACAGCTGCTATCAATTATAGCCCCACACAGTGAGGCCCCCTGGGCTACACATCCATGCCTCCAAGACCTGCTAGGTTATATATGTCAAGGCAGACATGGCAGACAATAGACCTCTTGACAGCCCTTTTGCTGGCCATAAACCTTTCCTTTGTTCTTCTGTATCTGGGTGTCTGTGTGGTTCCTGGCAATGTCTAATATATTTTAACAGACATCCACAAGTTCAAGAAACAAGTGCACACTTGTCAATAACTCCTGTGGTGGATAACATTGATCTTGATTTAAAGGGGAGATAGGTGTGAACAAAGTCCTCCTACTTTTACATAGAACCTCTTGATACTGTTTTGAGAGGGTAAGGGACAGTGATGGAGCAGAAGCTGAATGTGTACTTTGTCTGCATGTTTAAAGATGTCCTAATAAGCCAGGTGCCGGTGACTCACACTTGTATTCCTATCTACTCAGGAAGCTGAGATCTAAGGATTGCAGTTTGAAGCCAGCCCCCACAGGAAAGTCCATGAGACTATTAACTCTGGTTAACCACCAGAAAACCAAAAGTGGAGCTGTAACCAAAAGTGCTAGAGTGCTAGCCTTGAGCAGAAAGGCTCAGGATCAGCCCCTAGGCTCTGAGTTCAAGCCCTGCTCCCCCCTCCTATATCCTAATGAAACTCCCCTTGTACAAAACTGTATGCTTATAAAAAAAAATCTTAAATAGCCAGAAAGGAGTCTGTTCAAGGTACAGTAGGCATATATGGACATGTCAAAAAATGATAACCTGGGGCTGGGAATATGGTCTAGTGGTAGAGTGCTTGCCTCTTATACATGAAGCCCTGGGTTCAATTCCTTAGCACCACATAAACAGGAAAAGCCAGAAGTGGTGCTGTGGCTGAAGTGGCAGAGTGCTAGCCTTGAGCAAAAAGAAGCCAGGGATCCCTGAGCTCAAGCCCAGGACTGGGGAAAAAAACAAACAGATTCTTTTGTACAATTAATTGATGCTATTTAAAAAAACCAAACACCTTCAAGAAAGCTGGCATGGTGGCTCCTAGGACCCACCCAGACAAAGTCTGTGCAGTGGGGGCGTCACAGGAAAATAATTCAGAAAGAACCAAAGGGCCAAAGTTCTCTTCTTCCGACTCCCTGAGGCATTTGTGACTAGCTGTCTCCTAGCCTAGACCAAGGTGAAAGGGGGAGGGAGGAAGGGAGGGGCGGGCGTCCCTCGCCCAAGGCCTCCCAGCACGCCCACCCTCCGCTTCCCGCACCAAGCCCCACCCACACGCCCACCCCCTCCCGACCAGGCCCCAACCATGTTCCGAGGACCCCCGAGAGCCCCGGGCGTGGAGACCCCGCCTCACCACGGCGCCAGCCACGGCGTGGACCAGGCTCTCGTAGGACAGCACGGAGGCCATTGGGGCGACCACCCGCAGACCTAGCCACACTTTCCTCTCAGACGCCTCAGCCCGCAGACTTGGGAAGAGCCGAGCACCAGGCCTGAGCGCCACAGGCCCCGCCCTCGCAAGCCACCGCCTCGACCACTTCCGGGCCAGAGGGCGCACCGCCTCCCGTGACGGAGCCGCGGGGAGGAAGTTGCGGGCCCAGGAACGCCCCTGGAAAGGTGATTGGCTCTCGGGAGAGGGGGCGTGGCGGAGCGCGCTGGCGCCCGTCCAAGCCTGGGGAGCGGTGGGAGCCCGCAGACTTCCCTGGACTCACCCGAATAATTCCAGCCCACTTCACACCCACTACCACAAAACTGCGCACCCCAGAAATTGTCTCCTTTCCCCATTCTTCCAAGACAGGCTGGGGCCTTCCAATCTTTCTCAGTAAAATGACTGGCAGTGGCTGGGGAGCCTACAACCGGCTCTAACTCAAACCATCCTTCAGCCTCGGTGACCCAGACGCTTGGACTACAGAGGAGCACCGCCACCAAAGCGCAATTTCTTCTGAAGCTGTTTGTTTTTTCAGTCCTGGGACTTGAACTCAGGGCCGTGGCTCCATGGCTGAGCTTCCTTTGCTCAAGGCTAGCACTCCACCACGTGAGCCACTTCCTTTTTCTGTTTATGGGATACTAAGGAATCGAACCCAGGGCTTCACGCATGTTAGGCAAGCACTCTACCACTAAGCCACCTTCCCAGCCCCCGTTTTTTGGGGTGTGCGTGTGTGCACTGGGACAAGGACTCAGGGCCTGGATGCTGTTCCAGAGCTTTTTATGGCTCAGAACTAGCGTTCTATCGCTTGAGCCACAGCACCAATTGCGGCTTTTTGGTTAACTGGAGAAGTCCCATGTACCTGCCTGCCCAGGCTGGTCCAAACTGCGATCCTCAGATCTCAGTCTCCTGAGCAGCAAAGATTAGAGGACTGAGCCACTAGCGCCAGCTATGGTGTTTATTTTGAAAATTAGTGGGCTGGGCATGAGGACATGCAACTGTCATCTCTGAGAAGCAAAAGGATAGTAGCACCAGGAATAAATAACCAAGGCCAAAATTGACTATAGGTGTGGTTCAAGTGGTAGACTACCTTACAAAGTAAAGGCCCAAAGTTCAAGCCCCAGCACTGCCAGTAAGTTTCCTTCCATAAAGCTGACCCGGGGCTAGGAATATGGCCTAGTGGTAAAGTGCTCACTTCATATATATGAAGCCCTGGGTTCGATTCCTCAGCACCACATATATAGAAAAAGCCAGAAGTGGTGCTGTGGCTCAAGAGGTAGAGTGCTACCCTCAAGCAAAAAGAAGCCAGGGAGAGTGCTCAGGCCCTGAGTTCAAGCACCAGGACTGGCACAAAAAAAACAACCCACAAAACAAAAAGCTGACCAATGGAATATGAATGTTAATTCCATATGTTAATAACTAAAGTACTTCCATATTTCCTTAGGTAATTAAATGAACACCAAAGCAACTCCTTTGAACCTATGAAAACAAGCTATTTCCTAAGTATGGCAGAAATACTGACTCTGGGGTCAGCTACCTGCAAGTAAACCTCTATAACAGAATAGGGGTCTAAGCACTGAATACCCTCCAGCCTGCAATGGCCAGGTAAAAGCACTTGACATAAAATATAAGTACTAACAGGAATCACTATCCAGTCTATCCAGCAGGGCAGTCACTACCCAGTTTAAAACTGTCATATATACATATACATGTATATATATATATGTATTTTTTAACATAGAAACATTCAACAACCATTTTATAAGCAGAAAACAATCCTTTTATATTGATTTTTTTTATGAAAATGAAGCATTTTTCTATTTGTGTTAAAGCCTAAAAGCACAGGACACAATTTCACATGGGCAATTTTATCCATTTATGGTGATATTTGCAGTATTAGAATATAGTTAGGTTGTGTATAATTAAGTTCAACAAAGTCCAAAAGAAAGTGGTCTTCTTGAGTTAATAGGCAAAGTATACAATGGAAATTGTGACAAAGGAGAACACACATGAGCAAAAAGAAGACTGGCAAGTTCAAATACAAGCATGTAAGGTGAGTGTTTTCAAAGGATTTTAAAAGCATGCTCCATTAGCATATAGCTTTTTCTTATTCATGTAACAGATAAATTTTTGTCTGCTATATATAGCACTTAGAATCAGAATAAACATTATTTCAAAAATGTCCTAGTCTTAGAAATGTACTCCATGAAATTTGTCATTTTCTTTCTCCTTCAGAGGAAGGAAAGAAAATCAGAGGTTGGGGTATAGTTGCAGCGTTTAGGGAAGAGCTGAATAGGATAACAAATCTTTCACAGTACCAACAACTCAAAAACCATTAACTGTGGCTCTTACAACCCAATACATGTTGTATCAAGCAGTTAATTCCCTATACGAGTATCAATTAAAACAGCATACTTTTCAAATTATAAAGATGAGTACTGCAAGACAACTTGGAGTAGGTATCTCCTACTCTGAAAGGAGTCTTTGTCATCTCTTTTGATGTGGCAAGACTTTACCAGTGGAAGTTTAATATTTAAAAAGTAATGTCATGGCCAAAGAAGAAACTACACTCTAAAAGTATTATTAGTCTACAGTCAGCAAACAGTATCTGATATTAAATTAGATGCTGACATAAGGATGTCTGGACAATGATGCTGTGAATGATAGCAGTGATGCCAGTTTAGAAAACAAACAAAAATTATCTTAAGCTCAAGAAGATTCACAGAGAAAATTATGACAAGCAAAACACAGTTCTTTTCTGATAAGGAAAAATAATTTTTAACACAAATATAAAAAGAAAAAGCACTCCCTATTTCTTATGTGGTAATATTATATATGTGATAAGAACAGAGCTAAATATAATCCAATTCCACTGCAATGTAAAACAGAAATTACTCATTCAACAGTGTAAGATTTAAATGCAACTTACAGAGGGCTCGTGTTATAAAATATAGTTAAGACTGCTGCTGTCCTGGCAATTATTTCCAGTGCCTACCCAGGTCATTCTGAAATACTGGTGGTCCCATGTTTTACTGAAATCATTTTTAAAAAAAGTTATCTGGAAGGATAAAAATATGACTAGGAGTAACATATCCAACTCAAATTTAACCTACTTAAATGAGTTTTATTTCCTCCCACTAATAAACCCTTATTTCACACTCACATTGGAGCAATAATTTTTTCCATATTTTCCTTGCCCAATAATTCAAAGAAAACTCAAAATGATTAGTAAAGAAAAATGGAGGAATTAACACCCCTTTAATTTGTTTCAAATATTGAAAGATTTAGAAAGTGTTAAAGTTTCTAATTCCTAGGAGAACATTATCTGAATGAATACCCTAATGGCAAACCACTGTACAATGCTTCAGCTGCATTTGGTGCAGAGGGGTAGGGATAATCTTCAAAGCACCTCAGTTCTCCAGATGAGGACAGAGGTACACTGGTTTATTATTGCGACATCCACACAAGCAGTCGAGGTTGCTTTTCCTTCACCAAGGGCTTTCTCAGTGGGGCATTATGCTTGACCTCCAAATTTGGCAGACAATTTACTGATGAGGTTCATAACCTTTGGATTGCTCTGGTATTTTGACATATTTGCAGGGTTCTGGGCCACATCTTGGAAGGCCACCATAACCTCTGGATCCTGAAAAGAAAGTTTGGTTTGTTTTCAGTATGTAAACAAGGTGTCACACCGGACCCATAATTTACCATCCTAAATCCCAATCTCTGCCGCAACTTTTTTCTTCAGCTCTTTATTTTAGAGCCATAATTTTGTCATGGGCCAAATTAACTGGAGTTCCAGACAAGTTCCTGAAATGTAAGACTACCATTAACATGCACTTCAAAGTTAAGCTCATTTGGGTCATTTGAACTATATAATGAAAAAAAAAAAAAAAAAAAAAAGGCACTTAGCTCTGGTGTAAAAAAAATGGCACAACTGAATAAAATGGCTATGTCCTGAAACCAAATTTTTTTTTGGAATTGAACTGAAGATCTGGGTGCTGTGCCTGAGCTTTATTGCTCAAGGCCACTGGTCCACTTCTAGGTTTTTGCTGGTTAACAGGAGATAAGAGTCTCATGGATCTTCTCCTGCCTGGGCTGGCTGGCTGTGAAAGGTGATCCTCAGATCTCTGCCTCCAGAGTAGCTAAGGATTGCAAGCTTGAGCCATAAATTCCTGGTGCTGAAACCAATTTTTAACAACTTGGATCTATTTAATATAAGAAGAAAGTGTAACTTGCAAAAATGGCCCTTTGACAGCTACAATAAATAAAAGTGACTGAGTGATCTTGTTGTCACAGAACTCTGAATGAAATGCCTCAGTGACTGATGTCTAATTTTGTCCTTACCTGCATGGCTGCAAGAACCTCTGGATCACTAAGAATCTCATTGAGCCCAGGCATTCCGGCCATTCCAGGCATGCCTCCTCCCATTCCAGGCATTCCTCCAGGAAAATTACCAGGCATTCCCCCTGGAAAGCCACCTGCAAGAATAAATGAGAGACTGGAAGAATAGCTCAAGCAGCTAGCACATTTGAAGTTCTGAGTTCAAATCCCAGCGTCAAAAACAACAAAATTTAAAAACAAGAAATCAAAGAAATTTAGACCTCAACCAAAATCCCAAGTGGTCAGTTTCCAAGTACAAAATCTCTCTTCCCTTCACTTCTTTTTCTTTTTGTCAGTCCTGGGGCTTGAACTCAGGGCCTGAGCACTGTCTCTGGCTTCTTTCTGCTCAAGGCTAGCACTCTACCACTTGAGCCACAGCGCCACTTCAGGCCATTTTCTATATATGTGGTGCTGAGAAATTGAACCCAGGGCTTCATCTATGTGAGGCAAGCACTCTACCACCAGGCCACATTCCCAGCCTTCCCTGCACTTCTTACATATTCTCACACACATTCCTACCTGAAGAACAAGGACAATACAGAGTAATCTCTCTAGTCTAATCAGAACTTCTAACTCTTTAGTAAACCATTTTACTACCTCTGGACTCATTTGTCTATTAGCACAGAACTGAAAACAAGAAAACAAATTTTACCTTACAAACAAAGCGTCAAATAATACCTCAGATAAAATTTAAGCCGTGTACACCCCAATCATCTAATTCCATATTCTTGACTATCACTTTTGTGTTTAAGTAAATTCTTTTCTGGTAACAGTTATTTCTTTTACTAAATGTTGTATGATGATTAAGAAAATTTCTGGCACTTCATTCATTCATTTATTTATTGCCAGTCCTGGGCCTTGAGCACTGTCCTTGGCTTCTTTTTGCTCAAGGCTAGCACTCTGCCACTTGAGCCACAGTGCCACTTCTGGCCGTTTTCTATGTATGTGGTGCTGGGGAATTGAACCCAGGGCTTCATGCATACAAGGCAAGCACTCTTGCCATTAGGCCATATTCCCAGGCCAATTTCTGGCACTTTAATGAGTAATTAAGAACGTAAGAAGGGCTGGGGATATAGCCTAGTGGCAAGAGTGCCTGCCTCGGATACACGAGGCCCTAGGTTCGATTCCCCAGCACCACATATACAGAAAACGGCCAGAAGCGGCTCTGTGGCTCAAGTGGCAGAGTGCTAGCCTTGAGCGGGAAGAAGCCAGGGACAGTGCTCAGGCCCTGAGTCCAAGGCCCAGGACTGGCCAAAAAAAAAAGAACGTAAGAAAATTCATGCTATACAAAGCAAAGAAAGCTCTTATCAGCCTTGGAAAAAATAAAGACAAATAAGTCTGATTTTTTTTCTTCAGTTTGTCCATATTTACTTAAAGCAGCCATTCAAGGATTACCTAAAACAGGTAACACAAAATTCTATGAATTTCTCATTTCCACTCCAGATACAACAAAATTTCTGAAAAACAATACTAGAAACCTGAACTTAGAATAAGCACTCCTGGTGATTTCGTTTTTGCTTGTCTGCATGTGTGTGCACATGTACTCAAGTGCCAGTACTAGGGGCTTGAACTCAAGATCTGGGCGCTGTCCCTCAGCTTTTTCTCTATAGGCTGGCCCTCTACTACTTAAGGCACAACTCTACTTCTGGCTTTGGCTAGTTAAATGAAGGTGAGAATCTCAGATTTTCCTGCTCAGGCTTAAGTAGCTAGGACCAGAACCCTGTTTCCTGGTGGCTCTTAACATAAAACAATTCTTTAAAAAGGACTTCATCTACCCAATATATTGTTAGCTTACGAACATACAATATTTCCTATTGTGATTTACTGACTTAAACCTCTATGTTCACTGGAGATACTTTGAAACTACAATTGTGCTTATATAGAAGTATCCAGAAGGGAAAGCTGGTGACTATGTAGTCCCTAGACTAAGGGTCACTGTAATAAGTAAAGCCTCAGACTCAACTATTTCTTTTTGGGGGGGTCCATTTTGGGGCTTGAACCTTCAGGGCCTGAGCTTCTTTTGCTCAAAGCTAGTGCCCTACCACTTTGAGCCACAGTGCCACTTGCAGCTTTTTCCATGTAGTTTATTGGAGGTAAGAGTCTCTCAGCCTTTCCTGCCCAGGCTGGCTTTCAACACCAACCCTCACACTGCAACCTCTTCACTTCAGTGGCTAAGATTACAGGCATAAATGCCACCAGAGCCCATCTATGCTCAACTCAATTATTTAAATGAACAAAAAAGACAATTCCTCTCTTTTTCTTTTTGGTGCCAGTCCTGGGGCTGGAGCTCAGGGTCTGAGCTCTGTCCCTGAGCCTTTCTTCTCCCCCTCAAGGCTATATAGTGCTCTATCACTTGAGCCATGCCCAGGCTGGCCTGAACCAAGAGTCTCCCAATCTCAGCCTCTCTTTAGCCTAGGATAATAGGTATGTGCCATGGTCTCCAGCTATGGTTTGAAGGTCTTGCAAACTGACCTACAGTGCAATTTCTGTTTACGTGGTACTGAGGCACTAAACCCAGGGCTTTATGCATGCTAGGCAAGCACTCTACCACTAATCCATATTCACAGCCCTCTAATTTTTCTTGTAGCCACTTTTGATGGGCTTTGAAAAATCAGTTCCGAAACATAAAAAAAATTATTGGTCCAAGACTTATCAAATCTAGATAATATAATAAAATATACATAAGAGATTATCTACAGCACTAGTAATTTATATTAGTGGTCATTTTCTAAAGCAAAGGTGCTGGTGGTGCACAATACAAAGGTGGCCTGTGCAGAAAAGTCCCCAGGAGACTCTTATCTCCAAGTACCCACTCAAAAACCACAAGTGGTGTGATGACTCAAGTTGTAGAGTGCTATCCTTGAGCACAAAGAGGCTGGGGGTGCCACAAGCGCCCAGGCCCTGAGGTTCAAGCTCCACAAAACTGACAAAAATAAATAGACAAATAAACAAAGCAAAGGTGCCTGATAACTAAGATTATTTATATTTCCAGCAAGAAGTTATATATAATTTATTTTTTCTTGCTAAGTATATAACCTATAATACATATTACATTTTCAAACTTGAGACCAAAATAACCTATGTTCTAGGCAATGACACAAGCATAAATGGGCTCCATGAATCTACCTTAACTACCATTAACTAGCTGGAGGAAATATTAAGTTTTAGTTAATGAAAGCTTTAGATAATTACTTGGAGCATCATTCCTCCCTCTTCCATCAGAATGTTAGCAATAACCCCAGCTAGAGAATGAAATTTCATAGAGGTTCAAGTTCTCTGATGTTCAAGTTCTTTTAAGTCAATGTCTATGTGTATACATGTACAGAAACACAGACAAGCACACACATAACACACAAAGCTTCAAACTAGAATACAATTAAGGTTGGTTTTTTTTCATATATACCTGGAAAAGAGCCATACTGAGATCCTGCTTGTCGTCTTGCCTCTTCTTCCTGTAAGTACAAAAAAGCAATTATATAATAGAGAGAGCATCTGATATCTGCCCCTTAACCAATTATGTATTTTCATGAAAAATTATAACATAGGAAAGTAGAGCACTTTAAAACATCTTTTCTAACTTCATTCTCACAGAGAATTATTTTTCCTAATTAAATTCACATGTTCCTCTCTAGAAACAAAGTAACCCCAAACTGGAAATCATTAACTGATTTTAAACAGTGAAGGACACAGGACATAGTCTGCCAGGCCACATGTTTTCCAGCCTCATCCATCCAGTCTCTCTCCCAACAAAACTTAATACAAGTAAGAGTTAGACTGCTCTGGCGTTGCTGGGTTTTTGTTTGCTTGCTTTTTTGGTACCAGTCCTGCAGCTTAAACTCAGGGCCTGGGCACTGTCTACCACTTGAATCACAGCTCCCTTTCTGGCTCTTTGGTGGTTAACTGGAGATACAGAGTTTCATGAAGTTTTCTGCCCAGGCTGGCTTTGAATCTCAGCTTTCTGAGTAGGATTACAGGCATGAGCCACTGGCTCCTGCCTGTTTTTGCTGTTTTTAAGTGTTCTATTTTTATAACTGTTACAATAAAATCACCAAAGAAGGCCTGCACTGGTAGCGCACATATGTAATTCTAGCTACTCAGGAGGCTGAGATCTAAGGATCACAGCTCAAAGCCACCTGGGGTAGAAAAATCTGTGAGAAGCTCTTACCTCTAATTAACCATCTGAAAACCAGAAGTGGCACTGTGGCTCAAAGTGGTAGAGTGCTAGCCTTTAGCAAAGAGCTCAGGGACGCTGCTCAGGGCCAAGTTGCCCATAATTGACAAAATAATCAAAGAGATAAACAAATGTAAACATTTTACAACTATTTCACTGAAAATTAAGGTTTAACATTCTTTTGCTCAAGGCTAGCACTCTACCATGAAGAGTGTTATATAAAGCTTTTTGCCCCTTCAATTAACAATGTAGAAAAGTCAGTATGTGATAACTGATACAACCAGTAGTACAGAGCAATCAACAGAGTGAAGGAATGAAGAAGAAGAAGAAAAAAAGGAAATTTGGAAGGAAAACTAGGGGTTGAGAATGTGGCTTAGCGGTAGAGTGATTGCCTAGTATTCATGAAGCCCTGGGTTTAACTCCTCAGCACCACATAAACTGAAAAAGCCAAGAAGTGGCGCTGTGGCTCAAGTGGTAGAATGCTAGCCTTGAGCAAAAAGAAGCCAGGGACAGTGCTCAGACCCTGAGTCCAAGCACCAGGACTGGCCAAAAAAAAAGAAAGAAAACTATTAAGAGAAACCATTAAGATCTGCACATGTCTACCAGACCTAGAGAAGAGATAGAAAAACAGGACGTAAGCTATCACAAGAAATGTACACACTGCCCTACTATGTAACTGTACACCAAAAAAAAAAACCACAAAAAACAAAACAGAAATGAAGACTACTATTTTAACTATAAAATTACATTATAGAAATTTAGGGGAGGGCCTGGGGATATGGCCTAGTGGCAAGAGTGCTTGCCTCATATACATGAGGCCCTGGGTTCAATTCCCCAGCACCACATATACAGAAAATGGCCAGAAGTGGCGCTGTGGCTCAAGTGGCAGAGTGCTAGCCTTGAGCAAAAAGAAGCCAGGGACAGTGCTCAGGCCCTGAGTCCAAGCCCCAGGACTAGCAAAAAAAAAAAAAAAAAAAGAAATTTAGGGGAAATTTTCATAACTAATCCCCAGTACTGTTTGTGCAGATCTTTTTTTTTTTTAATTTGTTTATTAATTGAACACAAATTTTTTGA
Source organism: Perognathus longimembris pacificus (assembly GCF_023159225.1). NCBI lineage: Eukaryota > Metazoa > Chordata > Mammalia > Rodentia > Heteromyidae > Perognathus > Perognathus longimembris. The sequence goes on along the minus strand of NC_063161.1, from coordinate 5,875,161 downwards.
CAAGGTGTCAGTCCTGGGGCTTGAACGATCCTCCCAGCTAAGTGCCTGGAAAGCTGAGTTTATATTTTCTATCATGAACATCTAGAATCTTTTTTTAATAGTCTTGAAATCAGTGAGTGTTAGAACAGAATCAAACTAATAAACCAAAGCAAGAAGCCGGGTGCCTGTGTCTCACACCTGTAATCCTAGCTACTGAAGAGGATGAGATCTTAAGATCACAGTTTGAAGCCAGCCCATGCAAAAAAAGTCCACAAGACTCCTATCTCCAATGAACCACCAGAAAATTGGAAGGGCACTTGTTTCTCAAAGTGGTAGAGCACTAGCCTTGACAGATAAAGGCCCAGGCCCTTAGTTCAAACCCCACGACCGGCCGACCAACAAACAAAAACAGAGCAAGAATTCTCAGAAAAAAAGTAAAATAACAATGTTGGCAAATTTAATTACTTGATCGGGAATTTTCTGATTGGGCAGGGGGGAAAATGTTCTACCACCATGAAGTCCACTCCCAGCCCCCAATTTTTTATTTTAGAAGAACAAACTCTTTTAAGTACTAGCATGTGTCATTCTAGAACTATAGCTACCATTAAATAGAAACTAGTATGAGTTATGAATTACAATAGTATGCTAAACTCTATTGCATTTTCCTCTCATGAGTTAAGAGTTAGAAACTTTACCCTTTGGGCTCGCTCATGTTCTTCTCGAGCCTTCTTAACCCTCTCTATTCGTTCTTTAATCTCTCGCTCTTCCCGTTTTCGTTCATATTTTCTCCGGTGCTCTGCGATTTTCTGGGCCTAGAAAAAAGAGCCAAAGGGAAGTAAGTCTACTACAAATGTTTGATGGTCAAAATAAAAAGGTTGCAAGTTACTTTTCCTTTCAGAGTTGTTCAATATAATTCTGAAAAATGACAGATTTACATTACTGCCTAAAGCAGTATACAAAAGAGAAAGACTCAGTGATATACAGGTATTATTTCAAACTAAGCTGAAGAACAAAGAGGTTTTTAGCGCAGCATTCTTACCTGATAAGTTTCTACAGCTGTCTAACTTTTAGGGTTCTGTCACAGCTGAAGTTCAACAGCAAACTTACTGTTCATAAAAGTGTGCCATGGGAAAACAAAAATTCAGACCCCACATGAAGTATTTGCCACCCTCTATATGTTTCTTCATTTGTAAAATGGGGAGATAACTAACATTCAGTATTTGGATGAGAATAAGGCACATGCTATTTTAGTATGAGTTAAGGTGCCAAGTTCAATCACTAGGACCAGGAAAAGGAGAAAAAAAAAAAGAGGGAGGGAGATACCAAGTATTTCACAATGGCTCAGAACATTAGAGAGAAACCTAAGCGTACCAGCCATTAATACACAGTACCAAGTACTTTAGATCTATTCTTTAGACGTTAAATAAATGTAGGAGATTCATATTCAACTGCTAGTTTAGCCTGTAACAAGTACTTTTTTAAGACCTTCATGTTCTAAATGTACTCGGAGCACAACACATTTGCTGAGTTACCCATTACTTAAAAAAAAAAAATCTTATAGCAAATTAAGTTAAAGTCAATATAACTATCTTAATACCTTTGGAAGGAAATTCTTAGAAGTATAATTTACATTTTAAACCATCTTAAAACAATGCTCTTGGTTTTTGATTCAGTATTCTCATTTTTTAGAAGGTAATAGTGGGAACAAAAAATTTTAAACTTAATTTCCCTTCAAGAGGTCTTCACGCTTTACTGAAGAAGTATATAAGAAATGAACAGATGTTTTCCTAAGCCACACTTTGTAGGGTTTTCTATTTTTCTGTCCTTGTTGTAAACCTGTCATTTTTCCATTTCTGATTTTCTGGTTATAACTCCACTGCAGTCTTGCAAAGTGTCAGAGCTTTCTCTAATACAGCATGAGTATAATTTCCAGAATCATTAGAATTTAACTTCCAAATGTTTCTTTCCACACTAAAGCTGGCAGCCCTCAGTGCTAGCGCTGTGGAGTCTTGGGCATCCCCTTCCTTCTCTAGTTCACATACCCTCGGTTGAACTTCTTTCAGCATTGCACTAGCATCATCATCATAATCCAGTTTACAGGCAAGGGCAAGATCATGGGCTGCTTCTTCCCAATGGCCCAGAAGTCTGAAATAGATTCAAACTCATTATAAAAGTCTTTTATGCACATTCACCCTGTGTAGCTTGGAGTCTTTCCGTATAAGAAAAGGCATTGTGATTAAAATAAAAAAAGGCTTGAGTTAATTGTGAACTATAATTTGATGGGGGAGGTACTAGAGCTCAAGTTAGGGCCTTGTTGATTTTCTTTCTTTCTTTCTTTCTTCTTCTTCTTCTTTTTTTGTTGCCAGTCCTGGGGCTTGAACTCAGGGCCTGAGCACTATCCCTGGCTTCTTTTTGCTCAAGGCTAGCACTCTGCCACTTGAGCCACAGCGCCACTTCTGGCCTTTTCTATATATGTGGTGTTGAGGAATCAAAACTAGGCCAAAAATAGATTCAAACAGAGATTCTCTGTGATGATCTACACCTCTCAAGTATCTGAGACCACAGGTAAACACCAACAATTACACATGAATCCATTCCTATTTACAGTGTTAGTTAAGTCTACAAAAGCATGATGTTGAAATCTGTCTATGGTAATTATAAATCTGCTCTCCTACCATCTTAATTCAGAGTATCAAGGTATTTTTAAAATACAAGAGTGCTTTCAACTCGTCAAAAGAGGACTTACATGACATATACGTAATAAACTACTTTCCAAGAAAAGACTACAGAGAGCTATTATTTGTAACTGCTTTATTGAAAAAAGATTGAGGGACTTGCAGGTGTAATTCAGGTGGTAGATGGCCAGCCATGAGTGAAAAAATGACTAAAAAACTAAAAGAGGTACAGAAAAGAGAGGGTTTGAGGGGATAACAGTGGGAGTTCTCTGGTCCTATTTTTAACTCAGTTTTGAGATTTCAAACATGTCTTACATATTAAAAAGAAATTAAATCAGAAATGGAAATAAAGCTGTCTTAAACCTGAATACTAACAATATATCATTGAAAAAACAATTATACAGAAAACTAAATAAATTAACTTTTCAAACATTAATTTGAAAATACATTTTAAGAGTAATATGCTGAATAAGGACTTCTAAGAAAACCTTCAAACTTAAGACACTATTGTAGTTCAACTAGGAAATAATTTATCTTCTAGGTTTACACGAATAAACAGGGACAAGGATTTTGCCATAGGAGAAAAGTATTCAAAATATAAATGACAAAGGAAAACATTAAATTTGAACTGAAAATATCAGCATAAACCCAATCTATCATTAAAATCGAAGAATCAATTAACCACAATATTTTTCACTAGCTTTGTTCAACTCAAGAGTAATGATATAACCATAAGCAGTTAAAAATACCCTGCTATCCAAATCCTAGTTCCCATTAAAATGAACTGTGGCTTTTATAGAAGTGGCTCATTCTAAATTTCTAACAAGTACAAGATAAGCCCATGTCTATGTCAAAAAGCAAAGCAATGCTTAAAGACTACCAGGATTTCAACAGGACCAACAGCAATGTATGAGCTTCCCTAAGCATCAGTGAATGTCATCTCAACTTATCATGCTCTTTGGTGCATGAAACCCTTAGAGACACTTTGAGTCACATCATACAGGTGCCTCAAGGACATCCATCTTCACCTCAATCATGACCTGCTCTGTAACCCATGTTAAGACACAAATGTCACTAACTTAACCCCCCAAATGCAAATCCATTTGCATAACAAAAGTTTGCCACCCAGAATAACTCGTGATCTGGGTAAAATTTCCCTCTGTATTTTCCAGATTTTTGAGGGGTTATAGTAGTGACGAAAGTAGTTTAAGGCTATATTGTACCTGCCCCTTATGTCACGTATAAGTCAAACAAAATTTCTGGGAGGAGGTAATAAGTTGGATAAGAATGTATGCACTGCCTTTCGTATAAAACTGTAACCCCTCTGTACATCACTTTGACAATAAAGAAATACATTTTTTAAAAATAGACAATTTGTGAAGGACACTAAAGTAAGACTATTCTCTTTCCTTGAACTATGTGATCAAAACTTGTGATCTTTGAATAAAAGGAAGGAAAAGAAATTCTTGTGGGAACCCGTGAATGCAGAGCCATGAGGTCAGCCAAAGAGAATTGGACGGACATTCTCTGACTCTCAGGAGGCTGAGAGTGGCCCTAGTAAGATCTGTTGCTCTTAGCAGTACAGTGGTTTCTACCCTACTGATAATCCATTTAGCTCCAGGACCTGGACCTTGGGGCTGGCAGGTGGCACACTATGCAAATTAGTTGTTTGTCACCTTCACCTGCTTACCAGAAAGTCACTAGTCCTAGAATTGTTCCCCGCCTCTGGTGCCCTTATGTCTTTGAAGTAGAGACCTCTCTATCACTGCTTTGTTCCAGGACAGAGTGGTTTGCAACAAATTTTATTTCCTTAACTATTCTTTGCCAGTTTTCATTCTTCATACAGAGTACATTATAATAATTAAATTTCAGTATTTACCTGTGTGCTTTTCCTCGCCACTTATATGGCTGAGCTGAATCAGGATTTATTTCAATGGCTCTGTCACAGTCTCGAATGGCAGCATTTGGCTTCTGTAATTTGATGAAGACACTAAAAAATAAATGTATTTAAATTCTTTTTCTGTCTATTAAACTTTTAGTTTTATTCCATTTCTCCTACACTTTTACAAAATTATAATTTAGTACAAAATTTTTATTACAAATAACATGTGTTCATTATAAAGTGACAGGCACAAAAGTGATCTTCAGAGAGAGTAGCTAGGATTACAGGCTTGAGTCACTGGCACCCAGCCCAAAGAATCATTGTGTTGTTGTGTTTATGTGTGTGTATGGGGGGGGGGGAGTAGAGAGTCCTGAGGTCTTGGTGTTGTCCTTCAACTTTTTTTGCCTACAGCTAGTGCTCTGCCACTTAAGCCACTTCTATCTTTTTGGTGATTAATTGGAGATAAGTCTCAGACTGGGGCTGGGAATATGGCCTAGTGGCAAGAGTGCTTGCCTTGCATACATGAAGCCCTGGGTTCAATTCCTCAGCACCACATATATAGAAAAAGCCAGAAGTAGAGCTGTGGCTCAAGTGGTAGAGTGCTATGCTTGAACAAAAAAAAAGCCAGGGACAGTGTTCAGGCCCTGAGTTCAAGCCCCACAACTGGCAAAAAAAAACACACAAAAAAACAACAACAAACAAACAACAAAAAAGAATCTCGGACTTCTCCTGCCTGAGTTGAGTTTGAACTGCAATCCTCAGACCTCAGCCTCCCTAAATAGCTAGGATTACAGGAGTGAACTACTGACACCTGTGGAAGCAGATGTTTTTAAACAAATAATTATGCAGAAATTATGCCCAAGGAGTAAACTTAAAACTTTTCTGTTTAAGAGTGCTTAAAATGTGTAAGTAGAGCTGAGGCTTAAGTGGTTAGAGTATTAAAAAAAATTCAGGACTGCACCCAGGCCCCAAGTTTAAGCCCCAGAACCAACACGCACACACGCACAGCTCTTACCTGGCCCTCTTGGCATACAGAATGGCCAAACGAGGATTTAGCTTGATAGCATCTGTGAACAAGTCGATGGCTCTCTGTAGCTGACCTAAAGTGAAATAAGAGCTACTGAGAAATACTCAGAGGACAAAAATATTAATATTTTGATCTTTTACCCATCCAAAAAGTCTTTCATTTATTCTTCTTTAAGTTCAGCTAGGACTAGTGTTGGGGTGGGAAATACAAAGCCCAGTAGTAGAGCACTTGCCAAGCAAACATGATACACTGGGGTTAGCCTCTAGCACCATAAAAAAAAAAACAAAACTTTTAAATAGTGCTATATATGGTGACTCCTACCTGTAAATTTAACTACTTGGGAGGCAAAATAGAAGAATCCTGGTGAGAGGACAGCTCCGCCAACACAAGACCCTATCTCAAAGAACAAACCAGGTAAGAAGACACGTGCCTATAAACCTAGCAATGCAAAATAGGTAGGTCTAAGATTGGCAAAAAGACACCCTTTATCTGGAAAAATAAAGCAAAAAGGGATGAAGAATGTGGGTCTTACCTACCAAACTCTAATGAAAAACCAACATACATTTTTGAACCACCAGTTTGTCACTAAAAATAAAACAAAAGCACAAACATATATATATTTTCAATATGAGTGATAAAATATCTACCTAGAAAAAGGTAAATAATAAAACACAGATCTTGCCAGGCACTTGGTGGCTCACACATGTAATCCTAGCTACCCAGGAGGCTAAGGTTTGAGGATAGAAGTTCAAAGCCAGCGCAAACAAGATAGTACATGAGCCTTTTATCCCCAATTAACCACCAGAAAAACCATAAGTGGCACTGTGGTTCAAAGTGATAGAGCACTAGCCTTGTACAAAAGAGTTCAAAGACAACACCCAGACCCTGAGTTCAAGCCCCATCACTAACAAAAAAAGGGGGGAAGGGGGCTGGGAATGTGGCTTAGTTACCAAGAGTGCTTGCCTAGCATACAAACATAAAGCCTTGGATTAAAAAGCAGGAATCCGTGCTGAGATCAAGGGGTAGAGTACTAGCCTTGAGCAAAGGAAGCTTGGGTACAGTGCCTAGGCCCTGAGTTCAAGCCCCATGACTGGCAAAAAAAAACCAAACCAAAACAAACACAAAAAAGCAGTTCTTGCCTGTGACTCACTCACACCTCTAATCCTAGCTAGCTACTCAGGAGGGCGATGCTGTGACAAGAGCACCAGCCTTCAGCAAAAGAGGTAAGAGACAGCACCCAGACTCTGAGTTCACTCCCCAAGACCAGGACAGAGACACAGATACACACAACACACACACACACACACACACACACACACACACACAGAATGCACAATTCTTAAGAAAAATAATCAAATAGTCTAGGGAAAGGAAACAAAAGGCTAGAAAAGGAAAATCAGTATTTCAAACTATGCATTCATTGTAAACACGATAAATAAGCACAAGAAAAGGATCTAAACAATAAAGGCAGTTAGACGAGCTAAGCACTGCTGAGGCTGAGACATGATCACTGAGCTCCACAGTGTGACTCTGCCAAGGAAGAAAGGAAGAAGAAAACAAAAGGAAAAGAAAGAAGAGGAAAAAAAGAGGAAATAGGTTTACGAAACATAAAAGTCCAACAGTCAACTTGGGATAGTAACACTGAACTCTATTCTTTCAAATTACTAATTACTGTCATCCCTCTCTCATTTCTGACAGGATTTTTACTAGACTGTGTGATATTATACATAATCTGTGAAAAATGTAAAAAGTTACATAAGTCACTATTATTATTTAGGAAAGTCTTTCACCTATTTAAAGTTTCTCACCAGATAAAAACCAAGATATAGGGCTGGGGATATAGCCTGTGGCAAGAGTGCCTGCCTCGGATACACGAGGCCCTAGGTTCGATTCCCCAGCACCACATATACAGAAAACGGCCAGAAGCGGCGCTGTGGCTCAAGTGGCAGAGTGCTAGCCTTGAGCGGGAAGAAGCCAGGGACAGTGCTCAGGCCCTGAGTCCAAGGCCCAGGACTGGCCAAAAAAAAAAAAAAAAAAAAACAAGATATACTCAGAAAAAAAGTTTTGAGCAGGGTCAGATTTGTGCTCTCAGGGTAGGTTAATAAAGTAATTAAAAAGAAAAAATTTTGCTGGGCACTGGTGGCTCACACCTGTAATCCTAGCTACCCAGGAGGGTGAGATATGAGGATTAAGGTTTGAAGCCAGCACAGGCAGAAAAATCCCTGTGGGACTCTTTTTTTTTTTGCCAGTCCTGGGCCTTGAACTCAGAGCCTGAGCACTGTCCCTGGCTTCTTTTTGCTCAAGGCTAGCACTCTGCCACTTGAGCCACAGTGCTACTTCTGGCCATTTTCTGTATATGTGGTGCTGGGGAATCGAACCCAGGGCTTCATGTATAAGAGGCAAGCGCTCTTGCCACTAGGCCATATCCCCAGCCCCGCCTGTGGGACTATTTATGTCCAATTAACCACTCAAAAACCAGAGGTGGAATTGTGGTTCAGAGTGGTAGAACACAAGCCTGAGCCAAAGTGCTCAGGGACAGTGCCTAGGTCGAGTTCAAGCCCTACAACCCTACAACAATTCCACTCTCTTTACCAATCTGGAAGTGCTGTGTGAACAGTAAGACACTATTTTCAACAAGATGATAAATCTAAGGGTCCCTCCAACTTCTTTTCTAGTCACTGCAGAAGGAAATGAATATTCATACTACTACAGCAATGTTGCAAAGAATAAACAATGAAAATACTCACCATCATTTAGTGCTTCAATGGCAGCACCTTTCTTTTCATTTGCTTGATCCATCATCTCCTCAGTTATCTAACAGAATACAGAAATTTATCTTAGATTACCTTAGAAAACAAAGCAGCAATCTGCATTTCCTTAAGAATGAAGCAGTCACACCCCAATGCTTATTTATGCTTCTCTGGTCTTCAGAAAGAAAACAATCACAGTAACAGATTTATAAAAATTAGAGATTATGGTTGGATTTTGTTTTTTCGGCCAGTCCTGGGGGCTTGAACTCAGGGCCTTGGCTCTGACCCTGAGCTCTCTGTGCTCAAGGCTAGGGCTCTACGGCTCTACCACTTGAGCCACAGTGCTACTTCTGGCTTTTTCTGTATATGTGGTGCTGAGGAATCAAACCCAGGGCTTCATTCATGCTAGGCAAGCACTCTACCACTAAGCCGCATTCCCAGCCCAGATTACGATTCATACTTTAATACTAAGTCTTACTTCCCAATCTGCCTGCCTCTATCTACTAATCTTTCCACCTCCTTGATAACTACTCAACATAAATATCAAACCCATTCTCACCACAAAAAAGTAGTGCTTCTTCTTACACTTGAATCCTCAGAGATAAAGGTTGCTTTCTTTTACTTACACAAAAATAGCACCTACAGTATACAGCTACACTAGGAAGATAAACTGTCTTTACATCTATATACAAACAGGCCAGGCTAAGGTGGCTCAGACCTGCACACCTAGCTATTCAGACTAAGCTCAGAGGATCACAATTCAAAGCCTACCCAGGCAGGAAAGTTCAAGAGAGTTCTATAACCAATTGAACACCAAAAAGCCAGAACTGAAGTTGTGATTCAAGTCGTAGAGCAAAAAAGCTCAGGGAGAACACTCAGGCCCTGAGTTCAAATTGCAGGACCAGCACCAAAAAAAAAAAAAAATAAAGAACAAAACCTGTTTGCTATATAGTTCTAACGCCTGAGCAAAAATCACTTATAAAATAGAACAATGTATTTTCCAAAATAGCACAAAACCCCATGAAACAGAGGAGGACTTGAAGCACATACGACTTTTATCAAAAGGGAAAAGTAAAATTTTATTAAGAAACACAAAAGACTTCAAGGCTAGGAATGTGGCTTAGCAGTACAGTGCTTGCCTAGCAATACAGTGCTTGCCTAGCATGCATGGAACCCTGGGTTCCATTCCTCACTACCACATAAACAGAAAAGGCCAGAAGAGGCACTATGGCTCAAGTGGTAGAGTACTAGCCTTAAGTAAAAAAGAAGCTCGGGGACAGTGCTCAGGCCCCGAGTTCAAGCCCCAGGACAGGCAAAAAAAAAAAGGGGGGGGGGCGAGCTTGGCACAGTGCTTCCCAACCTAGGAAAGTGAGGAGGAAAGAGATCAAGGAGCTTCCAAGGAGGGCTGGGATGTAGCTTGGTGGCAAAGCGCTTGCCTAGCAAGTGCAACGTCCTGGGTTCGATCCCCAGTACACCCCCCCCAAAAGGAGCTTCCAGGAGTAGCTTATCAAGACCAGGCCGAGTTACACAATGAGATTCTGGGGAAAAAAACCTAAATGTGATTTTATAAACCCACATCCAAGAACAAAAGACATCAGAATATGGTTCAACTTTATTCAAAAATCAAGAAAAGACAAATTGAAAGTCATGTGGTCACACTATTTTGTCTAAGACTGGCAAGCATCTTATGGATATAAGGATTTGGATCAATGTTTTTTTTTCCTATACCAGAACTTCAACTTAGGGGCCTCACGTTTGGCCAGCTTGCTTGTTCCACCATTTGAGTCATACCTCTAGCCTAGCTTTTATACTGGCTAGAGAGAGTCTCTTGGACTTTTCTGCCAAGACTGGCTTTAAAAACCTCTATCTCAGGTCTCAGCCTCCAGAACTGCTAGGATTACAAGTATGAATTACTGACACCAGGTTATGGATTAATACTTGTTCCCACTTATTATGGTCTTTTTTCAGTTGAAATGTGGTTTGAACTTAAGACTTTCCAGCCCTTTTTGCCCTTTTTTGTTTTCTTTAAAAATTTTAACATACATTAACCACACACAAAGGGAGGGGCTCCACTTTGACATTTCCATTCATGTTCACAATGTATTCCAATCAGTCTCACTCCATCTATCACTCCCCTCTTCCCTTTTACCCTTTTCCCTAAAATGTTTTCAACAGATTCCTTTGTTCTAGCTTCATGCAATCTTCTTTGACCATATTCATCTTTACTCTGGTTATTTGTAAAATAGGTGCCTCACTGTTCCCACAGGCCACCCTGAATCATGCTCCTCCTTTTGCTCTCACTGTAGCTCGCATAACTAGCACAGGCCACCACACCCCATATTTTGCTGTTGAGTTGGAGTCGTGAAAACTTAACTTTTCCATTTGGCCTGGATTAGGCCATAATCCTCCCTACCTCAGCCTACCTCACAGCTGGGATGACAGGCATGAACCACCTCAACTACCTATTGGTTAAGATGGAAGTCTTGTAAACTTCGTGCCTTAGCTGGCACTGAACCATGGTCCTCTAGACCTTAGCTTCCTGAACAGCTAGGATTATAGGTCAGCACCTCACAGCTGTTAAGTGTTTGTTTCCTTACTGGCCACCAATAAATCTTTCATACACTTTTTTCTCTCATTTCCAACATTACTTTAATATTAGATACAGCGCATCTATTACTATGCTATCGTCCTCTGGAAGGTCACTGGTCACTAGCCATTGCAGTAAAGTTCCTTCAAGTTTCCCCCCAAGAACCAGGACCTTGATTGACCATTTTGAAAAAGAATGCGGTACTACAGAGCTCAGTAAGAGGGAATTCTCTTAGGTATACACCTCAGGTGAACTCCACTCCACTTTAGTAGTGGAGTCAAGCCAGATGAAAATTTAAAGACTCAAGTTTAAAAAGACAAAAACAAAAACAGATTTCAGAAAGAATATGGTTAAAAATAATGTAAGAGCCAGGCCATGCTGGTGGCTCACACCTGTAATCCTACGTGCTCAGGAGGCTGAGATCTGAGGAGTCTGGAACAAAGGCAGCCTGGGCAGAAAAGTCTTGTGAGACTCAAACTCAGGGCCTAGGCACTGTCCCTGAACCCTTTTGCTCAAAGGTAGCATTCTACCACTTGGAGCTGTCACAGCTCCACTTCTGGTTTTGCAGTGGCTAACTAGAGATAAGAGACTCACGGACTTTCCTGCCTGGGCTGGCTTTGAACTCAGATCTCAGCCTCCCAAGTAGTTAGGATTACAAATGTAAACTACCAGTTCCAGGCTTGTGAGACTCATCTCCAACAAACTACTCAGAAAAAGCCAGAAGTGGAGCTATGACTCAAGTGTTAGAGCACTACCCTTGGGCAAAGAAGAACTGGGATACCACTGAAACTGTGAGTTCAAGCCCCACAACTGACAAAAGAAATGTAATAGTGTAAGATTTTCACAGGTACTTTAGGTAGTACAATAAAATGCTGGTCTAAATACCTTAAATCAGAGAAAAATTTCATACATACTTTTCCTAGATATGTCACAAAATGATACCAACAACAAGAAGCATTCACAACAAATAGAAAGTAAGTCATGAAACTTACCTCTACATTTTCATCTCCCATTTCTTGGGGGGCATCAGTGTCTGGTTCAATTACACCTTCATTATCAATTTCTATCAAAGTTGAAAGCAGTAAATCAGCAATGTACAATACAGTAGCCACTAGCCAGTGGACACTGATATGGTTAAAACTCTCAGAGGATTTACATCAGTGGTTGAATACCTGCCTAACTAAGCAGCCCAGGATTTGACAAATAGCACCCTAACAACAATAACAACCCATAATGATTTTTGGCTAGTGCAGCTATGAGTTGAATGCTTTATATTGTAAAATACTTCCCCTTTAAACATGACTTTATTGTTTGGGTAAAACTACCACTTAAAGCTGGGCGCAAAACAAACAACACCACAAAAAACCCAACTACTAAACTATCACACTATTTTATGGTGATTATTTGGAGATAAAAGAGTCTCATGGGCTTTCCTGCCAGAATGGCTTTGAATTTTGATCCTCAGATCTCGGCCTCCCAAGTAACGAGGATTAAAGGGATGAACCACCAGCGTCTAGCAATGCCGACTTAGTATTTTTCTTTTTTTTTAAAGGAGGTAGCCCGGGGCTGGGGATATGGCCTAGTGGCAAGAGTGCTTGCCTTGTATACATGAGGCCCTGGGTTCAATTCCCCAGCACTACATATACAGAAAATGGCCAGAAGTGGCGCTGTGGCTAAAGTGGCAGAGTGCTATCCTTGAGCAAAAAGAAGCCAGGGACAGTGCTCAGGCCCTGAGTCCAAGCCCCAGGACTGGCAAATAAATAAATAAATAAATAAATAAATAAATAAATAAATAAGGAGGTAGCTGGGTGCCAGTGGCTCGCCCCTGTAATCATAGCTACTCAGGAGGCTGAGATCTGAGGATCAAGGTTCAAAGCCAGCTGGGGCAGAATTAACCACTCAAAAACCATAAGTGGTGCTGTGGCTCAAAGTGGTAGAGGGCTAAAACTTGAGTAAAAGAGTTCAGGGACAGTACCCAGGCCTTGAATTCAAGCCCCATAACCAACAAAAAAAAAGTTAAAACTGTTGCAGAATCAACACAGAACTATATCACAAGGTTATCAAATACAAACTATTTTCTGCTCACCTAGGTCACTTTCCTCACTGGATGGCTCCTCTGTCGGTATGTTTTCCTCTGTCTTTTTACTATCTGCTTTTTCTTCCTAGAAAGAGGAAGACAAACAGTGCTATCAGTATTTAATAACATATGGAACACATACATGCTAACGTACACAAATGTATTTACCATTTGCATATATTATATTTCAATTGTTAATGTTCTTTGGTTCATTCTGGAACGCTTTATTGTTTTGTTTTCATTTTTCTCTGAATTTACAAATCTAGTCTCTTATCTAAACTGTTAGTATAATATATTTTAAAATTTAACTTTTTCTTTTAGATTTTACAAAGTAAATTCAATGTCTATATCACAGTGGTAGAGCGCTTGCCTTGCAAACAAAGAGACTCAGGCACAGTGCCTAGGCCCTGAGTTCAAGCCCCTACAACTAAGGGGGCAGGGAATACCTCATGATTAGTGGCAAAAAAGCTGTAAGGAGCCAGGCAAAATGGTAATCTATACTCCAAGCATCCAGGAAGCTGAGACTAAAGGGCTACCTGAGCCCAGTTTGAGGCAAGCCTATGCAACACAGTGACACTGTGTCCCAAAGGCTGGTTTAAAAAGAAAAGATAAAGAAAACTACAAAACAGCCTCATGTCTATTCAGGTCATGCTTTACTCCAAAATTTACTAAGCATTTATCTTATTTTTCAAAGATGTTTCAGTTTGGGAACTGCAAAATAAGGGCATGTAGAACTATAATACACAATAAAATTCAAAGATTATTAAAGTGCATATATAAATAGAAACTCCTCTGTACAACTACTTAAATAAGAATTAAGTGAGTATGACTTCTTATATATTCCAAGTTAATATATTCTGGTGTACAGGAAATAGCTCTGCAAGTTGCCATTTCCATTTAACAATGCGGTGTGGGGGTTGTATATGTAGTTTAGTGGTAAAATGCTTACCTAATATGTGCAAAGCCTTGGGTTAATCTCTAGGACCATGATGGGGGGTGGGTGGGGAATCCCACTGAAGTAAGCAAGTTATATAAACAAATAGGGTAACAACTTCTTGGACTTTGTTTAGCTCATTTATAAAACTTCTGCTTTCTCATCCAAATATATGAAATCACATTGAAGGTTCTAAACAAAATAAATAGCTAATTAGAATAAAGGCAAAAAGTAGGAAAAAAAAAAAGGAAGCTGGGAACCAGTGGCTCACATCTATAAGCCTAGCTACATAGGAGGATGAGATCTGAGGATTGTGGTTTGAAGCCAACCCTGGCAGGAAGTTCATGAGACTTTGTTTTTTTTTTTTTTTGCCAGTCCTGGGGCTTGGGACTTACGGCCTGAGCACTATCCTGGATTGTTTTTGCTCAAGGCTAGCACTCTACCTGTCGAGCCACAGCGCCACTTCTGCTTTTTCTATGTATGTGGTGCTGGGGAATTGAACCCAGGACTTCATGTTTGCGAGGCAAGCACTACCACTAAGCCACATTCCTAGAGCCTCATGAGACTCTTTTATCTCCAATAAACTACTCAGAAAAAGCCAGTAGTAGTACTGTGGCTCAAGTGGTAGAGCACTTGAGACAAAGCAGCTCAGGGACAAGGCTTAAGCCTTGAGTTCAAGCTCCACCGCCAAAAGCAGAATTAAAGAAATATATTATCTGGACTTGGGATGTAGCTCAGTGGCAGAGCACTTGCCTAGCATACACAAGACTCTGAGTTCAATCCCCAGTACAAAAAAAATTTTAAGGCTGGGGATATAGCCTAGTGGCAAGAGTGCCTGCCTCAGATACACGAGGCCCTAGGTTCGATTCCCCAGCACCACATATACAGAAAACGGCCAGAAGCGGCGCTGTGGCTCAAGTGGCAGAGTGCTAGCCTTGAGCGGGAAGAAGCCAGGGACAGTGCTCAGGCCCTGAGTCCAAGGCCCAGGACTGGCCAAAAAAAAAAAAAAAAAAAAAAAAATTTAAAAAATAACAATAGAGAATCACAGCCCTTCTGCCCCAACCTCTTAAAAAAAAGGAAACGTATTATTATTTTAACATGTTTAAAAGAAACTTACCCTGATATTGTCTTCTGATTTAGCTTTATGAGTAGCTGGTGGTACTTTACCCCCCATGCTTGAGGAAGATAAGAAAAAAGATTTGTTTAGAAAATACAAATTCAGTCACAAATAACATATTTACGCATAAAAACATAAGTTAAATCTTTAGATGGCTAACTCTCAAAAACTGGAAAGTTCTCGATTGATTTGAACACTTTTGGTATTACTCTGGCTCTAATACCATATATAGTATTGCCATATATTTTGGTCTTTAAACTTTTATTTCTGGCATACTAGTTAATGAAACCCTTCTTCCCCTGTCTCATTGAGCCTAACAAGCATAATTGCACAGCTTCAAAATGCCAGAGGTATGCATTAACAAAAATATTCAAAACTTGCTAAAATTTAGATTTGAGTGGATATATTTGACCCCAAAGCCTGAGAAGATTTGCCATTCAGCAAGCGTCCTTGAAGGAGGGGCTGGAGGGGGGGCGCGCATAGCTCGGCTGCACAGCATTTATCTGGCATGTGCGGACTGTGAGTCCCTCATGAACACTTCTTTTCCAAACAGTCCAAGACAATATAAATTGTAGGTAAATAAGTGAAAATCATGGCAAAAGAAAAAAAAAAAAGACCAGGCAACAATATGTTCTATTTGGTATAAACCCTGGTTCATGTGGCCTGTATGCCAACAGTTCAGTGACTGAAATGGTTCAAGGATTTATTATAAAAAAATAGCAAATAACAAAACATTTTTTGGAATGATGGCTGTGGGGCTTAATCTCAGGGCCTGGGCACTGTCCCTGAGCTCTTTTCCTCAAGGCTTGCGTTGTACCATTTGGAGCCACAGCTCCATTTCTGGTTTTTGAATAACTGGAATTAAGAGTTTCACAGGGACTTTTCTGCCCGGGCTAGCTTCAAACCTTCTTCCTCAAATCTCAGCCTCCTAAGTAGCTAGGATTACAGGCATGAGCCACCAGAGCCTGGCTCAAAAATGCAATTTAACTTTCACAAAGTAACAAGGATTCGTTAATTTAGAAAACAGAAAGAAACCTATTCCAAACACCCTTAAAATGCTGATTCTTTTCTAACTATATGGTCGTTATACTCAAATTTAGATTCACTTCAGGCAATAAAAAATTGTAAACAAAATTTACATATGCGGGCTGGGAATGTGGTTTAGTAGAATGCTTGCCTAACATGCATGAAGTCCTGAGTTCGATTCCTCAGTGCTACACAAAAAGAAAAAGCCAGAAGTGGCGCTGTGGCTCAAGTGGTAGAGTGCTAGACTTGAGCAAAAGCAGCTCAGGGACAGTGCCCAGGCCCTGATTTCAAGCCCCAGGTCTGGCAAACAAAAAAATAAAGTTTATATGTGAGTTAAAATGAAATGGTTATCTATTTTCCAAAGCGTGTTTTACCAATTTACACTATCAACAATATTTGAGAATTCTAGTTGTTTAACACCTTGGCCAACATTTGGCAATTGTCCACTCCTACAATTTTTAAATTGTTTTTATTAGTTTTTTATCTTTTATTTTAGGTAATGGGGATAGAACCAAGGATGCTGCACTTGCTAGGCAAGCACTCTGCCACTGAGCTACATCCCAGCCCCGACTCTTAAATTTTTAGCCTTTCTGATAGGTGTATAGTGTTAGCTCATTGTGCTGAATCCATTTTCACATACTTGTTGGCCATTCAAACACCTTGTCTTGTAAAGTTCAATTCCTAGCCTCCTTTTTCATTAGGTTTTTACTTGTAGGTATTTTTTGTATTTTATATTCAAGCTCTTTGTTGGGTTTTGTGGTCAACAACTGGTTTGTCTTTTTCTTAGGTTTTTTTTTTTTTTGGCCAGTTCTGGGGCTTGAACTCAGGGCCTGAGTACTGTTTTGCTCAAAGCCAGCACTCTATCACTTAGCCACAGCGCCAATTCTGGCTTTTTCTATATATGTGGTGCTGAGGAACCCAGGGTTTTATGTATGGGAGGCAAGCGCTCTACCACTAAGCCATATTCCCAGCCCCTCTTGGTATCTATTGATGAACCCCAAATAAAGCACAAGTTTAAATGCAATGCAGCAGATGAAAAGAAACAGAATCTGGAATTTCTTATTAAGACTGATCACTAAAAATGTGCTGGTCACCAAAAAAAAAAAAAAAAAAAAAAATTCAGTTCCTCAGCACTCATAGTAAAGAATTGCTCCTATATGCCAAAAATAAAGACAAAATTACCTGATCCAAACAAAACATCTTGAATTTGTAACTTCTGCAAAAACAACAGGTAACAGGTATATAAACCAAAACTTCTTTTTTACAGAAAACTCTTTTCAAAAGAACACAATAATCCAACACTACCTCTTTGTAGCTAAATTTTAATGAAGGCAGAACCTAAGTTCCAAAATGCTGTGTGAGCAATCTCTTAACAGTCTAACTTCAGAAAGATATTCCTGCCAAGAAATGTATTAATCTAAATCAAAGACTAGACAACCCCAAATTGAAGGAAATTCAACAAGATAACTGGCTTGTAATTTGTAATATTCAAGCTGCCAAGAACATGAAAGTAGAAGCAAGTCTAAAAAATAATTTCAGAATGTAGGTTAAGAGACTGACAACTAAATGTAAACCAGCAGTTCTGAGTATTAGGTATTATCGATGCAACCATTATTTTTCTGAGTTTCATGGTTGTACTGACTACTACCCTAGTTTATAAGAAACACATTCACTATTGTTAAGTATGGTATTGGCTACTATCAAACAAAATAGTTCTTTATACTGTAATTTTTCTTTGAGCTGGAAATTGTTCTAAAAATACAAAAATTAAACACAAGGTTTTGCAGTTCTCAGATTCTAAACTTTAGGTTCATTAAAATTGCTGAGTTAGGGCTGGGGATATGGCCTAGTGGCAAGAGTGCCTGCCTCATATACATGAGGCCCTGGGTTCGATTCCCCAGCACCACATATACAGAAAATGGCCGGAAGTGGCGCTGTGGCTCAAGTGGCAGAGTGCCAGCCTTGAGCAAAAAGAAGCCAGGGACAGTGCTCAGGCCCAGAGTCCAAGCCCCAGGACTGGCAAAAAAAAAAAAAAAAAAAAAAAAATTGCTGAGTTAACACAAACTTTATATATACAGATACTTGAACTAATGCTCCAAAGATTAAGTTAGTTTCCCGCTGGCCTTTATCAACACAAGTTTTGAGGCTTTTTTTTTTTTTTTTTGGCCACTTGTAGGGCTTGAATTCAGGGCCTCTGTGCTGTCTCTGAGCCTCTCTGTGCTTAAGGTTAGCGCTCTGCCACTTGAGCCATAGTACCACTTCCAGCCTTTTCTGAGTAGTTTATTGAAGGACAGAGTCTCACTGACCTGCCTGCCAGGTCCTGGTGGTTCACGCTGTAATCCTACTCCAGAGGCTAAGATCTCAGTTTGAAGCCAGCCCAGGCAGGAAGATTTTGAGACTCTTATCTCCAATTCACCACCAGAAAAATGGAAGTGGTGCTATGGCTTAAAGCAGTAGTGATAGCTTTGAGCAGAAAAGCTCAGGGACAGCACCCAAGCCCGGAGTTCAAACCTCATGAGGGACAAAAAAAAAAAAAAAAAAAAAAAATCAGTGCAAAAAAGGGTTTAAGACATTGCTCAGGGCTGGGATGTAGCTCAGTGGCAAAGCGCTTGCCTAGCAAGTGCAACGTCCTGGGTTCGATCCCCACTATCAAAAAAGAAAACACAAAAAAAATAGTTTAAAAAAAAAAGACATTGCTCATCAGTAGGGGGAGCTTTGAAGTGGTAAATTCAGACCCTAGTGCAGGATGACGAAAGAACACATTTGTTGAGAAGTTTTCTTAGATCCTCACTACTACTGATAGATATTTCCTCATTTCTCTATGTAATTTAAAAGACTGGGTGAAAGGGTGGGTGAATGTAGTCATAATATTCAATGTACACGTTAAATGGAACACGGTAAACTGAGAAAATGAGGGGGTTCCTGAGACGGAGGAGATAATGGAAGGACTATAGAGCCGTGGCTAAAGTCAGAGTGCCTTGAGTTCAGGGACAGTATCCAGGACCTGAGTTCAAGCTCCAGTTTTCCCCTTCCTCTCTCTCTTCTCCCCCTCCTCCCCTGCATTCCTCCCTCCCTCATCTTTGTCTCTCAGTGGACCAAAACGTTCAATAGAGAAAAACACTAAAATTTAGTCCTGAATGCTAGTACTGACATTTTATCTAATAGCGACTTGTGGGTTGTTTGTTGTTGAGCAGGAGTGTGCAAAATAGAATTGTTTACTGCTAACAGTCAAACAGTTGCTACAGTAACAACTATAAATGTCTTCAGAGTTCGTGTATGTGTGTGTGTGTAGACAGAAAAAGACTGAAGAGCTTTTCAGAGGAAAAATTACTACCATGACAGAACACCGACAGATTTTAACTCAAGTTTTCTCCCTTAGGACTTTCAAGTTACTGCCAGACACCTGTTCATTTTCCCCCATAAGATCACTGCCTCAAACAGCTTAACGTTCACGAATTACATTAACCTCTTAGGAGTCACAGCGCTTTACAGAGCTGTTATTTGTATGCAACTTACACGTTTGTTTGTTCTGAGACAAGGTCTCTCCGTGTAGCCCAGGGTAGGTACCAGTCTAGAACTCCTGGGTTCAACACCCGCCGCTCAACCTGCCAAGTAACTAGACTATAGGAGTGCTCACAGGCCCAGCTGTTATCACCTTTAAACGCCCCACTAGTGGGAGGGGCGGCGTGGGAGGGGCGATGGGACTGGGGCTAAGGCTAGGACCAGGCCTCGCATACGCATTTTCCTAAAACCGCCTCCTGGGGGAAAGATTTCCTTCCCCACCCCCACCCCGCGCTGCCCCTCAAAGACGTAGTTTGCAAACCTATTGCCAACTAATATCAAAAGAAAAATCTTAAGTTATTCGTCTGCTTATTTTTATTCGTAAATAAGCAGTACTTCCATCTACCAGATGCTGGCACGATGCCTGTTCCGTTGATTGCTCGTACAATGCGAAATACTCTACATTAACGACAATCAGGATACATCCTGTAAACACGCCAGTCCTTGAAAAAAATCATTTTCCTTAAAGTCTGGGTATCTGACGATAGCACCGTTACTACAGAGATAATAACAAGTAACTCCCAAGATAATCAATTCTTTGCCGTCCCGGAATCGTCGTAAGCCCGGGGCAATCCAAGTCACCCTTATTACAATTTATCAGATAAATTATCATTACCCTATTTAAAAGAAGAGCGCGTAAAGAAGCTTCCAGATAAATGCGATCTAAGCAGGTCGCCCAGGATTTAAAAGTCACGGTCCGCCCTGCGGTTCCCCGGATCGCTTGGATCGATTTTGCCCAACAAACGTGGCCGAGGGGCCGCCCGCAGGGTGCGGGGGGGAACCCCAGGCTCGGGCCCCGCGCCTCCCCGCCCCTGTCCTCCCCCGAGGCTCCCTCTCCTCCATTAACCCAGCCCGCCAAGTCGGGTCCCTTCCGCGGGCCAGGAAGCGAGCCGCGGCGCGGCCTCGAGCTCGCGGCCCCGGCCCCTCCCCAGCTGCGGCCGGCCTGGTTCCCACCCTCGGCGCTCCGCCAACGGTCCCCGGGCCGGGGTGGGGTGGGGTGGGGTGGGGGAGTGGGGGGGAGGGTCTCACCTCTCCACCCACTCCCGCAGGAAACGCATTTCCTCGGTGTGCAGGACGCTCGGGTCCTGCTTACACATCTTCACGAAGGCGCGAAGCTCGCTGACTTTGCGGGGATCCATGGTCGGCGGGCGGCGGGCGGAGGACGCGGCGGCCCGGTCTCAGGCCCCAGGCGCAACCTCGGCGTGAGCAGAGCGGAGCGCAACGCAGAGAAGGGGGCGGCTGCCGCAAGGCCGAACAGACGAGCACGTCCCGGGCCGCGGGCTCCGCCCCCCTCTACCCCCCCCCAACGGCCTCGTGACCCTGGGTCCTTCGCTAGCCCTTCCCACTCCGGCTCCCACCCGCTCCTGCGCGCGGACTAGAACCTTCTAGAAGTGTGGCTGTCCAGGCTACTGCCTGCCTGGTCACGCGCACGTTCCATGTAGTCTTTCCTCAGGGCCAGTTCCCACGTAGGGAGCTTTCAAACGTGCTGAGGGAACGGTGTGGGGCGGGGTTGGGGAGACATCTTCCTCCTCTCAAGGAGGCATTAGGAATTGGATCCCCTATGAATATAGGCATTTCAGTGGACGCTCGGCGCCATAACGAAAACAAGGACCCAGCCGGAGGAGGCGGGGGGGGGGGCGCGCGCCAGCCGGGACGTGACGTCATCGCTGTGCGCCGCCACCTGCGGCTTAGCCCCCGAGCGGCGCGGGGAGGAAGGGGAGGGACGGTTGGTTGGCCTGGTTTCCTGCCTGCGCGGCTGGGCCCGGCGGCTCTTTCCCGGGCAGTGTGTCTCTTCCTCTCCTCGACGCGCTAGGAGCTAGCTAGCAGCCATGCCTTGGCTTCTCTCAGCTTCCAAGCAGGCTCCCGCCGCAGCCAGAGCCCTCGGCCTTTCAGGTTAGACTCTCCGCGTGCGGCGTCCCCTCCCGGGCTTGGTCCTGGAGAAGCCTGGGGCGTCTCACCCGGGACCTAACTGTGTCCCAACCGCTGCTTCTCCGCTCACTCTTCCGCCGGGGGCTCCGCAGATTTCCCTGTTACCCGCCGCTAATGGAAGAGGGTGGGCCCTGTGTGTGTGTGCTACAGTTGAATTTTTGTTTAATGGGAAGCAGACGTCGCTGGGGAAAGTCGGTGCCATCCCGCAGAGGGACTTCAGCCAAGTTACTCGGACTCAACGGAAGTTGTGTCAGTTACCACACTTACCTGGGTGACTCGTGTGTCTGGTGGGACGACGTTAAGCCCCGATATTCGTGTTTTAAAGAGTTGGCTCCACAGCTAGCTCCGGGATATACCAGAAGCACGCTTAGTGACCACACATTTTGTGCAGTCCCTCTCAGGAGAGCTAACGTATAGACGCATTCGCTTGTGCCTTTTGTGTCTAAAAGTCCTGTGTGTTGGACTGGGAATGTGGCCTAAGGGTAGAGTGAGTGCTCGCCTCGTTCACATGAAGCCCTGGGTTGATTCCACAGCACCACGTATATAGAAAATGGCCAGAAGTGGCGCTGTGGCTCAAGAGGTAGAGTAAAAAGCCAGGGACCGTGCTCAAGACCCTGAGTCCAGGCCCCAGGACTGGCAAAACAAAAAAGTCTTGTATGTTCCTCCTAGTGAAGGCTGTCTTGTATGGCCAGCGGTTTATCTTATGAGCATAAAGTTTATAGTGAAAGCTGAGCCATCTATTTACAAAGGGATTACATTTCAGTTTGAGGGGGCCATTCTGTTGCCCTTAAAGTACTTGGTATTTGACATCAAATCTTGGCAAATTTTTATGATGTACTTGGATTCGTAGAAAATGTATTTTTAATCATATTGACTTAACACCTTTCCATTGTGTGACCCAGGGTACATGGTATTTGGCATCAAAGCCGTATCTTGGCAAGTTTTTATGATATACTTGGGTCCATAGAAAATGGATTTTCAGTTATATTCCATACAAAATAACTACCCAGCACACAAAAGTTGTTCAGTTCTAATAGTTACACTACATGCAAAAAGATTCTGACTTTCAGTTTCCTTCAAACTTGTTATAAAGCCTGATTGACCAGATTTAAAGCCAGATACTAGGTTATAGATATAAAAATCTTGAGAAAGATAAAGACTGTGTTTTGTTTTCCATGGAAAAAAAGCAAGTTTAACTTGTTAGCATTAATGTCTTTGGGCTTCTTAGCCCAATGAATGAGAGGTCTTGAATCAACCTTAGTTTACTAATGAAATGAAATGTAGCTCAAGAACCAAGTCAGCAAGTTTAGTTGTGACTGTGTAGTACTTTTTTCCCTACTATATTATCACTGACTTTTACACTAGTTTTATAGTGTCTTTTTTTGGAACCTTTTATTTATTGAGTCAAAGACTGCTTCCTTTCTTTTTTCCTTTTTTTTTTTTTTTTGTGCTAGTCCTCGGGCTAAAACTCTGGTTAGGAGTTTCAGAATAATATTGAAAAAGAGTGGAAAAAGTGGACATCCTTGCCTTGTTCCTGATTGTAGAGCAAATGGTTTCAGTTTTTCACCATTTAGGATGTTATCCCTACAATAAATGAATGGATCAAAAATGTGATATATAATACACAATGGAATTTTACTCATCATAGTATGTCACTTGCAGGGAAATGGACCTAGACCCGCACCAAAAAAAATTGCAGTAAAATGTGCATTATATAAATATTACAATCCAGGGCTGGGAATATGGCTTACCGGTAGAGTGCTTGCCTAGCATGCACAAAGCCCTGGATTCGATTCCTCAGCACCATACTAACATAAAAAGCCAGAAGTAGCACTGTTGCTCAAGAGGTAGAGTGCTAGCCCGAGCAAAAGAAGAAGCCAGGGACAGTGCTCAGGCCCTGAGTCCAAGCCCCAGGACTGGCAAAAATAAATATTACAATCCATGGTTTTGTGTGTGTGCCTGTATTGAAGCTTGAACTCTGGGTTGAGGTACTATCCCTAAGGTCTTTGGCTCAAGACTGGTGCTCTATCACTTGGAGCCACAGGTCCAGTTTTGGCTTTTTGGTAGTTTATTGGAGCTCAGTCTCATGGACTCCCCGCCCCACCCCCCAATCTGGCTTCATACTGTGATCCTCAGATCTCATTCTCCTGAATAGCTAGGATTACAGGCATGTACCATCAGTGTCCCATATAATCTTTTTTTTTTTTTTTTTTTGCCAGTCCTGGGGCTTGGACTCAGGGCCTGAGCACTGTCCCTGGCTTCTTTTTGCTGAAGGCTAGCACTCTGCCACTTGAGTCACAGTGCTACTTCTGGCCATTTTCTGTATATGTGGTGCTGGGGAATCGAACCCAGGCTTCATGTATACAATGCAAGCGCTCTTGCCACTAGGCTATATCCCCAGCCCCCCATATAATCTTATTTTTTAAGCACAGAGTTCAGTAGTGTTAGTGTATTCACATTTTTGTGAACCATCCAGATTGTTTTTGTAATGTAAATCCAAAACTCTTTACATACTATATAACCATTTTTCCCCTTTCTCCTGATCCCTGGTAACCACTATTTTACTTTGTCTTTGGGTTTGACTACTTTAGATATCCCATTTACCTGAACCATAGAATCTTTGTCTTTGAGTAACTGGCATATTTTGCTTAGTACAATGTTCTAAAGACTCACCCATGTTGTAGCATGTGTCAGTATTTTCTTTTCTAAGGCTGAATAATATTCCATACTTTGCTTCTCCATTTGGGCTGATTCCACCTCTTCACTATTCTGAACATTTCTGCTTTAACCTGTTTGTGCAAAGTCTATTTAAGTTTAAAAATTAGAGGCTGGGAATGTGGCTTAGTGGTAGAGTGCTTGCCTAACATGCATGAAGCCCTGGGTTCAATTCCTCAGTACCACATAAACAAAGAGCGGAAAGTGGTGCTGTGGTTCCTGTGGTAGAGTGCTAGCCTTGAGCAAAAGAAACTCAGGGATAGTGTCCCAGGACTGGCGTGCTCAAGCTCTGTGTGTGTGCATATATACACGCACACACATATATATACACTTTTTTTTTTTTAATTCACTGGGCAATGGTGACTCCCACCTATATAATCCTAGCTATTCAGGAGGCCGAGCTCTGAGGATCGTGGTTCAGAGTCAGCCTGAGCAGGAAAGCTGGTAAGATTCTAACTCCAAAAAAAGTCAGAAGTGTGCCTTAAGTGACAGAACACTAGCCTTGAGCATAAAGCTCAGAGACAATGCCCCAAGACCCAGGACGGACACAAAAATAGCAAACATTGGGGCTGGGAATATGGCCTAGTGGCAAGAGTGCTTGCCTCCTACACATGAAGCTCTCCGTTAGATTTCCCAGCACCACACATGGAAAACGGCCAGAAGGGGTGCTGTGGCTCAGGTGGCAGAGTGCTAGCCTTGAGCGGGAAGAAGCCAGGGACAGTGCTCAGGCCCTGAGTCCAAGGCCCAGGACTGGCCAAAAAAAAAAAAAAAAACATAGCAAACAGTTTAAAGTTAAGAGAAAATACATGTTAGTTTACGTCTAAGTAACACATCAAATAGTCTGCCTCCATTAGAAAAAGCAACTTCATGAGTAATTGTATTCACTGAACCTGTCTTTCTTAACACATATTTCAAATATGTGCATAGTGGCTTTTATTGGATAAAATGAATGAAATAGGTCATAAATTCTACCAAAGAAAATTTATATATGCTAGGAGTTTGGCCTAGTGGTGGAGTGCTTGCCTATCATGCACAAAGCCCTGGGTTTGATTCCTCAGTACCACATACACAGAAAAGGCCAGAAGTGCTGTGGCTCAAATGGTAGAATGCTAGCCTTGAGCAAAAAGAGCTCAAGGACAGTGCCTAGGTCTTTAATTCAAGCCCCTGGACTGGCAAAAAAAAAAAAAGTGGAAAAAATAAAGATGGGGATGTTGGTAGCAAAAGAAAAAGTTTTTCCAAAGTTGCCAAGTCTAACCACAAACTCTTTCTGATATACCTAATCCGAACAACTACTGACAAGTATCTACCACTTTAATTTAAATGTTAAAATACCTGTAGATGTTAAAATTTAGGGTTTGGGTTTTTGTTTTTTTCTCCAGTCCTGGACCTTGAACTCTGGACCTAGGCACTGTTCATGAGTTTTTGTACTTAAGGCTATCATTCTACCAGTTTAGCCACAGCTCTACCTCTGGCTTTTTGTGGTTAACTGGATCATAGACTTTCCTGGCTGTGTTGACTTTGAACCATGATCCTCAGATCTCAGCCTCCTGAGTAGCTAGGATATAGATATGAGCTGCCGATGCCTGGCTTAAATTTATATATTATTAAACAAATATTATCTAGAAAACTTTGATCAACCAACACACACACAGAATCACATTCAAGTGTTATATGGTCAAAATGTATCTGAAGCCAGTTTAACGGTTCCTTCTGGTTGACTTCTTCTTCTGTCCCTCTTTGTGCTTCTTTTTTTTCCTCTTACTACCTTCTTTGAATCCTGCTGAGAGAATAGAAGGATCCCAGTTGCTAGTGACCCAAGGTATACCTTGTTGATGATTGTCCACAAAAGTAAATGGAGATACGTGTTTGGGACTGTAGGAATTTGGTGGATAATGGTTGAATGTCTGCCTTCTCCAGTTGCCTTCTGCAAAGCCTTCTTCGTCTGCCACACTGTTGATAAGGAAGGATTTCACTCCACCATCATCTTCAACTTCTGTTTCATGACCATACTCATTAATTTTCTTTGTACTAATACGTCTGCCATTTACAGTTTTGCCTGAAGTTGTAACAGGTATGTACTTGCCCATCTCACTGTCATCAAATATCCGGGAAGAGGCTGAAGTAAAGCCTTCATGTCCCAGTGGACCATACGATGAGTATCCTGTATCATAGGAAGAAAATCTCTGATAAACTGGTTGTCCACTGGAAGTAGGGAAAAAGGATCCTGTACCTCTGCTTCTTCCACAGGTGTGTCTTGGACTATTTAAAAGGTCCTGAAGTGAGTCTTCAAAGAAGTGAAATGAAAATGGATCCCTTTCGCCAAAAAATTCTTTAAAGACATCATCTGTCTTATGGAATGTGAAGCTATCTTCACATTCATTATCAAAATGACTTCTGCCTCCGCCATCTAATCCTTTTTTGCCATATTTATCATAAATGACCCGTTTTTCACCATCTGACAGTACCTCATATGCCTCAGCTACTTCTTTGAATTTTTTCTCTGCTTCTTCTTTATTTTCTGGATTTTTATCAGGGTGCCATTTAAGTGCTACTTTATGGTAAGCTTTTTTAATGTCCTCGGATGAGGCGTATCTCTGCACTCCTAGAACTTCATAGTAATCCACCATATTTTAACAGATGATTGGAAACGAGTGCACAGGATAGCGAGCACTGTAGTTTCCCTGCAGCTCAGGCTCTGCTGGGGTGGTTTGGTGGTAGAGGCAGTGACTGCTTGTAGATAGGCACATTTTTACATTGATGGTAATGCTACTGTGGGCCACTGTTAGGACTTCAATTATGTGTCAAGCAGAGGTAAAGCTTATGTCAGAGAGGGCTGCATTATGGTGTCATTCTGGGGTAGTGACAGGGACTGAACCTTCCAAATGGAGCTGGTCGAGTCACACTATCCAGAACTTTCTGTGCTTTTCCCCTGTATTTCCCTGGAAACCTCACAGAATGCCTCATAAACCAATGGGATCTGTTGCTGCTGGTCACAGAATTGCATAATTTGACCTCCAGATTAATGAGCCTTGACTGTTGCTAACCAGTTCTTCCATGTTTTGCTTTAGAAAAATGAAGACTTAGGGGGCTGGGAATATGGCCTAGTGGCAAGAGTGCTTGCCTCGTATACATGAAGCCCTGGGTTCGATTCCCCAGCACCACATATATAGAAAACGGCCAGAAGTGGCGCTGTGGCTCAAGTGGTAGAGTGCTAGCCTTGAGCAAAGAGAAGCCAGGGACAATGCTCAGGCCAAGTCCAAGGCCCAGGACTGGCACAAAAAAAAAAAAAACAAGGAAGACTTAGGAAATCGTAAAAACTATTCAAGCAGGTGATGTTTACTCCAGGCAGGAGACTGATAACTCAGTAGGAGTTACAAACAAGTAATTCAGTACAACATAATACTGACTCTGGTGGAAGGAACACTGGATGCTAAGCAGTGCTTATGAGAGGTTCCCTAGACTGGGTGTCAGGGAAGACTTCCTGGAGCACATAGCCTAATAATGCAAGCTTTCTGAGTGACAATGGTGAGTTATTTAAAATGTTGGTTCCTATTCCCATCTAGAGTTGACTCCTTGGGAGTGGGAATGTGGCTCAGGTGTAGAGGGCCAGCCTAAGTGACAGTGCCAGGACCTGAGGTCAAGCTCCAGAAATAACATAAAAAGTTAAAGTTTACTCATATAAAAATGTAGGTAAAGATTTTGGAAGTTGGATATTTATGTTCTCTCTCTTTTCTTTTCTCTCTCTCTTTCCCTCCCTTCCTCCCTCCCTCCTCTTTTCCCCCCTCTCTCCTCCCTCTCTTCCTCCCTTTCTATATATATTATTGAATACCTGCTTTGTGCCAGGCATAGTTTTGGCCACTGGTGATGAGTATTAAAAGATTGTTTTTATAAGAGACTAGATAAACTTTTTTGTGTCAGTTATGGGGCTTGAACTCGGCCTGGGCACTGTCACTGAGCTTCATCCCTCAAGGCTAGATTGGAGATGAAAGTCTCATGGATTTTCCTGCCTGAGCTAGCATTGAACTGCGGTCCTTAGAGTAGCTAGGATTATAGGCATGAGCCACTGGTGCCTGGCTTTGTAAAGATAATTTGAGATATGTGATACTGTTGTATTTTTATTTTTTTATTTTATTTTTTTTTTTTGCCAGTCCTGGGCCTTGGACTCAGGGCCTGAGCACTGTCCCTGGCTTCTCTTTGCTCAAGGCTAGCACTCTGCCACTTGAGTCACAGCGCCACTTCTGGCCATTTTCTGTATATGTGGTGCTGGGGAATTGAACCCAGGGCTTCAAGTATACAAGGCAAGCGCTCTTGCCACTAGGTCATATCCCCAGCCCTTACTGTTATATTTTTAAATGTGATGGTTGGGGGACTGGGAATGTAGCCTAGTGGTAGATTGCTCACCTCATATACATGAAGCCCTGGGTTCGATTCCTCAGCACCATGTATATAGAAAAATCCAGAAGTGGCTTAAGTAGTAGAGTGCTAGCCTTGAGTGAAAAGAAGCCAGGGACAGTGCTCAGGCCCTGAGTCCAAGCCCCAGGGCTGGCACAAAAAAAAAAAGTGATTGTTGGGGGCTGGGAATGTGGCTTAGAGGTAGAGTGCTTACCTAGCATGCCCAAAGCCTTGGGTTCAATTCCCCAGCACCACATAAACAGAAAAAGCCACAAGTGGTGCTGTCGCTTGTGTTCAGTATATACTGTGTGGAAAATGAACTATGCAACTTCTAGGCAGGGGACGAGAGCAAATGGGGAAAGTGAAGGAAGGGATGACATTGTCCAAAATAGAGATGTACTAATTACCTGACTTATGAAATGGTAACCCCCTGTACAATACCCTAATAATAACAGTAAAATAGTAATTTTTAAAATGTGGTGGTGGCAGTGAGACCAAAGGAGGATACTCTTAGGAGAGCAGCACAAAGGCACAACACCTGTCTAATCATATAAAATAATGTTTATCAAAATAAACTCCAAAGCCAGGCACTGATAGCTCACACCTGTAATCCTAGCTGCTTGGGAGGCTGAGTGCTAAGGATCACAGTTCAAAGCCAGTCGGGGCAGAAAAGTCCTCCATGAGACTCTTTAACCGCTCAAAAACCCAAGTGGGGCTGTGGTTCAAAGTGGCCTTAAACAAAAGAGCTTTGGACAGCACACAGGCCCTGACTTCAAACTCCATGATGGGGGGGGGGGGGCAGATAAAGGGAGAGCTCCAAGAAATGGAAATAAGAGGTTTGTTGGTTCCCCCCCCCCCTTCTTACTGTTTTTGTTTTCTTTTTGTTCTTGTTTGTTCATTTATCTGTCTTTGGAAGGGTAAGGGAGGCCATAGAAATGTAGGGACAAAGGGTAAACAATTTAGTGCAGCAGTGGTGCTCACTAGACACTGTGGAAAATGAACTATACAATGGGGATGGGAAGGAAAAACTGGGAGAAGCAAGGGGAGGGGTGACATTGTCCCAGAAGAAATGTGCTCTTTACCTGACTCATGTAACTGTAACTCCGTCGCACATTACCTTCCTAATAACAAAAAACATTTTAATGTGATGATGGAGGCAAAGAACTACTTGAGATCAGCTTTAGAAGGCTTCGTAACACCAGTGAAGCTGAGATCTAAATGACAAGATTGTCCATCAGATGGACGTTTTGTTTTGATGGTATCCACTTTGGGGCTATTTCTGATAAAGATAATATTTCATGTACACTGAGAAGCCATAGGTAGGGTTATATGCAAAGAGTTTTTTGTTCCTTTTCTTTTTCTTTTTTGTTATCTTCTTTGTTTTTGAGACAAGGTCTCTATATTTGACTTCCAATTTGTGACATTCCAGCCTCAGCTGCCCAAGTGCTAGGATTTTGGGTGTGCCCCACCATGCTCAGTAGATTTGTGAGTTTAATTACCTGATTTACACATTTGACATCTGTGTAAAGAGTCCCTTGCACATAGTGAAGTAAAATGAAAGAGCCCAGTTAGAAGCAAATAAGATGATTGATTTGTGAGCAGAGGGATGATTTAAATTATCAGTAGACTTAAATTAGGGTTCAGGATGTTGCTCAAGTGGTACGGCACTTTTCCTAGCAAGCATCAGGCTCTGAGTTCAAACCCTAGTACTACCTCCCCCTCAAAAAAAGTTACACTCCAGGGTGGGGGATATGGCCTAGTGGCAAGAGTGCTTGACTCGTATACATGAGGCCCTGGGTTCAATTCCCCAGCACCACGTATACAGAAAACGGCCAGAAGTGGCCCTGTGGCTCAAGTGGCAGAGTGCTAGCCTTGAGCAAAAAAAAGAAGCCAAGGACAGTGCTCAGGCCCTGAGTCCAAGCCCCAGGACTGGCAAAAAAAAAAAAAGTTACACTCCAGGACTGGGAATGTGGCTTAGCAGTAGAGTGCTTTCCTGACATGCATGCGCCTTGGGTTTGAATCCCCAGCACCACATAAACTGAAAAGGCCAGAAGTGGCACTGTGGCTCAAGTGGTAGAGCGCTAGCCTTGAGCAAAAAGAAGCCAGGGACAGTGCTCAGGCCCTGAGTTGAAGCCCCAGGACTGGCAAAAAGAAAGAAAGAAATGTGTCAAACTTAGCTAAGCACGGCTCATGGCTCATGCCACTAATCCTAGCTACTCAGGAGGCTGAGATCTGAGACTGCATTTCAAAGCCAGCCTGAGCAGAAAAGTGTATGAGACTCTTATCTCTAAACAACCACCAAAAAGCCAGAAGTGGAAGTATTGTTCAGGTAGTGGAACACTATATCCTTGGGTAAAAAAAAAGCTCAGGAACAGTACCTAGGCCTTGAGTACTTTTTTTTTGGGGGGGGGGTGTCTTGGGGCTTGAACTCAGGGCCTGAATGCTATCTCTGAGCTATTGTACTCAAGGCCAGCTCTCCATTACTTTGAACCACAGTGCCACTTATGGGTTTCTGGTGATTAATTGGAGGTAGCTACAATTACAGGCGTGAACCACCAGCACCCAGCCTATTTTACTTTTATTTTGATAGACAATTTTAATTTGATAGACTAATTTTCAGAAATGTTTAAGTGTGAAATGTTTAAAACTCAACTAATTTTAATTCCAATACATGTATGATATACACATGATTATATCTGCTTCTCATTAAAAATGATAGCAAATAGTGATGTTAAGCATTATTTGAGGGCGCTTTGAATCAAACATTACCAAATGATTTATATGGACTTTTCTTTCATTTAATTAATACTGTATTCCAGCAAACATTGTTTGCTTTGAATTTGTTAGAGTCAGGCTTCTTGAAATTAGTCCAAAATAGGGCTGGGGATATGGCCTAGTGGCAAGAGAGCTTGCCTCGTATACATGAGGCCCTGGGTTCGAGTCCCCAGCACCACATATACAGAAAATGGCCAGAAGTGGCGCTGTGGCAGAGTGCTAGCCTTGAGCAAAAGGAAGCTCAGGCCCTGAGTCCAAGGCCCAGGACTGGCCGAAAAAAAAAAAAAAAAAGAAAAAAGAAATTAGTCCAAAATAGAGAGAGTGGATTTACTATTTATTTCATTTGAGCATTTAAAATAAAAAATTAGAGCTGAATGCCAGTAGCTCATGTCTGTAATCCTAGATACTCAGGAGGCTGAAATCTGAGGATGACAATTCAAAGCCAGCCTGGACAGGGAACTCTTATGAGACTAACCTGCAAAGAGCCCAAAAAATGGAGGTATGGCTCAATTGTTACAGCACTAGCTTTGAGTGAAAGAGCTAGTGCTCAAGCACATCACCCAAACCCTGAATTCAAGTCCAAGTACCATCATAAAAAAAAAGAAAAGAGCCAGGCTCCAGTAGCTCACGCCTGTAATCCTAGCTACTCAGGAAGCTGAGATCTGAGGATTGTGGTTCAAAGCCAACCCAGGCAAGAAAGTTTCTTTATCTCCAATTAACGACCAGAAAACAGGAAGTGTTTCTGTGGCTCAAATGGAGCGCTAGCCTTGAGTTGAGGAGCCTAGGGACAGCGCCCAGGCCCAGTTCAAGCCCCAACCATGACTGACCTGGGGGGTGGGGGAGAAAAAAGAAAGAAGATAAAGCAGACCTAATGGTACATAACTGCGATCCCATCCCATCTTTGTATCTTTTCCTGTCTTGATGTTTATGTGCTGAAAAACTGAGGCTAAGGGGCTAGGAATATGGCCTAGTGGCAAGAGTGCTCGCCTTGTATACATGAAGCCCTGGGTTCGATTCCTCAGCACCACATATGTAGAAAACGGCCAGAAGTGGCGCTGTGGCTCAAGTGGCAGAGTGCTAGCCTTGAGCAAAAAGAACCCAGGGACAGTGCTCAGGCCCTGAGTTCAAGCCCCAGGACTGGCAACAAAAACAAAACTGAGGCTAGATTTTGTTGATTGTATCCTTCTGATATCATTTTAGCCAGCTCATCATTCCTATGAATTTCTATAAATCTCTTGCTTTATCTTTGTTAAATTTTGGATGTGTTTCTCTATAAATATATTCCATAAAATATATTCTGTAAATTTTCAAAGCAAAAATTCGAAAACTATTTAATAATATACTTTTTCTCTCATGGGGCTTGAACTCAGGACCTGGGGACTGTCCCTAAGTTTTTACACTAAAGGCTAGCACTCTACCACTTTGAGCCACAGCGCCACTTCTGGTTTTCTGGTTAGTTGGAAATAAAACTCATACTTTCCTCCCTGGACTGGCTTCAAACCATGATCCTCAGATCTCAGCCTTCTGAGTAGCTAGGATTACAGTTGTGGCCCACCATAATATTTTTAATTATTACAAAACTTTCTTTGGAGGCTGGGAATATGGCCTAGTGGTAGAGTCCTCTCTTCCTATACATGAAGCCCTGGGTTTGATTCCTCAGCACCATATATGTAGAAAAAGCCGGAAGTGGTGCTGTGGCTCAAGTGGTAGAGTGCTAGCCTTGAGCAAAAAGAAGCCAGGGACAGTGCTCAGACCCTGAGTTAAAGCACCAGGAGTGCCAAAAACAAAACAAAACAAAGGAAAAACTTTCTTTTATATTTTGTCCATTTCCTCCTTTAGTTATTTAACTATATTTTCAAACTGCCTAGAAACCTACACCAGCACTATCCTAGAAGCTAGCATTTTCCTCACCAATCTCTTTTAAATTTAATTCAGTGTTAACATTTAAGACTTCTAAACTCTCTCAAATACACACACACACACATACATACGTACGTACACTTCCTAGTCTCTACAGAAATCTTTACTTCAGTCCTGACCACTCAGCCCTTTTATAGTTCTGGTTATGTTGTTGGGATTAAGCAGAGAAGATCTAATGGGCAGCTGGTGCAGACATAAATACAAAATTATGATGTTAAATAATCCTGGGTTGGCTGGGCAGGTGCTCAATACCTGTAATCTTAGCTACTCACATGGCTGAGATCTGAGGATCATGGTTCAAAGCCATCTAGGCAGTAAAGTACTGAAGAATTTTATCTCTTACCACCAAAAATCCAAACAAGAGTGCTAGCTAGCCTTGAGCAGAAAAGCTCTGGGCCAGTGCTCAGGCCCTCAGTTCAAGCCCCAGGACCAGCACTAAATAATAATAATTCAGGGCTACGAATGGGGCCTAGTGGCCGAATGCTTACCTAGCATACCTGAAGCCCTGGGTTCGATTCCTCAGCACCACATACACACAGAAAAAGCCCTAAGTACCACTGTGGCTCAAATGATAGAGTGCTCAAGGACAGTGCTCATGCCCTGAGTTCAAGCCCCAGGACTGGCAAAATAATATAATAATAATAATCCAAGGTTTGACTCTTCGCTTCCCCAATAGGATGTAACCTTGTACAAATTACTTTTCTTAACCTACCTTCTCATTTATAAAATGATGATAATGTCTATTTCATGCAGCAAAAATATAGTCTTTTTTTAATCATTCAAAGCCTTCAAAGTTGTAATCCTTGCCTTCCTAATCTCCTTCCAGGGACACCAGCCAGCAAGGGTTCAGGGAAAGGTAATCCTGTTGCTTTAGTATGTTCTTGTGTGTTCTTCCCCCCTCCTGCCTCTTCTCTACATTCAAGCACAAGTGCAGACATATGCATCCTGAAACCTCATCCACGATGCCTTCAGACTCTCATTCCTTTAGCTGGCCATTTTATATTCAGAGCAGGCATTGCCTACTTCTGCAGTAGTATACAAACACCTTTTGAAAGCTACTCAGTGCCCCAGAACAAGCATTCTGTGCCATTTTAAGACTGTAATAATCAGTTTGTCCATGAACCCAATACTGCATTCACCATGTACTACCGAAATGCTTTCTTGTCTCCTCTCCACTACACTATATATTTTTTTGAAGATAAGAGCAATAAGAACAATTATTTTTTGTGTATCTGCCAGTTTGGGGGCTTTGAACTCAGGGCTTACGCATTGTCCTGAGCTTCCCCCCCCCCCCTCAAAGTTTGTGCTCTACTGTTTGAACCCCAGCTCTACTTTAGGCTTTTTTGTTTGTTTATGTAGTACCAAGGAATCCAACCCAGGGCCTCATGCATGCGAGGCAAGCACTCTACCACTAAGCCACATTCCTAGCTCTACTTCAGGCTTCCTTAGTAATTAGTTGGAGGTAAGATTCTCACAGACTTTCCTGCCTAGGCTGGCTTTGAACCACACTCCTCGGATCTCAGCCTCCTGAGTGGTATTACAGATGTGAGCCACTAGTTCCCAGCAAGAAAAATTCTTATATCTTGCCATGTGTTCCAACCATGTGCTTAATAAGCTTTTATTAAACTCTCATAATAGTAACATTTATTTTGTCATGATTATGATTAAGCATTTCTCATCCATTATTTTATCTTACTATAACATTACAAGATTAAGAGCATTATGTATTTTTTCATAAATAATGTTTAATCCTTTTTCCAAAATTTGAAGTCACAGACTCAAGCTACTTCTGACCTTCTTGACTCTGCTTTTGTTTCCTTCACTCCTTGTAACTTTATTCATACTTTTAGCCGAAAGAGATTCCATGAAACTCTAGCAGACTAATGTCTCTGGGGATAAAGATGATCTTATTTCTGTCTTCCTAGTTCTCAAACATAGGCTCTTGGCATAAAATAGTATCCATCTAAATGCTAGAAGAGAAGATAGGAATTGATAATTTGCTCGGTTTTGGTTGTGTTGTTTTTTTTTTGTGGGGGCGGTGCTATCCCTGAGTGCTTATGTCCTCATGGGTAGTGCTGTACAGCTCTACCTCTGGTTTTCTGGTGGCTATTTGGAGTCTCATGGACTTTCTTGCCCCGGCTGGCATCTCGGTCTCCTCAGTAGCTAGGATTATGGGCATGAGCCACCAGTGCCCAGCTTAATTATATTTTCTAAACAACCATATTGCTTGAAATAGATGAATATATGAATAACGTTAAGACTTTCTAGACCCATTGTTCCATTTCATTCTCCTTATTATTCCTTCAGGATGCAGGTTATGTGTACAGCGAAGATATTCCCTCCAGCCGATGCCCGAGAGAAGAATTCCTAACCGATACTTAGGCCAGCCCAGTCCTATTACACACCCACACCTCCTCGGGCCAGGTAAGGCATTTTAACTATAGCAGCTGTCCCTCCTCCCATGTATCTTCTCTAGAAAAATGCTGTTAACATTTTTTGTAATAAAAATGTTTGAGATGTATGTAAAAGTAGCCTCAGACCACATGTGGCTATTATACACTGAAAATATTGGTAGTGTGACTGAGGAACTCAAGTTCATAAAGTTCATATCATATTTTTTTGTCATTTTTTTTTGTCAGTCCTGGGGCTTGAACTCAGGGCCTGAGCACTGTCCTTGGCTTCTTTTTGCTTAAGGCTAGCACTCTACCACTTGGGCCACAGCGCCACTTCTGGCCATTTTCTGTATATGTGGTGCTGAGGAATCGAACCCAGGGCTTCATGTATACGAGGCAAGCACTCTTGCTACTAGGCCATATTCCCAGCTCATATCGTATTTTAATTAACTTAAGTTTAAACTTAAATAGCGACTTGTGACTTGAGTTTTTGTCTAGAACAATAAATACAATAAATCTTACAGTTCAGAATAACTAATGAAAGTATGTATTTCAAGGTGTGATTTAAGAAAAATTCTGGTTCTAATTGATAGTTTCTAGAACTGTGTTATAACCTCTCTTTGTGGGTTGCTATATTAAAGATAGTTTAGACAACACTTTTAAGTATTAAATATTCATTTCAAAATTTAGATTAGTGTGGTATCCAGATCTGTTACCACAGTGAAAGCTGTCAATCCCAGTTGGTAAAGGTAATGCAAGAAATCCTTCAAGATTTTTTTTTTTTTTTTGCCAGTCCCTGGGGTTTGAACTCAGGGCCTGAGCACTGTCCCTGAGCTTCTTTTGCTTAAGACTAGCACTCTACCACTTGAGCCACAGTGCCACTTCTGGCCTTTTTCCGTTTATGTGGTACTGAGGAATTGAACCCAGGGCTTCATGTATAAGAGGCAAGCGCTCTTGCCACTAGGCCATATCCCCAGCCCCATCAATAAAGTTTTATTTCATTATTTTTTTTCTATATGATACCAGAGTTGCTGCTAAATGATATGTTGTCACTATTGCTCTCACAAGGTTTAAAGATATACACATACACACATACTTATGTACTTATGTATGTGTGTATATATATAAATAAAATAATAAAGGGATTTAAGGATAAACTGGTGGATGAGTGCCATCCCAAAGAGGTAGGCAGCATAAAGTGTTTGGTAAAAGAAGAAAAAAAATAGATTTTCTTTTTTTTAAAATCAGACACAGGGCTTGAACTCTGGGCCTGGCTAGTGCTCTACCACTTAAGCCACAGCAGGACTTTCTGTTTTCTCGTGGTTAATTGGAAATAAGAGTCTCACCTGGCAGAAAACTGGTTTCCAAGCAAAGTTGTATCTTCACTTCTACCATGGGAAGTTAAATCTGCATTTACTTTGTAAACATATACATTCATGTAAACTGCCTTTAGAAATATGTTACTCTTTCACTGTCTCCAGGCAGTGAGTGATACCAGTATGTCTCTCAGTGAGGACTTCCTTTTGCTGATTCTTCATCAGACTGGAATTCCTGCTGGGAAGCGGCTGAAACTCAGAAGTGCAGCTCACCACTGAAACACACAAGAAATCAGTTTATCAAAGCTGTAAGGTAAGCTTACTAGCAGTCTAGTTGGTATTAAATGAAGAATTTCTCTGCTCTGTCAACTTACCTATAGCTTCTATTTATTTTTTTAAAAAGAATTGATATTTTTATCAGCTTTGAGAATTATTGATTTCTTGTTGTGAAAATACTTCTGTGTGGTGAGCTGCATTTTCCAGGCCTTGAACTCAGTAATAATATTAGCATAATGGCTTCTGTCTTTTGACTTTTGTCTATATATTATGTGCCTGTTAGCTATATTTGTTAAAGATCATAAGAGTGAATGTGTGTGAAGTTTTAGGTATGGAGAAAAGGGAGTGCTTGTCTTGATTTCACTCTTCTAGATGTGGAATTTTAGGCATTGGGAAAGGTGGAAAGAATTAGGATTGGATAGGATTTTATTTTATTTATATACATCATTCCAGATTTTTACACAATTACAAATATGTACTCCTCAGTTTTTTCTTTTTTTGTCTGAGACCAGGACTAGAAGGGAATTTAAACTCACTACCTGATGCTTTTGCTCATTGGCTAGCGCTTTACTAACTGAGCCACACTTCCAACTCCTATTTTTTAGTCCTGAACACTCAATTATTTTTTACTGGCATCCATTAGTTGTACACTAGCTTGTAATCAGTATATGGACATAGCAAGAACAAAGGTGCCCAAAGTATTAAAATTATGCTTTTCACTATCTAAAGAGTTAAATCTTAGCCAAGCACCCATGGCTCATGCCTGTAGACCTAGCTACTCAGGAGGCTTTGATCTGAGGAATCAAGGTTTGAAGCCAGCCCAGGCAGGAAAGTCCAAGAGACTCATCTCAGTTAGTGACCCAAAAACCCAGAAGTGGAACCCTGGCTCAAGTGTCAAGAGTGCTAGCCTTGAGCGGAAAAGCTCAGGGACAGCAGCCCTGCCCCTGAGTTCAAACCCCAGGACTGGACTGGCACCAAATTAATTTCTTTTCTTTTTTTAATTTAAATCTTGGGCTGGGAATGTGGCTTAGTGGTATAGTGCTTGCCCAGCATGCACGAAACCCTGGATTTGATTCCTCAGCACCACACAAACAGAAAAAGCTAGAAGTGACACTGTTAGTCTTCTTGGGACAAGGTCTCACTATGTAGCATACAGATGGCCTGAAACTTGTGATCTTTGTGTCTCAGCCTCCCAAATGCTAGGATTATATGTATGTACCACCTTACCTGGCAAGTATAAAATCTTTATTTTGGTAATAATTATAGCTAACTACCTATGTAGTGCTTGGTGTTTTAAGTATTTTATTAACTTAATTCTTCTGAAAAATTTGTGAAGTGGGTACTTTTAGTTTTACAGAAAAGAACTGAGGTACAGAGACATTTAATAGCTCCTCCCAAGTTAGTCACTCAGTAACTTACTAAGCCAAGATTTCAGCTGATCAAAATCTCTATTGGAGCTCAAAAGCTATGTATGTACATTCGTATAGACTACTGTTGACATATGGTCTAATATCGACATTACATTTAAAGCCCTAGGCGAACTTTCTTGGGCGTGGCCACGTGGCTACTGTATATGTGCTTGATACATTGTATATTGTGTATATGTCTACCTGACCTAGAGAAGGGATAGAAAAACAGGGCGTAATGTACACACTGCCCTACTATGTAACTGTACCCTTTTTGCACAACACCTTGTCAAAAAATTTGTGTTCAATTAATAAATAAATTTTTTTTTAAATCTCTATTGGGGCTGAGAAGGTAGCTTAGTGGTAGAGTGCTTGCCTA
This sequence comes from Perognathus longimembris pacificus, assembly GCF_023159225.1. Classification (NCBI taxonomy): domain Eukaryota; kingdom Metazoa; phylum Chordata; class Mammalia; order Rodentia; family Heteromyidae; genus Perognathus; species Perognathus longimembris. The sequence continues at coordinate 5,836,045 of NC_063161.1, read as the reverse complement.
GCATGCATGAAGCCCTGGGTTCAATTCCTCAGTAGCACATAAGCAGCACATAAACAGCAAATGCAGACGTGGTGCTGTGGCTCAAGTGGGAGAGTAGTGCTAGCCTTGAGCAAAAGAAGCTCAAGGACAGTGCCCAGGCCCTTATTTCAAGCCCCATCAGAGTTTACATCCCCTGTGTATTTGTGTTTTGATGAGATCAAAGGAATTAAATGCAAGGGCTGGAAATATGGCCTAGTGGTAAAGTGCTCGCCTCGTATACACAAAGCCCTGGGTTTGATTCCTCAGCACCACATATATAGAAGAAAAAAAAAGACCACAAGTGGCGCTGTGGCTCAAGTGGTAGAGTGCTAGCCTTGAGCAAAAAGAAGCCAGGGACAGTGCTCAGGTTAAACAAGCACTTTATTGTTGAGTTATACCCCTAGCCTCAGAGTTCAACCCCACACAACCATAAAACAGAAGATAGAGCCTACGCAGAATAGTGCTATCAGATTTTGTTTGTTTGTTTATATATTTATTTTGTAGGTTGTAGGCCTTGAACTTGGGGCTTGGGCAATCTCCCTGAGCTCTTCTGTTCAAGGCTAAGGCTCTACCTCTTTGAGCCACAGCACCTCTTGTACTTTTCTGGTAATTAATTGGAGATAAGAGTTTTACAGGCTTTCCTGCCTGGGCTGGCTTTGAACTGCAATCCTCAAATCTCAGCCTCCTAACTAGCTAGGATAATAGGCATGAGCCACCAGCACCTGGCCAGAGTTCTGAAATATCTTCTCAATGTTTTTGATTAAAAAAAGAAAGAAAGAGGGGCTGGGAATATAGCCTAGTGGCAAGAGCGCCTGCCTCCGATACACGAGGCCCTAGGTTCGATTCCCCAGCACCACATATACAGAAAAAACGGCCAGAAGCGGCGCTGTGGCTCACGTGGCAGAGTGCTAGCCTTGAGCAAAGAGAAGCCAGGGACAGTGCTCAGGCCCTGAGTCCAAGGACCAGGACTGGCCAAAAAAGAAAAAAAGAAAGAAAGAAATCCAACTGAAAGAAATCTCTTTCTGTTTTTTTGTTTTGGTTTCTGTGTTTTGGTGCTAGTTCTGGGGCTAGTTCTGGGGCTTGAACTGGGAGGGATAAGAGTCTCATGGACTTTCCTGTCTGGACTGGCCTTGAATTGCAGTCCTCAGATCTCAGCCTCCTGAATAACTAGGATTATAAGCATGAGCTACCAGTACCTGCATCTCTCTTTTTATGGTTCTGGGGATTGAATCAGGGCTTTGTGCATGCTAAGCAAGCGCTCTGCATCCCAACTTGAGAGAAGTTTCAATATGATAGATTAGACAGCAGTATACTTTTCTTAAGTAAAATTTACATGTAGTGAATTGCACAGATCTACAATTGCATGTGTTTTGATAAGATATACACCAGCATGACCTAAACCTCAATCAAAACACAGAATAGTTACTAGAAAATTCTCTCATACCCTTTCTAGATCAGTCCCCACCTCGATAGGCAGCCACTCCTCAGGTTTCCACATCATTTTGCCTGTCACATCCTATAAGTAAATCATACGGTATTCATCCACCTTTCCTTCCTTCCTTTCTTCCTTTCTCCCTCCCTTCTTTCCTTCCCTCCCTCCCTCCCTCCCTCCCTCCCCTCCCTCCCTCCCTCCCTCCCTCCTTCCTTCCTTCTTTCTTTCCTCAGATGGGATTCTTGCTATGTAGGGCTTACCTCAAACTCAAGACCCTTCTTCAGCCTCCAAAGTGCTAGGATCTTACAGGCATGTACAATTACTACCTTTTCTAGCTGTCTTTTTGTTGTTGTTGTTGTTCTATATATATGATAGTCTAGTTTTAGCATATTTTCTAAATTAGTCATTTGATGTTTTTCAGAGAAGTCAAGCTTCACATTATAAAGTAAAAACAAACAATAGGTTTTACTTTCTCCCCATTTTCTGCTTGAGTAGTAAGTAGATCAGTTCATGAGCTACTCAGCTCCAGCTATGCACTTGTAAACCTCCTGTACAGCTTCTGGAGTGCTGGGATTACAGTTATGGGTCACCACACCTAGCATAAGGATATATTTTAAACAGAATTTTCACAATCAGACCACATTGAAATTAATTTTGTTTCAGAAAATAATTAAAATACATACCTATGTTGTAGCAAAAAAAAAAAAACTAGGTTTCCATCCATTGTTAGTCTTACTTCGTTTTTCCTCTCTGGATTTCCTGCTTGGCTGACAAATTATGAAGAACATTGTTTTTGCTCTGTTGAGAGGTCCATTTCCAAATGTCCTGAAAGAGCTTTCCTTATTGACTGCACAATCTCAGAATTGACTGAGACTTTGGTGTTCACAGTCTAGTTTATGCCACCTAGACTTTAATTGGTTAAATAAGCTTATTAGAATAGCCCTTCCGTCCTTAATTGATTCCCCATAATAAAATACTGACTTTAGTTCTTCGTACTTTACAATTTGACAGAGTGCCAGAATGTCTGTTGAGATAAGTTTTAATAGAACCCAGGTCAGACTGACTCTAAGTAAGTTAAAATTTCTATGATCAAAGGCCACTATAACTGCCAACTTCACTACTGAAGTTGAAAGTTCATTGTTTATTACACTTTTCTCCCTTGCCCTTCCTTCACATGAAAAGAATACCTTCTTCCTAGATAATTCGTTTATTATTCTGGAGGGTTACTTTTTTACTTGAAGTTTTTTTTTTTTTTACTTTAACATTTTGAAAGCTTGGAAGCATTTAGTTAATGATAACTCCATGTTGTTGATAATTACAAAACTTTGTATTTCTTATTAGTCATTCATATGAAATTAGATTCTATAAAGAGTGTAAGATTGTTTTCTATCTCTGATTTGATTTCCAAACAATTTCAGCTTTTTTCAGAAATTACTTAAAAGCTAGTGAAAATAGGAATTGTGTTCTAATCTGAATTTTTTTCCCCTCGTGCTGAATATTTAACCTAGAGCCTCACACTTCATAAGCATGCATTCTTCCATCAAGTTACCTCCTCATCCCTGATAATTGTTGTTTAGCCACAAAATGAATGGATTTTTTTAAGTCCTTTATTTCATAAATGTAGCTATGAAATAACAAATCTTAGGAGAACCTAAAAGAAAAAAGAAAAGTCAGATAATCTACCAATTATATCAATCTCTTCTTTTTCTTATGGAAGTATTTACTGCTTAGGTGAATTAGAAAGTTTCTAATATTAGGTAACAGTAGCAGTCTTAAACATGAATAGTTATCAGAGTCAAGCTGTTCTTTGGCTCTGGTACGAAGTCCAGTTTTCTACCCAAGAATTCTAGGGAAGTCATAGCCGTCTCAGTCTCAAAAGAAAAATGTGAAGTGAGCTTCCAGCCCCTGCTGCTTTGCCCAGTTTAGACTGCATCATAAAGCTCTCGCTTACACATTTTATTTCTTGCCAACTTCATCAATAAAAGAATTTCTATTTTGCATATTTGAAAATATGTTTATTAGCGGAATGCAAACTACAGAATTTGTTTAAATTTGCAGAATGAAGCCATGGCTTTCAGAAGGTTCCCTGTGAGGTAGTCAGTCCATAAGAACAACATAATTGGGGCTGGGAATGTGGCTTAGTGGTAGAGTGCTTGCCTAGCATGCATGAAGCCCTGGGTTCAGTTCCTCAGTACCACATAAACAGAAAAGGCTAGAAATGGTACGGTGGCTCTAGTGGTAGAGTGCTAGCCTTGAGCTCAGAGAGCCTCAGGGACAGAGCCCAGGCCCTGAGTTCAAGCCCCAGGACTCGCATAAAAAAAAGAACAACAACAACTGCAAAACCAATGTGTGTGTGTGTGTGTGTATGTGTGGAGTGTGTGGAGAGAGAGAGAGAAAGAGACTATTTAGCAAGTGTTCATTATGTTCTGGGTATTATAAATCCTAGAAATATAATAGTTAACAAACAGAAGAAGGTTTTTGAGCTCATAGAGCTTGTGTATTCCTTTAGGGAAGTCATGCACATAATGTGACCTTTTTTACCTATCTTATTTATTGAAACTTCAGGACAACTTTGACTATATGCCTATAACGGTGCCTTCTATATAATAATGTTGAATAAATGTTTGGATAAGTAGAAAAATGACAAGAGGGCTGGGAATATGGCCTAGTGGCAAGAGTGCTTGACTCATATACATGAAGCCCTGAGTTCAATTCCCTAGCACCACATATATAGAAAACAGCCAGAAGTGGCGCTGTGGCTCAAGTGGCAGAGTGCTAGCCTTGAGCAAAAAGAAGCCAGGGACAGTGCTCAGGCCCTGAGTCCAAGGCCCAGGACTGGCAAAAAAAAAAAAGAATGACAAGAATCAGGAAGAAACCATGATCCCAGTCTCAAGGTGACACATTTAATACAATTTCTTCCAAAAGTTTGTGGTGAAATTTAGAAAACCAAACTGGGTTAGTGTCTTAATTCTCCATGTGCAGTGAGATATTCAGTATATATTGATGAAATGACCTTGGGTGTCTACATCTACTTTTAAACTACCTTAGGCACTTTGGCATTCTAGATATGTACAGCATCACTTTTTGTCATTTCTAGGAGAAGTAACACCAGGACTGTCTCAGGTGGAATACGCACTTCGCAGACACAAACTAATGTCCCTGATCCACAAGGAAACGGAAGGGCAGAGTGGAACAGATCAGACAGTGGTTGTGCTTTCCAACCCTACATACTATATGAGCAATGACATCCCTTACACTTTCCACCAAGACAACAACTTCCTGTACTTGTGCGGATTCCAAGAGCCTGATAGCATACTGGTCCTTCAGAGTCTCCCTGGCAAGCAGTTGCCATCGCATAAGGCCATTCTTTTTGTGCCTGGGAGAGACCCCAGTCGAGAACTTTGGGATGGCCCACGATCCGGCACAGATGGAACAATCGCCCTCACTGGAGTGGATGAAGCTTATACACGAGAGGAATTTCAACACCTATTGCCAAAACTGAAAGGTAACACATGGGAACAAGCCTAATCTTTGGCCAAGGTGGGATTTAGACCTTTATTGCCTGGGTAGTTTTTAATTTCCTAAAATAAGCATAGCAGTTCTTTATTTGTGGTGAAATAAAACCTTGGGAATTTTTATTTCCTGTATGTAGTGAGATTTAGCCTAAACTGATGATCTTGTATATCCACATTAAGCTGTGACATATCTAAATCTTTCCTGGAAAACTGAGCTACTTTACCTATCCTTTTGCTAAATCTTCACTAAGTTTTTCATACAGAGACAAGTTAACCATTCTAGCTTAAAATGTCAAGAGAAACTGGGGGAAGTGGAAGGAAGGAGTGGCATTGTCCAAAAAGAATTGCACTCATGCCAGGCACTGGTGGCTCACACCTGTAATCTTAGCTACTCAGGAGGGAATCTGAGGATCCATGTTTGAAGCTAGCCCCAGCAAGAAAGTCTGAGACTCTTCTCTCCACTAAACTACCAAAAAAGACAAAACTAAAACAGTGGCTCAAGTGGTAGAGAGCTAGCCTTGAGCAAAAGGAGCTCAAGGACAGCACCCAGGCCCTGAGTTCAAGCCCCAGGACTGGCACCAAAAAAAAAAAGATAAAAGAATTTTACTCTGAGATATGAAATGGTAACCCTGCTGTACAACAATAATAGTAATGACAGTAAAATTATATTTTTTAAAAAGTTCTTGCTTTGCAGCCCAGGATAGGCTCAAATTTGAGATTCTCCTGCCCCAACTTCCCAAATGCTGAGGTTAAATATATAACTACCACACTTGTACCTGGCCTGATAATTTCCTTCTATAATAGAAGGATGGGCATGAGCCAGTCTTCAAGAATATTGATTGACCTGTTGACTTTGACCACTATTCCTTACCCTAATTACTGTTCCTTCTTGCCTTTCTTTTATTTACATAATTGTTAAAACTGGTGCCAACTCTTATAACACAGAAAATAGAATAAACTTTTATGCCCTACAAAAGTAATTTTTCCTCTAAAAAAAAAGGTAGACTATATAAAAAATGCATGGAAACAAATCAACTGCCACACAAGCCGTAATTTTCTGACATTCCAAATGGAGGCACTGTGTCATCTGCCTCAGAATTATGTGGTGATGTATATTAGTACTAGAAATACATAATTCACATTGGGAAATGTAAAAATAAAGATTTTCAAGTGATTCATAGGCACAGTTAAGATGTTGTCTCTCAGAATCGCTTCTCAGTATTTATTCTGGTGAAATTTTGATCACTAGAGTGTTTTGGGCTTACCGTCTTGCATCTTTGCCTGTGCTGTCCTGGATGGAAGCCTTTCTCTTTACACTCTGCTCATAGCTGGGTTGACAGGCATACAGCAACCATAGTTTTTGTAGGGTTTTTGTTTTTGTTTATTTTTTGGGTCCTAGGGTTTGAACTCGGGGCCTGGGCACTGTCCCTGAGCTTTTTTTGCTCAAGGCTAGCACTCTAGTACTTGAGCCTCAGTGCCACTTGTAGCTTTTTTATTAGATAAGGCTCTCATGGGCTTTTCTGCCTAAACTGGCTTCAACCAAAGATCCTTAGGTCTTAGCCTCTTTTTCTTTTTTTCTGCCAGTCCTAGGGCTTGAACACGGCCTGGGTGCTGTCCTGAGCTCTTCAGCTCAAGGCTAGTACTCTACCCCTTGAGCCACAGCTCCACTTCCAGCTTTTTCTCTGTATATGGTACTGACGAATTGAACCCAGGGCTTCATGCATGCTAGGTAAGCACTCTACCACTAAGCCATTTTCCCAGCCCCTGAAATTATATTTTGACTTCTTATTCTAGCTGAGAGCAATACCGTGTGGTATGACTGGATGAAGCCTTCTCATGCACAGCTCCATGCTGACTACATGCAGCATCTAACCGAGGCCAAAGCCAGGAGTAAGAATAAGGTTCGGGGTGTCCAGCAGCTGATACAGCGCCTCCGGCTGATGAAATCTCCTGCAGAAATTAAGAGAATGCAGATTGCTGGAAAGTTGACGTCACAGGTATGGCTGTAGTTGAAAAAGGTTTTCCAAATTTAAAAAAATCATAAAGTTCCTAAGGTTCAGTAGACCCCTTGAGGTATTATAGTAATCTCACCATCTGCCATGGCTGTCTAGCTTCTGCTTTCATATGATTAGTGAACATATCTAGGGATTTAGTACCTTGTAAAGCAAAGTAAATCTGTCTTCTTTTAAAACGAATCTTTTATTCAGCAATCTTACTTGTCCTTGAAACAACGTAAATTAATTTTATTCTCATTCCTTTTGATAACTGCACTAATAGTGACAATTAAACAAGAATTTAATTGCTAAGGACTCAGGACCCAAAATGATAGTGCTTAATCTAATTTATTACACATGCCCCTGAAGGGCAGTGGGATTATATCCTAATAAACCCATCATAAGTTGAAAATTTTATCAAAAAATGCATTTAGGGCTGGGAATATGGCCTAGTGGTAGAGTGCTTGCCTCATATACATGAAGCCCTGGGTTGGATTCCTTAGCACCAAATATATTCGAAAAGCCAGAAGGGGCGCTGTGGCTCAAGAAGCCAGGTACAGTGCTCAGGCTCTGAGTCCCAAGCCCCAGCACTGGCAAAAAAAAAATGCATTTAAACTGGGTGCCAGTGCCTCATGCCTCTAATCATAGCTACTCAAGAGGCTGATATCTGAGGATCACAATTCAAAGCCAACCAGCAGGAAAAGTCCATGAGATTCTTTATCTCCAATTAACCACATACTTACACTCACAAAACAGAAATAGGGCTGTGGTTTAAATAGTAGAGCACTAACCTTGAGCAAAACAGCTCAGGAACAGTGCCCAGGCCCTGAGTTTTAAGCCCCAGAACCAACACACACACACTCTCTCTCTCTCTCTCTCTCTCTCTCTCTCTCTCTCTCTCTCTCTCTCTCTCTCTCTAAAAAGCATTTGGGGCTGGGAATGTGGCGTAATGGTAATATGCTTGCCTAGCATGCATGAAGCCCTGGGTTCAATTCCTCAGCACCACATAAACAGATGAGGCTGGAAGTGACACAAATGTGATTCAAATGGTAGAGTGCTATCCTTGAGCAAGAAAAAGTTAGCTATCCTTGAGCAAGAAAAAGTTAGGGACAGTGTTCAAGCCCCAGGACTGACCACCCCCCCCCAAAAAAAAAGCATTGAATACACTTAACTTACCACACTTTGATTCTTTTTTTTTTTTTTTTTTGCCAGTCCCGGGACTTGAACTCAGGGCCCGATCACTGTCCCTGGCTTCTTTTTGCTCAAGGCTAGCACTCTACCACTTGAGCCACAGCGCCACTACTGGCTTTTTCTGTATATGTGGTGCTGAGGAATCAAACCCAGGGCTTCATGTATACAAGGCAAGCACTCTACCACTAGGCCATATTCCCAGCCCCTACCAAACATTTTGAATTAGCTACATAGCATACTGTGGAGTTTTGATTGTTTCTCTGAGATTGTATGGCTGACTAGGAGCTGTGTCTCCTCGTCTTTGTTCAGCATGATGAAGAGGTTATACCTCACACATCACTAGCCTGGAAAAAGATCTAAAGCTTCCAATAGAAAAATACAAAGCAAGTGCATATCATTTACCCACCATTGAATAGGTAAAAGCTAAATCCAAAACTAGTTAAAGAACTTAGAAAAAGAATATAAGCCGGGCACCAGTGGCTTGCACCTGTAATCCTAGGAACTCAGGATGCTGAGATCTAAGGACCACAGTTCAAAGCCAGTTAGGGCAGGAAAATCTAAGAGACTCTTATCTTCAATTAACCACCAGAAAACCAGAAGTGGCTCTGTGGCTCAATGTGGTAGAACACTAGATTTGGGTAAAACTGCTCAGGGACAATGTCCAGGCCCCGAGATCAGCTAGGATTACAGGCATGAGCCACCAGCGCTTGGCTTAACTGCCCATTTCTAAAGGTTGGTTTGAGCAGCGCCTCAGTTCAAAACCCCCAACTGGTATATGCCGCTATACCCAGCCTATCTCTTGAGCATATGTGGTAGAACCTGAGTCAGTTTTAGCAAACAGCTTCTCTGTGAACTGGTAAGCACATACCCCACTCACCCCAGTACTGTTCAAAGCCAGAGATTTTCCTCCTTGATCCAGAATTCTCAGAAAACAGTAAAATAAGGGTTCATACAGATATTGTATAAACTAATCTGGAAAGTGGCTTCTTTTCTTAACTCAATAACAACTCCTTCTATAATTCCTTACCTTCTAATATGGGCTTGCTACTTGAATATTATTGTTGTAGTCTTGCAGGATTAGCTGATTCATCAGAAAGTGTAGCAACCACCAGCTGGGCAGCGCGAGTTTAGCTCATACCAGCTCAGGATTCTAGTTTAAAGCTATACTGGGCAGGAAAATTCAAGAAATACTTATCCTTATCTTCAATTAACCATGAAAAAGCCAGAAGTAGAGGTGACCCTCGAGTAGTAAAGCTCCAGCCTTGACTCAAAACAGTATGAGTCCCTGAATTCAAGTTCCAGTTCTGGTACAAAAACAAAACAAATTATAGCAGTTAGATTCTTCTGGTTAGAGCTCCATCTGTTGACCACAGAGAGGAGCTCCATCTGAAGAGATCCTGAGTTTCATTTTTTTGTTTGCTTTGTGCTGGTACTAGGGCTTGCACTCAGGCTGTTTAATGGTACTAGGGCTTGCACTCAGGCTGTTTATTTCAAGCTGGCACTACAGTTGGTATTGTGCCGACCTGCCCTAACAATTTACATTTCTTGTCTAGTTACATTCTAATTCCCAAATTTTTCAGAATCTACTTACTTCAAAATAAATGCTACTTCAAGCAAAACATGACTTGGTTCATTGTCTTATTTTGCTCTCCTCTATCAGAAGCATAGTTTTCCTTCCAAAATAATGCCTTAGCTATGTTTTGCTTTAGAATATGTGAAGTGTGAGAAAGATAAATAGAGAACAGGAATTTAAGGGAAAAAAAATGAGTTACATGTGCTAGGACAATCAGATGCCCACATGTTGAAAATGAAATTGTGTCCCTGCCATAAACCATATATGAAAAGTATCTGAAATTGAATTAATGACCTAATTTAAGAGTTACAAATTGAATGCCAGGAGCTCACACCTGTAATCCTAGCTACTTAGGAGGCTGACATCTGAGGATCTATGTTCTGAGCCAGCCTAGGCAAGAGAGTTCGTGGGAATTCTCTTATCTCCAATAAACTACTCGGAAAAAGCCAAAAGTGGTGCTGTGGTTCAAGTGGTACAGCACTAGGCCTTGAGCACAAAGAAGCTCAGGGACAGTGCCCAGGCCCTGAGTTTGAGGCCCTGAGACTAGCAAAACAAACAAAACAATTTCCAGTGAATTTTTATCATGCCAAAATCACAGGCAACAAAAGAAAACTTTCATCAAAATTTAAAACTTGTACATGAAAGACACAATCAAGAAAGTTGAAAACAGGGCTGGGAATATGGCCTAGTGGCAAGAGTACTTGCCTCCTACACATGAAGCTCTCGGTTCAATTCCCCAACACCACATATATGGAAAACGGCCAGAAGGGGCGCTGTGCTCAAGTGGCAGAGTGCTAGCCTTGAGCAAAAAAGCCAGGGACAGTGCTCAGGCCCTGAGTCCAAGGCCCAGGACTGGCAAAAAAAAAAAAAAAGAAAGAAAGAAAGAAAGTTGGAAACAAAGTACAGAATGGGAGAGAGTTATACATCATCTATATGATAAAGGACTAATATCAGAATATCAAAAGACCACATAGAATTCAACCACAAAAAGATTCTAAATTTATTAAATGGGTATTTCTCTAAAGAAGACCGACAGTAGCCAATAAACACATGAATTGGCTCAACATCATGAGTCATTAGGAAAATAAGCAAAAAAGAATCTTGGGGGACTGGGAACGTGGCTTAGCCGTAGAATGATTGCCTAGCATACATGAAGCCCTGGGTTTGATTCCTCAGCACCATGTAAACAGAAAAGGTTGGAAGCGGTGCTGTGGCTCAAGTGGTAGCGTGCTAGGCTTGAGCAAAAAGAAGCCAGGGACAGTGCTCAGGCCCTGAGTTCAAGCCCCACCAGGACTAGATCCCAAAAAAGGATCTTTGGAAAAGTTGGGGGGAGTGTACAGAACTCTAGTGAAAAAAGGGTAAAAAAGTGCAGCAGTGGAGCTCACTGGACACTGTTGAAAGTGAACTATAATTTGTGGGTAGAGCTCCAAAGGAGGGTCTGGGAGAGAGTAAGGGAATAGAAGATACTTTATGAAAGGAAATGTGCTCATCTGATTCGTGTAATTGTAATCCCTCTAAATTTCACACGCATACACACACACAAAAAAAAACAACACTTCAAAACCACAATGAGATACCACATTACACCCATTAAATGGCTACTTCAGATAATAGAAACTGGGCTGTGGAGGCTGAGATCTGAGGATCACGGTTGAAGTCATCCCATGCAGAACAGTCCATGAGACTCTTAACTCCAATTAATCAGCAAAAAGCTAGAATGTGGATGGGTCTCAAGTTGTAGAGCGCAAGCCTTGAGCAAAAAAGCCAAGCAAGGGCATGAGGTCCTGAGTTCAAGCACCAGTAACAACACAAAATTGGTGCTAGTGGCTTGTGCCTGTGATTATAGAAAAAGGGGGACGAGATCTGAGGATTGTGGTTCAAAGCCAGCCTGGATAGGAAAGTCTGTAAGATTCTTATCTCTGACTAACCATCAAAATGCTGAAAGTAAAACTGTAACTCAAGTGCTGGCCTTCAGCAAAAAGCTCAGAAAGAACACCCAGGCCCAGGACTGGCAATCAATCAATAGGTCAGGTATAATGAATCCTATCTATAATTCTAGCTATGTGAGAGGTAGAGACCAAGAGGATCACAGTTCACGGATAGCCAAAGCATGTGATTTGCAAGATTCAGTTGCAACCAAGAAAAAGCAAAATATAGTGGCACATAGCTGTTATTCTAGCTGTGTGGGAAGCATTAAGTAGGAGCATCACAGTCCAGGCCAGCCTAGGTGTCAGTGTGAGACTCTACTTGAAAAAGAACTGAGACAGAATGGGCTGAGAATGTTTCTCAACTGTTAGAGAACCCGCATAGTAAGTACAAGTCCCAGAATTCAAACTCTAGAAGGACCAAAATAATGTTGGTGAGAATGTAGAGAAATTGAAACTTTTGGACTTTCTAGTGGCAATGTGAAATGATTCTATCATAAGGTAGAAAAGGTCAGGTAAGGTGATACAGCCTGCAGGATTAGAGGCTTACGGTCAGCATGGGGCTATGTAGTGAGACCTCATCTCAAACAAAAGTGTCCATCAACAAATGAGCAGAAAAGGTGTGTCACCTACATTGGCATACTATTCATTTCCAGGAAAGAATGAAACACTGATTGGGTAAGCCTTGAAGTCATTGTGCTGAGTGAGAGATTCCAGATACAAAACTCCACACCCCAAATTATTCTACATCCTGTATGATTGTATATGTAATGGCCAGACCATGAGAATCCATAGATATCAGGGGGTAGAGATGTTTTTTGGTGGATTATTTTTAATTAGAGATCAGAGTCTCGGGTACATTCCTTCAAACTACAATCTTCAGATCTCAGCCTCCTGAATAGCTAGAAGTACAGGCATGAGCTACCAGTGCCTAGCCACATCCAGCCCTTTCAAAAGATTGCTTATCCCATCCATGAGGACATAGACCTCACACCCGAATCAGTTCCCAACAGGCCCAGACTACAGTGGAGATGAAGTTTGATCTGGTGGTTTGCAGGGAACACACAGCAGTTTCAGCCATAGCATAGCACTTCCCAAGTGCTTTATTCTGCATTTATTCTGAGTGGGAAAATAGATGCCTTTCTGCTAGTTCTATCATTAGTCCAGTATTCTGGAAAACAATGTTTTGTCCTTCCTTCCAAGCAAAATAATTCATATTATACTCATTTAGTCACAACTTCAGGTTGACAAAGCTGAGTGGAAATGTTTATTTAAATTCCAGTATTAGGGCTGGGAATATGGCCTAGTGGTAGAGTGCTTGCCTCATATAAATGAAGTCCTGGGTTCGATTCCTCAGCACCACATATATGGCAAAAGCCAGAAGTGGCGCTGTGACTCAAGTGATAGAATGCTAGCCTTGAGCAAAAAGAAGCCAGGGACAGTGCTCAGGCCCTGAGTTCAAGCTCCATGACTGGCAAAAAAAAAAAAAATCCAGTATTATTTGAATGTTGGAATATACAAGATGGCTGAAATGAATATTTGGTCCTCCCTTTCTTTTCAGGCTTTCATAGAGACCATGTTTGCCAGCAAAGCCCCTGTGGAGGAAGCCTTTCTTTATGCTAAGGTGAGCCTTGGATCTTGGGGAAGGTCTTGCTGGGGAAGCATGTGACTTCATTGATTCACAGCATACTTATAGCATACATACAACCAAGTTCTCGTCCTTGTAGAGGATTGTTCTCAGATATTATTGGAAGTTTATTAGATGACTCTAAAACATGCAGAATTAGAAAAGAAAAGTACAGGGGCTGGGGAATATAGCCTAGTGGCAAAAAGTGCTTGCCTCATATACATGAAGCCCTGGGTTCAATTCCCCAGCACCACATATACGGAAAACGGCCAGAAGTGGCGCTGTGGCTCAAGTGGCAGAGTGCTAGCCTTGAGCATAAGAAGCCAGGGACAGTGCTCAGACCCTGAGTCCAAGCCCCAGGACTAGCAAAAAAATAAAATAAAATCACAAAGTACAACTGATGAAGAAGGAAAGATTCGGTGTGGGAAATATGAATGAAACTGAAACACTGTTTCATTGAATGTAAAGGTGCTGGCAGTGGAACAGTCCCTGGAGCTCAGTGAATTCAGTTTGCCCAGCATCCTTTTTCAGTTGTCCAGAGCAAGTAGGTTGGTAGCTATTTGGAAAGCTAATTTGGGAAGTAGACACCAGGAGATCTTGATTTAAGACCAGGCCCAGACAGAAAGTTGTCGAGACTACATCTCAGCCAATGGCTGTCATCCCAAGCTAAGGGGAAAGCACAGTGGCTGGGCAGGGTGGTACATACCTGTTGCTCCAGTGACAAAGGGAAGCACAAAGGGACCACAGTCCTGGCTGGCCTGTGCATGAAGTGAGGCCTGACCTCCAAGGATTCTGGAGTAATTAGTATATTATTGCATATGATAATATCCTATGCATCCTTGTTTGGTTTATTTCCTCTGGTCTGCACTGTTATTAAAAGCATTTTGTGAGCCAACCGCCAATGACTCACTCCTGTAATCCTAGCTACCCAGGAAGCTGAGATCTGAGGATCAAGGTTCAAAGCCAGGCAGGAAAGTCCATGAGACTTTATCTCCAGTTAACTACCAGAAAACTGGAAGTTGTTCCGTGGCTCAGAATGCTAGCCTTGAGTGAAAAAGCTCAGGGACAGACAGCGCCTAGGCCCTAAATTCAAGCCCCATGACCAATAAAAAATAATAATACCAACAACAATAAAAAGGAATAACAGAGTGGCTCAAGTGGTAGAGTGCCTACTTAGCAAGCATGAGACCCTGAGTTCAAACCCCATTTCCACACCCCCCCCCAAATGTAAGCCATATTTAGCTTAAATGGGAAATTTAGAGAACTCAGAAGAAAAAGGATTTAATGATAAGGCTAACAAGACTGGTGGCATTAGAAGACTATGCGTAGAATAGACTCCAGTACACAGATGAGAGCTGAAGAGAATGGGATGAAGTTACAGCATGAAGAGCTTGGTAAATGTAATGACCGGTTTTGCAGTGATGACCTAGAGTAAACTCTAATATCGGGAACAGGCAATGCAAGACAGCCTGGGCAGAGCAGCCCCACAGAATCCAAAAATTTCTCAGGCACACCTTGTTGTTTTTCAGTTTGAATTTGAATGCCGGACTCGAGGAGCAGACATCCTCGCTTACCCACCTGTGGTTGCTGGTGGTAATCGCTCAAACACTTTGCACTACGTGAAAAATAATCAACTCATCAAGGTATATAAAACCCCCTGCTTAGGGGCTGGGAATGTGGCTCAGTGGTAGAGTACTTGCCTGGCATGCATGAAGCCCTGGGTTTAATTATTCAGTACCTCATAAATAGAAAAAATCCATAAGTAGTGCTGTGGCTCAAGTGGTAGAGCGCTAGCCTTGAGCAAAAGAAGCTCAGGGACAGTGCCCAGGCTCTGAGTTCAAGCCCCACAACTGGCTCCCCCTCCCAAAAAAAAAAAAAAATGCCCTGCTTTGCTGCTCCCCAAAGGTCTAGATGCCCTAAGAGAAACGTGTCTCTACAAATGAACCACCATTTAAAACACACATCTGCAGATTGGTGTGCCTGTAATCCTTACTACTCAGGAGGATCAGATCTAAGGATCAAGAGTTCAGAGCCAGCCCAGGTAGGCAATAAAGTCCACGAGACTCTTATTCCAATTAATCACCAAAAAGCCTGAAGTGAAATTGTAGCTCAAGTGGTGGAGTGCTAGCCTTGAGTCAGAAAAGCTCAGGGACAGTGTCTGCTCCCCTGAGTTAAAGCCACAGGAGCCCCACCAAAAAAAGAAAAAGAAAAAAGCCAGGCACTGGTGGCTCACATGCCTATAATACAAGCTACTCAGGAAGCTAAGATCTGTGGATCATGATTCAAAGAGCCCGTGCAGGAAAGTTCTTATCTCTGTGGCACAAAAAATAACAGACAGGCTCTGGGCGCTCACTTGTAATCCTAGCTACTCAGGAGCCTGGACAGGAAAGTCCATGACACTCTTATCTCCAATTAACCACCAGAAAACTGGAAGTGGAGGTGTAGCTGAAGTGGTAGAGCATTAGCCTTAACCAAAAGAGCTCAGGGACAGTGCCCAGACAACCAACAAAAAAATGATTATGATCATTGTATCATTATACATAATTCCACAGATAGTATTAATTAGGTCTTATTTGTGAATTATATAAAACTATAATAAAATTTGAGGAACATTTTTATCAATAAAACATGTTTCCCAAGTATTAGTGTCTGTTTATATTCCTAACAGTTGTGTACAATTCTAGTAGCTACATCCTCTTGCTGTTATCAGACTTCCGATTTCTGCCATTGTAATTGGTATCTCACTATGGTCTTAATTTTTCTTTGAACAAAATAAGTCATCTTTTCATCTTTAGTACTTCTTTAACTTACTAATATTTTGGTTGGAAAATTCTGATTATGGACAAAATAAATACATAATTTTTTATGTGTATGTGTTGGTCCTGGAACTTAAACTCAGGGCCTGGGCACTACTCAGGAGGCTGAGATCTGAGGATCGTAGTTCAGAGCCAGCTCAGGCAGGAAAGTCCATGAGATGCTTATCTCCAAATTAACTAGAAAACTGAAGTGGCACTGTGGCTCAAAGAGTAGAGCACTAGCCTTGAGATGAAGAACTCAGGGACAGCGCCTAAGCTGTTCAAGCCCCACAACCAACATCAACAACAACAAAAATAAAAAGCAGAAAAGTCTGAGGGGTGTGGCTCAAGTGGTAACAAATGCAAGGCTCTGAGTTTCAAATTCTTAAGACTATTTTTTTTTTAATTAGAACTTTGTGGCTGGGAATATGGCCTAGTGGCAAGAGTGCTTGCCTCGTATACATGAAGCCCTGGGTTCAATTCCTCAGCACCACATATGTAGAAAAGGCCAGAAGAGGCGCTGTGGCTCAAGTGTCAGAGTGCTAGCTTTGAGCAAAGAGAAGCCAGGGACAGTGCTCAGGCCCTGAGTCCAAGCCCAGGTCTGGCAAAAAAAAAAAAAAAAATAGAACTTTTCCAAACAAAATCATGTTTTAGAGTAGAAGATACAACTTAGAATGGCGAGATCACCCCCTTCCACTTTTCTTACTTTTCTCTAGGATGGTGAAATGGTGCTCCTGGATGGAGGTTGTGAGTCTTGCTGCTATGTAAGTGACATCACGCGCACCTGGCCTGTCAATGGCAGGTAGGACTTCCACTGCAGAGTGACACTCGTGCTGCTCCTTCTGGGTTGTAGTTAGAATATGGACACATACAGGATAAATGACTAAGAACATTTGGGCTCCTATAGGTCAGGTTAACCCTCTCTGCAAAGGTCCTAATACACTCCAGACTGTTTCTCATAAAGCTGTTAGGCACCTAAAAACACTGTGAACACTACACCAAATTAACTAACTGTGAAGTAGTTTTTGTTGTGTTTTTTTTCTTATGGTTACAAAGGTAATATTTAGAGAATGGTAGACTTCCTTAGCTGGGCCAGCTGCCACTGGCTCACACCTGTAATCCTAGTTTCTCAGGAGGCTGAGATCTGAGGATCAGGATTTGAAGCCAGACTAGACAGGAAAATCTGTGAGACTTTCATCTCCTCTAAACTACCAAATAAAGCCAGAAATGGAGCTGTGGCTCAAGTTATAGAGTGCTAGCCTTGAGCAGGGACAGCACCCAGGCCCTGACTTCAAGCCCCAGTAAGCCCCAGTACCAATACCAAAATAATAATAATAATTACAAAATTTGGACAGAGTAGTAAAAATAATTCTTTGAAGACACACCAGAGAGCTTCTTAAACAGGCACAGTCTGTGTGTCTGTCTTTGTAAGGACTGTAATGGGTAAATATAGTGTTGAAGGCTCTCTGAGGGCATTCCCCAGTCCACACAGCTGTGGCATCATAAAGCCAGAGCCCTATGGCTTAAGATGTCAAATGATAGATTTAGATACTGGCAGAATCAGGAAGATGGGGAGAAATCCTTGAAGACAAGGTATCACAAAAGAATGCGACTCTCGGGCTGGGAATATGGCCTAGTGGCAAGAGTGCTTGATTCATATACATGAAGCCCTGGGTTTGATTCCTCAACACCACATATATAGAAAAAGCCAGAAGTGTCACTGTGGCTCAAGTGGTAGAGTGCTAGCCTTGAGCAAAAAGAAGCCAGGGACAGTGCTCAGGCCCTGAGTTCAAGGCCCAGGACTGGAAAAAAAAAAAAAAAGAATATGAGTCCCAAAAACTGTACATAGTATATGCAAAAATCCTTTAGTGGTCTCTAAATTGAAGAGACCTCAGGAGACTCAAAACAATAGGAACAGCTGGAAACTGAATAACCTGAACAGAGATTTTAGTTGTTTCTATCGAAAGCAGAGTTTGTAGTTTGAATCCAGACAGGGAGGTACCAATAGCTCACATTTGTAATACTGGCAAAAAAAAAAAAAAATAGCTTAGAAACAGTATCCAGGCCCTAAATTCAAGCCTCAGTACTGGCACAAAAATAATAATAATAATAAAATTTTTAAAAATTGTCACTCACCTATTATCCTGGCTGCATAGAAGGCTGAAATCAGAAAAAGTGACTTTCCAGGTAGAAAAGTATGCAAGGCCCTATCTCCATGGAAAAAAGCTAAATGTGATGTTCAACATTTGTCCTCACAGCCATTGTGGGAAGCAAACAATAGGATTGCAGTACAGGTGCCTGAAGGAAGTCAAACGCTATCTCAAACATCTTCCTATATATCTGTATGTACATATGCAGATATAGATTGTAGATGTGTACTACCATGCCCACCTTTTGCATATATTGTTATATTTAATGGTTAGGGGACACTTAGCATCTGTCTACAGTTTTCAGATTATAAGCTAGGTGCAACGGGCTGGGAATGTGGCCTAGTGGCAAGAGTGCTTGCCTTGTATAAGCGAGGTGCCAATACCTCATGCCTGTAATCCTAGCTACTCAGGCAGCTGAGATCTGAGGATCACAGTTGAAAGCCAGCCCAGGTAAGAAAGTCTGAGACTCATCTCCAATAAACTACTCAGAAAAAGCCAGCGTTGTACTGTGGCTCAAATGGTAGAGCATCAGATTTTAAACATTAAGAGGCTCAGGGATAGCACCCAGGCTCTGAGTACAAGCCTCAGGACTGGCAAAAAATAAAAATGAGGGCTGGGGGTATAGCCTAGTGGCAAGAGTGCCTGCCTCGGATACACGAGGCCCTAGGTTCGATTCCCCAGCACCACATATACAGAAAACGGCCAGAAGCGGCGCTGTGGCTCAAGTGGCAGAGTGCTAGCCTTGAGCGGGAAGAAGCCAGGGACGGTGCTCGGGCCCTGAGTCCAAGGCCCAGGACTGGCCAAAAAAAAATAAAATAAAAAATAAAAAATAAAAATGAAATTTTTTTTTCAAATTACAAATCATGGCCAGGCACTGGTGGCTCACACCTAAACCTATTGACTCAAAAGACTGCAATCTGAGAATCACAGTTTGGAGCTATTCTGAACAAGAAACTGAGCCACTTAATCTCCAATTAATCATCCATAAAAGTAATAATAATAATAGAGCTGTGACTCAAGTGATAAAACTCAGGAGCAGTGCCCAGGCCCTGAGTTCAAGCCCCAGGACCAGAACCAAAAAAGAAAAGAAACTGTGGTGAACATTTTTGTACATTGATTTTATTATTATTATTTAAGCGGTGCTGGTGGCTCACACCTATAATCTTAGCTACTCAGGAGGCTGAGGTCTGAGGATCACGCTTTGAAGTCAAGCCTGGGCAGGAAAGTCCAATAAACTACTAAGAAAAAAACAAAGTAATAGTACATGGCTAGTGCCAAGCTATTGACTGGTTTATTCCCATGATAACCTGTTTCACCTATCAAAACGAGTTCCAGGGCTGAGAATGTGGCTTAGTGGTAGAGCTCTTGCCTAGCATGCATGTAGCCCCAGTTTTGATTCCTCAGCACCACATAAACAGAAAAGGTCAAATGTGGCTCTATGGCTCAAGTGGTAGAGTGCTTGCTTTGAGCAAAATAAGCTCAGGGACAGTGCCCAGGCCCTGAGTTCAAGCCCCTAGACTGGGAGAAAAAAAAAAAAAAAACGGGTTCCATTTTCCCCAGTAGTACGTCAAAGAAAGATCAGAGTCCTTTAATCAGGGTGTGCCTAGGAATGTCTTCTAGCATCGCCTCATAAGCACCAGCTAGCCGTTGGAAGGAGGGACCTTGGTTGCTGCTCTGGCTTGAAGGAGTGCTGCCCTTCCCATTGAGCACGTAGGGTATGAGCCAGAGGTCTGTCAGTTCTGTTTTGTTCTGTTTTTTTGCCAGTCCTGGGCCTTGGACTCAGGGCCTGAGCACTGTCCCTGGCTTCTTTTTGCTCAAGGCTAGCACTCTGCCACTTGAGTCACAGCGCCACTTCTGGCCATTTTCTGTATATGTGGTGCTGGGGAATTGAACCCAGGGCTTCAAGTATACGAGGCAAGCGCTTTTGCCACTAGGCCATATCCCCGGCCCAGGTCTGTCAGTTCTAATCAAACAGAAACAAACTTAAAAAAAAAAAAAAACAGAAACAGAAACAAACTTAGAGTAATACATGATTATTCTGAATTCGATTTGTTTGTTGTTTTGTTTTCTTGTCCTCAGATTCACCACACCTCAGGCAGAACTATATGAAGCTGTCCTAGAGATCCAGCGAGGCTGTCTGAGCCTCTGCGTGCCTGGGACAAGCTTGGAGAATATCAACAGCTTGATGCTGACACTGATGGGTCAGAAGCTAAGAGAGTTGGGCATTGTGAAGAGCAACAAGGAAAATGCTTTCAAGGTGCTTCACTCTTCTTGAACCCAGTTCTCAAGAATACCTTAGTATACTACTTAGTTTTTACTCTATATAACAAAGCTAATTAGATTTAAAATAGTCTGCAATTCTTTATGAGGGACTTAGTTTAACATGGATTAAAACAAAGGGAGTAGTTACTTCTTTCTTCCAGAAGATGGCAGCACATTCTGATTCTCGCCTATAGCATAACCACCTCAATATTCAGAAACCATGAAATTAAGTCTGGTACAGACAGGGTGGGATGCTAAGGACACAAAAAAAGGTTAACAATCCTTAAGTAATTCCAGAGGTCACAGGGGAAGATGGTCATTGTTTTAGTAACAGTGCTTAGACTTTAACAGTATGATCAAAGACCACATCTTGAATGGATTTCGTTTGCATTCTAAATGTAATGGCCAGAGGTTGGTGGCTCACACCTGTAATGCTAAGTACTCAGAGCTGAGATCTCAGGATCTTGGCTTGAAGCCAACCCAGGGAAGGAAAGCCCATGAGACTCCCCCCCATCCAAGGGCTTGAACTCTGGGTCTGAGTGCTTTGTGCTTTAAGCTACTGCTCTACCATGGGAGCCACAGCTCTACTTCAGGCTTTTTGCAGTTAACTGGAGATAAGAGTCTCACAGACTTTCCTGCCTGGGCTGGCTTTGAACTGTGATCCTCAGTAGATCCTCCTGAGTAGGACTACAGGAGCAAGCCATCAGTACCTGGCTCCGTGAGACTCCAATTACTCTCCAATTGGACACCAAAAAGCTCGATGTGGATCTGTGGCACTACTCTTGAGCACAACAGCTCAGGAACAGTACCTAGGCTCTAAATTCAAACCCCAGAACTAGCACCCCCAAAAAATATAATAAATAGGGGCTGGGAATATGGCCTAGTGGCAAGAGCGCTTGCCTCCTACACATGAAGCTCTTGGTTCGATTCCCCAGCACCACATATATGGAAAACGTCCAGAAGGGGCGCTGTGGCTCAGGTGGCAGAGTGCTAGCCTTGAGCGGGAAGAAGCCAGGGACAGTGCTCAGGCCCTGAGTCCAAGGCCCAGGACTGGCAATCAATCAATCAATAAATAAATAAATAATAAATAAAGGTAAATGCTAAGTGCTAGCCAGACAGGCCATTTAGCATCTTCTACCTTCAAGCTCAGTCTGTCAGGACTCCTATTAGCAATAGAAATGAAGCTAAAAATTCCCTGTTGCTTAGGTCAAGAAATCCTTCATTAGCTAATAGAAGTATTTTCTTTCTTTCTTTCTTTCTTTTTTTTGGGGGGGTGGTGTTGGGACTTGGAACTCTGGGGCTGGGTGCTGTCCCTGAGCTCTTCAGCTCAAGTCTAGTGCTCTACCACTTTGAGTCATAGTGTCACTTCAGATAGAAGTGTTTTTCTAAGCTGGTAAATGCCCAGTAATTTTCCCCACAATTTGCTGTGGGGTCCTTGAGAGTCTTCAGAGTAGGTATCCTGAAATGATATATGAATTTGTGTTTCTGCGTGTGCAGGTCCTGGGGCATATACTCAGGGTCTGGATGCTATTCCTGAGCTTTTTTTGCTCAAGGCCAGCACTGTACCACTTGAGCCACAGCTCTACTTCCAACTTTTTTGGTAGTTAATTGGAGATACAGACTTAAATACTGGGTCTGGATCCTCAGATTGCCTCTCGAGTAGCTAGAATTACAGGCATGAGCCACCAGCACCTAGTGGGTTATATGAATTAGAAAGAGAACATAAACAACCTCCTTTTCCCAAGAAGAGATTTTCATTTGCCATAGTTATTGCCACGATTCATTCCCCAAGTCAGCATGTGTCTAGTAGATTTAATAGTGGATGGAAGTGCAGATTAGTTAGGATGTAGTAATTGCAGACTTAGTAATTACAGAATTACATATAAGAGGTGAAGGTCTATCCAGTCTCAAGCATTCGTTGAACCAAAGTGGCAGGACCATGGAGGAGGGATTAACATATTTCTCACTGACTTGTTTATGCCCAACTTTCCCTTAAGACCTCATGGTTCTAATAATAATGTATATTCTTCCAGGTTGCTCGAAAATACTGCCCTCACCATGTTGGCCATTATCTTGGGATGGATGTGCATGATACTCCAGAAATGCCCCGTTCCCTCCCACTGAAACCTGGTATGGTGATCACAATTGAGCCAGGTAAGGAGGCGGCCTAGCAGATCTGATCTGGGCACAGGGACTACTGTGAAGGGGACACCACTGATATTAACCAGAACCAACATGATTAAATTAAAAGAAATACCAAGAATAGTCTCTTCAGTGTTAGAAGATAACTTTGTTTTGGATTTAACATCAGTTTTTACTGACTCCTCCAATAAACAACAGATGGTAAATACTTTCTATAAGTAGATATTAAAAAATAAATCTTTTTAAATCTTGCCTTTGCCGGGGCTGGGAATATAGCCTAGTGGCAAGAGTGCTTGCCTACTACACATGAAGCTCTCGGTTCGATTCCCCAGCACCACATATATGGAAAACGGCCAGAAGTGGCGCCGTGGCTCAGGTGGCAGAGTGCTAGCCTTGCGCGGGTAGAAGCCAGGGATGGTGCTCAGGCCCTGAGTCAAAGGCCCAGGACTGGCCCCCCCCCCCCAAAAAAAAAAAATCTTGCCTTTGCCAAGGCCCATTTGTATTAGTCTCCAGGTTGGTAATAATAGGTTTCTCCAGCTTCGAGAGCCCAGTATGCAGAGACAAGAGGCAACCAAAACTCCCGCTGTGCAGTTGCAATACCCCTGCCAGCCTCAGGGAATTCCCAGCATTATCCTTTTTTTTTTTTTCCCCTGAGATAGGGTGTCTTCCTTGTGTAGCCAGACTACCCATGAATTCTCCAGCCTCCTGAGTACTGGGATTATAGCTACACACTACCATACCTGGCTCTCCCAGGTCCTTTCTGAGAAACATCAGGAAAAACCGATAACTCATCTCACTGGAGTAAAGCTAGCTTTGGGGAAGAATGCCAAAGCCCACTTGGTGGCCACAGCGAGCTGCAAAGATAGATGACATAAGAGTTTATTTTTTTATTTTTTGTATGTGTGAGTCAATTCTGGCTTGAACTTGCGTCCAAGGCACTGTCCCTTATTAGCTTTTTTGCTCAAGGCCAGCACTATACCATTTGAGCTTTGTTGGGGTTTTGTTGTTGTTGTGGCTTAATTGGAGATAAGAGTTCAAACCCCAGCACCAGGAAGAAAAGAAAAAAAAAGCATATTGTTTAGAGCCAACAACTCTTGCCAGGTAGACATATTGAGGACCCAGTTTGCAGGCAAAGGAATTGTGACCTGGAAAGGTGGACACGCTCCAGATATCAGCCACGCCGCAGGTACAGTCACTGTTGAACCACCCTCTCTTCTCTGCTTCTCAGGTATTTATATTCCGGAGGATGACAGAGATGCACCAGAGAAGTTCCGGGGGCTTGGTGTACGAATTGAAGATGATGTAGTGGTGACCCAGGACTCACCTCTCATCCTCTCTGCAGACTGTCCCAAAGAGATAAGTGACATCGAGCAGATCTTCAGCAGGGCCTCTTGACTCCCACAGCAGCCTGAAAGCATCTCAGGTTGGGGGGGGGGCATGGCCTGGCACCCCTGCATGAGCATGGAGTGACTCGCTCTATGTGTACACGTGTGTACACATCCCAGAGGGAAGACAGCAGCACACCCGGCTTTTTCATTTTTAGTAGGAATCTGGGAAAGCAAACTTTGGAACTATTTGTTACTGCAGTTTTACCAACATTAATTCTGTAGAACTAATCTAAGTGAGTTTAAAATTTTTAAACAGAAAATAAGGTCTTAGTTACATTTGTCCATGCATTCCAACTAACACTTTAAATGCGTTAAGTTCTCTCTAGATTCTTTCTTTTTTGTACTTAGAATCACTTTTCTGAAATCCATTTAGTATCATAAAATGCTTGTTTGATGCCTACATTTTGGAGCTAGTCACCAGGGTCTCTGCTATGCTAAACACAGTCAGTGGATTTTCCTTTACATATCTTCCTTCACTTCTGCATGCTTCAACAAGATTCGCGTATCCACCAGAATGCCACAGTCCAGATTGCAGCAACACTAGCTAGCCAACAAAGCAGATTGGGGCCTTTCTTGCCATTGGTTGCCTAGTACCTGAAAAGCATTAAGATTCCTCGTAAGGAAGAAATGAAAGATTTTCTTTAAAGTAAAGTATCTACTGTAAGGGCTGGGGATATGGCCTAGTGGCAAGAGTGCTTGTCTCGTATACATGAGGCCCTGGGTTCAATTCCCCAGCACCACATATATAGAAAATGGCCAGAAGTGGCCCTGTGGCTCAAGTGGCAGAGTGCTAGCTTTGAGCAAAAAGAAGCCAGGGACAGTGCTCAGGCCCTGAGTCCAAGCCCCAGGACGGGCCAAAAAAAAAAAAGTATCTACTGTAAGTCTAGACCTCCAGCCATCTGTCGATGATGCCTTTCCCAGACCTCCATGATTCCTTCATTTTTGTTTGTTTGGTTGGTTGGTTTTCATTTGGTTTTGATTTTTGCACTGCTAGGGACTCAGGACTTGCCCTGTGTTCTACCACCGAACTAGACCCCAGCCCTAGATTTTTTATTTTTGCCAGTCCTGGGGCTTGAACTCAGGGCGTGGGCACTGTCCCTGAGCTTCTTTTTGCTCAGGGCTAGCACTCTAACCACTTGAGCCACAGAACCACTTCTGGCTTTTTCTGTGTATGTGTTACTGAGGAATCAAACCCAGGGCGTCATGTATGCGAGGCAAGCACTCTACCAACCCTTGATTTTTTTTTTTTTTTAAGAGTCTTACTATGTCACTCAGGCTGGCTTTGAACTGTATATCAGACTAGCCTCGTACTCAGTCCTGCCTCCACTTCCCAACTGCTGAGGTTGCTGGGTTGATGGGCTCCCTTCTTTCCTTTTCACTTTCTTTTCCCTGCTTTTCTTCTTTTGTTTGAGACACAGTCTTGCTATGTCTCCCAGGCTAGTCTTGAACTCATGGGCCTCAGCCTCTGAGCAACTGGCACTACAGGTGTTTACCTCTGGACCTGGTTCCTTCATAGGTTCTTTAATACACTGACACTTGGAGATCATCCTTGAAGCTACTGCCCTGGCCAACGGCAGATCTTCTGTTTACCTTGTTATACGCAGAGTAGTAACACTCAATTTTCAGAGAAAACCCCCAGTTATTCTGTGACTTTTTTTTTTCTTTTTGTGCCAGTACTGAGGCACTTGAACTCAGAGCCTCACACACCCACTGGTGCTCTACCACTTGAGCCACACCTCCATTTCTCTTGAATGTGTCTGTTCAGGCCCGATTCAAAACACTATCTTCAGATCTCAGCCTCCTGAGTAGTTAGGATTATAGGTATGAACCACCAGCCCCCAGCTCTGTGACTTCCTGATAAAAACAAAATATATAAACCTCAAGTACTATAAACATCTTACCTTTTCTCTGAGGTCAGCTCTGGAAGGGCAATGGCAGTCATGTTTCTGTAAGTATTGCATCAGATGGAATTATGTAAAACTCAATTTGCATGGCCAACAGAGCTAGATTACTGTAATAGTTTATTCAGAAGCTTTTATGTAGGGGGAATCCCTAAGAACCAATGTGTTTACCTCCCTTAAAATTGAATATGGGACCAAGGTACACAAGAATGCTGGTTGTTTAGGGGCTGGGAATATGGCCTAGTGGCAAGAGTGCTTGCCTTGTATATATGAGGCCCTGGGTTCGATTCCTCAGCACCACATATACAGAAAATGGCCAGAAGTGGTGCTGTGGCTCAAGTGGCAGAGTGCTAGCCTTGAGCAAAAAAGAAGCCAGGGACAGTGCTCAGGCCCTGAGTTCACGGCCCAGGACTGGCCAAAAAAAAAAATGCTGGTTGTTTAACAGTAAGTTAAAAGGTTTTGATAGGGTTTCCCCCACATTTGTGTTAGGGAAGCACAAGCTAGAAGATGTTCCCCTCTCAGGGAACCCTATGGTACAGGTCTGAAAGCAGACAGGAAACAAAGATAATGTTACCAGGAGTGGAGGCTTCCTGGCTGAGGTCTCCTCTGTCCATCCCCCCTCGTCCCTGCAGTTCTCAGTTCTGTACTACTTTCCAAAAGAAGATAAATCCAGCACTGGAATGTAGCTCAGTGGTAAAGTGCTTGCCTAGCAGGTGCAACTCTCCAGGTTCAATCCCCAGTATCTTTAAAAAACAACAACAAACAAACATTTAAATCCACAACCCTGCTTTCTGTGTGCCTCAATAAGCCCACCGAATTAGGTTTCTCCTTTTCTTCCTAGAAGTCATCTTCTCTAGTCTTCACCTTTCTAGCTAAAAACCTAGGTAACTGGTATGTATAGGAGCATGCCAAGGGCATGAAACAGATTTTGATTCGTTTTCAGTTATGTTTTCCAGATAATACTGGTAATTAGAATGGCTATGATAGAATTCTTCTGGTCATTTTAGACCAGGGGCCGGGCTTGTTGTCCTCTCAGTACCTGGTTAACCATAGCATCTAGGCATTTGAGCCAGACTGTTAGAACCATCCAATTACATAGTGAATATATTACAGCTTCCTGATAAATCCAGGATTTGTTTATTTTGTTTATTAAGACAGGGTCTCAAAGGCTTAGGATTTAGCTCAGTGGAAGAGCACCTGCCTAGCGAGCACAAGGCCCAGAGTTCATTCCTCAGCTCTGGAAAACAAAACAAAACAACTATAAAAAACTATAAAAGACAAGACAGGGTCTCACTATGTAGCCCTGGCTGGCCTCAGCCTCCCAAGAGGTAGGATTAAATGAAGGAAGCTTATCTGAGTAGTCAGTGTCATATACTCAAAAGTGTTTATTTCATAAGTTGCCATTTTCCTCCCATTCTGGAAACTGAGAATATATTTTTTTAATTGGAAATACAACAGTAGGAATAGTAAAGTAGGAATTTACCCTCTTCATAGTTTTAGTCTTCCAGTTCAGAAGGTGCTATAAAATACTGTGTGTATAGCTAGGCATGGTGGGTGGTGTACCTCTATAATCCCAGCACTCACAGAGGCAAGAGGATCGTGTAAGCCAGCCTGTGCTTACACAGCAAGTCTCAGCAAAACAAAACAAAACCATTCATAGGGTATCCCCTTCCTCCCTGCTTGTCCTTTCCTCCCCCCTTCCTATCTCCTTTCTGCTTTCTCCCGTCTGCTGTCTGCCCCCCCCCCTTTCTTTTTCAGGAGAGGGGACAGGTGCTGCCTTTCCCCCCTCCTGTGCTATGTCAGATCTCGAGTGAAGCTCAGTACACTATTCCATATCAGGGTCACATGATAGGTGATAGTGTAATTTTGCGTGAGAAATTGAGAGCCAAGGTGGTGGCACCAGAAAGGACCCCTGCATGAAAGAAGTTTTGACAGTGTGGTTGCCCCCTACCCAGACCAGGACTGGAACTCATCAGTATCCAAGGCTTTCATTTATTGGCTGTCGCTCTGCCAGCTGAGCCATGCCTTTTTTTTTTTTAATAGTTTCCTGAGATCCAGAGCCACAGCTGAAGCAGGTAGGATAAGTTTTAAGCCTGGGCAAATGCGCTGCAAACTGAAGTGGTCTTTCATGTTCCTGGAGTTAATGAGAAATGGAATGCATCTCTAACGCAATAGAACTCCACAGACACAAAAACCACAGGGCTTCTTCTGCTTGTTCTTGTCTTTTCCTTGTGTAAGTCTGAGGAATGTTACATAAACATCAGTATTGTTTGGGTCTGGGGTCTCCACTGAACTCAAGGCGCGATCCCAAAAAATATGAGGAAGCTGAAGTCTTTATTAAGAGTTTCTTCATGTTTTGTATACTTTCTGTGCAATTACGTGAGTTCAATTTGGACAAAATGCTGTTACTTTTTAGAGCCCTATTCACTGAAAATAGATACTATCCCCCCCAACAAGGGAAAAACATTTGTTACTGTTATTTTTTAAATATACTATAAATTGCTTTTAGTGCTTTGTGTGTGTGTGTTCTTTTAGAATCTACAGTTTATAAGCTCAAAACTAGCACTCTACCACTTGAGCTACAGAGCCACTTCCAGCTTTTTCTGTTTATGTGGTACCAAAGAATTGAATACAGGGCTTCATGCATGCTAGCCAAATACTCTACCACTAAACCACATCCCCAGCCCCAGAACATTTTGGTTTAAAAGGGGGGGGGGGGGCAGTATAAGAAATGTATCCAGTGCCTAACGTATGAAACTGTAACCTCTCTGTACATAAGTTTGATAATAAAAATTTGAAGAAAAAAAAGGGGGGGCTAGGGATATGGCCTAGTGGCAAGAGTGTTCAACTCCTATACATGAAGCCCTGGGTCTGGGTTCAATTCCCCAGCACCACATATATAGAAAATGACCAGAAGTGGCGCTGTGGCTCAAGTGGCAGAGTGCTAGCCTTGAGCAAAAAGAAGCCAGGGACAGTGCTCAGACCCTGAGTTCAAGGCCCAGGACTGGCCAAAAAAAAAAAGATTTTACTAAGTATTCATGTACCGATGTCACAACATAGATGTAGGGCTGGGAATATGGCCTAGTGGTAAAGTGCTTGCCTCACACACATGAAACCCTGGGTTCGATTCCTCAGCACCACATATATAGAAAAAGCCAGAAGAGGCGCTGTGGCCCACAAGTGGCAGAGTGCTAACCTTGAGCAAAAAGAAGCCAGGGACAGTGCTCAGGCCCTGAGTCCAAGCCCCAGGACTGGCAAAAAAAAGAAAAAGGTGTAAGGTTTGCCAGAAATAAACCCACCATATGGTTCAGGCAGAAAGGAATTTATTGGGGGAAAGCAAACTGCCAGCCCACGCAAGATGGAGGCATGGGGAGACAGAGGGGAAGTAGGAAGAGAAAGAGAAAAGAGCAAGAGTAAGAGAAAGGGAAAGAGTGGGGACTGTATTGAGCTGGATCATATAGCTGGACTGGATGTGACCGCAGAGAAGGGAGAGGTAACTGTCTCCAGGTCTGCCAGTTACCTGGGTAACTGCGGTACCAGGCGCAGACTTAAACAGATGGGGAGCATCTGCAGGGAGCCCTCCCTGGGGTAGACCTTACAATAATGATAGTAAACTTGAAGCAACCTTACCAGTCGAGAATGGTTTGATCCAGAATATTGAAAAGTCGGCTTTCCTCAAGATGAAACCATAGAGCTGGGTGCCTCCAAATAAAGCCTGGGCACTGGCCCTTGGTTTTTCCACCCAGAGCTGATATTTTACCACTTGAGCAACATCTTTACTTCTGACTTTTGGGTGGTTAATTGGATTCTCACTGACTTCCCTGCCCAGACTGGCTTTTAAATGTGATCATCAGATTCCAGCTAGCCTCTTCACAGACAGGAGCAACCAGCACTTAGCGACTAAAACAGTTGGGGGCTAGGAGGGGAAAAGCCAGGGGCTGGGATGTAGCTCAGTGGCAAAGCACTCACCTAGCAAGTTCAACATCCTGGGTTCAATCTCCAGTACCAAGAAAGAAAAGAAAAACAGTGGCTTTGTACCTTTAATCTTACCTTCTCAGGTTCAAAGCCAGCCCTACCCAGTTATAAAAGTCCCCTGGAGATTCTTATCTCCAATTAACCACTCAAAAACAAAAAGTGGTAGAGCCTTAGCCTTGAGCAAAAGAGCTCAGAGAGCCTCGGGCCCTGAGTACAAGACCCACAACCACAAAACAAAACAGAAAACTGAGGAGCATTGGAGGCTCAGGCCTGTAATCCTAGCTACTCAGAAGGCTGAAATCTGAGGATTGTCTAAACTAGACTTGACCAGAAAGTCTGAGAGTCTCTTAACTGCAGTTAATCTCTAGAAAACCAGGTAGGAGCTATGGCTCAAGTGGTAGAGCGCTAGCCTTGAGCAAAAGAGCTCAGGGATTACACCTAAGCTGAGCTCAAGGCCCAAAGACTGACAAAAAAAAAAATAATAATAATAAAATAGTTTGTGAGGGGTTTTTGTTTTATTTAAAAAAAAAAAAAAAAAAAACCTTTAGCCAGGCACCAGTGGCTCACACCTGTAATCCTAGCTACTTATGAGGCTGAGATTTGAGTGTCTCATTTCAAAGCCAACCTGGCACAAGAAAGTCCATGAGAGGGGCTGGGGATATGGCCTAGTGGCAAGAGTGCTTGCCTCATATAAATGAGGCCCTGGGTTCAATTCCCCAGTACCACATATACAGAAAACGGCCACAAGTGGCGCTGTGGCTCAAGCGGCAGAGTGCTAGCCTTGAGCAAAAAGAAGCCAGGGACAATGCTCAGGGCCTGAGTCCAAGCCCCAGGACTGGCAAAAAAAAAAAAAAAAAAAAAAGTCCATGAGACTCATCTCCCATTTACCACCAGAAGAGGTGCTGTGGCTCAAAGTAGTAGAGCACTAGCCTTAAGTTCAGCTCAGGGATAGCACCCAATCCCCGAGTTCAAGCCTCACTACTAATCCCCCCCACTCCCCCAAAAAAAGCTTATGGCTCAAACCTGTACTCATAGCTACTCAGGAGGCTGAGGCCTGAGGATTGGGGTTCAAAGCCAGCCTGGGCTTTATGTCCCTGAGACTCTTAATTGTTATGACCACCAAGAAGACCACCGGGACTCAGACATTCCGAAATGCAAGACTATTCAAGACTATTCAAGCAAGACTATTCAAGCGGGCCACAGCTCAGGCCTCTTCCTCCCCCCCCCCGCCCCCCGACACAGCGGAGGTTAGGAGGAAGCCCCGAGCTGCGATTGCACAGGGCTTATAAAGGCAAAAAACAAAGTTACAGCCATCAGGTGTGCAAGCAAGATTAGGACACGGGTACAAATCTGATTGGCTCAGGGCTTGAGGCATTCTGGGGGCAGTTAGAGTTAAGCATTCCCAGGTAGTTAAGAGTTCTTGACCGGCTGGGCCCTAATAAGCTTGCCCTGGGTTTGCTCATAGTTTAAACAGACAACAAGGGCTGGGGATATGGCCTAGTGGCAAGAGTGCTCACCTCGTATATATGAAGCCCTGGGTTCGATTCCCCAGCACCACATATACAGAAAATGGCCAGAAGTGGCGCTGTGGCTCAAGTGGCAGAGTGCTAGCCTTGAGTAAGAAGAAGCCAGGGACAGTGCTCAGCCCCTGAGTCCAAGGCCCAGGACTGGCAAAAAAAAAAAAAAAAAAAAGACAACAAAACAGGGGCTGCCTGAAAATGGGGCTTAATTTAACTCTTCATTCCCCCCTTCATAATCTGCAATTAACCACAAAAAAAGTTGGAAGTGGGTTTATGCTTCAAAGTAGTAAAGCCTTGAGCAAATAAGCTCAGGGACAGCGCCCAGTCTCTGAGTTCAAGCCCTGGAGACTGAAGTGAGGTAGAGAAAGGTAAGTGAAGCATGATGGCCAAAGTGCTGTTGGTGAAACATTTTATGCTGTTCTAGGGGGCAGATCCAGACCTTGTGGGTGGACCTCTCTTGGAATCAGGTTTCCAGAGAGGAAAGGAACATTAGTGACTGTCTATACCTTGAAGCTGAAAAGGTAAAATGGGCCTGTGGTAGCTTTCCCAGCACACAAAGCCATGGGTTCTGGGTTGAAGGCTAGCACCACACATTGTGGTGACTTGATCCCACAGCTGGTTGGTGACATCTGCTCACAGATTTCTTAGCTCCAAGGCTGCGTTGTGGTGGTGCTGGTGGTGTTTAGGGAGGTTGGTCCTCAGCCTCAAGCCTATCGTTTTCACTCAAGGCTGTTGCCACTTGAACCAAGTCTCCATTTTTGGCTTTTTGCTGGTTAGTTGGAGATGAGTCTCATGAACTTTTTCTGCGTATGCCAGCTTCAGAATCTGAGATCTCAGCCTCCAGAGTAACAAGAGTTACAGGACTGAGCCACCAGCGCTGACCGTCAGGCCAGGGTGCTTTTCATAGCAACACATGGATCCCTACCCTCTTCCAAACTACTCCTCGAGACTTCAAATGCCTCTATCTTCCGGTGTTTTTAGTGAAAACCAACTCTGAAGTAAATCTCTTCCCTTATTCTCAGAGGACAATGTGCTGGTCCATTTTATTTGAGCCCTTGATTGTTTTGTCTATTCCCTCTCCCCCCCCCCAACCCACTTCTTTCCTTCTCCATAATGCTTTTCCTCCTTTACCCAAAGACCATTTCCTCAGCCTTCCAAGATCCACACCTCCCAATAAACCCTATCCTATTGCTTATTCCTTTGTTGTTGTTGTTGTTTGATAGGGTCTCACTTCACTTTCCTCCTGCCCTCTGTCTCCCAGGTGCTGGGATAACCATTGTGTACTACAACACCTGGTCTTGTAGTCACTGTTCTTAAGTGAAGTATTACAATCCTAATCAAGAGAATCAGAATCCAACCAGAGTAGCAAAAAGTATTCATTCTCATAATACTTAACCTCTGATGTCTTCTAACAGGAGTCCAGTCAGGAGAACAGAAACCATTCTAAATAAAACAAATGTTAATGTGAGAAATTCATTTCACAGTTGCTGAAAAAGCAGTGAAAAGGGATGATGAAGGATCCTAAAGGTTGAGCAGCAGCGGGAAGCCTCTGCCAGCTCGGGGCTGACTACAAAAGAAGGAAGTCCAAGAACCTAGGTCAACTGCACAAACTGGGCTGCAAAGGTACTGCTGCCACAGCAAGGAAGAGGCTCTGGAAGGGGATAGAGGACCAATTCACAGATTTTGTAGTTTTTGTAAGTGTACATGTAGTACAGTTAGAGTACATTAAACCTTGTTCCAAGCGGAACACTGGTGGCTCATTCCTATAATAATCCTAGTTAGTTCAGGAGGCTGAGATCTAATGGTCACTTTTTTTTCTTTTTCTTCAGTCCTGGAGCTTGAACTTGGGGCCTGAGCACTGTCCCTGGCTTCTTTTTGCTCAAAGCTAGCACTCAACCACTTGAGCCACAGCACCCTTTCTGGCTTTTTCTATTTATGTGGTATTGAGCAATGGAGCCCAGGGATTCATGCATGTTAGGCAAGCACTCTCCCACTAAGCCACATTCCCAGGCTAAGGATCACATTTCAAAGCCAGCAGGGACAGGAAAGCCTGAGACTAATCTCACATTAGCCACCAAAAAGCCAGAAGTGGAGCTTTGCCTCATGTGGTAGAGTGCTAGTCTTGAGCATGGAAGCCACTGGACAGTGGGAGCCAGGCCCTAAGATCTTGCAAGGGCCAGTACTGGTACACACACACACACACACACACACACACACACACACACACACACACACACACAATGAACAGAGGGTGAGGTCAAAATACTTTAGGCGCATGTGTGTTAATAAAACAAGCTTGGTGAAACTGGTTTGGGAATGGGAGAGGGGAAATGAGAGTACCAGACGGGGTGAATCCAATGAAAATACATAGTTTGCACATATGGACATGTCAAGATGAAATCCCCTTATAATAAATGCTAATAAAGGGGCTGGGAATAGGGCCTAGTGGTAGAGTGATTGCCTCATATACATGAAGCCCTGGGTTTGATTCCTCAGCAACACGTATATAGAAAAGGCTGGAAGTGGCACTGTGCACAGCTCAAGTGGTAGAGTGCTAACCTTGAGCAAAAAGAAGCCAAGGACAGTGCTCAGGCCCTGAGTTCAAGCCCCAGGGCTGGCAAAAAGCAAAACAAGCGAACAAATGTTAACAAAAAATATGAAAGCCAGTATCTGGCTCAGGTGTAATCATAGCTACTAAGGAGGCTGAGATCTGAGAATTATCTGTTCAAACCAGCCAGAGCAGGAAGGTCTGTGAGACTCTATTTCCAATTAACTACCAAAAAAGCTGGAATAGAAACTCTGGCTCAAGGGGTAGAGCGTTAGTTAGCCTTGAGCTAAAAAAGCTCAGGGACAGCACCCAGGCCCAGAGTTGAAGCCTAGGACTGGCATTAAAAACAAAAAAGTCAGGGCTCAGTGGCAGAATGCTTGCCTAGCATGCATGAAGCCCTAGGGTTAGATCCTCAGCACCACATATGTAGAAAAAGCAGGAAGTGGCGCTGTGGCTCAAGTGGTAGAGGGCTAGCCTTTCAGGAACAGTGCTCAGGCCCTCAGTTCAAGCCCCAGGACTGGCAATAAAAAGGAAAAAAGAATTACTAATGAGCTAAGGAGATTGACTGAATAGACTGTATGAGAATGTTACTCCCAAATCCCTATAAGTAATGCATGCTAATAAATTTTAAAACAATCCTTAAATTTTCAGTAATTTTACATCCTGGCTGTTAGGGCTGCAAATCAGGTCTTTTTTATTTTGAAACATTTATCTGCATGCCACTGTACCCACTTCTCACTGGCTTATCCTTCGATCCTAAGACCATTTCCTTTCAAAGAACTTCCTTCCAAGCCCGAAACAAGGCTCCCTCTGCTTAAAAAAAAACAACAAAAAACCTGTGTACTTCCCCTCTCCTAAAATCTACTGCAATCACGATTGGCCATTATCTGCTACTACTGACGGAAAGAACTCTCGGACCTAATATTTCAAATACAAGATGCCCTGACAGGAGCCGTTAAATCCCACCTGGAATCCTAACTAGCACAGAAGGATTAGATCTGAGGATGGAGGTTCCAAGCCAGAACCAGGGCCAGAAAACTCCTTAAGACTTATTTCCAATTAACCAGCAAGAAGCTAGTTAACCGGCAAGAAGCTGGAAATGGTGCTCAAGTGGTAGAGCACTACCAGCCCCAAACAGAAAAAAAAGCACAAACGAGGAGCACAGCACCCTCGAGTTCAAGTCCCAGCACCGGCACAACTCAGGACTACTTGGCTGGCAAGGCCCTGGGCTCGAACCCCGGCGCAAACCAAGTGTAACGAGGGCTCAAAACTTGGGGCAGCCTGAGGAGGCCAGGAGAAGGAAATCGGGCAACAACTGGGGAGAAGGGATGGGCTGTCCGGGCGGCCAGTGGAAGGGAGGTGAGGGAGGAGGAGGAAGGCCGCTCGGGCCGATGGCGGGGCCGGCAGGGGCCTTCTCTCCCGGCTGTTTCGGGTGGGGAGAGGAGGGCAGGGCCTTGGGGAGGACACTCCGCATCTCTTCCCGGGGAGTCCTCTTCCGAAGTGAAACCAGAAAGCCACACGCTGGCTGGGCCCGGCTGGCGCGGCCCCCCGGCCGGCTTCGGAGCCAGGCTGGGTCCCTGCGCGCAAGGCCCAAGCCGGGACTCGCTTCCCGGCAGCCGGAGGCGGGCGCCCACCCTACCGACGGAGAAACTGGGGACCGGGTCTGGGTGAGGTCCGGCCGAGGAGGAAGCAGCCGCCGCCCCAGGAAAAAGTGCGGCCCCGGGGGCTTCCCGGGGAGGGCGACGAGAGCGAGCTCCACCGAACGTTTCCACCGGGCTCGTGCCCGCCGCCCGGCCCCGCCCGGCCCCGCCCAAGTCACTCCGGCGGCCGCCGCCTCCCCAGCCCACGCCGAGGGGGGCGGAAAACCCGCTCCAGCGCCTTTAAGGGGCGTGGCCACAGGCTCCGCCCCCTCATACTCCAGCACCGGGAGGAGCAGTCCAGGCGTGGGGCGGGGAGAGAAAAAGCGAGGCGTGCGCTGCTTTGCGCAGGCGCAGTGACCGGACGACGGACCGTGTGTTTCCAAAATGGCGGCTGCGATGGATGTGGACACCCCGAGCGGCACCAACAGCGGCGCGGGCAAGAAGCGCTTTGAAGTGAAAAAGGTTGGGTCTCCTCAGCGCCTTTCTGGGAAAAGCTAGAGAGGCGCAGATGTGGCTGGCAGGCCCGAGGGCGACCCAAGGCGCAGAGGAAAGGGCTTCGTTTCGGGGCGTTCCTGGGACCTGCTGCCACGGCAGGAAGTCGGGGGGCGGGCCTTGGGCTTGATCGGTGGGACAACTGCCCACTGCCTGGGGCCGTGCTGCTTTTGCTCGGAAGCCGAGCAGCCAATCACGAAGGAGCTTATTGGGAGACGCCGGGTTGCGATTTGGCCGGCGGAGCCGAGCGGCTCCTCTGTCACTGGGGTGGCTGCGGGGTGGGTGGGGGAGGGACGGGACGGGGCGGGGTGGGGGCGGGGGTCGCTGGGACTGCGGCGGAGGGAGCCGGGGACCCGACCCAGGTTCTCTCCCGCCGCGGAGGAGCGCGGCCGGCCCTCTCCCTGCCTCTCCCGCCCCTCCCTGGGCCGCGGGGTCCCCTGGCCGAGGCCCGGCCCCGGTCCTCGCCGCGCGGCGGCCTCCCCTCCGGCCCCTCCCCGCCCTCCCAGTTAGTGTCGAGGGCAAAACTTTGGCCTTGTGGTTGCCTCACCGCCTCGCCCGGCCCCTGGCGCTCTCTCGGTTGCACAGTTTAAAAAAGAAAAGAAAAGCAACGCTTGGCGGACTTGGTTAAAAGAATATTCGAGACTCCTACCTCGTGGCTTTTAGGGAGGGCTGAGGACGCGTTAACCTGGTGAAGGATGGGAAGGGAATA
Source organism: Perognathus longimembris pacificus (assembly GCF_023159225.1). Lineage (NCBI taxonomy): Eukaryota > Metazoa > Chordata > Mammalia > Rodentia > Heteromyidae > Perognathus > Perognathus longimembris. The sequence goes on along the minus strand of NC_063161.1, from coordinate 5,799,248 downwards.
ACGGGTGGAACGGGGCCCCCCTCCTCGTGACTGGCCACGTCTGTGAGGAAGGTGTTGGTGGCCACCTCGGGAAGACCCTGAAATGGGCAAGATGGTGGTCCTGGGACCCCTGGCGACCCGCGCCCCCGGGCTTGCACCGACTTGTGCTGTGTGTGGTCGTCTCCGTGGCCGCTGCTGCTCAGTGAGAACCAAGCAGCCATATTGAAGAATAATGGAAGGGAGGGGTTTTTTTTCCTTCCAAGTGGAGGCTGCGGTGTGAAGCGAGCTGAAGAAGTTACCTAGAGGCTAAGGAGTGTGCCAGGAAGACAACAAAGATGGAGGTTTGGGAAGTAGCACCACATTAGCGCGGGAGAGGGGCTGGTGGGCTGGGAATGTGGCCTAGCGGTAGAGTGGCCTGCACGAAGCCAGCCCTGGGTTCGATTCCTCAGCACCACATACACAGAAAAGGCCGGACGTGGCACCGTGACTCAAGTGGTAGAGTGCCAGCCTGGAGTAAAAAGAAAGAAGCCAGGGACAGTGCTTAGGTCCCAAGACTGGCGCTGTATAGATGTGAACACACACACACACACACACACAGCTGTGCCTGCCGCCTCATCCTAGCCACTCAGCAGGTTGAGACCTGAGGTACCGAGCTTCACAGCCAGCCCCAACAGGAAGATCCTGAGACTCTTATGGCCAGAGACCCAGCAGAAAATCCAGAAATTGAGAGGTTGCTCAAGTGGTAGAATGCCAGCCTTGAGCAAAAAAGCTAAGTGAGAGTTCTAGGCCCTTAGTTCTAGCCCCAATACTGGTACCCCCATTCCCCCCCAAAAAAAGTTTCTAAGGTGGGGGTGGGAGGCGTTGTCCAGTTAGTAGAACACTAGCCACTGAGCAGAAGCGGCACATACTGAGTTCTGAGCCCTGGGCTCCGGCCTAAAACACTGTGTATATACTTGTGACAATAGGATTAGTGATGTTTGGAAATAAGAATTACATTGAGGGCATCAGTTGATAAGAACCAAATATTCTAGTGAATTTTTGTTTGTTATGAAGTACTCTTGTATAGTTTAAGAGGTGACCTTGTTCAGTTTACTGACCTGGGTAACTAGTTATCCAGCTTAGCCCAGGATTTCCCACCCGATGATCCAATTTTCATCTTAATCCGTTCTGTTCCAGGCTTTCACCTTTCCAAACCCAAGCTTTCAGGGCTGCCTTGAAGAACAGATATTTATTCAGATTTTGATCTATTCTAAAACTGTCCGGGAAACCAGCAGAGTACTTTGTACATATTAAATGAAAAACAGGGGTGCTTCAAAATTTGCTTGCTACAGGCAAAAGGTTCAAAGATGACTCATTAATTTCTGTGTTCGTTTCTGCAGCCTTTGAGTGAAAAAATGTGATAGCATAGATGTAGCTTACGATTGCCTTCTGAAATAAGAATAATACAATATTCAAGAAATACTGGGCTGGGAATATAACTTAGTGGCAAGAGTGCTCGCCTCGTATACATGAAGCCCTGGGTTCGATTCCCCAGCACCACATATACAGAAAATGGCCAGAAATGGCGCTGTGGCTCAAGTGGCAGAGTGCGCTAGCCTTGAGCAAAAAGAAGCCAGGGACAGTGCTCAGGCTCTGAGTCCAAGGCCCAGGACTGGAAAAAAATAAATAAAAATAAGGTTATTAAAAAAGAAATACTTCGGTTTCGTGGTCCATGTAGCCAAAGAGATGGTAACTATTTGCAGCAGGAAGCATTACAATATGTGCTTATATTAAAGGACTATTGCATTGGACTTGGAATGTGGCTCAGTGGTAGAGTGCTTGCCCTAGCATGCGTGAAGCCCTGGGTTCCGTTCCACAGTACCACGTAAACAGAAAAGACTGGAAGTGGCACTGTGGCTCAAGTGGTATAGAGTGGTAGCCTTGAGCAAAAAGAAGCTCAAGGGCAGTGCCCAGGCCCCAAGTCCAAGCCCCAAGACTGGCAAAAAAAAGAAAGAAAGAAAAGTGCATTGTTCCTCCTTTTTCTCTTTGCAGTGGAATGCAGTAGCCCTGTGGGCTTGGGATATTGTGGTTGATAACTGTGCCATCTGCAGGAACCATATTATGGATCTTTGTAAGTAACTGGCGGAGGCTGGGAGGAAAGTGAGAAGGTAACATTGACTGTGGCTATCCTAACATGGTAATTGGCAGGTTTAAAATAGAGTAGTTTGGGCCTGGCACTGGTAGTTCACATCTGTAATCCTAACTCAGATCTGAAGATCAGGGTTCAAAGCCAGCTCCAGCAAGAAAGCCTTGAGACTCTTATCTCCTGAGATTATCTCTAATTAACACTAGACTTGAGCAAAAGTTCAGCGATCTCACCAAGGCCCTAAGTTTTAGCCCCAGGACAGACAGACAGATGCCACAAACATGAGCACATGCAGAATTGAAAATTTTCTAATATCTCATTAATAAAGTAAAAAGAAACAAGTGAAGTTGATTTCAATATTTAGCCTACAATATCCAAGAGAAAACACCTTTTTGTTTATTTGTTCTGGTACTGGGACCTGAATTCCGGACCTCATGCTCTTGCTTTAGCTTTTTAGCTTGAAAATATTTCAACATGTAATCAACGTAAATCAATATAAACATGGCTGGGAGTACGGTCTAGTGATGGAGCACTTGACTCACATGTACAAGGTCTGGGTTTGAGCCCCAGTGCCGAAAGAAATGTACTGTTTACATTCTTTTTTTCTTTTTGTATTAGGTCTTTAAATTCAGGCTAGCCTCATTGTAAATGTTCAAGAACCACATGTGGCTAATGGCTACTTTATTGTACAATGTACAATGTAGCTCTTAGTTAATCTTCAGCTCTCCACTTAAACTTGCTCAGTAACCATATTCACACACACATGGCCTACAGCAGTTCTCTTAAATATTCCCAAGATGCCCTGCCATTTTCCTGTGTATTGATCACTTAACTAAGTGGTACTCTTCTATTTACTACTATATGTCTAGCATAGTGACCAGTACGTAGTAATTTCTCATTAAATGTTTGCTAGATGAGTAACAAACCCAAAAAAAGGAGTCAAGTGTGACCATTGCAACTTGAGAAACACAAATCAAATACTGTGTTAGAAAGCAATCATTGGGCTGAGAATATGGCCTAGTGGCAAGAGTGCTTGCCTCCTACACATGAAGCTCTTGGTTCGATTCCCCAGCACCACATATATGGAAAACGACCCGAAGAGGCGCTGTGGCTCAGGTGGCAGAGTGCTAGCCTTGAGCAGGAAGAAGCCGGGGACAGTGCTCAGGCCCAGAGTCCAAGGCCCAGGACTGGCCAAAAAAAAAAAAAAAGAAAGCAATCATGAGGGCTGGGGATATGGCCTAGTGGCAAGAGTGCTTGCCTCGTATACATGAAGCCCTGGGTTCAATTCCCCAGCACCACGTATATAGAAAACGGCCAGAAGTGGCGCTGTGGCTCAAGTGGCAGAGTGCTAGCCTTGAGCAAAAGGAAGCCAGGGACAGTGCTCAGGCCCTCAGTCCAAGGCCCAGGACTGGCCAAAAAAAAAAAAAAGCAGTCATGACACTTTCCTCTAGTTGTCTCTCTGTGTCTTTAAGCTTTAACTCTGTTTTCCTTTTCATACTCCAAAGATTTGCAGCCACTATGTTGTTTCAGAGGGCTGGAAGAAACCCATCAAAGAAAAAGAGGAGCACAGTTTTAAATGTGTTTGGATGGAGTCTTTAATTAAAAGCTTGTCCATTTCTATCTATCCCTTGACATTTTACAAGTTATAGCTAGAGAAAAATTTACTTTCTTGGAACTCTTGTCTGAAAATAGTTTATAATTTTATATAATTTTGGTTTTTAAAAATATGTCACTGTGGACTGGGAATATGGCCTAGTGGTAGAGTGCTTGCCTTGCATACATGAAGCCCTTGGTTCGATTCCTCAGCACCACATATATGGCAAAAGCCAGAAGTGGTACTGTGACTCAAGTGATAGAGTGCTAGGCTTGAGCACAAAGAAGCCAGGGACAGTGCTCAGGCCCTGAGTTCAAGCCCCAGGACTGGCAAAAAAAAGAAAGAAATGTCATTACATATTTCTCAAGATTCAAAAGAACATACTTCTTAGGAGGCCCACAAAAAGCAAAAACCATCCATAAGCTTTGTTATCTTATATTTGATTCTTGAGAGATCTGGGTAGACTTTTTACTTAAATACCTTTTTTTTTTCAACTTGTTTGGGTTTTTTAATTAACTTATACAATGCATGTACACAGACAGAGAAAGGTTACACTTAGGGGATGAACCAAAAGGTGTTACTCCTATGAATATGTAAAATATGACTTACCAAAACAAATTTCTAGAAACTGGAACATGGTTTTTTATTGCTGGTGGTGGTTTTATTGTTAGTGGTAGTGTCTACTATTTTTGTTGTTCTCTCTTTTTAGGGAGACAAAGGGGGATTACGGGAATGGAGGGAGAATAAACAAATGAAGTCCTAGTTATCTTTTTTTGGTCATTCATAGGGCTTGAACTCAGGACCTGAGCTCTTGTTTAAATACCTATTTGGTTTTATAGTATGCCTTAAATGTTAACTAAAGTTTAATGTTGAACTCCTATGTAAAAATATTTTAAAATTATTACTATTTTTTCCTCTTTTTTTGGATATGTCTTTGTGTGTATGTATCTGCGTGTGTGCATGCATGGGTGCTGATCCTAGGATTTGAACTCAGAACCTGGGCACTGTTCCTGAGTTTTGTTTTGCTGAAGGGTAGTGCCTCTACCACTTGAGCCACAACTCTGCTTCAGGCTTTTTGGTTAGTTTAGTAGAGATAAGAGTCTCATAGACTTTGCTGCCCAGGCTGGCTTTGAACAGCCATCCTCATATCTCAGCCTCGAGTAGCTATGATTATAGGCATGAACTACTGGCCCTGGCTTAGGATTTTCTTTTTAATTTATCTTTTTGTCTGTGTGTGCCCATATTGGGGAGCTTGAATTCAGTCTTTTACTCTTGCTTGGCTTTTTCTATTCAAGGCTAGCACTCTACCACTTAAGTCACAGCGCCACTTCTGGCTTTTTCTATACATACGTGGTGCTGAGGAATCAAATTCAGGGCTTCATGTACATGAGGCAAGCACTCTACCACTGGGCCATATTCCCAGCCCCTTGTTGGTTATTTTTACAATGCAGTTTCAAAACTTTTCTCCCTGGCTAGCCTCCATTCTCACTCTTAGCCTCTCAAGTAGCTTGAGTTGCATCGATTACTAGCACCCAGTTTCAGTCATTCTCTTTATAGCATTGTAATGGAAAAAAAATTACCCTTCAGAAGCATGCCTTTTTGCTGTATGTAGTGGCTCACATTGTAATTTCAGCAACTAAAGAAGGAGATCAAGAGGAGCACATTAGCTGGGCACTAGTAGCTCACGCCTGTAATCCTAGCTACTTGGGAGGCTGAGAGCTGAGGATCCTTGAAGCCTACCTGGGCAGAAAAGTTTGTAAGACTCCTATCTCCCAGAAACTACTCAGAAAATAGAAGCGGTGCTGGGGCTCAAGCGGTAGAGCACTGACGTTGAACACAAAGAGGCTCAGAGACTGCTCCCAGGCCGTAAGTTCAAGTCCCAGGACTGGCAGGGGAAAAAAAAGAGGAGCACATTTTGAGGCAGCCCAGGCAAAACAAGAATTTATCAAGAACTCATCTCCACCAGCTGAGCATGGGGGCTTGTGCCTCTCAGCTTCACAAAAAAACAAAAAGAGGATGATTGCAATCCAGCCAACCTGGGCAAAAAAAAAAAAAACCATCTAGTTTTAGAGCCTCTGCCTAACAAGGGCAAAGCCTTCTGTTCAAACCCCAATGCCACTGTTGGGAGGAGGAGGGGAGGCGTGAAATATACCACCACTGGGACTTGAATTCAGGGCTTCCTTCGCTTGGCTTTTCATTCATGACTGGTTCTCCACAACTTGAGCCATGCGTCCAGTTGTGGTGCGGCTTTTTGCTGATTAGTTGGGGGTGAGTCTCAGGGTTGTCTGCCCAGGCTGGCTAAAAAACAAAAAACAATGGGTAATTGAGGATGGAAAGGCTGCTGCAGGATGCGAAGCTTTGCTGCTGTCAGTGATGCCATTGCTCTTGTTCCCACAGGCATAGAGTGTCAGGCTAACCAGGCGTCGGCGACTTCCGAGGAGTGTACGGTTGCGTGGGGAGTCTGTAATGTAAGGAAATGTCTCCCCCTATCAGCAAGGCCACGTCTCCTGTGTCCATCATTTAACTTTCTAGGGAAAAAAAAACAATTAGCCCACTCTCTCTCCCAAAAGACAGACACAAAATAATTTCAAATCCTCATCAAGATAAATATTTTTAGTTAATGGGAAAAAGGGACTAGTTCAGGGGGGCTGGGGATATGGCCTAGTGGCAAGAGTGCTTGCCTCGTATACTTGAAGCCCTGGGTTCAATTCCCCAGCACCACATATACAGAAATCGGCCAGAAGTGGCGCTGTGGCTCAAGTGGCAGAGTGCTAGCCTTGAGCAAAAAGAAGCCAAGGACAGTGCTCAGGCCCTAAGTCCAAGGTCCAGGACTGGCAAAAAAAAAAGGGACTAGCTCATCTTAACTATAAAGTGGGCCACTGAGGATAGAGCTCAGCAGGATTATCTAGCATGTGCAAGACTAGGTTCAATCCCCAGCTTGTGGGGAACGAGTGGGGACATTGTGCCTGTAATCCCAGCACTCAGGAGGCTGAGGGAAGAAGATGGCAGATTTAAAGTCAGCCTCAGCTACATAGTCACCTATTTCATGAAAACAGTCATAATAATAGAGGGCAACCACTTGCCTCTTGTTTTTTTTTTTGGGGGGGGGGGTCGGTTGTGGGGCTTGAACTCAGGGCCTGGGTGCTGTCCCTGAGCCTCTTTGTGCCCAAAGCTAGCGCTCTACCACTGGAGCCACAGCGTCACTTCCAGATTTACTTTATTGCCCAGGTTGGCTTTGAACCTTGATCCTCAGTTCTCAGCCCCCTGAATAGCCAGGGTTACCGCGGTGCACACCGGCCTCCAGTGCAGAGCACCTTCTTCATTCTGTCACTTCCTCTTGGCCAAGGTCACAGGGGCAAGCCCGTGTGGACATAGGATGGCTTGGGGCATCCATGAGGATGAGGTAGTCAGACTGGGTATTTTGCTGTCCCTGACATTGAGGTACATGCTAAGAGCCACATTCCTTTCTGAGAAGGGGGAAAGGGTGAGCTCCACTTGGAAGTGTGGTTAAGGAGCACCTCGCTCGGATGAGCCTACCCTGAAGGAAAGCAGGCAGCGTGTGTCAGCAGCCCTGGCCTAGACCTGAGTGCTAATTCTGCCTCTCTGTGAGTTAGGCAAGTCATTTGTCTGGGTTTCAGTTTCCTGTCTGTAAAGTGCAGATAATAGTATCTATCTAGCCTGCTTGCCAGTGTTGTCAGGAGGCTCAGATGAGGTCGAACATTTGAACATGGTCTGAAAACCGTGGACTCCTGTGAATGCATCCCCTGTACATGGGACACTCTGTAATACACAGTGGCATAGCTGGGATCAGAAATGCTGGCACCTGGCACCAGTGGCTCACACCTGTAATCTAGCTACTCAGGAGGATGAGATCTGAGGGTCCCAGTTCAAAGCCAGCCCAGGCAGTCTCTTATCTGCAGTTAATCACCAGAACACTGAAAGTGACTCTGTGGCTTAAATTGTAGAGCCCTACATACCCTTGAGCAAAAGAGCTCAGGGACAGCCCCAGGCCCAGAGTTCAAGCCCCACAACCTTGACCATCCAAAAAAAAAAGATAGCTTTTGGACAGTGCCACCCCTTCCCTCACATTTTCCCAGTTTTTCCCTCCGGTCCCCACCCACAAATTGTTAAATTCATTTTCAACATAGCGTCTAGTGAGCAGCACTGCTGCAGGAAATGGGATCTTACCAAAAGCTACACTCTGGGGCACGGTCATCCCCATCAGAATCCATAATGTACTTGCCTTGGATTCCATTCTTTTTTTTTTTTTTTTTGCCAGTCCTGGAGCTTGAACTCAAGGCCTGAGCACTGTCCCTGGCTTCTTTTTGCTCAAGGCTAGCACTCTACCACTTGAGCCACAGCGCCACTTCTGGCTTCTTCTATACATATGTGGTGTTAAGGAATCGAACCCAGGGCTTCCTGTATAGGAGGCAAGCACTCTACCACTAAGCCATATTCACAGCCCAGGATTCCATTCTTAATACTGAGTTAATTGTCAGCAGACAGTTCATCAGTGCAACCCTCTTGTATTATTCATGTAGGCTAATGCAAAAAATAATAATAATGATGAGAAAATTTATCACAAGATAAAAATCCATACAGTATGATTGCTAGATTCCATGTCTATTTTGAAACCGCTGACCAGATTTCAAAGCTTTTATTAAACCAAGCATTGAAGTATCCATCCCTCCCTTGCCCAACTGTAGCCACCAATCACAGATTATGTGGAGGAGGACCCCCATTGCTTCTCTCCTCCAGTGAGCAGGGCCAGGCAGGGGGCAGTAGAGGAGAGTAAGTATCCATTCTACCTGGCAGTAATGTCCACATGTCATTAGTGCACCCCAAAATACAGCAAATACGTGCCCTTCCTTAAACCTAAGTCCCTTGGCTGGTAGTGTTCTTGGCCCCCTGATCTTTTTAATTTCTTATTGATCACAAATAATTTTGATGTCCCTCGGTATACTTCCTTTTACTCCTTTTTTTAAAAAAAGAAAGAAAAACACTTTATAAAAATCTCTCAACCATTACAGGATTTTTAAGTCCTGGGCTAAATGTATCTATAAAGTAGAAAGTAAAGCCCTTTGGTCAGAGTTGAGCTGAGTGTAAAGAGAGGCTGGGGGTCCCCATTTCAGCCCTGGGTGGGGGGTGAGAGGCCCTATTCTGGGAGTCCCCATTCTTCAAGGACAGGACGCGGTGGGGAAGAGGCTGCTAATCAGGAGTGGGAAAGCTTGAAATCTGCATGTGATCAGGGCCTCCTTCCTTTTCTGTTTTTGGGGGCCTTGGAACTCAGGGCCTGGGCTCTGTCCCTGGCTTCTTTTGGCTCAAGGCTAGCACTGCCACTTGAGCCACAGTCCCACTTCCAGCTGTTTCTGTTTATATTACTGAGGAATCAAACCCAGGGCTTCACACATGCCAGGCAAGCACTCTACCAGTAAGCCCCCTTCCTAGCCCAGGGCCTCCTTTCTCAAGAGGATAAAATAGAAGCATCCTCTTACTAGGTAAATGAGAATGGAAGTCACATTCCTTTCTCCCTTAAGGAAAGGAAGGAACTCATTCTAGAATATTCTTCTCTGCTCCCCAAACCATCTTTATCCTTAGTAGAAAAACATTTCTATCACATTTTTTTGGCAGTATTCTTGTCTCCAGGGGAGGGGTCCCAGGTAAATCCACGAAGAGGCGGGGGGGTCTGCCCCTTACCTGCTGCCATTTTCTCAGCACCTCATGTCCACTGCCCTGGCTGTGAGAGGTGGTATCTAGGTGACAGGTCTTCCACAAGCTTACTCTTAACAAATATGTCTTTTCTTTCAGCATGCCTTTCATTTCCATTGCATTTCTCGCTGGCTCAAAACGCGGCAGGTGTGCCCTTTGGACAACAGAGAGTGGGAATTCCAAAAGTACGTGTCTGCCTGTCTGTGTGTCGTAAGTCTGGGCTTTGGGGTCTGCACCATCTTCTGACCTGCCTCCAGCTGAAGAGAAGGTGCACTTGTAGAATGTGCCTTGCTGCTTTAGATGAGTTCTGGTGAATGTACACAGGATCAGCCCTCAAAGTTACCAGCCTTCTAGGATTTATGAAAATAGGAATCGAACCCAGGGCTTCATGCATGCAAGATGAGCATTCTACCACTAGGCCACATCCCCAGCCCTAATTTTTTTTTTTTTTGCCAGACCTGGGGCTTGAATTCAGGGCCTGAGCACTGTCCCTGGCTTCTTTTTGCTCAAGGCTAGCCCTCTGCCACTTGAACCACAGTGCCACTTCTGGCTTTTTCTATATTGTGGTGCTGAGGAATCGAACCAAGGGCTTCATGTATGCAAGGCAAGCACCTTACTATTAGGCCATATTCCCAGCCCCAGCCCTAAATGTTTATTATTAATAAAAGATGTTACAGTAAATTTTTAACAATTTAAATGGCTGAAAGGATATACTACAAAGATATCCCACTTGAGACTTTGAAAGTAAGCCTCATACTAGATGGTTTGGGTTTGGTTTTGTGGAACTGGGGTTTGAACATAATGCTTGCTAGCCAGGTGCACTACCACTTGAGCTAGGCCTCTAGCCCAGCACCAACTTCTTAGTAGCTTTTCTATCTCCTTATATGTACTTGCATAGTATAAATATTTTGTTTGTTTTGCCAGTCCTGGGGCTTGAACTCGGCCTGGGCACTGTCCCTGAGCTCAAGGCTAGCACTCTACCACTTGAGCCTCAACGCCACTTCTGGCTTTTTTGTTTCTGTGTTACTAAGGAACCCAGGGCTTCATGCATGCTAGGCAAGCCCAATATGAGTATTTTATTGTTTTGTTTTTGTGTTTGAACTCAGGACCCTGCACTCTAGGCATATACACTCTACTACTACTTGAGCTGCAGCCCTGCTGTTTCGGGCTTTATTTTCTGAATAGAATCTACTTTTTACACCTAGACCAGCCTGAACTACAGTCCTCCTAGTTACATTTCTTTGTAGCTAGAATAATAGGTGTAGACAACCACAGGAGCTATTGGTTGAAATGGAGTCTAACTTTTTGCCCCTACTGGATACAACCATGAAGCTCCCGATGTCCGTCCACCATCTGGACATTACAAGAGTTAGCACCTCACCTTAATGGATATGAGTGTTTTGTCTTTGTGCTGGGGCTTGACTGATCTCAGAACCTCACACTGCCCCTTAACTTTTTTTTTTTTTTTTGCCAGTCCTGGGGCTTGGACTCAGGGCCTGAGCACTGTCCCTGGCTTCTTTTTGCTCAAGGCTAGCACTCTGCCACTTGAGCCACAGCGCCACTTCTGGACATTTTCTGTATATGTGGTGCTGGGGAATTGAACCCAGGGCCTCATGTATATGAGGCAAGCACTCTTGCCACTAGGCCATATCCCCAGCCCCGCCCCTTAACTTTTGTTACACATGACTGGCTTTATACCACTTGAGACACTCTTCTGCTTCCTGCTTTTTGTTGGTTATTTAGAGATGAGTGTCTCATGAATTTGCGCAGCTAGGTCTGAACTGAGATCCTCAGATCTTAGCCTCCTAAGTAGCTAGGATTATAGGGTTGACCACTGTTACCTGGCACTGGGCATATTTTTTTTCCTAAAATGAATCCAATATAGCACTTCACCTTCCTTATTTTTCAGTTCCTACGTTTCACATTCATAGTAACAAACTGCTTTGTTTTTTGTTTTTGTTTTTTTTTTGGCCAGTCCTGGGCCTTGGACTCAGGGCCTGAGCACTGTCCCTGGCTTCTTCCCGCTCAAGGCTAGCACTCTGCCACCTGAGCCACAGCGCCCCTTCTGGCCGTTTTCCATATATGTGGTGCTGGGGAATCGAACTGAGAGCTTCATGTGTGGGAGGCAAGCACTCTTGCCACTAGGCCATATTCCCAGCCCCCAAACTGCTTTGTTGTACGTGTGCTGGCCCTGGACCTCAGGCTTCAGGTGCTGGCCTTGTACTTTTGCTCAAGGCCAGCAAAAGACAGCGGGGATGTGGCTCTCCTGTTGGAGCCAAAGCTCCGCTTCCAACTCATTTTCTGTCATTAATTGGAGATTACTGTCTCCCAGAGTCTCACACAGCCTTTACTGCCCAGGCTGACTTCAAACTGTAATCCTCCCATCTCAGCTACGAGGATTGTAGGCAGGAACCACTGGCACCTGGGTTTTTCTTTTTCTTTTTCTTTTTTGTTATTTATACAATGAGGTTACAGTTCCATAAGTCAGGTTATGAGTACAATGCTTCTTGATCAGTATCACCTCTACCATCATTCTCCTTCATTTTACCCCTCCTATCCCTGCTTCAAGTTAAAAGTATCACAGACTTTCCCGCCTGGGCTGGCTTCAAACTGCCATACTCAGCTCTCAGCCTCCTAAGCATTGCAGGCTTGAGCCACTGGCACCCAGCTCCTTGGTTTTTTTGTCTGTTTTCCTTTTTCATTTGGTTTCTTCGGGGCTGGGACTCTGCCTGAGTGTTGTTGCTGAGCTCTTCTGCCCCAGGCTACTGCTCCACCTCTGCTGGCAGCTCCACTTGCGCTTTTGCTGCTTAGTTGAAGATGAGTCTCACAGACTTTCCTACTGCGGTTGCCTTCCAGCCACAATCCTCAGGCCCAGACCTCAGCCTCCTTAGTGGCTAGGATAACAGGTGTGAGTGCCCAGCTTCCGAGCAGCTTGTATAATCTTGTTAGGGCCAACTTTTAGCTCTGAAGCAATCAGAACCCCCTGAAAGGCGTGCCTGGTTTTGCCACAGCTCTCTCTGGGATACTGGATCTGATCTGATGACAGATTGATAGATTTTGAAACCGAAACCTGTTTCCTTGCTATCCTCAGGATTTGCCTTACCCCAAACCAACCTGATAGCTGAGGTGAAGTGAAGGAGTTTAAAGGCTGCTCACAGCATCTAGGTCACTAGCTGGAGCCAATAGAACAAAGCTCCTTTTCCAGCCCCTAGGAACAACTTTCCTTCTCACCTGCCAGCGTGTCAGGTGGTCAAGGTGGAGTGGTTTGGTTGGGCACAGAGAGAACCATGAAGTTTGGGGTTTTGGAGGAGGAGAAATCAGCACTCACCCTTCCTGGAACACACATGCACACTTGTGATTGTTTACATCTTTCCAAAGTTCTAATTCAAGTTGTCTCTATGTTTAAGTATGTGTTTATAGTCTGAAGTAGGAAGTTACCATGGGATTAATAAAGTCATTTACTTTGTCTTTCAGGTATGGCCACTAGAACAAGAATTCTTCCATCAAGCCTAACTGTTTTGTTATTCATTTAGTGACCAGCCCCTCTTAATTATACGTTAGCTAGAACTGTGTCTTTTCTCCTTTGTCTTTTCATTTTGCTGTTCCTGCAGTGATACTGTATTCTGTGTCAAATAAAGTCCAGTTGGATTCTAGAGTGGATGCTGTCTCTTGTGTATGGGAAAAAGGAGTGTAAGTGAAGCGATCTCTCTTTCCAGGTTAGAAAGCTTGTTTTGAGCTTGAGGGGCTGGGAATATGGCCTAGTGGTAAAGTGCTTGCCTTGTATACATGAAGCCCTGGGTTTCCTCAGCACTACATATATAGCAAAAGCCGGAAGTGGTGCTATGGCTCAAGTGGCAGAGTGCTAGCCTTGAGCAAAAAGAAGCCAGTGACAGTACTCAGGCCCCGAATTCAAGCCCCAGGACTGGCAAAAAACAAAACAAATGAAAGTAAAATTGTAGCCAGGTACCAGTGGCCCATACCTTGTAATCCTACCTCCACAGGAGGCTGAGATCTGAGGATGTGGTTCAAAGTTGTTCAAGGCAGGAAAGTCCCTGAGACTTGAACTCAGCCTGGGAATGTCTCTGAACTTTTTCCACTCAAGACCTGCACTCTTCCTCTTTGAGCCACAGTTCCACTTGTGATTTTCTGGGGGTTACCTGTAGATAAAGAGTCTCAGGAACTTCCCTGTCCAGGCTGGCTTTGAACCGCGATCATCATATCTCAGCCTCCTGAGTAGGATTAGAGATATAAGCCACTGGCACCCAGCTTCCTAAGACTCTTTTATCTCTAATAACCAGCAAAAACCCAGATGTGGAGCTGTGACTAAAGTGGGAGAGCACCATCCTTAAGTGACGAACTAAGGGAATCATAAATGTACAGCATAGCACAGGCACCAGGACACTAGTCAGTTTTGTGCCAATCTGAAGCAGTGCACAGCTGGATAAGGAAGGGCGTGGAACTCCATCATCCAGCACAGCACAGTCCTGGCTCCGTAGTTCATTCTCATGGCAGTGGACCAGGAGCCTCCTATTTACGTCCCCCTAGCAGGTAGGCAACAAGCATGCACTATCACACCCTGCTTGTTTGGAGTTGAGATGGAATCCTGTGAACTTTTTGCCCCAGGCTGTCCAAGAACCACAGCCCTCTTGCTATTTTCCTCCTGAGTAGCAAAGATTACAGGTATGCACTCAGGTTCAAATTTATGGATACTAGACCTTTTACATTTGGAGGGAACTTTTTTTTTTTCTTTTTTTTTTTTGTCGGTCCTGGGGCTTGAAGTCAGGGCCTGGGCACTGTCCTTGAACCTCTTTGCGCTCACGGCTAGTCCTCTTGCGCTCACAGGTAGTCCTCTGTCACGTGAGCCACAGTGCCACTTCCGGCTTCTGTGTATGCAGTACTAGGGAACTCAGGGCTTCATGCGTACTAGGCAAGAACTCTACCACTAAACCGCATTCCTAGCCCTAGAGAGAGCTTTTCCTTAAGGAAAAATATAAAGTAGCCGGGTGCCATTGGCTCACACCTGTAATCTTAGCTACTCGGGAAGCCAAGATGAGAGGGTTCAAAGTGGTAGAGCACTAGCCTTGAGCAAAAGAAGCTTGGGGACAGCACCCAGGCCCTGAGTTCAAGCCCCAAGACTGGCAAAAAAAACTAAACATTGCAATTGCTAGAGTTTTGGGGTTTGGAGTATAGTTCAGAGGTAGTATGTATTTAGCATTCACAAGACCTGGGGTTCCCAAGGGAAAAGGAGGGGAAGGGAAGAGAGGAGAAAAGAAAAAGGAGGGAGGGAGGGAAAGTGCCACTGAACCCCACTGCCTTGCCTTGTCTAATACTGAACTGTCAGGTCTTCACTTGAGTCCTTCCATCCATCCCAGCCGCCTCCCTTGCAGCCTTCTCCTTCCTACAAATGGTACCGTATCCATCTGTGTGCTCAAGCAAAAACGGTAGCTCTCCTTGGTGTTTGTCCTCTTCCTGCTATTTGACTTTTGCCAAGCTGCACTGGTGTGAGGTCCATCCCGTGCGTTTCCCTCCATCTTCCCCTCCAGCCTTGTCACCTCCCTGCTTTCCCCTCCCTTCCTCCTTCCCTCTCCACCTCACACTTGCCAATAGCTTTGCTCCTGTTTTGCTACCCCTTCTATTCTGCCCGGAACTTTTTTAAATGTGAGGGTGTGTGTTTGTTTGTTTGTTTGTGGGGGGTGTTGGTTTGTTTTTTTTGTTGGTTGGTTGGTTGGTTTGCCAGTCCTGGGCCCTGAACTCAGGGCCTGAGCACTGTCCCTGGCTTCTTTTTGCTCAAGGCTAGCACTCTGCCACTTGAGCCACAGCGCCACTTCCCGCTTTTTCTGTATATGTGGTGCAGAGGAATGGAACCCAGGGCTTCATGCATGCTAGGTGGGCACTCTACGACTAAGCCACATTCCCAGCCCTGATTGATTTTTTTTTTTAATTTGGTGCTAAGGCTTAAACTTAGTCTCAGGAATGGCATTTAGCTACCCTGCTAATAAAAAATTTTACTTTTATGATCACTTACTCTCCAAATGTTTTTTAGAAATCAATTTTTTAATCCACTTTCCTTTTATTTTGTTAGTGGCTCTGAGTTTGTTTTGGTTTGTTTTTACAGTGCTGGGGGAGTGAACCCTGGGATTCAAATATGCCAGGAAAATGCTTTACCATTGAACTACATTCACAGTCCCTTCTTTCCTTCCTTCTTTCCTTCCTTCCTTCCTTCCTACCTTCCTTCCTTCCTTCCTTCCTTCCTTCCTTCCTTCCTTCCTTCCTTCTTCCTTCCCTCCCCACCCCCTCTCTTTCTTGCTTGCTTGATTTCTTTTGTGCCAATCCTGGAGCTTGAACTCAGAATCTGGGTGCCATCAGTAGTTACAGCTAGCATTCTACCACTTGAGCCACAACTCCACTTCCAGCTTTTTTGGTGGTTAATTAGAGATAAAAGTCTCTCAGGCTGGGTGCTCCGTCCAGGCTCTGCCAGTAATCCTAGCTACTCAGGAGACTGAGGTCTGAGGATCATGGTTTGAAGCCAGCCTGGGTGAGAAGGTCCTTGAGACTCTTACCTCCAATTAACTACCAGAAAACAGAAAACAGCTCTGTGGCTCAATGTGGTCGAGCGCTTGCCTTGAGCTCAGGCCCTGAGTTCAAGCCCCACCACCACCAATAACAGCAAAAAAAGACTTTCCTGCTCAGGCTGCCTTTGCACCATTATCCTCTGATGTCAGCCTCCTGAGTAGCTAGAATTACAAGTGTGAGCCACCAGCACCTAGCTTGAGTGTTCTCTTGAAAGCCCACTTCCGTAAGGTATCTTTTCTTATCCTCTGTGGCCCTTCTTCCAGCTCAAATTCAGAAACATCCTCCACTGACTGCAGTGTTCGGCCAAAGGAACAAACGAATCGTGATACACACCCAGCCTCCGGACACCACAATGGTGAGTGAAGGGCAGGTGGCTGCCCAGGCCTGCTTCATTCCCCTGGGCCGGGACAAGAGAGGCCGTGGCGGGAAGCAGAACGGGCCCCTGACATCCACATCTGTCATTAGCTGAGAAACAAGACTTGGTATCAGCAAACAAAAACTTGACTGATGGGCTGGCTCTTGCTTGCAGCTGCTCCCTGCAACCTAATAGCAGGATTCATTGCCTTGGGGACGGTTAGAATTGCAGGGATGTCTTCATTGTGCTTTGGATTTCCAGAATGTGCTCTGGAGGCTCGTATAAGATAAAACAGCCTTCTGCAGTAGATCTGTTTCTTAGACTAATATGCATCCCATGTCCCCCCCTCATGAGCTGGAAGCAGTTTGAAGGGTGGGGCTGAAGCTGGGAAAAGGTGGCACTTCTGGGTCCTCAGACATGCTCCAGCGGAAGGAAGGAGGCACGCCCTGAAATGGACAAGGAAACTTGCGTGTCCGTGTCGGGTGCTGTGGATGTATGTGAACAAAAACACAGCAAGGGAGCTGGAGGCCCCAAGTTCCTTCCAGTACTGTCCCCCCGCCCCCACTCCTGCAAAAGAGAAGAAACCAGCAGAGCAGGTGGACGAGGGGGCTGGAGTTGGAGAAGAGCCTGGAGGCCAGGGCTGCAGGGGGCTGGCGAGGTGGGAGAAGGGGACATCAGAAAGCAGTCAGAACCTACCTCACTATCGCACCATTACATATATATATTAGCATATTATATATATATATACATATATATATATAGCATTATAGTTGTACTCTCTTCTGGAGGGTGAGGCTAGAGAGTTGGAGGCCACCCTAGGAAGAGTTAGAGAGACTGTCTCAAAAACAAAAAAACTAGCCCAGGTGCCAGTGGCTCAGGCCTGTAATCCTAGCTACTCAGGAGGCTGAGATCCAAGGATCATGCTTTGAAGCCAACTCAGGCAAGAAAGTCCTTGAGACTCTTATTTCTAATGAACCAGCAAAAAGTCAGAAGTAGAGGCGGGGCTTACATGGTAGAGCACCAGCCTTGAGCAGAAAAAGCCAGGTGAGAAAGCTTGAGCCCTGAGTTCAGCTAACAACCAAAAAAGCCCCTTGCAGATCTGGAGGCCTCGGACCCTGAAGGGTTAACTGTGGAAGCTGAGGCTCTTTCCTTCCTACCCAGAACACACCTGGAACACAGGTTCTCTTAGGGCACCCCCCCACACACACACACACAGACAGATTGTCCTGGGCAGGGCTGGTGTCAGCTATGAACCCCCACCCTTGCCAGACCAGATTTCCTGGTTTGGAGTTTGGGAATCCAGAGTTGCCCTCGACTGACCTAGCAGAGGATCAGTCCCTTCACTTCCCTGGGCTCATCTGCTCCCGCGGCTGAGGAACCTGGAAACATTGGTCCTGTCTGGCAGTGACAGGTTCAAATACACCAGCAGCAGGAGTTGACAGGTCTGGGCCTGGCCCCTAGGAGCCCACATTGGGTTCTTCAGAGAGGGTTTGCTTTTTTCCCCTTTCATATCCATATCTCTCTCTCTCTCTCTCTCTCTCTCTCTCTCTCTCTCTCTCTCTCTCTCTCTCTCTCTCTCTCTCTCTCTCTCCCCTCCACCCCCTTTCCTTCTCTCACTCCCTGTAGGCTGGTGTTGACACTTAGGTTATAGCTAAGGCTTCCTGAAACTCTTGCTGTATGAAACATAAACTACCATGACCAACTTACCTTCTTTCCCTCTTTTCTTTCTTGCTATCTTCTGTCCTTCCTTTTCTCTCTCCCCTGATACCCTCTTTCTTCTTTTCCCTGCTAGGGATTGAATCCAGTCTTTTTTTTTTTAATGCCAGTCCTGGGGCTTGAACTCAGGGCTTGGGCACTCTCCCTGGGCTTTTTCACTTAAGGCTGGTACTGTACTTCTGTGTGTGTGTGTGTGTGTGTGTGTGTGTGTGTGTGTGTGTGTGTGTGTGTAATTGAAGATAAGAGACTTATGGACTTTCCTGCCTAGACTGTGATCTGAGCCTGTGACCCTCAGATCTCAATCTCCTGAGCAGCTAGAATTACAGGCAAAAGCCATCAGTGCCCCTGGCAAGCTCTCTGTTCTTTATATTTTCCGGAAATTGGTGGTTTAGTGTAAATCTGGATCAAAATTCAGATTAAAGCTTTCTTTGGCAAGACTAATTCGTAGGTGGTGGTATATGATTTCTTAGTTGGTTATTTTGATGGTATTTGTTTTTTTGTGGGTTTTGTGGGTTTTTTGCTTTTTGGTCAGTCATGGGTCTTGAACTCAGGGCCTGGGTGCTGTCCTTAAGCTCTTTTGTTCAAGGCTAGTGCTCTACTACTTTGAGCCACAGAGCCACTTCCATTTTTTTGAGTGGTTAATTGGAGATTAGAGTCTCGAGGAGACTTTTCTTCCCCAGGCTGTTTTTGAGTCAGGATTTTCAGCCTCCTGAGTAGCTAGGACTTGGGGCTTAAACCACCAGCACCAGGCACGTTGGTGGTATCTGCTAGGCAAGCCCTCCCTGACTTGAATCTCATAGCTTGGTTATGTTTCTTTGTGTGCTGTCAACAGCCATTGATGCTCATCGCTTAAATCTCTGAGTCCATTAGGGGGTTGCAATATGAAGATTAAATAAATCTGCTATTCTGTGTTTTTTGATTCACTGGAAAATATACATAGTAATGAGAAAATTCTCATCACTACCTGTTTGACTTGTCAATTGCAAAAGAAGGGCTGGATAAATGCAGTAACTTCCTGCTTTTCTTTTTTTCCGGCTGGAGCGTGAACTCAGGCCCCCCTGCTCTTGCTTGCCTTTCTTCCTCAAGGCTGGCCTTCTGCCATATCTCCATATCTGGCATTGCTGTTGGTTAATTGGAGATAAGAGTCTTCTTGATTGAATAGCCAGGCTGGTTTTTACTGTGATCCTCAGATCTCAGCCTAATGAGTATTTAGAATTATAGGTGTGAGCAATTGGAGCTTAGCTAAATATTTCATTTTTACCCTTTATCAAATAACCAATTTGCCTCCCAACATCCACCAATACTAACCAACTTTTTCTAGTTATCATTTTTGGTATCATTGTAAATTCATGGATTTAGACATTTGAGGTCTGATTTGAGCCTATTATAGTGGCTTTGTGGCTTTTTTTTCCGGGGGGGAGGGGTGTTCATGGGGTTTGAACTCATGCCCTGGGTACTATCCTTGAGCTCTTTTGCTCAAGGCTAGTGCTCTATCACTTTGAACCACTCTTCCACTTATGGCTTTCTGGTGGTTAACTGGAGATAAGAGTGTCATAGAGTTTCCTGCCCAGCCTGG
The DNA here is from genome assembly GCF_023159225.1 of Perognathus longimembris pacificus. Taxonomy (NCBI): domain Eukaryota; kingdom Metazoa; phylum Chordata; class Mammalia; order Rodentia; family Heteromyidae; genus Perognathus; species Perognathus longimembris. The sequence continues at coordinate 5,779,621 of NC_063161.1, read as the reverse complement.
CTTTGAACCATGATCCTCAGATCTCAGTCTCCAGAATAACTAGGATGACAGGCGGGAGTCACCGGTGCCTGGCCTTAGCTGTTCTTATTAATGTTCATATTATCCCACTTTGGTTTGAGCAAAACTCTTGTAGAGGCCCCTGGGTCCTCTAGACCCCACTTTTTTTTTTTTTTTTGCATTTTTTTATTGTTTTTATTGATTAGTTGTTCAAAGGGGTTGCAATTCCATAAGTCAGGTTAAGAGTAAAATAGTTCTTGGCCAATGTCACTCTTTCCTTTCCTCACCCATTTCCCCCCTCCCACCCCTACCCTCCCAGTTACATAGTTCATTTTTTTACATGCTGGCCATATTTGGCCTAGTGGCAAGAGTGCTTGCCTCATATACATGAGGCCCTGGGTTCTATTCCTCAGCACCACATATACAGAAAACGGCCACAAGTGGCGCTGTGGCTCAAGTAGCACAGTGCTAGCCTTGAGCAAAAAAGAAGCCAGGGACAGTGCTCAGGCCCTGAGTTCACGGCCTAGGACTGGCCAAAATAAATAAATAAATAAATAGAATTGTGTGCTTAAGGCTAGTGCTTTATTACTTGAGTCACAACTCCAGGTCTAGCTTTTTGTGGTCTCACAGACCTTGCTGTCCAGGCTGGCTTAAAACCAGAATCTTCAGATCTCAGCCTCCTAAGGAGCTAGGGAGCTTGTAGGTGTGAACCACTGGCCCCTGCATGAGAATACTTCCTTTTTTTTTTTGTAATTTATTAAACAAATTTTTTTTTGACAAAGTGTTGTGCAAAAAGAGTACAGTTACATAGTGGGGCAGTGTGTACATTTCTTGTGATATCTTACCCCCTATTTTTCTTTCCCTTCCCTAGGTCAGGTAGACATATATACAATACACAATGTACCAAGAACATATACAGTAGCCACGTGGCCTACGCCCAAGAAAATTCGCCTAGGGCTTTAAATGTAATGTCAACATTAGACAATATGTCGACAGTAGTCTCATATGAACGCACATACATAGCTTTTGGGCTACTGTGATCCACTGAGAGGTCAATTTTTTTTTTGGCCAGTCCTGGGCCTTGAACTCAGGGCCTGAGCACTGTCCCTGGCTTCCTTTTGCTCAAGGCTAGCACTCTGCCACTTGAGCCACAGCGCCACTTCTGGCTGTTTTCCATATATGTGGTGCTGGGGAATTGAACCCAGGGCTTCATGTATACGAGGCAAGCTCTCTTTCCACTAGGCCATATTCCCAGCCCTGAGAGGTCAATTTTTGACCTTTATATGTTGAGTAGTTGTTTGGTTTTAGTTAAATAATGTTGGGTCGCTGACCCAATCCTGTGGGAAATACCATTTGACAAGCAGTTTTTGGTTTCACAGACCTTAGACCCCACTTTCTTGGATAGTTTCTTTGCCGGCTTATTTTTCTAGACATGTCAGGCTTATGTTTTGCCCAAATCTGGAATCAACTTTTCTCCAAAAGTCCCCATTCCTTTTGGTGGGGCTTTGCACCTGCCAGGCAGATGCTCTACTATTTGAACCCCATCTCTAGCCCTTTTTGCTTTCCCCCTTTGGAGGTTAGGGTCTCGCGGGTGTAGCTCAGCCAGCCTGGTCCTTGGCCCTCCTGGTTTCACGCTCTGCTCTGTGTATCTGGGGCAGCAGGCCTGGGCCACCATACTTAGTATATTGTTGACTTGTGAGGTAGGGTGAGCCTCAGGAACTTTTTGCCCAGGTTAATAAATTAAACTCATTAAACTCAGTCCACTGTATCTCAGTCTCTACAGTAGCTGGGATTATAGGCATGAGTCACTGAGCCTGACTTGTTTTTTTTTTCTTTTCACTTTTAATTACTTTGAAATAACTTTCCACTTACAGAAGAGTTGAAGAAATAATATAGATTTCCTGCATATGTTCATATCCTACTTCTAATATCAATGTCTTGCATGACTCTTCTACACCTATCAAACCAAGAATTCACATTAATATAATAATGTTAACAGATCCCCATACTGTTTCCAATACACCAGTTTCCTTTTTTTGTGTTGTTTGTTGTTGTTGTTTTGGTCACTTGTGGGGCTATTATTATAATGGGGTCCGAGGGAGGGGATCCCATCACTCCAAGAGTCCACCCCATGGTCGAGCCTGCCACACGCAGGTGGCCAGTGAGGTTACCACACTTACAGCGCACGCCAGGTCACACGCAGGTGGCCAATGGAGTTACAGTCTGCCTCATGGCAACTGTTTGAACCAACCTATCATTCTAGTTAGAATTGTTGCATGGATTTGGGGGGGCTCCCATGCTGCAGGCAGATATGCCTACTCATGGGAGGGCAAAGGTTTAACCTTGAACGTTCCACTACTCAGGTGGTCAAGCAGTTTACCCAATCTTCTCACAGCGAAGGGGAACTTCCCTGGATTGCTGGGGGGGGGGGGGGGGGGGGGAGGGGAATCTTAGTGAAGATGGAGTCGGCTTCTGCTCTCTTTAACTAATCTGAGATGGAGTCAATCTGACACCCCTCAACAGCCAATAATGGCGCTGGCCAGATCTGACCTCCATATTACAGTTATAAGGTGAATTCATTGGCGAGATACAGAGAAGGTGGAATCAGGAGTCTTGATTAAAAGGCTGGTGACCACATGGTGGACTCCTATCTCAAAGACCAGCAGCCAGCAAATACACTTAACACCCTTAGGAAACTGAGCCATGAAGGCCAGAGAGGAAAGAAAGAACAAAAACAATACCAACAAACCAATTCAGCTCCAACAGAGAGTTGAAGTGGAACACCAAGGTGACTGGAGAAGAGACACGAGATAGGAGACAGGAAACACAGACTCTTGGCATGGCATCATGGCACCAGAGTTGGTCTGGGCCTAAACAGGGTCAGGGCAGGGGGCAGGGGGCAGGGTCACAGGAAACTCCCGCCCCAGGCACTGGACTGACAGGCTTAATAACCTATCAGCCAGGAATTCAGGCACAGCTGTTACTGGGGAAGCAGGCGACTTCACCTTCCCCCACCATGAAGACAAGTTGCCAGACCCTACCATCTACCATCCACCACGGGGCCAAGATGGCACCAATCTCCCCAAGAATGAGAGCTTTCTCCATGCAAAGCTTTCCTAATAGAAGCTACAGTTACACATAGCATGTTGAAAGTAGTTACAACAGTGATATAACAATGGTTTCCATAACATGGAGTTCATTTCACTCAGCATCATCTTATGTGTTCATAAAGGTATAGCTATTGGGCTCTTGTGATCCTCTGCTGTGACTAGCCTAAACCTGTGCTAATTATTCCCTATAAGGGAGACCATAGACTCCATGTTTCTTTGGGTGTAGAATGCCTTCCAGCCATCCAGGGGCACCAGGGTGGCTGTAAGAAATTACTTAGATTCAGCCTCCTTGCTTCAGGGCTTGAAGTGAGGCTTGGCACTGTCTTTGAGCTCTTTCCTCAAGGCTAGCACTCAACCACTTTCAACCACAGCTCCACTTCCAGTTTTCTGGTGGTTAATTGAAGATAAAAGTCTCACAGACTTTGCTGCTCAGGCTGACTTTGAACCATGATTCTCAGATCTCACCCTCCTGAGTAGCTAGGTTACACATCAAAGACATCAACATCCGATGTGTCCCCCTTTAATAGTTAATACTTTGGAGAAGAAATTTCTAGGCTATGCAAATACTGTCTCTTCTCTAGCTTTCACTTACCAATTGTTAGGTTGTTTGTTTTTGGCCAGTCCTGGGCCTTGGACTCAGGGGCTGAGCACTGTCCCTGGCTTCCTTTTGCTCAAGGCTAGCACTCTGCCACTTGAGCCACAGTGCCACTTCTGGCCATTTTCTGTATATGTGATGCTGGGGAATCGAACCCAGGGCTTCATGTATACAAGGCAAGCACTCTTGCCACTAGGCCATATCCTCAGCCCTTGTTAGGTTTTTTTAAAAGTAGGTAGCCAATAAAGGAGACTGTCACTGGTATTCAGGCAGGAGAGAAAGTTTATTACGGAACTGCTGGCCTGTATCCTTTCAAAATTAATCAGAGCTGGGGGATCAAGAAATACTAGCTTGGGCTGAGATTATGGCCTAGTGGCAAGAGTACTTGCTTCGTATACGTGAAGCCCTGGGTTCAATTCCTCAGCACCACATATATAGAAAAGGCCAGAAGTGGCGCTGTGGCTCAAGTGGCAGAGTGCTAGCCTTGAGCAAAAAGAAGCCAGGGACAGTGCTCAGGCCCTGAGTCCAAGCCCCGGGACTGGCAAAAAATAAAAAATAAAATTATTAAAAAAAAAAAAAAAACGAGAGAGAGATAGTAGCTTGTCCATCTAATGTCCGGACCTAAGTATAAGAACTAGCCAAGTCATGCAATTTTTAATTTTGTGCCTTAAACCCTTCCTTTTGCCTTAATATGTTTTTGTTAGGCCCCTGCCTCATGAGACTTCTTCCAGGCTTCATTCAAGGACCGGCATCTACCACCAGGGGACCCTGCTGCCCACCTTCTCCAGAGGGGCCACATTTCTCCCTTTTACCCCTAATATCAATGCCCTGGCCAGCGGGAAGCAGCCAGAGTCTCCGTCCTTTTTCATAACTATTAAAAGGCTGGAATGTAAGGTCCATCCTGAGAGGGCTCCATGCAGATACACCTCACCTGGTTAAGTCTCCACCCAGTTAGTTTTAATCATCTTCTGGCTCCAGCTTCCTGATTACTGGTTGACCTTGGCTTAGTTGGAGGCCCCTCACTCCTCCCCCAAAACTCAAAACCCAGTCTTTAGCTGGGAATATGGCCTAGTGGTAGAGTGCTTGCCTCGTATACATGAAGCCCTGGGTTCGATTCCCCAGCACCACATATATAGAAAACGGCCAGAAGTGGCGCTGTGGCTCAAGTGGCAGAGTGCTAGCCTTGAACAAAAAGAAGCCAAGGGACAGTGCTCAGACCCTGAGTCTAAGGCCCAGGACTGGCAAAATTAAAAATTAAAAAAAAAAAATCTTTGCAGGTTGACTTCCTCCCTCATCCATTCTTACAGCTCTTTGCTTCTTTTTGTTCAAGGCTAGCACTCTACCACTTGAGCCACAGCGCCACTTCCGGCTTTTTCTATTCATGTGGTGCTGAGGAATCGAACCCAGGGCTTCATGCATGCTAGGCAAGCACTCTACCACTAGGCCAAATTACCAGCCCCATAAAGCTCATTTTTATTCTTGGCATTTGTCATAACTTATCCTTGTACCTTCTTGGAGTTTTCCTTGTTTACAAAGTGTGTGTGTGTGTGTGTGTGTGTGTGTGTGTGTGTGTATGTGTGGTGTATACACACTAGCTACTGGGGCTTGCACTGTGTTAGCATTTCCCCTGCCTCAGGTCCTCAGCTCCTCCCATGAGCCCCCAGATCCACCCATACCTAAACTCCCTGCCCTAGAACTATAACGGCCCCTCCCACTCACCATGAACACCTACCTACTTCCCCTTTAGCCCCAGAGAAGCTGCCACCTGGACAAGGTGCAGAAGCCGGGGCCATGGTGTTCCCTCTCCCGTGGGAGATATGGCCCCATTAATAAACCTCCTTCTTCTCCCGTCCGTGACTATCTTTGCCTGGTCCCCCAGATGGCGGGGACCGATCCTTTCAAACTGGAGGCCTCACCCTCACGCTGTCTAGCTTCTTTGCTCAAGGCTGGCTCTCGTACCACTTCAACCACAATTCCTTTTCCAGCTTTTTGCTGGTAAACTGGAGCTAAGGGCCTCATGAGCTTTCCTGCCCCTCCTGGCTATGAACCACCATCCTCAGATCTCAGCCTCCGGAGTAGCTAGGATTTAAGGCGTGGGCCACCAGCGCCCGGTCTAGTTTGCATTTTTGTTTGTTTGGTTTTGTTTTTGTTGCCAGTCCTGGGACTTGAACTCAGGGCCTGAGCACTGTTCTGGTTTCTTTTTGCTCAAGGCTAGCACTCTGCCACTTGAGCCACAGTGCCACTTCCAGCTTTTTCTATATATATGTGGTGCTGAGAAATCAAACCCAGGGCTTCATATATACAAGACAAGCATTTTACCACTAGGCCAGATTCCCAGCCCCTAGCTTGCATTTTTGTACTCAAGGCTAGGACTCTGCCCTTTGAGCCACAGCTCCACTACCACTTTCTTGGTTGTTAACTGGAGATAAGAATCTTTGAGACTTTCCTACTGGACTAGCTTCAAACCCTGATCCTTAGATTTCAGCCTCCTGAGTAGGATTACAAGCACGAGCCACCAGTGCCCGGCATAGATTTTTTTGTTTTGCCAGTCCTGGGGCTTGAACTCAGGGCCTGGGCACTACTGTCCCTGAGCTTCTTTTGCTCAAGGCTAGCACTCTACCATTTGAACTATAGCGCAACTTGCGGCTTTTTCTGTGTATGTAGTACTGAGGAACTGAACCCAGGGCTTCATGCCTGCTAGGCAAGCACTCTACCACTGAGCCACATTCCTAGCCCCACAGATGGTTAACAGAAAAAAAAAAAGCAAGTTGTATTACAGGGCAGATTACTGGAGCCACTGAAAGCATATGAGAACGAGAGAGGTTTCTCTGTGATGGGGTAACTCTGCTCACTTTGTATTTTGATGGAATCTGAACCTCAAGGTCTGACTGCATAGAAATGAGTCTGGGGAACCCCACAGGACAAGGCCTGTTTACTAAGCCCACCTCAGCTCCCTGGAATCCCCATAGGTGATGTCACTTCAAGATGCTGTAGCCTCTCAGGCCCATGATTGTGAGGTGTGCAATGTCTCTGTTGCTATGGTAACAAAGACCACTGACTGACAGGTCTCCTTGGCTTCTTGGAAGCTATGCTCCAAGGGAAGATCCAAGTGTTATTAGGTACCCTGGGCCCCTGCAAGCCAGTACACCCTGAAAAATCCTGGCTTTGTTGATCTTTCATTCAAGTCATGGCTGCAGGGAGACAGCCTGACTCAGTTCAAATCCTAGTTCTCAGAAGTTCCAAAAAGTCCGCTGGAACTTCTGGATTGCCTGGATTCCCTCAGCTACAAAACAGGAATGTGCAGGCTGGGAATGTGGCTTAGGGGTAGAGTGCTTGCCAGGCACGCATGAAGCCCTGGGTTCAATTCTTCAGTATCTCAGAAACAGAAAAAGCTGGAAGTGGCGCTGTGGCTCAAGTGGCCAATTGTTAGTTTGAGCAAAAGAAGCTTAAGAACAATGCCCAGGCCCTGAGCTCAAGCCCCAGGACTGGCAAAAGAAAAAAAAAAAAAAAAAGGCCTGTGCAGGTGGTCATGGCCCATGCTTGTCATCCTAGCTACTTAGGATGCTGAGATCTGAGAATCCAGGTTGAAAGCCAGCCTTGGCACATGAACCTGAGCTTATCTCCAATTAACCACCAAAAAGCCAGAGTGTGTCTCTTGTAGTAGCGCCTCAGCCTTGAGTGAAAAAGCTAAAGGACAGCATCCAGATCTTGAGTTCAAGTTCCAGTACTGGTCCACACACACAAACTAGTTCAACACCCCGGCCCAAACTACATTATCAATCTATTTGGCAGAACTGGGGTTTGAACTGGAGCCATGCATTACCCCTGTTTACTTTTTGTGACAGTTAACTTATGTCGCCAGACTGGCATTGAAATCAAAATCCTCTGTCTCAGCCACTCAAATGATAGGATGACGGGGTGGACTACTACACTCTGCTACATGGGGCCTGTTAAAAACATGTTAGGGGACTGGGAATATGGCCTAATGGAAAAGTGTTCGCCTCATATACGTGAAGCCCTGGGTTCGATTCCTCTGTACCACATACATAGAAAAAGCTGGGGGCTGGGGATATAGCCTAGTGGCAAGAGTGCCTGCCTCGGATACACGAGGCCCTAGGTTCGATTCCCCAGCACCACATATATAGAAAACGGCCAGAAGCGGCGCTGTGGCTCAAGTGGCAGAGTGCTAGCCTTGAGCGGGAAGAAGCCAGGGACAGTGCTCAGGCCCTGATTCCAAGGCCCAAGACTGGCAAAAAAAAAAAAAAAAAAAAAGAAAAAGAAAAAGCTGGAAGTGGCGCTGTGGCTCAAGAGGTAGAGTGTTAGCCTTGAGCAAAAAGAAGCCAAGGACAGTACTCAGGCCCTGAGTTCAAGCCCCAGGACTGGCAAAAAAACAAACAAACAATAAAAACATATTAGAAGGCAGTAGGCCGACCTCCATAGCAGAATTATTTGCTTACCAAGCTTGAAGCTCTGAGCTTGAGTCCCAGAACACACACATACAAAGTTAGGGAACAAATATACAAATAAAGGACAGTGCCCAGATCTCCTGGGCTCTGACTCAACCGAAGGCTCAGGGTAGTCAAGGCTCATGTGTGTGGTGACACCTACCTTGGAGGAGTCAATCTCTCATTTTTCCCCCCAGTCCTGGGGCTTGAACTCAGGGCCAGGGCACTGTCCCTGAGCGTCTTTTGCTCAAGGCTCTACCACTTGAGCCACAGCACCACTTCTGGCTTTTTCTGTTTATGTGCTACCAAGGAACTGAACCCAGGGATTCATGCATGCTAGGCAAGCGCTCTACCACTAAACCACATTCCCAGCTCAAGTCATCTCTTTTATTGGCATCTGGAGCCAAGCCTGCTGCCTTCATCTCCAGAGCCACCACCCAGCACAGTGCCTGGTGCCAAAAACATGAGATATTTGTTTTGTTTTTTGCCAGTCCTGGGGCTTGAACTCAGGGCCTGAGCACTGTCTCTGGCTTCATTTTGCTCAAGGCTACTACTCTACCACTTGAGCCACAGTGCCCCTTCTGGCTTTTTCTACATATGTGGTGCTAAGCAATCGAACCCAGGGCTTCATGTATAGGAGGCAAACACTTTACCACTAGGCCATTTTCCCAGCCCCAAAACATGAGGTATTTGTAAGGAATAGAAAGTTGAGTGACTCTCCCAACCGGTGGCTCACGCCTACAATCCCAGCTATTCAGGAAGCTGAGATCTGAGGATCACAGTTCAAAGCCAACCAGGACAGGGAAAGTCTGTAACACTTATCTCCAATTAACCACCAAAAAGCCAGAAATAAAACTATGGTTCAGGTGATAAGAGCACTAGCCTTAAGGAGAAAAGCTAATGGACAGAGCACAGGGCCTGAGTTCAAGCCTAAACACAGGCACAAAAAACAAACAAAACAATGATCTACCTAAGTTGACAGTCGGGCCGCTGGTGGCTCAATCCTAACCTACAATCCTAACTACTCAGGAGACTGAGATCCGAAGAATGGGGTTCTAAGCCAGCCTGGGCAGAAAAGTCTCCCTGAGACTCTTTATGTACAACGAACCACCAGAAAACCAGCAGTGGCCACGGTGGCTCAAAGTGGTGGATAGGGCTCTAGGAGAGGGGGGGAGGGGAAGCTCAGGGACAGCACCCAGGCACCGAGTTCAAGCCCCACGACCGACATCGGGGTGCAGGCCCTGCAATCTGAGGCTGAGGCAGGGAGGCTCGGGTGAGTTCCCGGGCACCGTCCAGCGCACAGCGGAGTGACCGGGCCGGTCGGGTAGGGGCCCGCGGCGACACACGGCGCAAACAGCCCAGGAAAGTGGGGGTTTTCCTTCCTGCTGGGCACGGCCGGTGGCTTTATTGAAACCTGCCACTCCCATTAGACACCCGCGGAACCGGGCTCCGCGGCGACTCACAGGGACCGGGAAGTGCTGGGGTCCGGGTCACCCCGTCCCGATCCGGGCGTGCGGGAGGGGGGCGCCGGAAGAGGCCCGCGGGCCGGGGAGGGGCCGGGCGGTAACTCAATCCCCAGCCCCCCCCCGCCGCCCCCTCCCGCCGTCCGCGGCCCAGCCCGGCCAGGCCGCCTTCTCCCCGCGGGTGGCGTGGGGCCTGGGGCTCCCGCACCCACGCCTCCCCCCCCCCCCCCGGGACTGTCACACCTGCCTCCAGATCGAGCCCGGCCCGCAGACGGGACTCCGGCGCCATGTCTGGAGACAGTGCGTAATAACGAGGACGGCCCGGGGCGCCCCAAGTCCCTTCTGGGGGGCTCCCAGGGCATCGTCCTCACCCAGCGGCCGGGGGGGTGGGGGAGGGGAGGAACGGGCACCCAGGAGGCCCGAGAGGCCGGGGAGGGGCGGGAGGCCGGCGGGGGGGGGGGGTGGTCCAGCCATGAGATAGGAAAGGTAAAACAAAACTCGGGCGGCCCGGTGCGCCGAGAGCGGCAGACACAAAGGAAGACGGGCGGGGGGGGGGGGAACGCGGGGAGGGGGGAGGGGACGGGGGTGGGGGTGACTGGGGGGGGCGGGAGGGGGGGACGCGGGGCGCCGGGGCAGCGCGGGCTACTTCCGCGGAACCGGGAAACCCGGCGGCCGGGGCTGGCTGGGGCCGGCCACACCCAGACACCTGGGCGCGCGCCCCCACTCCTTCCGGGGGACGGGGAGTGGGGGCGGAGGGGAGGGCGAGACCCGCCCTCCCCGCGGGCAGGGAGGGCCCCGGGCCCTCCGCCTCCGCCGTGCGGGGCTACACCTTTGTGGTGGGCGCGAACACTCGAGATCCCGCACCCCCCACCGCCCACCCCGCGAATCCCGCCGCGAACCCGGCCGGAGCGGGCGCCCAGGCCCGCGGGGCAGCGAGTCGAGTCACGTCCCGCGGTGGGGGCAGGGAGGCGGACGCGCGGCGGCGCCCCCGGGCTGCACGTGCCGGGGCGGGGCAGGGGGCGGGGCCCGAGCCGCGGGGCGAGGGCGGGGCCTGGGCGGCCGGGGGCTGCGTCGGCCCGGCCCCGCCCCTCCCGCTCGCCCCGCCCCTCCCGCTCGCCCCGCCCCCGCCCCTGACTTCCACAAAGGTGGCCTCCCGCAGGCCCGAGCCCGGGCTGCAGTGCTGCGCGTCTGCGCACAGTGCGATGGGGAAACACCCGGCCCCGGGCCGGGCTTAGGAATGTTTTAGCTACATCGCAGTCAGGAACAGTGAGTTCTTACCGAATGGTCGCTGTGGCAGACCGAAGAAACCAGGTCTGACCTTACGATCCCAAAACAAAGAGTTCCTGTCCAGGAAGCCAGTTACAGCGGGGAGGGGGGGGTGGCTAATCCGGAGCGTCTCTCCCCCTCCCCGCCCCCACCCCCCGGCAGGACTCGGGGTTTGAACTCAGGGCTTTGCCCTTGCTACGCAGGCGCTGCGCGCCCCGAGCCCTGCCCCCAGCCCTCTCGGACTTGATCGTGAACTTCAAACGCGATGCAAAGTCGCCGTAGTGCCCCGTGAGCCCCCAGGTCCGCGTCACCCTGATCAAATGATCAGCCCTCCCCCATCACCCCCCCCCCCACCGACCGTCCGGTTCTGTCCTCCGCCCCGGCCCCTCCCCGTGATTGCGAAAGAAGTCTCCGACTTCACGTCGTCTTTCTGCCTAGGCCCCCGTGTTTTGATGAGAGGCTTTTTTGTTTGTTTATGAACTAGGGGAGATAAAAATGTTCTGGAGTAGAGATAAGGATTGGATCGCTGTAGAGCTGGAGAAGAAGCACCCAAAAAGCAGTAAAAAATAAATAAATAAAATAAAATAAAAGCCTCAGCAAGCCTTGGGTGATCTCTGCACACCGTGCAAGGCTTGGGTGATCTCTGCACACCGTGCAGGGCTTGGGTGATCTCTGCACACCGTGCAAGGCTTGGGTGATCTCTGCACACTGTGCAGGGCTTGGGTGATCTCTGCACACCGAGCAGGGCTTGGGTGATCTCTGCACACCGTGCAGGCCTTGGGTGATCTCTGCGCACCGTGCAGGGCTTGGGTGATCTCTGCGCACCGTGCAAGGCTTGGGTGATCTCTGCGCACCGTGCAGGGCTTGGGTGATCTCTGCGCACCGTGCAGGGCTTGGGTGATCTCTGCGCACCGTGCAGGGCTTGGGTGATCTCTGCGCACCGTGCAAGGCTTGGGTGATCTCTGCGCACCGTGCAAGGCTTGGGTGATCTCGTCACACCGTGCAGGGCTTGGGTGATCTCGTCACACCGTGCAAGGCTTGGGTGATCTCTGCGCACCGTGCAGGCCTTGGGTGATCTCTGCGCACCGTGCAGGGCTTGGGTGATCTCTGCACACCGTGCAAGGCCTTCTGGGACACAGACCGCCAGGCTGAGTGCCGCCACCGGAATGAGGGGCTCAGGAGGTGGAGAGGAGAGGCCGAGTTCAAGGCACTCCAGGCAGAAGTGACCAGATTGCCTGGTGTCCTGGACCTGGGGAGAAAGACATCTTGAAGGCCTGAGAAGCTGCAGGTGCCTTGTGTTGTACACCTGGATAGGAAAACCAGAAAGGAGTAGAGAGAATGGGGCCTATCCGAAGAGCATTTGGCCTTGGCCGGGTTACATCTGAGCTGCTTTTTAAATATCCCAGTGAAGATGTCACAAGCCTGGAAGGCAGGCAACTGGGGAAAATCAGGAGCCACACCCGCCAGCCAGCTCCAACACCGGGCCATCTCTGCTCACCTTTCTCCTCCTGTGTGATGATTTTCTTCTATTTCGTTGTGTGTGTGTTTTCTTCTCCTTGGTTGTTCGAAGGCAGATTTCATAATTCAGTTTAAGTTCTCAGACCTCAGCGGGTGTAGACAAGAGCTTCTTTCTTTTGCTTCTTTGATCTTTCACTTAGTACTCAGTGAAGATAGCAGGCCTGGAGAACGCTTAGTGCATCTAAATTTATGGGACTAGACATGGTAGCCAATGGGACCAGAGGGAAGCTAGGAGAATAGTTTCTCAGAAGGCCAGGGAAGAAAATGTTCCGAGAAAGAAATAGTACCAACCGTAAGAAATGTCTCCACAAGACCAAGGAAGAGGACAAAAAAAAAAAAAAGTGACCACTGGATTAACAGACATGATATGACTTTGGAAAGAACAGTTTCAAAGGGTTGACAGCTAACAGCCAAAGTAGAACTCAGTAAGGGAGTGGTCGATTTTTGAAAGAAAAATTTGAAAATATCACTTTACTTAAAAAATTACCTTTAAGGGCTGGGGATATAGCCTAGTGGCAAGAGTGCCTGCCTCGGATACACGAGGCCCTAGGTTCGATTCCCCAGCACCACATATACAGAAAACGGCCAGAAGCGGCGCTGTGGCTCAAGTGGCAGAGTGCTAGCCTTGAGCGGGAAGAAGCCAGGGACAGTGCTTAGGCCCTGAGTCCAAGGCCCAGGACTGGCCAAAAAAAACAAACAAACAAACAAAAAATTACCTTTAACTAGTTGTACAAATGGGTATGTTTGTGATTTGGGGGCTTGAACTCAGGATCTGAACACTGTCCCAGAGTTCTTTTCATTCTAGGCTAGTGCCCTACCACTTGAACTGGAGTTTCACTTCCAGCTTTTTAGTAGTTAATTGGAGACAAGAGTCTCACAGATTTTTCTGCTCATGACTTTGAACCTCAATTCCCAGATCTCAGCCTTCTGAGTTGCTAGGATTACAGGTGTGAGCCAATAGCACTCGTCCTAAAAATGGTTTTTGTTTGTTTGTTTTTAGCCAGTCCTGAGGCTTGGACTCAGGGCCTGAGCACTGTCCCTGGCTTCTTTTTGCTCAAGGCTAGCACTCTGCCACTTGAGCCACAGCGCTTCTTCTGGCCTTTTCTATATATGTGGCGCTGAGGAATAGAACCCAGGGCCTCATGTATACAAGGCAAGCATTCTTGCCACTAGGCCACATTCCCAGCCCCCCTACAAATAAGTTTTAACTTAACAAATCACATTATGAATATAAAGCCTCTTGATCAAGGTCACCCTTCCCATTGACCTTCCGCATCTTTCCCAGTCCCCATCCATACCCTGAAGTTTGAAGGAATATATATATATTTTCTTTTGTGCAGGTACTGGGTCTTGAACTTAGGGCATGGGTGTATCCCCTTAGCTTTTCCAGTACAAGGCTACCATACCACCATTTGATCCACACCTCCACTTCAGGTTTTTGCTGGTTAATTGAAGATAAGAGCCTTGAGGAATTTACACTTTTGGGGGGAGGGGAAGAAGGGTGGGTGGTTGTTTTTGGACTAGGCCTGGGCCTGGGCACTGTCCTTGAGCTCTTTTGCTCGAGACTAGCATTCTACCACTTGGAGCCACAGCACCATTTCTGGTTTTCTGGTGGCTAATTGGAGATAAGAAACTCTGGGATTTTCCTAACCCAGCTGGCTTCAAACTGTAATCCTCAGGTCTCAGCCTCCTGAGTAGTCAGGATTAAAGGCATAAGCTAACCTGCATGGCAACAGAAAGTATTTCTAAGAGATTAGATTTGGGCTGGGAATATGGCTTTATGGTAGAATCCTTGCTTCCTATACATGAAGCCCTGGGTGCAATTCCTCAGCATCAAATACATAGAAAAAGCCAGAAGTGGCACTATGGCTTAAGTGGTAGAGTGCTAGTCTTGAGCAAAAAGAAGCTAGGGCCGGTGCTCAGGCCCTGAGTCTAAGCTCCAGGACTGGCGCGCACACACACATACAATCCTAGCTACTCAGAGGATAGGGATTGGTAAGAACACAACTCAAGACCATTTGGGGCAAAAGGTTTGAGAAACCCCCATTGCAACCAAGGTAGGCATGTTTTATAGTTCCAGGCCAGCCTCAGAAAAAACATTCACAAGACCTCAATAGAACAACCTGGGGGCTGGGAATGTGGCTTAAGGGTAGAGTGCTTGCCTAGCAGGCATGAAGCCCTGGGTTCAGTTCCTAAGTACAACATAAACAGAAAAAGCTAGAATCCTCAGATCCTCAGATCTCAGCCTACTGAGTAGTCAGGTGTGAGCTACTGATGCCCAGCTTGAACATATATATTCAGTGGTAAAGAAAGAGGTTGGTCTAATGGCTGGGGTGATTCACCCCAATTACTGACTTGAAGTGCTGCTCTACAAGAACCACAACACTTTGCAACCCAGAGGATCCTCTGTGGCTCCTCTTAGAACTGCTGTGTTGGCTAGAAAAGATTAATGGGGGTGGGGAGGGGAAGGTAAATGGGAAGGTAAAGCCAGCCCTAACAAAGCAAGACCTCTGAGAATTCAGAGACTTTAGAAATGAAGTTTGACCCAGGGATCTGGGGCTCACACCTGTAATCCTAACTACGCAGGAGGCTGAGACCTGAGGATCACAGTTCAAATCCACCTTGCACGGGAAAGTCCATTAGACTCGTCTCCAATTAACTACTAAAAAGCTGGAAATGGCATTGTGGCTCAAAGGGGTAGAGCACTAGCCTTAAGCACAAAAACTCAGGGGCAGTGCCCAGGCTCTGAGTTCAAGACCCAGGACTAGAAAAAAACAAAATAAAACAAAACACCTTGCACTCAATAATGCCACAAGGAAAAAGGAAACACAGAGAAGGATGGGGAAAGACATTTATAAATACTAATTAAAGCTGTATGCGCAGTAGATGCAGAAAATCACGGTAGCTCCACCTTTGAGGGTACTGCGGATTGAACTCAGGGCCTGGAGGTTATACCTTAATTTTTTTTTTTTTGCCAGTCCTAGGGCTCGAACTCAGGGCTTTGTGCATGCTTAGGCAAACACTGTACCGCTAAGCCACATTCCCAGCCCGTCCCTTCATTTTTTTTTTGCTCATGGTTGGCACTCTACCACTTTCAGCCGCAGCGCCACTTCCGGTTGGTTTTCTGGTGGTTAATTGGGGATAAGAGTCTCTCATGGGGACTTTTTTTTTTTGGCCAGGTTGGCTTTGAACCAATATCCTCAGATCTCAGCCTCCGGAGTAGCTGGGATTACAGGAGTGAGTCATCGGTACTTGGCTGGTAAACATTTTTTTTTAGAAATATATTGAGAAGTGAGTATTGTTCGTCTTGAGCATTTAACCTCGGGCCTCAAGCTTGATAGGCAAGTGCGCTACCACCGGATGTGCCACGAGCCCTTGTGTTTGGGACGCCGAGTCTCACTGTGCAGGCCAGGCTTGGCCTTGCGTCCTGAGCGCTGGGAGTTACCGGCATGCACCACCATCGCCAGCTCCTCTCAGCGTTTTGCTCGGTTCGGTGTGTCTGGGGTGATGGGGGTCCTATGGAGAAACGAGGGCACAGGCTTGGGAGGGATTTGGCAAGGTAAAGTTCTTCTGCACAAGGGCGTGCTACGGACAGGCAGCCAGCTGAGCAAGTGTGTGGAGTGGGCTGTGTGCTCGGGTTCTGTCCCTGGTATGTCACTGCCCTTTGTTCTGAGTGGGTAGGATTTAGGCTCACGGTCTTAACCTGATTGGGGAGCTTGGAAGGGGCTAAGTCAACCAAAAGTAGGACACCTGGCCAAAGCAGGCACTTATAAGGAAAACAAAGGGTATGGCTTCAATAAACTAGTTTCTTGCAAAATGGTGGCTACTCTTAAAATGGTGGTATGTATGTTGAGCAACTACCTTGAAAAGAAAGGACTTTTTGAGGTGTTTTTTTTTTTTTTTTTTTTTTTTTTTTTTTTTTGCCAGTCCTGGGGCTTGAACTCAGGGCCTGAGCACTGTCCTTGGCTTCTTTTTGCTCAAGGCTAGCACTCTACCACCTGAGCCACAGCGCCACTTCCGGCTTTTTCTGTTTATGTGGTGCTGAGGAATCGAACCCAGGGCTTCATGCATGCCAGACAAGCACTCTACCACTAAGCCACATTCCCCAGCTGGAAAGAAAGGATTCTGACTGTGTGTGCTGGTCCTGGGGCTTGGACTCTGGGCCAGTTACTGTCCCCAAGCTTCTTTTGCTCAAGGCTGGTGCTCTACCACTTGAGCCACAGCGCCACTTGTTTTGTTTTATTTTCTGAGTAGTTTATTGGAAATAATAGTCTCACAGATTTTCCTGTCTGGGCTGGCTTTGAACCACAATCTTCGGATCTCGGCCTCCTGAGTAGCTAGGATTCCAGGCGTGAGCCACCAGTGCCTGGCAGATCATGACTTCTTCAGATCCCTTCTTCTTCACTGTCAAGGCAAGTACTACATGTTTTGTTTGTTTGTTTTGCCATTCCTGGGGCTTGAACTCAGGGCCTGAGCACTGTCCCTGGCTTCTTTTTGCTCAAGGCTAGCACTCTACCACTTCAGCCACAGCGCCACTTCTGGCCATTTTCTGTATATGTGGTGCTGAGGAATTGAACCCAGGGTTTCATGTATATGAGGCAAGCACTCTACCACTAAGCCACGTTCCCGGCCCAAGTACCACATTTTATATTACTGTAGGGTATCATTATTTCTAGGCCTGAAGAAGCCATTAGAAGGAACTCCCGAGGTCCTTCCAGATGAATCCCAGATGAATCAACTCTTCATTCCATCATTTTCTGTCCTAGGACCAGGTTTGTTTTGCCAGTCCCAGAGTATGAACTCAAGATCTGAGCACTGGTCCCTGAGTTTTTTGTTGTGGTTGTTTTTTTTGTTTTTTCTCTCAAAGCCAGCTTTCTACCACTTGCGCCACAGCTTACTTCAAGCTTTTTGGTGGTCACTGGACATAAGAGTCTCCTGGACTTTCTTGCCCAGGCTGGCTTCAAACTGTGATCCTCAGAGTTCAGCCTCCTGAGTAGCTAGGGTTACAGATGTGAACCACCCATATATGTCTTCTTCCCCCTGGAACATACTAGTACATTCCGAAGCTCTTTTGCTAGCTCTTTGACCTAGAAGCCTTGAGTAAGGGAAGAGGCAGGCCTCTAGTGGGGAGGAGATATCTGATTCTCATGAGGACCTTGTCTCTCTCCAGGTAATGGAAGGTAATGCTGCTTGTGTGTGTGTTGCCAGTCCTGGGCCTTGGACTCAGGGCCTGAGCACTGTCCCTGGCTTCTTTTTGCTCAAGGCTAGCACTCTGCCACTTGAGCCACAGCGCCACTTGTGGATTTTTCTGGTTAAGTGGTGCTGAGGAATCAAACCCAGGGCTTCATGCATGCTAGGCAAGCACTCTTCCGCTAAGCCTTTTAACTGCCATAAAAAAACTGAAAGTGGATCTGTGGCTCAAGTGGTAGAGTATTAGCTTTGAGTGAAAAAGCTAAGGGACAGTGCCTAGGCTCTGAGTTCAAGCTCCAGGACTCACCGAGAGAGAGAGAAAGAGAAGAGATCTCATTCACAAAGACTTCCTAGCAGGCTCTGAGTTGATTACTGGTTTGAGCTTGTTATTTTCTGCATGCTCTGTGTGTGTGTATGTATGTGTGTGTGTGTGTTAATGGGGATCGAACCCTAGGTTTTGTGCATTCTATGCAAGTACCATTAAGCTACACCCATGCCCTTGAACTTTTTACACTCTGTGTGTGTGTGTGTGTGTGTGTGTGTGTGTGTGTGTGCAGGTGCACCCATGCATACATGCATGCCATTCCTGGGGACTAACCTCAGGGGCTCCCACTCCCGCTTGTCCTTTCTGCTTAAGTCTAGCACTCCACCACTTGATCAATGCCTGGAGTCCAGCTTTTTGCTGGCTCATGTGAGATAAGAGTCTCTTAGAGGGACTGGGGATATGGCCTAGTGGCAACAGTGCTTGCCTCGTATACATGAAGCCCTGGGTTCGATTCCCCAGCACCACATATATAGAAAATGGCCACAAGTGGCACTGTGGCTCAAGTGGTAGAGTGCTAGCCTTGAGCAAAAAGAAGCCAGGGACAGTGCTCAGGCCCTGAGTTCAAGGCCCAGGACTGGCAAAAAAAAAAAAAAGAGTCTCTTAGACTTTTCTTCCCTAGGCTGTCTTCAAACCATAACTGATCCTCAGATCTCAGCCTCCTGAACAGCGAGTAAGATTCCAGGCATGAGCCCCCAGCGCCATAGTCCCTGAACTTTGATGACCGTTACCAGTCGCAGGGTGAATCTCGTGTGAGAAGAGAGTCTGCCTGCACCACAGCATCTGGGGCCTGAGTGTTTCCTCCCAGCGTCCCCCAAGGGAGCGCCTCAGGGGTTGTGCTGGTACCTGACCCCCATAACGGCATCCTCTCTAATGACACCCTGCCATCTGGCTGCCGAAGGATTCAATTCCAAAACCCCATCCCGAGAACCTCCTCCCCAGAAACATTTCTAGCAGCACCCTAGTGTAGGAAGCATCAGGAGCAGCTCCTTAGGCAAAGACGTGAGACCAGGTAGCTTATTTAGAAAGCGGCCTCACTTTGGCACCAGTGACTCACGCCTGGAATCCTAGGTAGTCAGGAGGATGAGATGTGAAGATCGTGGTTCCAAGCCAGCCCCGGCAGGAACGTCCATGAGACCTTTATTCAAATGGTGAAGCGCGAGCCTTGAGTACAAAAGCTCAGGGAAATCACTCAGGCCTCAAGTTCAAGGCCAAGGAACAGCACCCCCACCCCACCCTACCCCCCCAAAACTTGATCCTCAGATCTCAGCCTCCTGAGTAGCTAGGATCACAGGCGTGAGCCACCAGAGTTGGCCTTCCTTGCCTTCTTTTTTTTTTTTTTTTTTTTTTTTTTTTGGCCAGTCCTGGGCCTTGGACTCAGGGCCCGAGCACCGTCCCTGGCTTCTTCCCGCTCAAGGCTAGCACTCTGCCACTTGAGCCACAGCGCCGCTTCTGGCCGTTTTCTGTATATGTGGTGCTGGGGAATCGAACCTAGGGCCTCGTGTATCCGAGGCAGGCACTCTTGCCACTAGGCTATATCCCCAGCCCCAATTTTCATTTGTTTGTTTTGTTTTTTTGGCCAGTCCTGGGCCTTGGACTCAGGGCCTGAGCACTGTCCCTGGCTTCCTTTTGCTCAAGGCTAGCACTCTGCCACTTGAGCCACAGCGCCACTTCTGGCCATTTTCTGTATATGTGGTGCTGGGGAATCGAACCCAGGGCCTCATGTATACGAGGCAAGCTCTCTTGCCACTAGGCCATATCCCCAGCCCCCCTTGCCTTCTTTTGAGGCCTCATTCATCCCTGTTCTCGCCATTCATTCATCCACTTAGTCAACAAGCCTTGGGAGTGCATCCTGCCTACTTGAGGCGTGGGAGAGCTCAGTCAATGTCTGGTGGAGGCTGAATGGAATGGTGAGGGGTTGCTAGGTTACAAACTCTAGTGATGCTTTGAGAGGAGGAGGTAGGTGAGAGGAAAGTGTCTACACATTTTCATTCTGGATTGGGTTGAAATCCCACACTTCAGAATGGGGGATGCAGCTTGGGGGGACGGGGGAGGAGGGCAAGGCAGAGGAAGGACTGTAAGGCCGTTGCTGTGTTAGAATCCTTCCAGGGGCTGGGGATATAGCCTAGTGGCAAGAGTGCCTGCCTCGGATACACGAGGCCCTAGGTTCGATTCCCCAGCACCACATATACAGAAAACGGCCAGAAGCGGCGCTGTGGCTCAAGTGGCAGAGTGCTAGCCTTGAGCAAAAAGAAGCCAGGGACAGTGCTCAGGCCCTGAGTTCAAGGCCCAGGACTGGCCAAAAAAAAAAAAAAGAATCCTTCCAGTTTACAGGAGTGATTTTGCAAAATCCCTAGGAGAATATTTCATTCCTTCAAGTAGAGAATGACTGAATTAGAAGCTTTCTAATCGGAAATAATTATTAATCTCACGGACTTTTCTGTCCAGGCTGGCTTCAAACGGCAATCTTCAGACCTCAGCCTCTTGAGTACCTAGAATTACAGGCGTGAGCCACCAGCGCCCAACAGAAACTTTCTAAATAACAGCCATGAGAATTCTGAAGAGGCAGGCTCATGGTTGCAGTCTACTTAGAGCTGAGCACCTGTTGTCTTAGCTGTTCAAGAGGTTGGTATTTGTGGATTACAGTTCAAAGCCAGTCTAGACAAAAAAAAATAAATAAAAAATAGTGAGACTCTTTTTTATAATTCAACAGCAAAAGCCAGAAGTAGAGCTATGGCTCAAGTGGTAAAATGCCCACCATAAGTGAAGAAGCCCGAGACAGTGATTGCCTGTGTTTGAGCCTCAGGGCTGAGAGGTGCTGACTGGAGGAGAATGTAGCTCATAGTTTTAGGGAACTGCTGTTATTCAACACACACACACACACACACACACACACACACACACACACACACACACACAAAAGATCACCTGGAAAGGCTGTCGGCTGAGTATTGCAAGATCGTTTTTCCCCCCCTAGTCATGGGGCTTGAACTCTGGGCCTGGGCACTGTCCCTGAGCTCTTCAGCTCCAGGCTAGCACTCTACCACTTGAGCCAGAAGGCCACTTCCGGTTTTCTGGTGGTTAATTGGAGATGAATCTCAGGGACTTTCCTGCCTGGGCTGAGCTTTGAACCGAGGCGTGAGCCACTGATGGCCAGCTGCAAGATCTTCCTCTTCTAGTCCAGGAAAGAACAAAAGTCTAGGCTTTCGTGTGAAATTCCATTTTTGTTTGTTTGTTTGTTCTAGTACTGCAGGGTTTGAACTTAGGGCTTTGGTACCATCCTTGCCGTCCAGGCTGGTGGCCTTGAGCCACAGTGCCAATTCGAGCTTTTTGGTGGTTAATTGGAGTTTTTTTTTACAAAGCTAAAAGTGTTCTGCTTTGGTCATATATATATAATTTTTTTTTAACCTGTGCTGGTTGTGGGGCTTGAACTCTATCACTTGAGCCACAGCTCAATTTCCAGCTGTTTTTGGTGCTTACTTGGAGATGAGAGTCCCACAGACTGAGATCTTCAGATCTCAACCTCCTAAGTAGCTAGGATTATAAGCCTGAGCCACGGGCCTCCTGCTTGCTGCTACTTCTTGTAAGAAACAATGCCCTGTGTCTTGGATCTCTTCCAAGCACCACGCAGCGCTTCCTGGCACACAGCCTTTGGAGGAAGACTCCTCTCCTCTCAGCTTCCGCTGCGTACACACACGGTGTGTACACTCGCCTCGCAGGGCTGCCCTGGCTCAGGGCTTCCATCATTCATTTGTTTCTCCATCCATATCTGCTGCTGGACTCCCTCTCCGGTCTGTGAGCTTCTTGGAGAAAGTCTTAGGCTTCCCCCAGGATACAGAACTGATTGGAAATGTAAAGATATCTCAAAGGAGACTGCCTAGGGGAACTGACAATTGTAGAGGCTGAAAAGTCCCATGAAATGCTACCTGCAAGATGGAGATTTGGGCCAGGTGCCACTGGAAAATTGTCCTCCGGAAAAAAAGGTGGACACAGGCAGCTCTTACTCATAATCCCAGCTACTCAGGAGGCTGAGATCTGAGGATCATGGTTCAAAGCCAGCCAGGGCAGGAAACGTCCCTGAGACTCCTTTTTTTTTTTTTTCTTGTTCCCTTTTGACAGTCCCCAGGCCCAGTGCCTGGGCACTGTCCCTGACCTTCTTTTACTCAAAGCTAGTGCTCTACCACTTTGAGCCACAGCTCCACTTCTGGCTTTTTCTGAGCAGTTGATTGGAGATAAGAGTTCCACTGACTTTTCTGCCCAGGCTGGCTTCCAACCACAATCCTCAAATCTCAGCCTCCTGGGTAGCTAGGATTACAGATGTGAACCTCTAGCACTTAGGTTTCCAGAGACTCTTGCCTCTAATTAACATAACAAAACCTGTGTGAAGTGGCCTGGTGCTGGTGGTTTAGGCCTGTTCTCCCGGGGTACAGGAGGGGAGATGGAGGATCAAGGTTTGAAGCCAGCCTAGGCAGGAAAGTCCTCGAAGCTCTTAACCTCGAATAAATACCTAAAAGCTGCACGTGGAGCTGTGGCTCAAAGTGATAGAGCTCTAGTCTTGAGCAAAAAACCCAAGGACAGTGCCCAGGCTCTGAGCTCCAACTCCTGGACAGGGGTAAAAACAAAACAAAACAACTTCAGTGGATCTCCAAGGACAGAATGCTAGACTTGAGCAAAAGAGGTCAAGGATGACAGCCAAGCCACAAGTTCAATCCCCGGGACCAAGACAAAAACAACACCAAAAGGTAAAGACTTTGGGTGATTTAGTGCAAGTCCCAAGGCTCTGGTAGAACCTGGGAAGCCGGTGGTGTAATTCTTTCTGAAGCTGAAGTCCTAAGCCCCCAGGGGCCATTGCTGCAAGTCCCAGAGTCCTAAGGGCAGAAAGCCTTTCCTGTTCGCGTCTGAGGCTGGAAGGTCAGCGCGCTCCTGCTGGAGGAGACAGTAAAAGGGGATCGTGTTGTTCGTTTTCAAGATGAGGTCTGACTATGCGGAAAAGGCTGTCCTCAGGCTTGTGGTCCTACTGCCTCAGCCGCTTGAGTGCTACAATTCCAGGTGTCCACCACTGTGTGTGGCTGAAAAGAGGGCACTCGCCCACCTCTGCCATGCTTCTTCCCCTGATGAGCGGGCGGAGGGGATTCTGGCCCACTCAGTCCACCTTAGGCATCTGAAGACCCCTTACCAACAAGAAATGCTGTCTTAACAGGTCTGCAGATAACTCTAAATCCAGTCTGTTTCTATTTGACCCATGAAACATAAATATTCCCAGGGAGGCCTCTGGGGCACACAGGCCTGGGAAGTAAATTCTTTTTTTTTTTTTTTTTTTGCCAGTACTGGAGCTTGAACTCAGGGCCTGAGCACTGTCCCTGGCTTCTTTTTGCTCAAGGCTAGCACTTTGCCACTTGAGCCACAGCGCCACTTCTGGCCTTTTCTATATATGTGGTGCTGAGGCATCAAACCCAGGGCTTCATGTATACGAGGCAAGCACTCTACCACTAAGCCGTATTCTCAGCCCCAAATGCTCATGAATGCTGGGCATCAGTGGCTCATGCTTGTAATCCTGGCTCGTCAGGAGTCAGAGATCTGAAGAATCAGGGTTCGAAGCCAGCCTGGGCAGTAAAATCTGTGCGACTCCAATAAACTCTCCCCCAAAAAGCCAACAGTAGAGCTGTGGTTCAAGTGATAGAGCACTAGCCTTGAGCAAAAAAGCTTAGGAACAGTGTCCAATCCCTGAGTTCAAGGTCCAGGGCTGGCGTGCGCGCGCGTGCGCACACACACACACACACACACACACACACACACACACACATACGCGCCCAGGCAGTCTTATGACCGGGAGGAAGGGAATGAACTTGCTATTCTGTAGGTATTGCAAGAGCAAGTGAGCTGACCACCACCAAAATGAGAGACTGCGCCAAGTGTCCTGGGTGACATCTGGGCCTCCAGGCAATGCTCCCCGTGTCTGACTATTTGTTGTTGGTGGTGGTGGTCATGGGGGCTTGAACTCAAGCCCTGGGCATCCTCTCTTAGCTTGGTTTGCTCAAGGGTAGCTAGCCCTCTACCACTTAACCCCTACTTAATCCACAACTCCATTTCTAGCTTTTTGGTGGTTAATTGGAGAGAAGATTTTCCTGCATGGGCTGGCTTTGAACCGTGATCGTGTGATCTCAGCCTCCTGAGTAATTAAGGTTACATGCATGCACCAGGATCTGTGTGTGTGTGTGTGTGTGTGTGTGTGTGTGTGTGTGTATGTGTCCTAGGACCTTGAACACCCTAGGCATCTGCTTTATCACTAAGCTATGTGAGGTCCTTTTTTTTTTTTTTGAGGAAAGGGAATTCAATGGCACAGAATTTACAAAAACACCAAATACAACCCCAAACTCCTGCCATTGAACGGGAGTTAGGAGCCTAAAGTGTTGCTGGGTTGCTATGGCAACTAAAATTTGCTAGTGATCAGACCTTGGGGGGGGGAGAGAGAGAGAGAGAGAGAGAGAGAGAGAGAGAGAGAGAGAGAGAGAGAGAGAGAGAGAGAACTGAACCCTACAATCTATTCCCGGGTTTATCTATTAAGCAAAGCCCTGGGTATTTGAGGAAGGATTCTGGGGAGGAAGCTAGGTAGCTCCCTTTAATCCAGGGGCCTTGAGGTCCCGAGCGTTGCTTCGGCAAAGGCGGACCCCCTGTGACTGGCGCAGGTCAGCTCTGTCCTGACCTGCAGGGTTTTGCCCGCCCTTGGCTGGACTCCTGCAAACCTGCAGAAAGGAGCTTGGGGTCTCCTTCCCGACAACCCAGTCCAGCCTGCCCCGGGAGATTGCTATGTCATAATGAGCAGAAGAACCACCTCTGTTTGGTGGCTTGTTTCTACTTTTCCTCCTTTTGTACTCAGAATTCTTTCTTTCTGTTTCGTACCCTGGGCTATTTTTTTTTCCCTCTTCCACAGCTCTCCTCATCTGCTTACTCTATGAAAGGCTATATCACAAGAAGACAGAAGGACCCATAATCGTAACCCACCTACATGACATCCTGTGGGGCTGGTCGATGGTGAGCACATAAGTATCATGTTGAGACCAGCCCATGGGTCGAATGAGACCTCATCTCTCTGACCTACTAAGATCTTTCTTTCTCTTTCCCTTCCTTCCTTCCTTCCTTCCTTCCTTCCTTCCTTCCTTCCTTCCTTCCTTCCTTCCTTCCTTTTGTCGCTCCTGGGCTTGGGCACTGCCCTGACTTCTTTCACCCAGGGCTAGCACAGTTTTGAGCCACAGCTCCGCTTCGTTTTTTTTTGTTTTTTTGTTTTTTTTTTCCCAGTCCTGGTCCTTGAACTCAGGGCCTGAGCACTGTCCCTGGCTTCTTTTTGCTCAAGGCTAGCACTCTACCACTTGAGCCACAGCGCCACTTCTGGCCATTTTCTGTATATGTGGTGCTGGGGAATCGAACCCAGGGCCTCACGTATACGAGACAAGCACTCTTGCCTCTAGGCCATATTCCCAGCCCTCTTTCTTTCTTTCTTTCTTTCTTTCTTTCTTTCTTTCTTTCTTTCTTTCTTTCTTTCTTTCTTCCTTCCTTCCTTCCTTCCTTCCTTCCTTCCTTCCTTTCTTTCTTTCTTCCTTTCTTTCTTTGCCAGTCCTGGGGCTTGAACTCAGGGCCTGGGTGCTGTCCTGAGCTTCTTTTGCTCAAGGCTAGCACTCTGCCACTTGAGCCACAGCGCCACTTCTGGCCATTTTCTATATATGTGGTTCTGGGGAATCGAACCCAGGGCTTCATACATGCTAGACAAGCACTCTACTACTAAGTCACATTCCCAGCCTGGACTGAGTTCTGATGTTGGCTGTTCATGGGTGACGTTGATCAACTGTTGAATATTCCTAATGTGATGAAGTTTAGAAGCAGGTATTATGAATATGTGAATGTATATATGTCTGTGTAGTATATGTACATGTGGTATGTGTAGATATCAGATCCCAGAAATTCTTCTCAGAACATTCCAGCCCAAATCAGAATGTCATGCTCAAGATATCCCGTTTATTTCCTAAAAAAAAAAACTATGATTTAGGGGCTGGGAATATGGCCTAGTGGCAAGAGCACTTGCCTCCTACACATGAAGCTCTCGGTTCAATTCCCCAGCACCACATATATAGAAAACGGCCAGAGGGGGCGCTGTGGCTCAGGTGGCAGAGTGCTAGCCTTGAGCAGGAAGAAGCCAGGGACAGTGCTCAGGCCCTGAGTCCAAGGCTCAGGACTGGACAAAAAAACAAACAAACCAAAAAAAAACACTATGATTTAGCTGAGCACTGACTGTTCGTGCCTGTAATTCTGTTTCTCGGGAAGCTGAGATCTCAGGATCAAGGAAAGCCAGCCGAGCAGTAAACTCCATAAGACTGTTATCTCCAATTAAGGACCTGAAAGCCAGAAGTAAAGCTGGAGCTGTGAATCAAGTGATAGAGCACTGGCCTTGAACAAAAAAGCTCAGGGACAGCACCCAGGCTCCAAGTTCAGGACACGGGACCCAGAGCTGGCAAC
This sequence comes from Perognathus longimembris pacificus, assembly GCF_023159225.1. NCBI lineage: Eukaryota > Metazoa > Chordata > Mammalia > Rodentia > Heteromyidae > Perognathus > Perognathus longimembris. The sequence goes on along the minus strand of NC_063161.1, from coordinate 5,753,207 downwards.
AGAACAAAGCAAAGAGTAGAACAAAATAAAACTATGATTTAATTTATTAATTTTTGTTTTCACTGTAAACTACTATTACAATTTAGAGAATTTGGTAGCATAACTATTAGTACCTTAATGCTTGTTTATTTCTGGGTTTTTTTTGTTTGTTTGTTTGTTTTGAAATAGAGTTTCTGTAGCCCAGACTGGCCTAGGTACTGTCCCTGAGCTTTTTGGCTTAAGGCCAGTTCTCTACCACTTGAGCTACAGCTCCACTTCCAGTTTTTTGTGATTAAATGGCTATAAGAGTCTCATGGATTTTCCTGCCCAAGCTGGCTTCAAAATATGACCCTTGGGGCTGGGGATATGACCTAGTGGCAACAGTGCTTGCCTCGTATACATGAGGCCCTGGGTTCAATTCCCCAGCACCACATATACAGAAAATGGCCAGAAGTGGCGCTGTGATTCAAGTGGCAGAGTGCTAGCCTTGAGCAAAGAGAAGCCAGGGACAGTGCTCAGGCCCTGAGTCCACGCCCCAGGATTGGCCAAAAAAAAAAAAAAATGACCCTTAGAGTAGTTAGGATTACAGGCACGAGCCACTGGCACCTAGCTTGAGCTCTAACTTTTTTGTTTGTGTCAGTTGTGGGGTTTGAACTCTGAGCCTAGGCCCTGTCTCTGAGCTCTTCAGCTCAAGGCTAGTGCTCTAGCTGTTGAGCCACAGCACCACTTCCAGTTTTCTGGTTGTTAATTGAAGATAAGAGTCTCAGACTTTCCTGCTCAGGCCGGCTTTGAACCTGGATCCTCAGATCTCAGCCTCCTGAGTAGCTAGGATTATAAGTGTGATCCACCAGCGTTTGGCAGGCTCTAGCTTTTGGTTTTTCGGTTGTCTCATTTCAACCCGAATGCTGAGATTCCAGATGTGTCCCACTATGTCTGGCTCATTTTACTTGTTTTTAACTTTTCTGTTCCTGGGATGGAACCCAGCATGTTGCACTTGCTAGGCAAGCACTTTGCCACCGAGCTACATCCCAGCCCCTTTTCGTCTTTTTGTCATATGTACAAGCACTGTGGCTTAAACTCAAGGCTTCGTGCTTTTTGCTTGCTTCGCTTTTGTGCTCAAGGTTGGCATTCCACCACTTGAGCCGCAGCTCCACCTCCAGCATTTTGGTGGTTCATTGAAGAATCTCATGGATTTTTCTTGCCCAGACTGGCTTTGAACCTCTGTCTTCAAATCTCAGCCTCCTGAGTAGTTAGGTGAGCCACCTGTGCCTGGCTCCATCCATAATTTTAAATACAGTTGGCCAACTGTTGGAATGGGAGGGAAGCCTGGGTAACACAGCGTGGGTATGGTATTGAATGTCTCCCGCCCTGCCCTAGCCACTCCTCACTTTTGCTCCTCAGGTCATAAGATAAAGATATTTGTTTGTGCCCATTCTGTTGCATGAACTCAGGGCCTGAGTGTTGTCCTTGAACTGCTTAAGTCTAGCACTCTATCGCTTGACTTCCAGATTTAGGGTGGTTAATTGGAGATAAGAGCCTCATACAGTTTCCTGCCCCTGTTGACTTTGAACATCAATCCTCAGATCTCAGCCTCCTGAGTAGCTAGGATTAGTGTTGTGAGCCAACAGCACCCAATAAAGTAGAGATTTTAACTACAATGACCTACTAATTATCAATATTTTCAGGGTATTTGTTTATTTTGGCCTGAGACTGGACTCAAACTCAGAATGTAACACTTTTGCTCCTTGGCTAGTTCTCTACCGGCTAAGCCCGCACCTCCAACTCTTGAAAGATATTCATTTGACTTTAAAGGAAGATATAGTTTATAATGTCAATATAAAGATTTAAGTTCTAAAATTGATTTCTGTTGTAACCAGAGACTATAAAGCAACAGCCAGGCCCTGCGGATCACCTCTGTAATCTCAGTTTCTTGGGAAGTTGAAGTAGAAGGATTGAGATCCAAAGCCAGCCAGGGCAAGAGTGGAAGAAGACCCTATGGGAGAAATAACTCCAGCAGAAAGGGCTGGAGGCACAACTCAAGTGACCGAGTGTATCCCTAGCTAGCCCAAAGCCCTGAGTTCAAACCCAAATATCACCAAAAAAAGCAACAACAGCAACAACAACAACAGGGAAGAAATTATAAAGCAATCGAAACAACTGAAAGCTAATGATTAGAAAACAGCTAATTACATGATGGCATATATGCTATCTTCTCAGAATACTGAGCAGCCAGTGGGAACAGGGAATCACTAAGACTATAGCCCAACATGAAACCCCACCATGACCCTGTGTGAGAGTAGAACTAGAGCCCTGTGATTATTTCACGTGATGCCTGGTACCCAGGAGATGCTCCGTAAGTGGTATGTATTTTTTATGATTAATTACACAGAGTACTCTACAAATTATCTTTTGAAATATTAAACATTTACATTGTAAGTTTTTAAAAAATTGTTATTGCTATTATTATTTATTTTTGTTGGTTGTGGAGCTGGAACTCACACAGTCTCTGAGCTCTTTTGCTTAAGTCTAACCCTCTACCACTTTGAGCCACAGCTCCACTTCCGGTTTCCTGGTAATTAATTGAAGATAAGAGTCTCTAGAACTTTTTCTACCTGGGTTAACTCTGTTTTTGTTTTTTGTTTTTGTTGCCAGTCCTGGGGCTTGAACTCAGGGCCTGAGCACTATCCTTGGCTTCTTTTTGCTCAAGGCTAGCACTCTGCCTCTTAAGCCACAGCGCCACTTCTGGCTTTTTCTATATATGTAGTGCTTGGGGAATCGAACCCAGGGCTTCATGTATATGAGGCAAGGACTTTACCACTAGGCCATATTCCCAGCCCCCTGGGTTAACTCTGAACTGCTATTCTCAAATCTCAGCCTCTAGAGTAACTGGGATTACAGGTGTGAGCCACCAGTGCCCAGCTCACTTCAGGTTTGTTTGGTACTTAATTGAAGATAAGAGTCTCATAGAATTTCCTGCCTGGGCTGGCTTTGAACCTTGAGCCTCAGATCTCAGCCTCCGGAAGTTAGGATTACAGAAGTGGCTGGGCACTAGTGGCTCACGCCTGTAATCCTAGCTACACAAGAGGCAGAGATGTGAGGATTCTGGTTCAAAGCAAGCTGAGGCAGAAAAGTCACCTTGAGACTCTTTTTTTTTTTTTGGCCAGTCCTGGGGCTTGAACTCAGGGCCTGAGCACTGTCCCTGGCTTCTTTTTTTTGCTCAAGGCTAGCACTCTACCTCTTGAACCACAGCGCCACTTCCGGCTTTTTCTGTTTGTGTGGTGCTGAGGAATCGAACCCAGGGCTTCATGCATGCTAGGCAAGCACTCTACCGCTAGACCATATTCTCAGCCCACCTTGAGACTCTTATCTCCAATGAACCACTAAAAAACTGAAAGCGGTGCTGTGCTCAAAGTGGTAGAGCGCTAGCCTTGAACACAAAGAGGCTCAGGGACAGCACCCAGGCCCTGAGTTTAAGCCCCCCCACCCCCCGGGGGGGTGGTGCTTCTCATGTATGAATTTTGAATATATAACCCCCCCAATACCTTCTCTTGTCCTCTCTCCCCTTCTTGCTGGTCTCCTCCTTCCCTTCTCTTCCTCATTCTACTTTCATATCTTATCTTTTTATGTATTTATTTATCTTTAGATTTAGATAGTGCATGTGAGAGAAAGCTTTCTATGTTTGTCCTTCTAAATCTGAGTTGTTTCTCAAGATGATCTCCAGTTCCTGCAAACATGTTTATGGGGGGGAGAGGTGCTTGAAGGCTAGTCTCTACCACTGGAGCCACAGCTTCTGGCTTTGTTTTGTTTTTGGTTAATTGGACCTAAGAGTCTCCTTTACTTTACTGCCCTGGCTGGCTTTGAACCATCATCCTCAGATCTCAGTCTCCTGAGTAGCTAGGATTGTATGCGTGAGCCATTTTTGTGCCCAGTAGTTTGCTGACTTGTACTTGTTGTTTATGACTCTAATGGCAAAATAGTAGTGACTACTCTTCTGGTTTCTGATACAGATTATATTAAAGGTTAAAATGCTATTAAAGACATTTTCTGGGTGAATCACATGGGAGCAAAGTAAACACATGGATGAACAGCCTGGAATCCCCTCTCGTCAGACAAAAGAGAATTCCAGTATTTTTCTCTGCAGTCCTGTAGGGAACGTATCCTCTGGCAGTGTTTCCTATTCTTCTTGGCTCAGATTTCCCCGGCTTTGGCCTAGTGGCTGAAGACGGCTGGATGTGGCTGGCCAGGGGGCGGGCCTGGGCTGGGAGCATGCGCCCTGAGCATTAGTGGAATCTGGATTAGTCCGGGCTGGTTCACTCTGTTTCCCCCAGTGAGGATGAGACGAATGTGGGAGACACTGAGAGCCCCGGGCCTGCTGGTTCCCCCAATAAGCCAGGAGTTTTATTTCAAACCATCCCTCACCCCTGGTTTCCAGCGTGGCCTCTGCACTCAGCCTACCCTGGTGAGTCCTCACTGCTGGTGTCGACAGTCTACCTGTTAGATAAGGAATGATCAACAGCTGCGTGCTGCTGCCTCACACTTGTAATCCTAGCTACTCAGGAGGCTGAGATTTAAGGATTCAGGTTCAAAGCCAGCGAGGGCTGAAAAGTCCATGAGACTCTCATCTCCAATTAACCACCAGAAAACCAGAAGTGGAGCTGTGGCTCAACGTGGTAGACCACTGTAGCCTTGAGCAGAAGAGCTGAGGGACAGTGCTCAGGCTTCACGTTCAAGCCCCACAACTGATGAGAGAGAGAGAGAAAGAGAGAGAGAGAAACAGAGACAGAGAGACAGAGAGAGACAGAGACAAAGACAGAGACAAAATAGCCTGATACTGGTGGGTGGCTCTTGCCTATAATTCTAGCTACTCAGGAGATCAGGTTTGAAGCCAGCCCAGTACAGAAAAGTCTGTGACACACTTATCTCCAATGAACCAGCAAAAAAAAAAAAAAAAAAGTAAAGGGTTGAGGCTGGGAATATGGCCTAGTGGCAACAGTGCTTGCCTCGTATACATGAAGCCCTGGGTTCAATTCCTCAGCACCACATACATAGAAAAAGCCAGAAGTGGCGCTGTGGCTCAAGTGGCAGAGTGCTAGCCTTGAGCAAAAAGAAGCCAGGGACAGTGCTCAGGCTCTGAGTTCAAGCCCCAGGACTGGCAGAAAAAAAAAAAAGTAAAAAAGTAAAGGGTTGACATTGTCCAAAAAGAAATGTGCTCTGGGCTGGGAATGTATGTTTGCCTAGCATGCATGAAGCTCTGGGTTCTATTCATGGGTACCACATAAATAGAAAAGGCTGGAGATGGTGCTGTGGCTCACGCGGTAGAGCGCTAGCCTTGAGCAGAAGAAGCTCATGGACGGTGCCCAGGCCCTGAGTTCAAGCCCCACAACCAATGAAAATAAAAATAAAAATGTTCAGCAAGGATTCACAATCAAACACAAAGCCACCCCAAGTGTGAAAGTACTGGGTGGGACCTACAGTTCCTGTGCCCCCCCATCCCTCCGCCCCCTCAAAGACCTGGTTGTCACCAGGGATGAGCTGCCCTGCCCCCCTCCCCCCCCACTCTTGGAGTGGAGGGCAGCTGCTCCAGGGTAAACAGACCTAACCCCAACATGAGGGTCTTGTCTGGGGTGGCCCAGTGCCCTTGTTCCTTAGGGTCAAGGGGGTGACCCTCTTGCCAGTCCCAAAGCCAACACAAGCTAAAGAGGAAGTAGGGGTGAGCCCAGCCCAGGGGCACAGGGACAGCTGTCCTCCGCTATCAAACGGAGCCTCTGGGCGCCTGGCTGGTGCTGCCCAGCTGCTTTTAAACTTGGCAACATGTTTCCAAGGTGAGCCCTGTCCTTACACACATCACTGCTTCAGTACTTCATTCTGTTCTTTTTCCTTTTTGTTTATTTCTTTTTTTTTTATTTTGCCAGTCCTGGGGCTTGGACTCAGGGCCTGAGCACTGTCCCTGGCTTCTTTTTGCTCAAGGCTAGCACTCTGCCACTTGAGCCACAGTGCAACTTCTGGCCGTTTTCTGTATATGTGGTGCTGAGGAATCGAACCCAGGGCTTCCTGCTTGCGAGGCAAGCACTCTACCGCTAAGCCACATTCCCAGCCCTCTTTTTTATTTTTATTTTTGCCAGTCCTAGAGCTTGAACTCAGGGCAGGGCCTGGGCACTGTCCCTGAGCCTATTTGTGCTCAAGACTAGCACTCTACCACTTGAGCCATTAGTGCCACTTCCAGTTTTTTGAGTGATTGGAGATGAGTCTCACAGACTTTCTTACCCAGGCTGGCGGCTGGCTTTTTTTTTTTCTTTCTTTCTTTTTTCTTTTTTGCCAGTTCTGGGGCTTGAACTCAGGGCCTGAGCACTGTCCCTGGCTTCTTTTTGCTCAAGGCTAGCACTCTGCCACTTGAGCCACAGCACCACTTCTGGCTTTTTCTATATATGTGGTGCTGAGGAATTGAACCCAGGGCTTCATGTATATGAGATGAGCACTTTACCACTAGGCCATATTCCCAGCCCCCAGGCTGGCTTTAAACCAGGATCCTCAATTCTCAGTAGCTAGGATTATAGGCATGAGCCACCAGCGCCTGGCTCTTTTATTTTTGTTTTTGGTACCAGCATCAGGATTTTGTATGTGGGTTCATGCTTGCCAGTCTTCAGGCTTGAACTCAGCGCCTGGCTGTTGTCCCTGAACTCTTTCGCTCAGGGCTAGCACTCTACCCTTTGAGCCAGAGTTACACTTCCAGTTTTCCCGTGGTTCACTGAAGAGTCTCAAACTTTCTTGCTCCAGCTGGCTTCAAACTGCTATCCCTCAGATCTGAGCCTCGTGGATTGTTCGGATTACAGGTGTGAGCCCCCAGCACCCCCAGCTAAGCACCAGAATTGAAATTCAGGTCCTTGTGCTTATTTGGCCGGCTTGCTTGGCCAGTGTTCAACCACTTGAGCCTGAGCCATGTTTTCAGTCCATGCATCACAAATTTGATTACTTTAGATCTCACCATATACCCTAGGTTAACCTCGAACTGGTTTTGTTGTCGTTTTTGTGGGGTTACAGTTATGTACGTCAGACAATAAGGACATTTCTTTTTGGATGTTCACCCTTCCCCTTGAACTCTCCTAGTTTTTCCTTCCTGTCCTCACCCACAAGTATAGTTCATTTTCCACATAGTGCTAGTGACTATCATTGCTGCATTCATTCACCCTTTGTCCCTCCATTTTTGTGTCCCCCGCCAAAACGGATAATTGTGTTTTTTTGTGCTAGTACTAGGGCTTGAACTCCGGGCCTGGGTACTCTCCCTGAGCTTTTTCTGCTCTAGGCTGAGCAACAGCTTCACGTCTGGCATTTTGGTGGTTAACTGGAGATTAGTCTCGTGGACTTTCCTACCTAGGCTGGCTTTGAACATCAGTCCTCAAGTCTCAGCCTCCTGATTAGCTAGGATGACAGGCGTGAGCCCTAGTGCCCAGTTCCTTTTCTCCATTTTCAAAGCCAGCTAGCTTCTCAAGTTTTCCATTTCCTTCTTCCTCTGGCCTAAGGCCAGGTCTTCCCGCCCTCTTAGAAGGACCTCTAATTACAGCAGACCCACCCACATAATCCAGGATAATCTTCCCATCTTGATGTTCTTAACTTAATCACATTTGCAAAATCCCTTTGCCAGTGTAAATGAACACTCATCAGGTTTGTAGATTAGGATATGGATCCTTTTTGGTTTGTAGTTTGGGTTTTAAATTATTAAGGAGTTGTAGGAAGAGGTGATACTTCCATAAGTCTTGAACAATGTCCCCCCCACCCCTTCATGTTCCCTACTCCCATCACGCCCACAAGCTGCCCAGTTCATTTTTTACATTTTCTATATTAAGTACCATTACGGAATTACAGCATTGGTTCATCCTTCCTCCCTCCGTTTCTGTGTCCCCCTGGTTGTTGTTTTTGAGACATGGTAGCTCAAGCCAATATAGAATATCTGTACAACTTCTGCTTCAGCCTTTTGAGTATTTGGATTATAGGCATGCATTACTATTCCCACCAAGACAAGGATTTTTTTTTTTGGAGGGGGGGGATGGTGTGGCTTGAACTCAGGGCCTGGGTGCCATCCCTGAGTTTTCCACTCAAGACTAGAGCTCTTGGGCTGGGAATATGGCCTAGTGACAAGAGTGCTCACCTCGTATACATGAAGCCCTGGGTTCAATTCCCCAGCACCCCATATATAGAAACGGCTGGAAGTGGCGCTGTGGCTCAAGTGGTAGAGTGCTAGCCTTGAGCATAAAGAAGCCAGGGACAGTGCTCAGGCCCTGAGTTCAAGGCCCAGGACTGGCCAAATAAAAAAAAGACTAGGCTCCACTTCCGATTTTTTGGTGATTAACTGGAGATAAGAGTCACAGACTTTGCTGCTCACACAGGCTTTGAAACTATATCCTCAGATCTCAGCCTCCTTAGTAGCTAGGATTACAGGTGTGAGCCACCAGTGCCTGGAGGAGACACACACACATACAAACACACACACAGAGAAACACACACACACACACACACATTTTTTTTTTTTTTTGGTGCCATTCCTGGGACTTGAACTCTGGGCCTGGATACTGTTCCTGAGTTTTTGTGCTCAAGGTTAGGGCTCTAGCACTTAAGCTGCAGCTCCACTTCTGTGGTTTTTTTTTATTTTGGTAGTTTTTAATGGAGATAAGAATCTCAAGGACTATCCTGCCCTGGCTGGCTTCAAACCTTGATCCTCAGATCTCAGCCTCTTGAGTAGCCAGGATTACAGTCATGAGTCACTGGTACCAGGCTAAGACAAGGATGGCTTTAGGGAGTTATGACAACATACCACAGCTGGTATTGATTCTTTGGATGACTGGTTAAATTTGACAGTCAGGCTGGGTCTGGACACTGTGGGAAGATTTCAAATGAGTAATCAGCCTGTTTAGATTTTCAGTATTTTTGTCAGTTTTAGTAATGTCTTTCTAGAATTCATCTATTTCATCTAAATAACAATATAGTTATAGTATTCACTTTTTATTTTTTGTACACTCCTTTAAATTTCTCTTTGTTTCTTAGTCCATTTCCTGTAACTATAGCAAAATTCTTGAGACTAGGTAATTTGTTATTCTTTTGAATTCAATTTATTTTCTTACAGGATACATAGAAGCAGTTCATATTAATAGCTTACCATGCAATACTGTGATACGTGTTTCTATTGTGTAATGTTTAAAGAGGAAAACACACCTCCTTAAACTGTTATTTGTTTGTTTTCTGGGTTCTGGGTATTGAACCTAGGGGCTTATGCCTGACACATGGGTAGCTAGTGCTAGATCACTTGAGCAATGCCCCCAGCCTGCATCTTCCTTCCTTCCTTCCTTTTTGCCCCCTTGCTTTTCTTCCTTCTTTCCTTTCCTTTGACTTCAGTTCCTTAAGCTTGTTCATCTGGTGGTCTACCACTTTAGCTATGCCTCCAGGCCAACTTCTTAATTTTTTTTTTTCCAGCCATGAGGCTTGACCTTAGGGACTAGGCCCTGTCCCTGAGCTCTTTTTGCTCAAGGCTAGGCTATCACACTACCAGTTTGAACCACAGTCCAACTTCCAGTTTTCTGGTGGTTAACTGGAGATAAGTCTCACAGACTTTCCTTGAGCTGACTTTGAACCACCATCCTCAGATCTCAACCTCTGAGTCGCTAGGATTACAGGTATGAGCCATAGGCACCCAGCTTGTGCGCTCTTTCTCTCTCTCTCTCTCTCTCTCTCTCTCTCTCTCTCGCTCTCTCTCTCTCCCTCTCCCTCTCTCCCTCCCTCCTTTCTTCCTTCTTCCCCCTCTCTTTCTTTCTCTCTCTTTGCTGTTCTTGGGGCTTGAACTCTAGGGTCTGGACACTAACCCTTGAGGTTTTTTGCTCGAGGCTATCTCTCTACTACTTGAGCCACAGTTCCACTTCCAGCTTTTTGCTGGTTACTTGGAGACAAGAGTCTTGTGGGCTTTCCTGCCTGGGCTGGCTTTGAACTTTGATCCTCAGATCTCAGCCTCTTGAGTAGCTAGGATTACAGGCGTGAGTCTGTGGCACTAGGCTTAAACAACTTTGTAATGGCGCCCAGAGATTCTGCCTCTCTGTATTAACATCCTTGTCCAGCCCTTAGCCTGGCTGAAATTATGAATTCACTTTCCAGGAACAAAAAGCAGGACATAGGATGTTACCTCCAAGTAGGTTGCGGCCAGGTGACCATGCCTGTAATCCTAGGAACTCAGGAAGCTGAGATCTGAGGATCATGATTCAAAACCAGCCTGAGCAGGAACATCTGTGAGATTCTTAAGTCTCCTTATCCACCAAACGCTGGAAATGGATCTGTGGCTCAAGTGGTAGTGCCCTAGCTTTGAGCAGAAAAGCTCAGGATAGACAGTGCCCAGGGCCTGAGTTCAAGCCCTCTAAGTAGCACCAAAAAAAAAAAAAAGAGTAGGTTGTAAATGATGATGGCTTTGGTCTTTGGTCTTGGGGACGCGCCCTCCCACTTTCTCTTGAATCACACATTCTGGAGTAATCTAGCTGCTGTGACCCTAGACATAGCTCAAGCCTATCTATCAGCACAAGTCGTAGCTGTATCACTTCTGAGTTACCAAAGGGCAAACTCGCCTTATCACCAAAGAATTTCATTTTCCTGCAACTTTACAGTCATAAAAATATATATACAATTTCCTTTCACTGATAGGAATTTTCTCTGTTCCCTAAGAAATGAGAAAGATTACCTGGACTTTTGGTCTCAGCAAGATATTTGCTTTCTTACTGGTTATTTTAATTTTTCTTTGTAAAAGCAATTAAATGGGTCTGGGAATATGGCCTAGTGGTAGAGTGCTTGCCTTGCATACATGAAGCCCTGAGTTCGATTCCTCAGCACCACATATTTAGAAAAAGCCAGAAGTGGTGCTGTGGCTCAAGTGGTAAAGTACTACCCTTGAGTGCTCAGGCCCTGAGTTCAAGCCCTGTGACTGGCAAAAAAAACCACACAAAACAATTAATTGTGAGGGCTGGGAATATGGCCTAGTGGCAAGAGTGCTTGACTTGTATACATGAAGCCCTGGGTTCGATTCCCCAGTACCACATATATAGAAAATGGCCAGAAGTGGCGCTGTGGCTCAAGTGGCAGAGTGCTAGCCTTGAGCAAAAAGAAGCCAGGGACAGTGCTCAGGCCCTGAGTCCAAAGCCCCAGGACTGGCCAAAAAAAACCAAAAAAAAAAAAAACAAAAAAAAAAAAAAACCCACAATTAATTGTTTCCCTCTGCGTTACCAGGGAAGGGTGGCTATCTTTGTGTTGCTATAACAAAATACCATGTTATGAAGGTACATTAAAAAAAAACCAAACAGATTTTTTTGTACTTCTCTAGAGTCTGGGAGTTCAAGATGAAGGGGTTGCATTAAGATGTGCGTGTGTCACAGCGCCATTTCTGGCCATTTCCTATATATGTGGTGCTGGGGAATCGAACCCAGGGCTTCCTGTATAGGAGGTGAGCACTCTTGCCACTAGGCCATATTCCCAGCCCCTCCCTGAGCTTCTTTTGCTCAAGGCTAGCACTGTACCACTTGAGCCACAGTGCCATTTCTGGCTTTTTCTGTGTCTGTGGTACTGAAGAATCGAACCCAGGGCTTCATGCGTGCGAGGCGAGCACTCTACCACTAAGCCACGTTCCCAGCCCCTCCTTTGGCAGTTCTATCCATTTCTACGGCTACTTTATTATTTCACTCTCCCCACCTCTGGCGTGGACTATTCTCACCTTGAAACTACTCCTTTCCTTCTTCCTTGTCCTTCCTGGTGCTCTGAATTTCCGTGTCGGGTGACTGCTCCTCCAAAGGCTGGGTCACAGTGCCGGAGCTGTCGTGGGAACCGGCCTCCCCCTTCCCACTGGCCACTGCGAACTCCATCCTCACCTTCCTGAGCCCTGCTTGAGCCACCTCCGGCCACATCCACAGTGTTTCTCATTCAAGCCAGCACGTTAACAATCTCTGAATTGGAACCCCATGGGTTGTGAGTGGGCGGATATGTCCTGAGCACTAGCTTAGAGGAAGCGTGTGTTCAAGAGTATAGACACGTGTGTGGGTATGGGTGGCCCACGCCTGTTATCCTAGCTACTCATAGGAGGAGCTCCGCTGGCCTGGGCAGGAAAGTCCAGGATACTCTTTCTTTCTTTCTTTTTTGGCTTGTCCTGGGCCTTGAACTCAGGGCCTGAGCACTGTCCCTGGCTTCTTTTTGCTCAAGGCAAGCACTCTACCACCTGAGCCACACCGCCACTTCTGGCTGTTTTCTATATATGTGGTGCTGAGGAATCGAACCCAGGGCTTCATGTATACAAGACAAGCACTTTTGCTACTACGCCATATCCCCAGCCCCCAGGATACTCTTATCTCCCATTAATCACCCAGAAGTTAGAAGTAGAGCTGTGGCTCAAGTGGTCATGTGCTAATTTTGACCAAAAAAGCTCAAGGAGAGCTCATAGGCTCTGAGTTCAAGCCCCAGAACTGGCCAAACAAAACAAAACAAAGGAGCATAGAGTGGGTTGACCTGGTAGTGCATGCCTATAGACCTAGTATTAATAGATAAGTAGAGGCAGGAGGACCAAGAGATTGAGGCCTATCTGAGCATGACTATATGTATTTCATATATCTCATCATAGGTGTATAATGTACATATAATATGCACAAATATAAGTACAGCTACCACATTGGATGTTTTCTCACAGTGGAAATTTCAAGGGAAATACCTCATACTGTCATACATAGTATTTCAAACTCTGCTTGTATATAGGTGCCTGTATACATATACATATAAGTAAAAAGATGTATGGACATTCTTATTGATTTATATGTATATCTTCTGTTCTACTTATCTTTTTTTTTTCTTTCTTTCCTTCTTTCTTTCTTCCTTCCTTTCTTTCTTCCTTCCTTCCTTTCTCTTTCTTTCTTTCTTTCTTTCTTTCTTTCTTTCTTTCCTTCTTTCTTTCTTTCTTTCTTTCTTTCTTTCTCTCTTTCTTTCTCTCTTTCTTTCTTTCCCTGGGGCTTGAACTCAGGCCCTGGGCACTGTCCCTGAGCTGCTTTCCCTCAAGGGTAGCACTCTACCATTTGAGCCACAGCGCCACTTCCAGCCTTTTCTGCTTACGTGTTGGTACTGAGGAATCAAACTCAGGGTTTTATGCACGCTGGGCAAGCACTTTACCACTAAGCCACATTCTAAGTCATTCTGTTCCACCTTTTGTGTAAGGCGTGGAAGAAGTTTTACCCAGGCCTAGTACCAGCTTTAATACTGGCTTCTCAAGGGCTGGGGATAGGGCCTAGTGGCAAGAGAGCTTGCCTTGTATACATGAGGCCCTGGGTTCAATTCCCAGCACCACATATACAGAAAACGGCCAGAAGTGGCGCTGTGGCTCAAGTGGCAGAGTGCTAGCCTTGAGCAAAAGGAAGCCAGGGACAGTGCTCAGGCCCTGAGTTCAAGGCCCAGGACTGGCCAAAAAAAAAAAAATACTGGCTTCTCAGGAGGCAGAGGTAGAAAGATCATGGTCTAAGGTTAGCCCAGACAAAAGCTCAAGATCCAGGGGGAAATGAGGGAGGAGGTAACAAATTGTACAAGAAACGTACCCATTGCCTTACGTATGAAACTGTAACCCCTCTGTACATCACTTTGACAATAAATAAGTAATTATTCAGAAAAAAAAAAAGCTCTGGACCTTGTCTGGAAAAAAAAAAAGTCAGGTGTGGGTGGCTCATACCTGTAGTCTTAGCTATTCAGGAGGCTGAGATGTGCGTATCACAGTTCAAAGCCAGCCTGGGCAGGAAAATGTGTGAGACTTTTATCTCCAAATAACCACCAAAAAGAAGTAGTGCTGTGGCTCAAGTGGTAGACTCAGGGACAGGGCTGGGAATGTGGCTTAGCGGTAGAGTGCTTGCCTTGCATACATGAAGCCCGGGGTTCGATTCCTCAGCACCACATACACAGAAAAAAAGCTGGAAATGGCACTGTGGCTCCTTGAGCAAAAGGAAGCCAGGGGCAGTGCTCAGGGCCTGAGTTCAAGCCCCAGGACTGGCCAAAAAAGAAAAAAAAAGAAAGAAAGAAAGAAGGAAGGAAAAGGAGAGGGAGAGAGAAATATTTAACAGTTGAGAATCACCCCCTTCATCCTGGACTCCCAGCCTCCAGAACTTTCTACCGCATGGACGTCTCTTCGGTGTAGCTACACTTCAGCTTGGGTTTCAGAATGAGAAAGAGGCTGTGTGCTGAGTCAGCAGAGCGGTACCCTGAGCAAAGAAAGCATCAGTCTTCGGCGCCCCACGCCATGAGAACTGTCAGGCATTTGCCCCATCCCAGAAGGTAAAGGAAGCTGAGCCAGGCACACAGGTCCTCATTCCTTCCTCCTGGCTGCTATAAGCTCATCCTCACTGGCTCTCCCTGGCCTACCCTCTAGCTAGGCATGCGGATCTTTGCCAAGGGCAAATCTAATCCTGTTCTTTTGCTGGTTAAAGCCAAAATCTTATGACTATTTTCAGGAGAAAATGCAAATTCATTGAATAAGCATGCTTAGTTTTCTGGATCTTACTCAAGCCCTCTGGGACTCCCCCAGTGTCCTGTGCTGAGCTCCCCCTGTTCTCCATCTACTAAGGAATCTGCACCCCATATTGGATGCCACCTCTTCTCTGTGCTCCCCCTGTGTTTAGCCTACTTCCGCCCTGCCACCCCTTTTTGTCATTCAGGAAGCCTGAATTCAGGTCCTGTACTCTCTGTCCCTGAGCTCTTTTTTTTTTTTTTTTGCCAGTCCTGGGGCTTGAACTCAGGCCCTGAGCACTGTCCCTGGCTTCTTTTTGCTCAAGGCTAGCACTCTGCCACTTGAGCCACAGCGCCACTGTTGTGCCAAGTCGCGAGACCACCACCAAGAAGACCACCGAGATTCAGGCATTCCGAAATGCAAAAGCAAGGCAAGGCTTTATTTAAGCGAGCTGCAACTCGGGCCTCGTCCTACCCACCGACACAGCGGAGGTTAGGAGGCAGCCTCCAGCTGCGATTATACAGAGCTTATAAAGGCAAAAGACAAAGTTACAGCAATCAGGTGTTTAAGCAAGCAAGATTACGGGTACAAATCTGATTGGCTCAGGGCTCGAGGCATTCTGGGGGTGGTTAGAGTTAAGCATTCCCAGTCGTTAGAGTTCTCGACCGGCTGGGCCCTAATAAGCTTGTCCTGGGTTTGCTCACAGGGCCTGCTTATTTTCAGGTTCACGTGGTAAAGTGGGGTTCACGTGGTAAAGTGGGGCCTGACTTCAAAGTCTGGCACTTCACCACTTCTGGCTTTTTTCTATATATGTGGTACTGAGGAATCGAACCCAGGGCTTCATGTATAGGAGACGAGCATTCTTCCACTAGGCCATATTCCCAGTCCTCCCTGAGCTCTTTTGCTCAAGGTTAGCATTCTACCACTTTGAGCCACAGCGCTACTTCTGGTTTTCTGGAGTTAATTAGAGATTAGAGTCTCATAGACTTTCCTGCCTGGGCTGGCTTTGCGCTGTGATCCTCAGATCTCAGCCTCCTGAGTAGCTAAGATTTCAAGTATGAGCTACTGACATCCAGCTTTTTTTCTTTTCTTTTTGTAAGTATTTGTTCTGAGGCTTGAACTCTGGGTTCCAAGATCTTTATTCTTTGTTTTGTTTGGTTTTGTTGCCAGTCCTGGGGCTTGAACTCAGGGCCTGAGCACTGTCCCTGGCTTCATTTTGCTCAAGGCTAACACTCTGCCACTTGAGCCACAGTACTACTTCCAGCTTTTTCTATATATGTGGTCCTGAAGAATTGAACCCAGGGCTCATGTGTACGAGGCAAGCACTTTACCACTAGGCCATATTCCCAGCCCCAAGATCTTTATTCTTTTTTTTTTTTTTTTGGCCAGTCCTGGGCCTTGGACTCAGGGCCTGAGCACTGTCCATGGCTTCTTCCCGCTCAAGGCTAGCACTCTGCCACTTGAGCCACAGCGCCGCTTCTGGCCGTTTTCTGTATATGTGGTGCTGGGGAATCGAACCTAGGGCCTCGTGTATCCGAGGCAGGCACTCTTGCCACTAGGCTATATCCCCAGCCCAAGATCTTTATTCTTATAGTTATTTTTTCCTTTTAATTTGATTTATTATGTGGC
The DNA here is from genome assembly GCF_023159225.1 of Perognathus longimembris pacificus. Classification (NCBI taxonomy): domain Eukaryota; kingdom Metazoa; phylum Chordata; class Mammalia; order Rodentia; family Heteromyidae; genus Perognathus; species Perognathus longimembris. The sequence goes on along the minus strand of NC_063161.1, from coordinate 5,737,114 downwards.
ACCAGGGAATCGGTCCCAGGGCCTCAAACATGCTAGGTAAGCACTCTACCACTAGCCACCTTCACAATGCTGGACCTCAAGCTCTTGATTGGCTTTTTCTGCTCAAATATGGTACTCTACCACTTCTGGTTTTTGATGATTAATTGGCCGTAAGATTCTCATAGACTTTTCTGCTCAGGTGGACTCTGAACTATAAGCCTCAGCTCTCAGCTTCCTGATTAGCTAGGATTAGAGGCATTAGCGACCAATCCCTGGCAAATTATGATGGTGACAGTGTTATTAGGGATTGAACTCTGAGCCTCATGCTTGCTCTCTACCAGTTGAGCCAAGTCCCCAGTCTGCTATCCCATAGTTGTGGCTTCCGTTTTGTCCCTTTGGTCTTTTCTCCACATTTCGATCATGTCTTCTTCTGGAAAGCAGCTTGACTCATGTCAGCTTCTGGCTGAGCTGAACTTCTTTCAGTTCCTCAAAGAGACAGAGCTCCGTACCCCTCCACCTAGGCTGCTTCCTCTGTCAGAGGCTCTGATCGGTAAGCCACTCCCAGCCCTGCTTCCTTGTCCTCCTCTCTCTCATTCTTTCCCTCCCCTCCCCACCCATTCCCTTACTTTCCTTTCCTTCTGCCAGTACTGGGTATGAACTAAAAGCTTCCTGCATACTAGGTAGGCATAAGTTCCTCTTTGTTTCTGCTCCCCAAATACGCCTCAGGCTGCCTCTCCGCCTCCAAGACTGTGAGATGCAGCTAGGCACTGGTGGCTCACACCTGTGATCGTAGCCACTCAGGAGGCTGAGGTTCTGAGGATCAAAGTTGGAAGCATGCCCAGGCAGGAAAGTCCATGAGACTCTTATTTCCCTCCGATTAACCACCAAAACCTGGAAGTAGCTTTGTGGCTCAAAGCGGTAGAGCACTAGCCTTGAGCAAAAGAGCTCAGGGATAGTGTCCAGGCCCTGAGTTCAAGTCCCTTGACCAATTGAAAAAAAAAAAAAAAGAGAAGTGGAACTATGTCTCAAAGTGGCAAAGCACCATATAAGAGTGGAAAGAAACCAAGAACACAGGACCCTGAGTTCAAGCCTCAGGATAAGTATTTTAAAAAAAAGAAAAAAGGCACGAGCGACACTGAGTGCAGTGTAAGCACAGACATCAGATCTCACCTGACGTGCGGTGCTGATTCCTTAGTAGACAGAGAACAAGTGGGAAGATCTGATGAGTTAAGCACAGAACATTAAGGGATTACTGAGAGTTTGGTATAAAGAAAGGTGAAAACAACATTCAGTGAGAGTAGAAAGGGTTCGGCACCCAGCAATGAGTACTTGTGGGGAGAAGCACAAAATAAACAAGTCTGGACATGTGGCTAAGTTCCTGAAAACCAATCATACTTAAACAAGGGATGAGAATTGTCCCTCCCCCTGCTTCCGGGCCACTATGAGGTAACTAACTACTCTGCTCCACTGCACTTTTCCCATCAGGATGCTTTCCTTAGGACAGACCCGGAGACATGGAACCGGGAGCCACACACTGAAAATGAACCCAAATGGATCTTTCTTCCTTTAGTGTTTTTCCCAAGGTACTTTAATATAGCAACAAATAGCTATGTTACACACACACACACACACACACACACACACACACACACACGTATATCCATAGGATAATTTTTTATTTTTGGTGCTGGCTGAACTCAGGGCCTAGGTGCTGTCCCTTGGCTTATTTACTCAAGATGTGCGCTCTACCACTGGAACCACTTCTCCACTTTTGGCTTTTTGCTGGTTAATTGGAGATAAGAATCAAGTGGACTTGTATACTTTCCATATTCTGAGGAACTCTTGTCCATGTACCCTAGCAACTATATAATTTCGTGTTTGAAGTTGTTTCCTTTTTCTTTTTTCTTTCTTTCTTTTTTTTTTTTTTTTTTGCCAGTCCTGGGCCTTGGACTCAGGGCCTGAGCACTGTCCCTGGCTTCTTTTTGCTCAAGGCTAGCACTCTACCTCCTGAGCCACAGCGCCACTTCTGGTCGTTTTCTATGTTTGTGGTGTTGGGGAATCGAACCCAGGGCTTCATGTATACGAGGCAAGCACTCTTGCCACTAGGCCATATTCCCAGCCCTGAAGTTGTTTCTAATACAACAAACAAAAATGAAAGGAAAATCAAACTAGGACTAATGGGCCCCTGCTGTATCCCAGTTACTGGAGAGGCAGAGATTAGGAAGATTGAGGTTCAGGATTTCAACAAACAAGCTAGACAGCATGGTTCATGCTTTGAATCTCAGCTACTAGGAGGAATAACTAGGAGTATTGTGGTCTGATGCAGGCCCCAGACCAAAAGAAATTGAGGGCTGGGGATATAGCCTAGTGGCAAGAGTGCCTGCCTCGGATACACGAGGCCCTAGGTTCAATTCCCCAGCACCACATATACAGAAAACGGCCAGAAGTGGCGCTGTGGCTCAAGTGGCAGAGTGCTAGCCTTGAGCAAAAAGAAGCCAGGGACAGTGCTCAGGCCCTGAGTCCAAGGCCCAGGACTGGCCAAAAAAATAAAAATAAAAAGAAGCCAGGGGCAGTGCTCAGGCCCTGAGTCCAAGCCCCAGGACTGGCTAAAAAACAACAACAACAAAAAGATTCTATTGATGCCTGTAATGCCTGTAATACTATGTAATACTAGCCACTCAAGGGGGCTGAGCTCTGAGGTTCAAAGCCTGCCATGACAGGAAAGTCCCTGAGACTCTTATCTCCAATTATTCACCAAAAAGCCAGAAATGGAGCAGTAGTTCAAGTAGAATGCTAGTCTTGCGTGACAATGCTAAGGGACAGTACTTAGGCCCTGAGTTCAAGCCCAAGTACCAATACACACACACACACACACACACACACACAGCAATGGACTTAAACTCAGGAGCTAAGTACTATCCCTTAGCTTTTTCTTTTCTTTTTTGCCAGTTCCTATCACTTGACATCTACACTTTTTACCGAGATCCTCAGCTCTCAGATTCCTGAGTAGCTAGGGTTTTAAGGGTGAGCATCCAGCACCCAGATCACTTTTTTTTTTTAATATGTGGTGCCAGGGAATTGAACCCAGGACTTCATGTATACGAGGCAAGCACTCTTGACACTAGGCCATATCCCCAGCCCACCCTTAGCTTTTTCACTGTACTACTTGAGCCCCAGCTTTACTTCTTCTTCTTCTTTTTTTTTGCCAGTGCTGGGGCTTGAACTCAGGGCCTGAGCACTGTCCCTGGCTTCTTTTGCTCAATGCTAGCACTCTACTACTTGAGCACAGCACACTTCTGGCATTTTCTTTTTATGTGGGACTAAAGAATCGAGTGGCTTCATTCATGCTAGGCAAGCACTCTACTACTAAGCCACATTCACAGGCCCACAGCTCTACTTCTGGCTTTTTGTTGATTAATTGGATTTTGTTTGTTTTGTTTTTGTTGCCAGTCCTGGGGTATGGACTCAGGGCCTGAGCACTGTCCCTGGCTTCTTTTTGCTCAAGGCTAGCACTCTACCTCTTGAGCCACAGCGCCACTTCCGGCTTTTTTCTATATGTATGGTGCTGAGGAATCGAACCCAGGGCTTCATATATATGAGGCAAGCACTCTTGCCACTAGGCCATATTCCCAGCCCCATTTTGTTGATGAATTGGAGATAGGAGTTTCATGGACTTTCCTGCCCAGGCTGGCGTAAAAGGAGATCCTCAGCCCCCTGATCAGCTAGGATGACAGGTATGAGCCGCCAGCACCCGGATACCCCCGTCCTCTTATGCCACCATTATGCCATACGTTCAGTTTGCCAGTAAACCATGTTGCTGGTGCCTACTGTCAGTGCTCTGGGCTTTGTGTGATTCACCGTGGCAGCATTGGACCTGCGTCCTTTACCTGTGTCTGGACCGTAGAGACAAGGAGTTGTCTGATTATTTCATGAAGATTTCTCCCTCTTGTCAGGTGTGTGCCTGCACTGGGTCTTGATCTCAAGGCCTCCTGTGCTTGCTTGACTTTTTAGCTCAAGGCTGGTGCTCTGCCACTTGAGACACACCTCTCTTTGGGGGGATTTTGGCAGTTCATTGGACATTAGAATTTTACAGACTTTCCTGCCTGAGCTGGCTTTCAAATATAATCCTTACAATTTCTCTTTTAAAAAAATGTTTTTTTTTTCTCAGTCATGGGGCTTGAACTCAGGGCCTGGGTGCTGTCCCTGAGCTTTGTTGCTCAAGCCTAACACTAGCACTTTGAGTTGCAGCTCAACTTCTGTTTTTCTGGTGGTTAAATGGTACCTGCCATTAGTGCCTGGCAGACTTCTCCTTTTCTGTCAAGAAAATCAGTCTAAATTATTCCAGACTCAACTCCTTTGCTGGCATCTTGAGAAATGCCAGAGTCTCCAGGCCAGGTTGAGTGACCACCATCCCTGGTCCGTGAGTGGGAATGAGGGAAGAAAGGGGACTGTTAGGTAGGTAGACAGCCGGGGCTGGTTGCTCACGCCTGCAATCCTAACTATTCAGGAGATTGAGATCTAAAGATAGTGGTTCAAAGCCAGCCTGGGCAGGAAACTCTTGAGATTCTTATTTCCATGACCACCAGAAAGCCAAAGGTAGAGCTGTGGGTCAAGTGATAGAGTGCTAGCCTGGAATAAAAAAAATTTAAAAAAAAGCTCTAGAACAGGAGGTGCCTAGCTCTGTGTTCAAGCCTCAGGATGCCTGTGTGTGAACGCGCACGCGTGCCTGTGCACACACATAGTGGCAAACGTCACATAAAGTGGCAGATAACACATGGTCCATCTTGGTGCTTCTTGTTTCATAGTCCCCACAGGCTCTTGATCAAACATTTCTTCCCATAATGCCCTAAGTGTCCACTCAATCAATGAAAAGATCCAGGGCAGTTCATGCACGAGCCATCAAGCACTCAGTGCAAAACCCAAAGAAGAAAATATGTATTATAAAAACTGCTCTTCAGGGTGCTGGGAATGTGGCTTAGTGGTAGAGCACTTGCCTAGCATGCATGAAGCCCTGGGTTCCATTCCTCAGCACCATATATACAGAAAAAGCCAGAAGTGGTGCTGTGGCTCAAGTGGCAGAGTGCTAGCCTTGAGCAAAAAGAAGCCAGGGACAGTGCTCAGGCCCTGAGCTCAAGCCCCAGGACTGGCCAAAAACAAAACAAAACAACCCCCCCCCCCAAACCCACAAAAAAACTGCCCTTCAAGCCTGGCAGGGTGGCTCATGCCTGTAATCCTAGTTATTCAAAAGGCTGAGATCTGAGGATCATAGTTTGAAGCCAGCCTGAATAGAAAAGTCCGTGAGACTAGAGCCAATGAAGTACCAAAAAGCCAGAAGGGGGACTGTGTCTCAAGTGGTTGAGAGCTAGCCTTGAGCAAAAAAGGTCAGGGACAGCATCCAGGCCCTGAGCTCAAGCCCCGGGACCGGCACCAAACTAACTCCAGGGTAGCCCCTACATCTCTTTCAGGAGAGTTGCTCCATTACCACCCAGAATGTTGTGGTTGATTTGTTGCGTGTGCACCCATATGGCAATACAAACTTCATGGGTTTTCCCCATGTATCTCTGCCTGGGAAATCAGCCTTCAGTGGAGAATCACCATGCCACACTCAAAGCTGAACCCACCGGAAGCAGCCATGCCAAGGGTACTCAAACATTATTGTTTTGTTTTTGTCACTTCCGGCTTTTTCTATCTATGTGGTGCCGAGGAATCCAACCCAGGGCTTCACGTATGTTAGGCAAGCACTCTACCTCTAAGCCACATTCCCAGCCCCCAGCTCCAAACTTTTTTTTTTTTTTCTTGGCCAGTCCCGGGCCTTGGACTCAGGGCCTGAGCACTGTCCCTGGCTTCCTTTTGCTCAAGGCTAGCACTCTGCCACTTGAGCCACAGCGCCACTTCTGGCCATTTTTTGTATATGTGGTGCTGGGGAATCGAACCCAGGGCCTCATGTATATGAGGCAGGCACTCTTGCCACTATGCCATATCCCCAGCCCCAGCTCCAAACTTCTTATGGCTTCCCCTACCTGACATTTGAGCTTGCTATTTCTTTTGGGGGAATGGGAGGTGGTACTGTAGGGCCTATTGCTCTCGCTTGGCTTTTTCAATCAAGGCTGACAACTCTCCAACTTGAGGGATAGTACCATTTGTGATTTTTCTCCGGTTAACTGGAGTTGAGTCTCACGGACTTTCCTGTACAGCTTGGATTGAAACCTTGATCCTCAAATCTCAGCCACTGGAGTAGCTAGGATTACAGTCATGAGCCACCGGCACCCAGCTGCACTGGATATTTTTATCTTCAAGGCCAAGAACTGTGGGGGTATGGAAAACATACTGCAGCTGACTTTTTACATAGGTTGTAGGAAAGCAACTCTCCATGCTGGGAACCAGTGGCTCGCCCTTGTACAGTAATCCTAGTTGCTCAGGAGGCTGAGATCTGAGGATCACAGTTTGAAAGCAGCAGAAAAATCCCCACGAGACGCTTATCTCCAATTAACCAATCAAAAACTGGAAGTGGAACTGTGGCTCTAAGTGGTAGAGTGTTAGCCTTGAGCAAAAGAGGTCACAGAAAGCACCCAGGCCCTGAGTTCAAACTCCATAACCACCACCACCAACAAAAAGAAACTCCCACAGCCCTCCTGCCCAGCCTTCCTCTCCAGGTAGTCCAGGATAAAAACTGTAGCTTGTCACATAGCAACAATAGTAGCCTGCATTAGTGCCTTATAGAGACATGCTTGCTGGCAGCAGGGAGCAGAGCAGCTATTTTGAGATATGTTAGGTAAATTCCCAGTTCTATGGTCCAGACAGCAAGACAGTAGTTACCAATTGTAGCCTCGGCCCAGGATCATAAGGCTAAGATTAAATTACTTATTTGCATATCAATCTTTTACTATTCCTTTGAGCAGCCTTCTTGCTTGAATACAACGGAGCAATTTTAGGCCATTTTTCTTGCCTGTCCCCTCCCTCCCTCCCTTTCTTTTGTGCTAGTACTAGGGCTTGAACTCTGGGCCTCTAGCTCTTGCTAGCCTTTTGGGCTCAAGGCTGGAACTCTGCCACTTGAAGGTTACCTCAACTTCTTTTTTTTTTTCTTTCTTGGCCAGTCCTGGGGCTTGAACTCAGGGCCTGGGCACTGTCCCTGAGCTTCTTTCCCTCAAGGTTAGCACTCTACCACTTGAGCCACAGCACCATTTCTAGCCTTTTCTGTTTCTGTGGTACCAAGGAAGGAAACCCAGGGCTTCATGCGTGCTAGGCAAGCACTCTACCACTAAGCCACATTCCCAGCCCCCACATTGTTATTATCACTAATTTATTTATTTATTTTTATTTTTTATTTTTTTGGCCAGACCTGGGGCTTGGACTCAGGGCCTGAGCACTGTCCCTGGCTTCTTCTTGCTCAAGGCTAGCACTCTGCCACTTGAGCCACACCGCCACTTCTGGCCATTTTATGTATATGTGGTGCTGGGGAATCGAACCCAGGGCCTCATGTATATGAGGGCAAGCACTCTTGCCACTAGGCCATATCCCAGCCCTAATTTATTTATTTATTTTGCAGCATTGAGGATTGAGCTCAGTACCTTGCAGCAAGCACTCTACTAGTAGAGGTATATCCCTAGCCTTTTTATTTCGGCTTGAGATAGGGTCACCCTAATTTTGCCTAGGCTGCCCTTAAATGTGTGATCTTCTTTCTCTCCTGTCTCTCTCTCTTGAGTAGGTGGGATTACAGGCATTATGGCACCTGGCTCATCTTTAATCATTTTTCTCCTTGTGGTGCTGGGGATCAAGCCCAAGGGCCTTGTGTATGCTCACACAAGCTAGATGTGCTACAAACACAACAGCTGTATAACAAAGTAGATCTAATCATAACACCTACATAATAGATGATGACCCTGGCCAAGCCACATGGCTACCAAGTGAGAGAGTCAGAATTTAAATCTTCTGCCGAGTCCTTACTCTTACCTGCCAGGCTCTGCTGTTTCCTAGGTCCCCAGCCTTGAACTTCACCTTTTAAGTGCTGGGATTGCCCACCCACGCTACCTATACCAGGCTCTCAATGTGAAAGAAATCATATTCAGCAGGGTATCAGCAGTTTATGCTTGTAATCCTAGCTACTCGGGAGGCTGAGATCTGAGTACCTCCGTTCAAAGCCAGCCCAGGAAGAAAAGTCCTTGAGACTCTTGTCTCCAATTAACCACCAAAAAGGCCAGAAGTGGAGCTGTGGCTCAAGTGGTAGAATGCTAACCTGGATCATAAAAAGGTCAGGGACAATGCCCAGGCCCTGAGTTGAAGCCCCAGGCAGACCTGGAGTCCCCCTACCTCTGCTCCTCCTCCTCCCCAAAAAAGGCAGAGGTTCAAATCTGGGAAGAAGGGCCAAGTAAGTGGGCTCCCATTGCAGCAGAGCTTTCCTTCCAGAGCAGGCCCGTCTGCCTGTGACTCTCTCTGCTCATAGGATAGTCCCCAGGTTACTTTCTATCCACTGCTTAAATCTAATCTCATGAGCTCAGTCCTTTTAACTCGTGGGGCTTTTAAAGGGTATTTTGTTTGGTTTATAGAGTAATAGTAAGTGCAAACACTGTATGTGAGTCTGTGTGTGCATGTGTGACCAGTACTGGAGTTTGAACTCAGCTTTTTTTTCTCAAACCTAGCATTCTCCACTTACAGCTTTTTGCTGGTTACTTGGAGATAAGAGTCTCAAGGGCTTTTCTGCCTGGGCTGACTTTAATTGGCCATCTTTACATCTCAGCCTCTGAGTAGCTAGGATTATAGATGTGAGCCACTGGGGCCCAGCATGTGTCAAGGTATTTTTTTTCCCCCCTACACGGGCAAGTATGTCTGAATCCTGCTAAAGATACAAGCTGAATCTTCTGCAAAACTAAAGTCTTCAAAAAACTGTGCAAGCAACCTCCCATAAGGAGACCAAGTTTCCAGGTGTTGTCCACATTTCTTTCCTTTGTCTTTATGATAAATGTGGGCCTATTATTAAAAACAACTAAATCATCCCTGAAAGCCCATCTTGTTCTTACCCCCTACACATGTATTCATTTTGTAACAGCTTTAAGATAAAGAGGCACTGTCCTGAGCTTGACAGAGTGACAAATGCCTATGATCGCAGAATTTAGGAGGTCAAGAGAGAAGGAACTCAAGTTGATGTGGCCAGCACAAGCAATTTAGTGAGAACCCCCCATCTCATTTTTTTTTTTTTAACAAAGCCAGGTGGTGGCTCACACTTGTAATCCTAGCTACTCAGAAGGCTGAGATTTGAGGATCATGGTTCAAAGCCAGTCCAGGTAGGAAAGTCCCAGACACCCTTATCTTCAATGAACCACCAGAAAACTAGAAGTGGAGCTGTAGCTCAAGTGGTAGAGCGCTAGCCTTGAGCTGAAGAACTCAGGGACAGCGCCCAGGACTAAGAGTTCAAGCCCCACGACCACCCCACCCCCCCGCAAAAAAAAAAAAATTACAAGTAGGGTTTTCGATGGTGGTGTAAAAAATGTTAATGGCACTGCTGACCCTTTCTTCAGTGGGGCTGAGTGGCCAACTGTCCTGTCCATTTGCCTGCTTTTACCCTACCCTTGGGGGTGGGGGAACTGAGCTTGAACAGGACAGAACTCCTTCATCCACGTGGGCAGTTGCAACCTCAGCTTTCTGAAGTTATTCTCTTCATTCCAGGAATAGGAAAGTTTTACGTCTCTGCCCTGCACAGCCGAACTGCTGCTGTTCCACTCACCTGACTTCCTATTTGAGTACTTCCCAGGCTCGTTACATGATCTTTTGCACTTTTCTTTCCCCTTGTAGTTATTTTACATTTAAGGCAGGAACGAACCTGGTCTCTTAACTTGGTCCTAACTAAACTGGGGCCCAGAGGAGACTAGCCTCATAAAGAGATAGCCTAAAATGTCTTCAGGTCTTGGGTGGACTCCAAAAGTGTTTTAAAGCTCCTCTGGTGAGAATGTTACCTGGTTAGGGATGGGCAAAAAGCCCACACGTGGTAGGTAAAAAAAAAAAAAGTCTCTCAGGGTCCCGCCCTTCTCCTGCTGCGATGGCTGAGATTCCTGCCCCCCCCCCCCCCAGCACACAATTTTTCTCACTGGAGCAGCACGTATCCTCGTTCTCATTTCTTTATAGGTAACCGGAGTGGCTCTGGGGGTACGAACGGCCCCCTTCGGGAAGGGGACGGAGGCCGGGGAGCGAGGAGACACTGGGTCCCATTTCTGAAAAGGCGAGCGCAGAGCGAGTGGCCTCAGCCCGGCGGCCTCGGCGGGGCTCGCACGCCCCGCACGGGGTGGGGGGGGGATCGCGGGCCGCAGGGCAACCGGCGCCCCACCGCCGCCACCTGCGGCCCGGGTCGCGCCCGGCCCGAGCAAGCTCCCTGGGCTCCGTCCGACCCGGGGTTCCAGCCCGGTCCTCGGCGCCGGGACCCGGCCCTGACACCTTCCTCCCGTAACTATCCACCGACCGAAAATAGGTCCCGAGTCCGCCCCTCGGCCCCCCCCCCCTTAAAATAAATCCTCCCCTTTAAAGGGAGCCACCGGGTGTCGCCGGGGGAGTTTGCGGAAGCGCCTACCGCGTTGGGGCCTGGGGCGGATCCCGTGACGGGAGGCGGCCCCGCCCCCGGCGCCGCTTCCCCCATTGTGTGCGCGGCGCGGCGGAGGCCCCGCCCCCGCCCCGCCCTCCGGAGCCCGGCCCCGCCCCCTCCGCACCCCCCTTGGCTCATTTCCGGCCGCCGCCGCTACCGCTAGCCTGTAAGGAGGATTCGGCAGAGGGAAGAAACAACAGCCGCCATCTTGTTTGTGTGCTAGGGCTGGGGGGGAGAGAGGGCGATAGGGAGCGGGCGAGAGTGGGCAAGCGGGACGCCGGGCTTGAGTGCGAACTGCGGGAGCCGGGAGCGCGGGAGGAAGCCCAGCCGGAGAGCGGCGGCCGGGGCCGACACAGTGCCAGGGGGCCCGGGGCGCACGGGCCCGGCGACCCCCCAGCCCCCTCCCGCCCGCACACACCCCCACCGCGGCCCGGAGCCCGGCCGGCGTCGACGCCTAGGGGGGACCATTACATAAGCCCGCGCCCCGCGGCGCCGTCGCCCGCCGCTGAGGGCGGCCCCGAGCCGAGCCCCGGGGGGGCGGGCGCTCCGGGCACCCGGCCGTCGGGGTGGGGGTCCGCAGCGGCGGCCGCAGTGGTTTCTCCTCCCCGGGTGAAGAGGGCGGCGGCGGCGGCGGCGGCGAGCGCGGCGCGCGGGGAGGCCCGCCTTGCACGGCCGCCCGAGCGGGGCCTCCTCGGTGGGCTCGGCGTCAGCGCGGGGCGGGCGGCCCGGCCCGGCCCGGCCCCCCTCGGCCCTCGGAGGCGGCGAGCTCCGCGCCCCGGTGTGCCCCAGCTCCGCGTCCCCGCCGGCCGGCCGCCGCGCGATGTGAGACGGCGGCGGCGCCAGCCTGGCTCTCGGCTCGGGTGAGCTCGGTGCGGCCATTAGGGGCCGGTGCGGCGGCGCGGAGCGCGGCGGCGGCGGCGGCGGCGGCAGGAGGAGTGCGGCGAGGGTGGGGGCGCAGGCCCGGGAGGGGGCACCGGGAGGAGGTGAGTGTCTCTCGTCGCCTCCTCTTCTCCCCCCGTTTCGCCCCCGCCTCCTTGTGGCGATGAGAAGGAGGAGGACAGCGCCGAGGAGGAAGAAGCTGATGGCGGCGGCGGAGCTCCGGCAGACCTCGGCTGGGCAGGGGCCGGCCGCGGCGGGCTGGGGACTGCGCCTCTAGAGCCGCGAGTTCCCGGGGATTCTCCGCAGCGGACGCGCTCGCGGTCGGTGCTGCCGAGCCCTCTGCTCCGGGCCTGGCCAGGGCCCGTCCCCTCGCCTTTTGCCCCTACCTTTTCTACCGAGATCGCATCCCTCTCTCGGCCACCGCCGCCCGGCGAAGAGAAAAAGGAACTTCCCCCACCCCTGTCTGTGTCGACGGAGACCCCTTAAAGCCCACTCCCCCCCTCCGGAGCGGGGCGGGGATCCCGGGCCGAAGAAGAGATTTCCTGAGGATTCGCGTTTTCCCTGCCTCGATCTGCGAAAGAATTAAAAATGGCCGAGAATGTGGTGGAACCGGGGCCGCCTTCAGCCAAGCGGCCTAAACTCTCCTCTCCGGCCCTCTCGGCGTCCGCCAGCGACGGCACAGGTTAGTCTCGGGAGTCCAGGGCCTTCCACGTTCCCTTTAATCGTTTCTGCTGCGTGCACCTTTATTCTTCAGTATCTCGCCCCCCCACCCCCACCCCCGAGTCTCCTCTTAGTTCCCTGCCCCGTCATTAATTTGAAAGGTGTTTGAATGGGTTGGCCGAAAAGGTCCGGTAGCACAACCATTTTCTTTGCCTCCTGATAACATTTCGTTGCAGCGCTATGTCATGTCATATCGATGTGTGTTCTGGAATTGGAGCTCGTGAAGGCTGCATGGAAATGCCCTTTATTGTTGGCTCCGTGCAGTTTAATTTAGGAAATGCCAGTGCATTTGTGTGTAAGGGATTTTTTGTGCGATTTTAGTGTTAGCTTTTTTCTGCTGGTGGTGGTAAAGGAAGGTTTCAAATCCTTTTACCTCCTTCAAATTAAATTCTATTTTGTCTACTTTACTACCTTTTCCCCCCCTTTCAAGGTTTTTGCCCCGTGTAGTAACAACATTTTCTGTTGAGGAATGGGGTGTTAAAAATGTGTGTATGTGTAGTGCCTGATAATCAAGTTTGACGTGAAGTTAAAATTATTTTACGTACTATTCCCCCCCCCCCACCTTGTTTGCTTTAAGGATCAATACAGAGCGCAGTTCAGTTTATATCTCCCCGTTTTTTGGTGAGAGACCAAAATGTCTGAAACTCTGGGTTTTCAGATGGAGCAAGCAGAGGCATTTTCTGATGTAGGGGAAAGACGATTTTCTGGAATTGCGGACCTAGGAATCCAAGATGAGAAGTTCAAAGAGTTCCAGTCATGAACTTCCAACATGAACTGATGATACAAAAGTTTAAAATGTGCTAAGTTAGGTTTTGGTGTTTGCATGTGGTTTTTGTTTTGCTCTTAAAACATATTTCCAGATTGAAATTTGAGTTTAAAAGGCTTATGGATTCTTTAAAAAAGGGTTGTTTACTCAGTTGTATGTAGACAGTCTCTTTGTTAGGGGAAAAACAGGGATAACTCATATCCCCTTCTTTTCCTTCTTACTGTTAGCATCAGGTTATAAATTTGATGGCTATGAACCTCCTTTTTTGCTGTTGAGTTGTTTGAGATGCCAGGATAATGAAGAGGAAGAATGGCTGGCCATCTGACAGTCTTACAAGATGTTCCTCCTTACTACAAACATCTTTAACTCCCTGAGAACAGGCTCAACGTCATCCCTCCATCTGCCAGTGAGAATGCAGTGTAGTTTAATGTACCCTTTAAGTTTGTAAAGAACTTACAGAGCATGTTTCCAAGTGAGCTTCATTTTAAAGGATGAAAATAGGATGCATTGAATTGTTTTCTTGGTAAAATAAATGTATCCTAAGTCAGGAGTTTACACACAAGTTGAGAAGTAGGACTCCTCAGTACTTCTTTACCTAAGGATCTAGCATTGGCTTCATATGAACTTTGATCTGTGACAATGCTCTGAAGCTTCTGTAGTCTTCAGGGGTTTTTGTTTTTAGTTGTCTTTATTCAAAGTTCATATATCCCTACATACCTTATTGTGTTCATTTGCACTTTACTGCATTCACACTCATGTCTTTATTTGCATTATTATGGTTTTGAACTCAAAGCCTCTTGACTAGGACCTAGTGAGCTACACCTCCAGCACTAAGATCATTATTGGATACGCATTCCTGTATATTTTTGTGTTTCTGTGTAATGGATTTTACATTTGAACTAGCCAGTAGACTTTGAATATTGTGAGGAAACTTTATATACTGCATTTTGATTAGTTCTGATTGATCAGAGCAGGTTTGTTTTGAAGTTCTGTTCAACTATACGTTCAGTTGCACTACTGCATTCTACATAACAACTTGATATGTACTTGGCTAACTTGTAAAACTTAGGCTAACTTACTTTTGTAGAGTCTCACATGACAAATAAAAACAAAAACTGTTTTGCTCCTAGAAATACCTTTGAATAATTACTAAAGCCCTAAATGTAAAAACAGTCTTTAACATTGAGATTAATTCACTCTTCATACTAAGAGTCTTAGTATTATTTTTCTCTAAAATTTGTGGATAGGGTTATTTTTTTCCCTTTACATGTTTCTACTTTAGGAATTCTTTGGTGTACAATTTTTTTGTTGTTGGAACTGAGATTTTTAGGGGAAGAAGTGAGTATATAAAGAAAATAACCACCTCATTGAACTCAATTCACACTGTATGCCATTACATACTACTTACTTGTGTGTGTTCTTGAGCCTCATCCTTTTTTTCTTCTTTTTGTGCCAGTCATGGGGCTCTAACTTATGGCCTGTGCATTGTCTTTTAGGTTTTTCATTATTTCAGCCACAGCTCTACTTTTGGCTTTTTGGTGGTTAGTTGGAGATAAGAATCTCACAGACTTTACTGCACAGACTGCCTTTGAACTGTGATCCTCATATTTTGTCTCCTAATAGGATTATAAGTGTGAGGTGGCTTGAATCTCTTTTCTTAAAGTCTGAGTGAAATTGGTGAGGATGATATATTGCTTTCCATTGCTCAGTGAACATTTGTAAGCATTGTTGTATGCACTGAAAGCACACACTTGGTAAAGACCCAGCTTTAGGATCTAACATAATTAAGTAGGTAATGGTATTTCTGTGGCCCTACTGGATGTATCCAGATTGACTTGGGTTTTTTCTCCCAAGCCAAACCCTTCCCTATTTCAAAGCAACAGAACAGATAGTGTATAAAATAATGCCAGTTATTTTGTCCACAGGATTAATTTACATTAAACAAGTGGTAAGAACTTTTTGTTGTTGTGATAGTGGTATTGGGGGCTTGAACTTAGGGCCTGAACTTTTCTGCTCAAGGCTAGTTAGTGCTCTACCACTTTGAAGTACAGCTCCACTTCCCTTTTTTTGGTGGTTAATTGGAGGTAAGAATCTCCCTGACTTTTCCTGCCTGGGCTGGCTTAGAACCTAGAACATCAGATCTCAGCCTTGTGAGTAGTTAGAATTATAGGGGTTAGCTCCCAGAGTCTGACTGGTAATATGTTGGTTTTCTTTTCTCAAAATAACATTGTATACTAGTGACCTGCCACTTTAATAGAGGCCATTCCTTTTTTTTTTTTTTGTCTCTTAGACCTACGTTATTTTTAATTTTTTGTTTTGTAGGCATGAATGTTAATTACGTTAAGTGTTCTGCTTCCGCCGAGTCTTTCTGACACAATCCCTTGAACTATTAAGGCACATTATAGCAGAACATTTTTACTATCAAGTACCTTAAACTTTCTCTGGCAATTATTTACTCTTAAGGTCTTGTGTTCATTGATAGGACTTCAATTCAAGAAGGTTGTATAGCTGACAATAACATAAAGTGACCTTTTGTTAAGTTGTAAGTTGTGTGTGTTACAGTATGTGTGCCGTTTCAGGCAAGAGTTTTGTTCTGTTGCAGTGGTAGGGAATGTATTGATTAGTCCAATGAATGAAAGAAAGGGAAGGAGAAAAGAGTTTGGTACATTTTTGTTAAATTTTTCTACCTTCTCCACCTTGGAAGAAAGAATTCAGACAGCTGAAAATGCACAGTGGTGTTTGTAGAGACATGAAATGGTTAAATAGGAGTGGGGGAAAGTGTAGGAAGAATGTTGCAAACACAAGTGGGAGTGTAAAAATACTTCCTGGTATATTTACAAAAACAATTTAGGTTTTATTCTGTCAATGCAGACACCTAACAAATAATGGAAAATAAGACATGTTTCTTTTGCATGTTCAGGTTTTAGTTAATCCTTTTTATTTTTGTTTGAGACAGGGTCTCTCCTGTATAGTTCAGGCTGTCCTCAAACTCATGGTGTCCCAGCCTCCTGAATACTGGAATCATAAACATGTGCCACCAAGCCCAATTGAGTTTCCTCCTTTTGGAGGTTGAATTGTTATTTTATTAAGAGAGGTTCTATCCATGTTGCCCACAACAGTCTCTCAGATTCTAGGATTCTATTGATCCTCTCCAGTTTAGCCTTCCCAATAGCTAGGACAATGCCATACCTGGCCTGAGGTTAACGAGCAAGTGAAACACATTATACTAGGTATAAATTGACTGCCTGCCTGCCTCCTTTGCCCTTCCCCTTCCCGTTCTTTCCTTCCCTGGCCTAGGGCTTGAACTCAAGGCCTGAGCACTGTCCCAGGCTTCTTTTTGCTCAAGGCTAGCACTCTACCATTTGAGCCACAGCGCCACTTCTGGCTTTTTCTGTTTATGTGATGCCAGGGCTTCATGTACTTACTCTTCCACTAAACCACATTTCCAGCCCCACACTTCCTGTCTTTTGATGTTTATTTGAAGGTAAATAGCCCTGTGTCTTAGGTGGGCAGCCTCCAAACCATGATTCTCAGATCTCAGCCATCTTAGTAGTAGGGAAGGTTACAGATTGTGGTCACTGGTGCCTGTCTTAGATGCCTTCTCCCTGCTTCCCGCCCCCCGCCCCCCCCCCCCCCCCCCCCCGGCATAATGGATGGTAGTTTCCTTCTAAAATTTTATTTTGGTTTTGTGCTGGTCCTGGGGCCAAAACCCAGAGGCTGGGTGCAGTTCCCTGAGCTTTTTTGCTCCAGGCTATTGCTCTGTCATTTGAGCCAGAACTCTACTTTAGACTTTTTTGGGTGTAGTTTATTGGAGATAAAGCCTTACATACTTTCCTGTTCCAGTCTGGCTTTGAACCACCATCCTCAGATCTCAGCTTCCCCAGTGGCTAGGATTACAGGCATGAGCCACCAGAGGCCAGCTTATTTGAAAAATTTTAATAAAGAATATTTTATCATTCAATTATCACGGAAAGGTTAGGAAAATGAAATTTAATTGATGTACTAAGCTTCTAAGCAATTTGGATATAATTTGTTTTTAGATGTAAACCCTTTTAATAAATGCTCAAAAGGGCAATTAGGAGTAATTTTGTTAGGAGATATAGATAGTAAGATCAAGACTATTGGAAAAAATAGTGACTAAGAGAAGAGATTTTTTTTTTCTTTACTTCTATTTAATTTTATTTTGCCAGTCCTGGGGCTTGGACTCAGGGCCGGAGCACTGCCCCTGGCTTCTTTTTGCTCAAGGCTAGCACTCTGCCACTTGAGCCACAGCGCCACTTCTGGCTGTTTTCCATATTTGTGGTGCTGGGGAATCGAACCCAGGGCTTCATGTATACGAGGCAAGCACTCTTGCCA
Source organism: Perognathus longimembris pacificus (assembly GCF_023159225.1). Classification (NCBI taxonomy): domain Eukaryota; kingdom Metazoa; phylum Chordata; class Mammalia; order Rodentia; family Heteromyidae; genus Perognathus; species Perognathus longimembris. The sequence continues at coordinate 5,719,847 of NC_063161.1, read as the reverse complement.
CTAGGCCATAATCTCAGCCCAAGCTAGTATCTCATGATCCCCCAGCTCTGATTAACCAGCCCCAAGAGAAGAGATTTTCAAAGTCAGATCCCATACTTACATTTATGTACAGGCATATATGGATGTTGGGCCAATTAGCTAACCCATGTCTCATCTTTCTTATATGTAGTATCCACCTTACAGAGTTGAGACATAAATGAAAATTCTCTTTAAAAAATACAGTTGCTGGGGCTGGGGATATGGCCTAGTGGCAAGAGAGCTTGCCTCGTATACATCCGGCCCTGGGTTCGATTCCCCAGCACCGCATATACAGGAAACGGCCAGAAGTGGCGCTGTGGCTCAAGTGGCAGAGTGCTAGCCTTGAGCAAAAAGGAAGCCAGGGACAGTGCTCAGGCCCTGAGTCCAAGGCCCAAGACTGGCCAAAGGGAAAAAAAAAATACAGTTGCTGGCTGGGAATATGGCCTAGTGGCAAGAGTGCTTGCCTTGTATACATTCAATTCCTCAGCATCGTATATAGAAAAGGCCAGAAGTGGCACTGTGGCTTAAGTGGTAGAATGCTAGCCTTGAGCAAAAAGAAGTCAGGGACAGTGCTCAGGCCCTGAGTTCAAGCCCCAGGACTGGCCCCCCCCCCAAAAAAAAACAAAAACAAAACACATATCTGGGTACTTGTGGCTCAAGCCTGTAATTCTAACTAAACTCAGGATGCTGAGATTTGAGGATCACCATTAAAAGCCAGCCTGCAGGAAAATCTGAGATTGTTATCTCCAAATAACCACTGGTAAACCAGAAGTGGTACAGTGGCTCAAACTGATAGAGCACTAGCTTTGAGCAAAAGAGCTCAGGGACAATGTCTAGGCCTTGAATTCAAGCTTCATGATCAAATAAATATTCTGCATACTATGCACTTATTTAAAATGTTGACTGAGGGGCTGGGAATATGGCTTAGTGGCAAGAGTGCTTGCCTCGTATACATGAGGCCCTGGGTTTGATTCCTCAGCACCACATATACAGAAAATGGCCAGAAGTGGCGCTGTGGCTCAAGTGGCAGAGTGCTAGCCTTGAGCAAAAAAGAAGCCAGGGACAGTGCTCAGGCCCTGAGTTCACGGCCTAGGACTGGCCAAAATAAATAAATAAATAAATAAAATATTGACTGAAATTTTGGTGCTGAATTTACCACAAAGCAAGTAATGGTAGGCTGTTTTTAAAAATCTCTGTATTGGATAAAGAGAAAGGCAAGTACATGAAGTTCAAATCTGATGCTCTACTACTTGCATGAAGTTTAAATCTGATGCTCTTCTACTTGAGCCATTCCTCCATTTCTAGCTGATTAGTGGGAGATAGAGTTTCACTGACTTTCCTGCCTAGGATTGCAGGTGCGAGCCACTGGTTTAGTTTTAATATAATCTGCCTAAAGATTGAAGTGTTTTTTTTGTTGTTTAATTTTGTTTTTTGAGTACAAGGATATGGAAACATGGTCAGCTACTGACTTAGGGGTCAGAATTAGGAAGATTATGGTTCCCAACTAGGTCAGAAAAGAAGTTAGGACTCCCCTTCCCCATTTCAGGCAATAGCTGGACATAGTGGTTCATACCTGTCATTGAAGCTCTAGGCCAACACAGGCAAAAAACTCTGACCCTCTGCCCTCATCTCAACAGAATCAGTTGGATGTGGTGGTACATATATAGGTGGGGAATGTAAGGAGAATCACAGTATAAATCTGCTGAAAAAGCAAGAATGTCCCTAGATCAAAAACAGAACAAAAAAGTTAAGATATACTTCAAAACCATAGAGCATTTGCCTAGCAAAGGAGAGGCCCAGAGTTCTACTCCCAAGTACCAAAAACAAAAAATGTAATAGCAGAGATTAAAATAAGAGTATTAAATTATATCACTGATGTCTGTTTTCTAAATGAAAATGAACAAGCATTTAAATGACCTTGAAAAACTTAAGTGCAAATTATTGTTTATCATGCTTGGGAATAAGAATGGTTTTTTTGCTAAAGAATTATGCCTTGGGTTCAATTCCTCAGTACCACATAAACAGTGCCCAGGCGCTGAGTTGAATCTCCAGGACTGGCAAAAAAAAGAAAAAAAGTGTGACTGAGTGCTAGTCTATTTTTCATTTGCTTATCTGAGTCTTAATCACTTTTTTTTTTTTTTTGCCAGTCCTGGGGCTTGAACTCAGAGCCTGAGCACTGTCCCTGGCTTCTTTTTGCTCAAGGCTAGTACCACTCTACCACTTGAGCCACAGCACCACTTCTGGCTTTTTTTTTTTTCTATATACGTGGTGCTGAGGAATTGAACCCAGGGCTTCATGTATACTAGGTGATCACTTTACCACTAGGCCATATTCCCAGTCCCCTTATTGACTTTCTTATAAAGGTATCCAGTGCTTTTCAAAATAAATTGACCATACCTTAGTAAGAAATACATTTTATGTGTAGAACCATAGCCCTTGTCTCAACAGTGAACAAACAATATTCATCCTTACTGCTTGCAATGCACTGATTATAATTTTTTCTTTAAAGCAGGAGTTACAATCTGTTAGATTGGTTTTATGACGCATTATTTGTGAATCACAATTTGAGGAATACTGGTTTAGAAGAGTTGATGAGATATAGTTGCCCTATATTAGACTTAACATTTTCTATATGCCAGGCATTTATTCCCTGCTGGGTAGAGAGAATATGCTGGTAATTCATACACATAGTGCCTTCTTTCCTTCCTAGAGTTTATAGCTGAGGGGAGAAAGAAGAAAACAAAATGTCTGATGTCACTGGTATTGTATTTGGAAAGTATAGTATACAATGGGAGGCATAGGGAGACTTAACCCAGTAGTTAAAACTCTGTAGCTTTCTTTGAGGCATTGATATTGGATTTGGGATAGATAGACTGGGCTGGAACAGGACTGTATATATGAGACTAGAGAGCATGGCTTATTGTGTGAGTCTGTAAATCCTACCAAACTGAGGAAAAAGAATTATGACTAGCTATGATCAAGGGATCTATTTATACCTCCCATTTTAGCTCTTTTAAATGGATGGAGCAGAAGCACACCTTAGGTAATTAAAATGAGTATAGGTTTGGGAAGGAGCTAGAGCAAGTAGGGAGAGTAGAGATGGTTGTTTTAGGATTTAGTTGTTAAACATAGGCTTTTTTTTTTTTTCCTACAGAAGATGGGAAGTAGAAAGATTTTAGGGAGTGACACTGGCTCAAGTGGTAGAGCGCTAGCCTTGAGCTGAAGAGCTCAGGAACAGCGCCCAGGCCCAGAGTTCAAGTCCCACAACTAACCCCCCCCCAAAAAAAAAAATTTTAGGGAAGATGAGTGGTCAACATTACTTGGTGTTGATTGACCATTTAGTCACATGGAAGAATCTGGGATAGTTTCCAGATTTCAAGTTTGGATTGCTAGATGATAATTTACTAATATAGGAAGAATGTATGTATGTGTGGGGGTGAGGTGATGAGTTAAAATATAGATTATTTTAAAGTCGTGTCTGTTTTCATTTGATACACCTCTTTCTCAGCTAGCAGATGTTGAGTACCTACCAAATGTTAAGCATTTGGGATACAAAGAATAAGTAGTTTGTTTTATCAAAGCCTGTAGGGATTTGGTGAGGATTAGTACATTTGAACATACAGTTTGCCTGTAAGTTATACATGCACACACTGTGTGTGTGCCCGCGTACGTGCACCTGTGTGTGTCCATGTGTCCTGGGGCTTGAACTTGGGCCTGGATGCTGTCCTTGGTTTTTTTTCTGTTCACGTATGGTACACTACCACTTGAGCCACAGCTCCACTTCTGGTGTTTGGGTGGTTAACACAAACTTTCCTTCTAGGGCTGACTTGGAACTGCAGTCCTCAGTTCTCAGTCTCCGGTGTAGCTAGGATTACTGGCATGAACCACTGGTACCTGGCAGAGAAGTTAAGTCTCCAAGGAAGCATACAGGGTAGATTTTGGATGTTTTTGGAAAGAAAGCTTGATAATGAAGAAAAATTTGTATTCGAACAGGATGGCTAGAGCAGAAAGTAAGAAAGTACTTACCTTTTCCTAGAAATAGGAAAAGTCAAACAGTATTTCAAATACAAATGGTTGTATTATTGCTAGGATGTACATAGGGTATGATAGTGTTGTGTGACAGACAGATGGAAGAGAATATTGGAGTCATATTGTGGAAAGACAAATATACTAAGGAATTTGGCATTTATTTTGTCATCAGGATAAAAATTGTAGGAATAGAGCAACACGGTAAAATGCTAGTTCTCATGGCATTGCCCAGAATCAGCAGGGGGAGAGGACCTAATGGCTAGAAGACCAGAAGTTTATTATTTACCTCCCTTTCCTTTTTGGGGGGCTTGAACTCAGGGCCTGGGCACTGTCTCTGAGCTCTTTTGCTCAAGGCTAGCACTCTACCACTTTGAATCACAGCTCAACTTCGCGTTTTGAGTGGTTAATTGAGATAAGAATCTCGTGGGGACTTCTGTGCTCTGGCTGGCTTCTAATCATGATCTTCAGCTCTCTGCCTCCTTAGTAGCTAGGATTCACAGCATGAACCACTAGCACCCAGCTCTTTTGAAATGAGCTCATCATTTGTCATGGAAGTTTTTCAAGTTGTAATTACCGAAGTGAATTGTTTAAGATGTATATTTTTCTAGGCACAGCTGCCTGACTATAATCTCAGTAGGCTGAAGTACGAAAGTCAAAGAGTTTGGGGCCAGCCATCTCAAAACAAACAAAAAACTCCAAGTTGTAACAAACACTGTTAGTTACAAATGTGGAAACCATAGCAGATGTCAATTCAGAAACCATTCACTTTCACCTTTGTTTTCTGTAGATCAGGTGTTTAAAAACATGGCATAATAGTCTCCATCCACCAGGAGCACATCCTGAGGCTTACTCAGAATCAAGAATTGTTCAAGGCTTAGTGCTAACAGCACTTCCTACCAAGCACAAGGCCCTGAGGTCCCCCCTCCCTTTATCACCACTAAAAAATTACTTGCTTTAAAAATTGAAGCTAGACTGGGTGATGATAGTTCATGCCTGTAATCCTAGCTACCCAGAAGACTGAGATCTGAGAATCCTTTTAGTTTGTTTTTTTGTTTGTTGTTTTGCTTGCCCTGGGGCTTGAACTCTGGGCCAGGGCACTGTCCTTAAGCTTGGTTTGCTCAAGGTGAACACTCTACCCCTTGAGCCACAGCACCACTTCTGGTGGTTTTGAGTAGTTTCTTAGAGGTAACAGTCTTACGGAGTTTTCTGCCTGGGCTGGCTTCAAACTGGGATCCTCAGATCTCAGGCTCCTGAGTAGATAGGATTACAGGCGTGAGTCACCAGCACCCCACTCTTTCACTTTTTTTTTTTTTTTTTTAATGCCAATCCTAGGGCTCTGTCCCTAAGCCTCCCTGTGCTCAAGGCTAGTACTCTACCACTTGAGCCACAGCACCACCTCTGGCTTTTTCTAGTTATGTGGTACTGAAAGGAACCTAGGGCTTCTTCATGCATGCTAGGCAAGCACTCTACCACTAAACCATATTCCCAGCCCCTCGACTAGCATTCTTATCACTTGAGCCACTTTCTGCTTTTTGATGGTAATAGAAGATAAGATTAGGGCTGGGAATATGGCCTAGTAGTGGTGGAGTGCTTGCCTAGTTTATACATGGAGCCCTGGGTTTGATTCCTCAGCACCACAGTGCTCAGGCCCTGAATTTAGGCCCCAGGACTAGCAAAAATCTCATGGACTTTCTGCCTTGGGCTGGCTTTGAACCTGCATCCTCAGCCTTGTGAATAGCCATGATTACAGGCATGAGTCACCAGTGTCTGGTTTTACAAATCATGTTAAAACTAATTTATTTACTCAGACCTTTTGTAAAGAGTCTTTCTAGAGCTCACACTGAATTTACAGGTTCCTTTTTTTTTCTTTTTTCTTTTTTGCCAGTCCTGGGCCTTGGACTCAGGGCCTTAGCACTGTCCCTGGCTTCTTTTTGCTCAAGGCTAACACTCTACCTCTTGAGCCACAGTGCCACTTCTGGCCATTTTCTATATGTGTGGTGCTGGGGAATTGAACTCAGGGCTTTGTGTGTACAAGGCAAGCAGCCTTGCCACTAGGCCATATTCCCAGCCCCTGAATTTACAGGTTTTGTTATACAAAGAAAGTCTTTTGTATTGCATGTCTTTGTGGGTTATATTTTAAATATTTCATTTTTATTTTTAATTAGTTTGTGTTTTGTGAGTAGTTCTGAAATTAGTCCAGTTTAATTGCATATCTGTTTATATCCTGGGGTTTGAACTCAAGCTTGAGCTCTCATTTGGCTTTTTCTGCTCAAGGCTGGCACTCTACCAATTCTGCCACATCTCTAGTCCAGCTTCTTTTTGCTGGCTAGTAGGATAGGAATCTCGGCATTTTCTGCTTCTGCTTGGGGTGGCTTTAAACTACAGATCTCAGAACTCTGCCTCCTGAGCAGTGTAGTTTAGGATTATACTAGCCACTAGCACCCAGTTTGAATATCCTTTCTTTTTTATTTTTTTGTGCTGGCCCTGGGATTTTAACTCAGGACACATGAGCTCAAGGCTAGCACTCTACTACATGACCCTCACCTCCACTTCAAGCGTTTTGCTGGTTAATTGGAGATAGTCTTAAGGTCTTTCTTGCTCAGTGCTGGCTTTGGACTGCACTCAGATCTTCTGATCTCAGCCTCCTGATGACCCTCACCTCAACTTCAAGCGTTTTGCTGGTTAATTGGAGATAGTCTTAAGGTCTTTCTTGCTCAGTGCTGGCTTTGGACTGCACTCAGATCTTCTGATCTCAGCCTCCTGAGTAGCTAGGATTACAGGTGTGAGCCACCCGCACCCACCTGAATATTCTTTTTGATGGTTATCAGTATAACTTACAATTACTCATGTAATGGGTGTCACACATTTAATTAATTGTAGGCGTAGTTCTCAAGTATTTAAAGGTGGTTTTATAACCAAAAATTCCCTCATTTTGATTACATAGCAATTTTTAAATACAACATAGTTCAGCAAATATAACAGCATAATAATAAATGTTATTCCCGAGGCGGGGGGTCATGTTTGGAAATGTTACTTGTAAGAACCAAAATGTAAAAGTTTCTTATAAAAATTTTTTAATAACAGTTTGATTCTTGTGTTAAACTTTAACCTTTTATCTTTTGTATTTTTGTTTAGATTTTGGCTCTCTATTTGACCTGGAGCACGACTTACCGGATGAATTAATCAACTCTACAGAATTGGGACTAACCAATGGTGGTGATATTAGTCAGCTTCAGACAAGTCTTGGCATAGTACAAGATGCAGCTTCCAAACATAAACAGTTGTCAGAATTACTACGATCTGGTAGTTCCCCTAACCTCAATATGGGGGTTGGTGGTCCAGGCCAGGTCATGGCAAGTCAGGCCCAACAGAACAGTCCTGGATTAGGTTTGATAAATAGCATGGTCAAAAGCCCAATGGCACAGCCTGGCTTGACTTCTCCCAACATGGGGATGGGTACTAGTGGACCAAATCAGGGTCCTACTCAGTCCACAACAGGTATGATGAACAGTCCAGTAAATCAGCCTGCCATGGGAATGAACACAGGGATGAATGCTGGCATGAATCCTGGAATGTTGGCGGGCAACGGACAGGGGATAATGCCTAATCAAGTCATGAATGGTTCAATTGGAGCAGGCCGGGGACGAACGAATATGCAGTACCCAAACCCAGGCATGGGAAATACTGGCAGCTTATTGACTGAGCCACTGCAGCAAGGCTCTCCCCAGATGGGAGGACAAGCAGGATTGAGAGGCCCCCAGCCTCTTAAGGTAAGTGTTGGTTTGTGCACATTCAGTACCCATCTTGAGTGTTCTGGTGAGGATTTTCAGTGTTGTATATTGTATACCATCTCCCGCATAGTACAAGGTTTTGCTGGGCTTCTACAAGTTTTGAGAACCTCTTAAAATTTTTTTGTTTTTTTTTTTGCTTATTTGTTTTGGTTGGTTGTGGGTCTCCAACTCTGGGTGCTGTCCTTGTGCTCTTCAGCTCAAAGCTAGGGCTCTATGACTTGAGCTACGTAACCACTTCTGGTGTTATGGTGGTTAATTGAAAATAAGAGTCTTTCAACTTTCCTGCCTGGGCTGGGTTTGAACCAAGATCCTCCGATCTCAGCCTCCTGAGTAGCTAGGATTATGGGCGTGAGCCATTGGCGTCCACTGGCACCTGGCCCTCATATATTTTTTTTTTTACTTTACAACTGACTAGTATTCTGTATATCTTCACAGCTTTGTTTGTCCAAAGGAGCTTCCTTCCTCAAGAGGAGTGTTAATTTCAAGTTTTGAAGCTTTTTATTTTCTTTTTTGGTTGGTTATGGGGCTTGGACTCAGTGTCTGTGTGCTTTTTTTGCTCAAGGCTAGCACTACCACTTGAGCCACAGTGCCACTTCTGGCTTTTTCTGTTTATATAGTGCTGAGGAATTGGACCCTGGGCTTCATGCATGCTAGGCAAGCACTCTTACTACTAAGCCACATTCCCAGCCCCTCTTCCAGTTTTCTGGTGATTAATTGGATATAAGTCTCACACTTGCCTTGGGGGTGGGCTGGGCTGGGCTGGCTTTTGAACTAGGATCCTCAGATCTCAGCCTCCTGAGTAGGTAGGGTTACCAGTAGTTTTTCTTTAATTTTTTTCACCCCTACATTTGCCTTTCTATCATGGGGAAATTATGGTACTGATAGAGATATCCTTTTGGGGGGGCAGTACTGGTCTTGAACTGGGGGCCTTGTACTCGTCCCTGGTTTCTTTGCTCAAGGCTGGTGCTCTACCACTTGAGCCAGACCTTTGCGTTTGGATTTTTGCAGTATAATTGGAGATAAGAATTGGGGGGGGGGGGGGGCTGGGAATATGACCTAGTGGTAGACTGCTTGCCTCGTATACATGAAGCCCTGGGTTAGATTCCTCAGCACTACATATATAGAAAAAGCCAGAAGTGGCGCTGTGGCTCAAGTGGTAGAATGCTAGCCTTGAGCAAAAAGAAGCCAAGGACAGTGCCTGGGCCCTGAGTTAAAGCCCAAGGACTTAAAAAAAAAATGTTGTTTTGTTGTTTTTTTTGAGCTGGATACGAGTGGCTCACACCTATAATCCTAGCTACTTAGGCAGCTGAGATCTGAGGAACACAGTTTGAAGCCAGCCCAGACAGTCAAGTCAGTGAGTCTCCTATCTCGAGTCAGCTTTGAGTCGTTGCTCAAAGTGGTAGTGCTAGCTAGCCTTGAGTACAAAAGGTCAGGGACAGGCCCCGATTGAATTCAAGCCCGGATGACAAAAAGAAGAGCAAGTAAGAATTGTTTGAATTTGGGGCTGGGAATATGGCCTAGTGGCAAGAGTGCTTGCCTCATATACATGAAACCCTGGGTTCAATTCCCCAGCACCACATATACAGAAAACGGCCAGGAGTGACTCTCAAGTGGTAGAGTGCTAGCCTTGAGCAAAAAGAAGCCAGGGACAGTGCTCAGGCCCTGAGTCCAAGGCCCAGGACTGGCAAAAAAAAGAATTTTTTGGATTTATGTGCTCAGGCTGGATGTGAACTGTACTCATCAGATTTCAGCCTCTTGTGTGATTGGGATTACTGGTGTGAGCCACTAGTGCCTGGCAATATGACTTACTTATATAGATTTGCAGAGTGTAGGTCAGGTGGTGAAGAGTTTCATTCCTTAACTCCTGTTAGATCATATAAGACCAATTAAATCATCTGATATGTCTCGGCACAGACATGTTTGCTTCTCATCAAATGGCCATGGTCTGTCTACCTGTATTGATAATGTTACTGAATAGCCCTTGGCAGCAAAAAATTCCTGGATATCACATGATTTTTTTTTTTTTTTTTTTGCCAGTCCTGGGCTTTGCACTCAGGGCCTGAGCACTGTCCCTGGCTTCCTTTTTGCTCAAGGCTAGCACTCTGCCACTTGAGCCACAGCGCCACTTCTGGCCATTTTTATATATGTGGTGCTGGGGAATTGAACCCAGGGCCTCATGTATACGAGGCAAGCACTCTTGCCACTAGGCCATATCCCCAGCCCTGGATATCACATGATTTAAAGAAGTGAACCTTACAGAAGTTTGTGTAATTTTTATGTTTTTTATTGCTTAAATATTCCTGAGTCAATAGCTATGATATGGATAGTTTTAGGATGTGTAGATGATGGGACTACAAAACCAAAAGAATTGAAGTTATTTTCCTTTTGTGAATGTCCACCTGGTGATGAGGCTCATAGTTGTGTTTCTTAGAGGTGATGTACAGAGGGGTTACAGTTACATAAGTTAGGTATTGAGTATACTTCTTTGGAACAGTGTCACTCCTTCCCTCATTTTCTCCCAAGGCGAATGTTTTAACATAGTTACTTGTGTAACAGTATGTAACTTGTGAATGTGTAGAAAAATGGGCTCTGTAATTAATAGACAGATGCATTACAGAGTAGCATGTAAAAAGCATTAGTATAAAGAAAGGGGTATGGTGGTACATTCCAGCATTTGGAAGTTTGAAGCAACAAATCTTGAAGGCCAGCCTGTAGTACAAGAGGAGGAAGTATGTAGTAAAGAAGGTATATGTATCATTACACTGCAGTTGTACTGCTTAAACTGTGAAAGGAAGTGAAAATTGTAGCTTTATGATCTCACTTAATATTTCTGCTGCAAGTAGGAAATTGAATAAATGTGCTGTTGCAAAGGAAAGCTTAAACCAAATACCAGAGGTTCAAGAAGCTTCTAGTTTTCAGAGTATTGGAAAATAGTAAGAAAGTAGGAAAGCCTTAGTTTATACCCTAAGCGTATTTCTTTTTTCCTTATTAAAAGGGAAAAATGAAGGCAGAGGCATGACCTTTCATATACAGTCTATACAAGTAATGATACACTTGAATTAAGATTGTGACAGGCTGGGTGCTGGTGAATTATCTGTAATCCTAGCTACTCAGGTGGTTGAGATCTGAGGATCCTGGCTGGAAGCTATCCTAGGCAGGAAGACTCTTAATTATATAATTAACTACAAAAAGCTGGAAGTGAAACAATGCTCAAGTAGAGCACTAGCCTCGAGTGCAGTCCTAGCCCTAGCTAGGACTGGGAAAAATGAAGGCATTGACAATTGACTTGAGTATGTGTGAAGAACTTGGTTATTGTTTAGCAGTAGATTTGTTTTGGGTGGTGGTGGTATAGGAGTTTGAACTCTGGCCCTCACCCTTGCTAGGCAGGTGCTCTCAGTCCAGCCTTTTTTTCCTTCCTTTTTTGTTGGATGTGTAGCTTGAACTATCCCTGAGCTTTTCTGCTCAAGCCTAGCAGTCCACTTTGAGCCACAGCTCAAAGATAAGAGTCTCATAGACTTAGCTTCCTGGGCTGGGCTAGCTTTGAACTGCAATCTTCATATCTCAGTCTTTTGAGTATCATACTTACCTCACGAGATTATACTCAATGCAGCACCACTCTTGGCTGTGACTTCCATTTTTTTTTGTGCCAGTCTTGGGGCTTGAACTCAGGGCCTTGGTGCCATACCTGAAGTTTTTTGCTCAAGGCTGGTGCTACCACTTGAGCTATATCCCTTTTAATTGGTTAGTAGTAGCTATTTCATCCTGAGTATACTTGCTATCTTGCATGCTGTTTCTTTTTCCCCCCAGTCCTGGGCCTTGAACTCAGGGTCTGAGCACTGTCCCTGGCTTCTTTTTGCTCAAGGCTAGCACTTGAGCCACAGTGCCACTTCTGGCCATTTTCTATATATGTGGTGCTGGGGAATCGAACCCAGGGCTTCATGTATATGAGGCAGGCACTCTTGCCACTAGGCCATATTCCCAGCCCCCATGCTGTCTTTTTCTAATTGGAGCTGATATACTTTTTTTCTATTTTCTCCACCTCCCATCCTTATCTCTCCTTCTCTCCTCTCTTTTCTATATTCAAGGCCTGGGTGCTTTAGCTTTTTGGTAAAGGATGGTGCTCTGCTACATGAGCTGCAGCTCCAGAGCTTATAGTAGTTTATAGAAGAGAGATTAAAGGCTTTCTTGCCTGGGCTTGGCTTTGAACTGGAGTCTTCAAATCTCAGCCTCCTGAGTAGCTAGGATTACTTACATGAGCCACCAGCTCCTGGCCAGAGATTGAATTCCAGCCTTACATCTAGGGATAGAGTTGATCTTGGTTTGAGGTAATTAATTTGTTGAATGAAAATGCACTTATTTGCACTTGAGTCTCATTATAAAATGTTTGGTTTGTGAATCATTAGTACTATTCACGTAGCCATTATATAGTGCTCTAGATGAATCGAAATTCAAAAACACAGCTGGAGGTGTTGTGGGCGCTCGCTCTCTCTCTCTCTCTCTCTCTCTCTCTCTCTCTCTCTCTCTCTCTCTCAACTTCCCCTCGCTTGGTGGGGGGAAGGGGCTTGTCCGCTCCTTCCTGGGTGGTCCATTATCGCTCATACTGGAGCGATGGCCACGGGTAGCCTCGGTGGCGTGTGGTCGCAGGGTGCCCCAAAACCGCCAAGAACGACACGGACCCGTGGGCCCCTGGAGAAAACCTCTAGGGCTTCTGTTTATTCAAATGAGGAGCCTCCCAGATATACCCCAAAGGCAGGCACAAGAGAGGGGCCCCTGATTGGTCCCAAGGGGCTGTCCCTCAAGTGATGTCAGACTTCCTTCTCTTCCTGTTAATAACAGGAAGGGGAGGGACAGGCTGAGGTCAGCTGTGGCCCCTTAAAGGTACAGCTGACCCCAACAGATGTAGCTCAAATTATAGAATACCGGGCTGGGAATATGGCCTAGTGGCAAGAGTGCTTGCCTCCTACACATGAAGCTCTCGGTTCCATTCCCCAGCACCACATATATGGAAAATGGCCAGAAGGGGCGCTGTGGCTCAGGTGGCAGAGTGCTAGCCTTGAGGGGGATGAAGCCAGGGATGGTGCTCAGGCCCTGAGTCCAAGGCCCAGGACTGGCCAAAACAAAACAAAACAAAATTATAGAATACCAACTTACTTAATTTACTTATTGTCAGTCCTGCGGCTTGAACTTAGGGCCTGGGCACTGTCCCTCTTGCTCAAGGCTCACACTAGGACCATTTCAGCCAGAGCGTCACTTCCAGCCTTTTCTGCATTATGTGGCACTGAGGAATTGAACCAAATTACTTGTGAAAAGTTCAAGCAAGCCCCAGCTCTGGCAGTGTCTCTTCTCTCCCTCTCTCTCTCTGTATGTCCCCCCTTGTGCATGGCGCACACACTATTAATGGCCTTAAGTAAAACAAGGGCATGTCCTTGTTTGGACTGAGGTTTTTGTTTTTTGTTTTTGTTGTCAGTCCTGGGACTTGTACTCAGGGCCTGAGCACTGTCCCTGGCTTCTTTTTGCTCAAGGCTAGCACGCTACCTCTTGAGCCACAGCACCACTTTTGGCCTTTTCTGTTTAAGTGGTGCTGAGGAATCAAACTTCATGCATGCTAGGCAAGCACTCTACCACTAGGCCACATTCCCAACCCAGAAGAAGACTCTTTTTTTTTTTTTTCTTTTTCTTTTTGCCAGTCCTGATACCTGAAAGCAGGGCCTGAGCATTGCTCAAGGCTAGCACTCTACCACTTCTGGCCTTTTCTGTATATGTGGTACTGAGGAATCCAACCCAGGGCTTTGTACATGCTAGACAAGCAAGCACTCTACCACTAAGCCACATTCCAAGTCCCCATGTCTTCACTTTAACTTTTTTTTTTTTTTGCCAGTCCTGTGGCTTGAACTCCCTGGCTTCTTTTTTGCTCAAGGCTAGCACTCTACCACTTGAGCCACAGCACCACTTCCAACTTTTTCTGTTTATATGGTGCCGAGGCATCGAACCCAGGGCTTCATGCATGCTAGGCAAGTACTCTACCGCTAAGCCACATTCACAGCCCCTTTTTACCTTTATATCACTTTAGCCTGTTGAGTTAAACTTGATTAGCCACATCTGTACATTAAAGGAGAGCAAATAAACATAATGACTTGTGTGACTTTTATTCATTTTTTTGTCAGTCCCTGGGGCTTAGACTCAGGGCCTGGGCTGTACCTGAGCTGCTTTTGCTAAAGGCTAGCACTCTACCACTTGAGCCACAGTGTCACTTCCAGCCTTTTCTGTTTATGTAAAGAAGAAAGTGAGACAGGAATCATGATGGCCTAATAATAGGGGGGATAAAATTTAATTTCTTCTATTTCTTACTCCTAGATGGGAATGATGAGCAATACCAATCCTTACAGTTTGCCATATTCTCAAAATTCTGGACAGCAGCTTGGAGCCAGTGGCCTGGGTCTCCAGATTCAGACAAAGACTGTACTACCAAATAGCTTATCTCCATTTGCAATGGACAAAAAGGCAGTTCCTGGTGGAGGGATGCCCAGCATGGTGTGTATTCATCACAAGTTTTCTTACAATTGGCATTTTACAAAAGAATTGTGTTAAAACTTTGATGCTCTCTTCTATATGTGCTAGGACTTGTACATGTTAGAAGCTTGAAGATGTACAGTGATTGAAACTTGTGAGAGAGGAGGCTTTTGCTTACTTTGTATTTCACATGGTCTTTTATTTCCTATGGCTATTGGTCAATAAGAAGACTGCCACAGATGGGATCAATGAAATTCTAGGGTCTGCCTTTAGCTCTTTTTGGTTAGTGAGCATTTCTGACAGAAAAGTTTGAAGTTTTTTGCTCTTGGGGATAGGGGAGATCAACAAGACTTTAATAAGCCTTGATCCTAGTTCCCCACCACATATTTCAATTTGTCAGCTATACCCATGGAACTGCTCTAAAAAATTATGGTTGGTTGTTTGGTTGTTTTGACAATCCTAGGGCTTGAACTCAGGGCCGGGGCACTGTCCTTGAGCTTTTTTTTTGAGCCACAATACCACTTCCAGCTATTTCTGTTAATGTGGTACTGAGGAATTGAACTTAGGGTGTCATGTATGCTAGCAAGCGCTCTACCACTAAGCTATTTTTCCCAGCCCAGAAAAAAATTTAAGTTGGCATTTTTATACAGTAATAGTATTTCTAGTTACAAATTTGTCCTCTACTCTGAATTCATCTTTGAAAAGTTGTAACATAGTTGCAACTTATTTTTTAAATGGTTGTAGGAAGAAATAGAAGTAATTTAAATTGTTAAGCTGCACCCTCAATGTCATTTACTCAGTAAAACTTTTTTTAAAATTCTGTTGTCTGGATCTATTACTACAACCATATGATTAGGTGGTGTCATTGTGTCTGTGTGTGTGCTGGTCCTGGGTCTTGAACTTAGTGCCTGGGCTCTGTCCCTGGCCTTCTTTTTCCTTAAAGTCTAGTGTTATCTTTTGGGTAGTTTAGTGAAGATGAGTCTCTCAGCTGGGCATTGGAGGCCCACGCCTGTGGCCCTAAGCTACTTAGGAAGCTGAGATCTGAGGATTACAGTTGGAAACCAGCCTGGGCAGAAAGGTTGTGAGACTCTTAGTCACAGAGAAAGGCAGAGGTGGTGCTTTGACTCAAGTGATAGAGCCCTAGCCTTGAGCACAAAGAGTCTCAGAGTGCTGGGAATGTGGCTTAGTGGTAGAGTGCTTGCTTATACCAGAAGCCCTGGATTCCCCAGCACCACATAAACAGAAAAGGCCAGAAGTGGTGCTGTGGCTCTAGAGGTAGCGCTAGCCTTGAGCAAAATGAAGCCAGGACAGTGCTCAGGCCCTGAGTCAAAGCCCCAGGACTGGCCAAAAAAAAAAAATTAAAAAAAATCTCAGTGTCAAGTTCCTAAGTTCAAGACCCCCCCCCCCCTTTTAATAAACAAAAACACATTTTTACAGTCTTTCCTGCCCAGGCTGGCTTTGAATTGTGATCCTCAGACTCAGCCTCCCGAGTAGCTAGGATTGAGGTGTGAGCCACTGCATCTGGCTTAATTTTGTTGTGTGTCACGTATATTTTAGTAAGTAAACATATCTCTATCCTCCGAAGAGGACATTTTTTTCAGTAAACTAAATTTCTTCCTAAAGCTATTACAAGGCTTACTTGAAAATAGATTGTCATTTACTTAAAGATAACATTGACACAATTAAAATGTATTGTTACTATATCTCTTAGGGCCAGCAACCTGCCCCCCAGGGCCAGCAGCCAGGCCTGGTGACTCCAGTTTCCCAGGGGATGGGTTCTGGAGCACATACGGCTGATCCAGAGAAGCGCAAGCTCATCCAGCAGCAGCTTGTACTCCTTTTACATGCCCACAAGTGCCAGCGCCGGGAGCAGGCTAACGGCGAAGTGAGGCAGTGCAACCTTCCCCACTGTCGCACAATGAAGAATGTTCTGAACCACATGACACACTGCCAGTCAGGCAAGTCCTGCCAAGGTGAGTGAGAAGATGATTTAGTACCTTGATTATGATGTATATTTTCAAACTAATCAAAACATATTTAATTTGTATTTTATTTTTGCTATTTTGATACTAAAAATTACACCCTGAGTCTTGAGCATCCAAGGAAAGTGATCAGCCATGGAGCTGGACCCTCAATTCTTTTAAAGTGTTAAAAAAAAATTCCGTAGTCTGAATATACTATGGTTTATCTACTTGGTAGAGGACATCTTTGATGCCTTTAGTTTTAGGCAGTTAAGTAATGTACTGGATGAGCATTCATAGCTCTCACCTGTAATCCTAGAAACTCAGGACACAGAAATCTGAGGATCAATCACCTTGGGAGTGAACTGGCACCTTGCACACACAGAAATCTTCTATAAAGAGGGAAATAAATATATTTACATATATTCTATATATGTGTATTTGTGTGTGTATTGTTTTTCTCTGAACTGATCCTGGTGGGACTTGAACTCAGGGCCTGGATGGTTTTCCTGAACTTTCTCTTCCTCTCCCCCCCTCCCTTCTCTCTCCCCCTCTCTCTTTTCTTCTCTTTCTCCCTCTCCTTCTCCTTCTCTCCCCCCCCCCCCCCAACATGGGGCTTGAACTCAGGGCCTGGGCTTTTTTGCTCAATGCTAGCACTCTACCACTTGAGCCACAGTACCACTTCCAGCTTTTTCTGTTTGTGGTGCTGAGGAATTGAACCCAGGGCTTCATGCATGCTAGGCAAGCACTCTACCACTAAGCCACATTCTCAGCTCCACTTCTAGCTTTTTGTTGGCTAATTGGAGTTAGTTTTCTCATACACTTACCTGAACAGGCTGGCTTCCAACAGTGATCTCAGTGGGGTTATTACAGTTGTGAAGCTACTGGAGGCCAGCTGAACATTTTTTCGTTCACTTACTAGCCATTTGTACTCCAGAGAACTCTGCTTAATTCATTAGCAGAATAAATGTCACTTATTAATTGTATTATCATGCTGTTTGGTTTTTTGAACTTTGTATATTCTGGATCTTAGTTATTTGTCCATTATTAAGTGACAAAGATTTTCTCCCATTCTGTGAATTATCTCTTGTTGGTGCTTGTTTTCCTTAGTGTTCAGAAACCTTTTAATTTTTATGTAATTCCACTAGTCTATGCCTTCTCTCCCTGTGCAGTGGAGTCTTATTCAGCAAATAATTCCCTGTGCTTAGGCATTATTTTTGAGGTTTTGCTTTTGTGTTGTACAAATGCTCACTTTAATACTTTTTTACTTAATCAGTTTTACCCAGTTTAATAGCTTATTTATGGAGAAATAGAATTATTATTATTTTTTTTGCCAGTCCTGGGGCTTGAACTCAGGGCCTGAGCACTGTCCCTGGCTTGTTTTTGCTCAATGCTAGCACTCTGCCACTTCAGCCACAGCGCCACTTCTGGCCATTTTCTGCATATGTGATGCTGGGGAGTTGAACCCAGGGCTTCATGTATATGAGGCAAGCACTCTTGCCACTAGGCCATATTTCTAGCCTGTGAGAAATTGAAATTTTTGTAGCCAGGCACTAGTGGGTCATGACTCATCCTCGTTACTCAGGCTGCTGAGATCTTCGGACCAAGCTTCGAAAACCTAGCCTCGGCAGAAAAGCCCTTGAGAGAAATCAACCACTCAAAAGCTGGAAATCGAGTGTTAGCCTTTAGCAGAACAAGCTCAAGGACTGTGCTCAGGCTCTGAGTTGAAGTCCTAGAACAGGCAAGCACTCTACCACTAAGCCACATTTCCAGCCCAGAAGTCGTAGAACAGGAACAAAACAAAAACTTGTAACCAAGCACTGTTTGTTGTTACTCAGGAGGCTGAAATCTGAGGATCAAGGTTTGAAGCTAATTGGGGCAGAAAAGTCCCCAAAACTCTTTTTTTTTTGCCAGTCCTGGTGCTTGGACTCAGGGCCTGAGCACTGTCCCTGGCTGCTTCTTGCTCAAGGTGAGCACTCTGCCACTTGAGCCACAGCGCCACTTCTGGCCGTTTCCCATATATGTGGTGCTGAGGAATCAAACCCAGGGCTTCAAGTATACGACGCAAGCGCTCTTGCCACTAGGCCATATTCCCAGCCCCCCCAAAACTCTTTAAATAAAAAATTACCCATCAAGCAGCCAGAAGTGTAGAGCTGAGGCTAGCTTTGGGCACAAAAGTTCAAGAACAGTCTTCTGGCCCTGAGTTCAAGTCCTAGGACTAACCCATAACACAAAACAGAAATGTGTATGTACACCTAGTATGAGTGTATAAACTGAAGGCTCCATTCAGTGTTCCCCACTCTACCACTTGAGCCATTCTTCTAATCCCTCTTGATTTTCGCTGGTTAATTGAAGATGGAGCCTCAAAGATTTTACTTTCCAAACTGGCTATGAATTGTGATCCTCCAAGTCTAGGTTCCTGAGTAGCTAGGATTACTGGCATGAGCCACTGGCATCCTGCTGTCATTAAAAGTTTTTATAGTTATGTGTGTCATAATATTGGCTTATAATGTCTTTACCTAACTTAAATACTGTATGGTACGAGAAGGTGGGGGTTCTATAACCAGATTGTATAAGTAAGTTTGTACTGGCTTTGTGAAAATTGATTTTTTTTTTTTCCCCTCCAGTTTTCTCAACTCTTAAGATTTCATTATTAATAGGATTTGTCCAGTAATATTGTTATGAAGAAACAACTTGGATATATTTATGTCACTTGGTTAAATGATTAATAACTTTGCTATTTTTCATGTAAGAAATCTGAAGTCAAAATTTTTATTTCTTTTAGTGGCACACTGTGCATCTTCTCGACAAATCATTTCACACTGGAAGAATTGTACAAGACACGATTGTCCTGTGTGTCTTCCACTAAAAAATGCTGGGGATAAGAGAAATCAGCAGTGTAAGTACATACCATAACTATTCTGAGGCTCTCACTAGTGATTTGATAGGAGTCATAGTCCTTATTTTTGTGAATTCTCTTTTAACTAGCTGGTACTGTCACACACTTCGCTGAAAAACATTTTTTTTTTTTACTTCTTTCTCATTATCCACATATTAATACATAGAATGAAATTGCTTACTTTAAAGTCTGGGAACTCTGGAGTTTTGGGTTAAAGACTTATTTTAGAGTATTGGGGTGGCCCTGGTTCATCGTAGTTATTCCTTAGCTTTTTGTCATTATCCAAAATAGCAGGTGAATTTGTACTCTGTTTGCTCTTGTTTTTTTTGCCAGTCCTGCAGCTTGAACTGAGGGCCAGAGTACTGTCCCTGATCCTCTTTGCTCAAGGCTAGAACTCTACCACTTGAGCCAAAGCGCCACTTGCAGCCTTTTCTGCTTAGGTGGTACTGAGGAATCGAGCCTATACTCTATTTTAAATGCAAGAAAATTTAAAGATCATTACTTTAGCATTGAGCAAGTTAGTGTCTTGAGATCTAAAGAGAATTTGATCCTGTAAACAAAATTGCTAATACTTTGCTAAATGTGAGTTGTGAAAGTTCCTTCCATCCATCCATCCATCCATCCATCCATCCATCCATCCGTCCGTCCATCCGTCCATCCGTCCGTCCGTCAGGCTTGAACTCAGGGCCTGAGTCCTGTCCCTGGCTTCATTTTGCTCAAGGCTAGCGCTCTGCCACTTGAGCCACAGCGCCACTTCTGTCTGTTTTCTATATATGTAGTGCTGGGGAATTGAACCCAGGGCTTCGTGTATACCAGGCAAGCACTCTTGCCACTAGGCCATATCCCCAGCCCCTTCCTTTCTGTTGAACATATATTGTTGAATTTATATAGATTGAACAGATGGTTATAATAGTTGCTTTGGTTGTTTCACAATATTAATGAAAAAGATTGCATTATTAGCATAATTTAAAGTATAGAAAGTATTGTTATCTAAAAACAAATACAAGTCAGGCTCTGGTGGCTCGTACCTGCAGTCCTATTTACTCATGAGGCTCAGATCTGAGATGGACAATTCAAAGCTAGCCCACGCAGGAAAGTCCATAAGAGTCATCTCCAGTTAACCACCAGAAAACCAGATCTCTGGCTCAAGTAGTAGAATGCCTATGTTGAGTGAAAAAAAGCTCATGGACAGTGCATTTGCCTTTGTTTAAGCCCCAGTACAGCACCACAAACAAAAATTGTGACATGTTTCTTGCCTATAATTAAATTCACCATTTAACATATTCAAGCAGTTTTTTTCAAATGTACAAGTTGTGCTCAAATTTTAGAGCATTCCCAAGTTTAATATTGTAATACCATTCTTTTGTCTTGTCTAGCAATTCTGACTGGAGCACCTGTTGGGCTTGGAAACCCGAGTTCTCTCGGAGTGGGTCAGCAGTCCACACCTAGTTTAAGCACTGTTAGTCAGATTGATCCCAGCTCTATAGAGCGAGCCTATGCAGCTCTCGGCTTACCTTACCAAGTAAACCAGATGCCACCACAACCCCAGGTGCAAACGAAGAACCAGCAGAATCCCCAGTCTGGACAGTCTCCCCAAGGCATGCGGGCCATGAGCAACATGAGTAAGTTTGTATCGTCCTCGTCACAGAGGTGATATTGGTTGAATGATAAATGCTGGCTATAAATTCAGGTTTAACTCCTTGATGGATTTTGTGCTTTTTCCTTTCTAAATGATTACTATTTTAAGTATTTAATTGGTAGCTTTATATATATATTCTAAAGGTCCTTTTGTAATGTGCATATACATAGAAATTGCTTCTACTGTTTTTTTTTTTTTTTTTTTTTTAAAGTACTGGGGATTGAACCCAGGACATTGCACTTGCTAGGCAAGCGCTTTGCCGCTGGAGCTACATCCCAGGCCATTTCTCCTTCTCTTCTCTTCTCTTTTCTCTTCTCTCTTCTCTTCTCTTCTCTTCTCTTCTCTTCTCTTCTCTTCTCTTCTCTTCTCTTCTCTTCTCTTCTCTTCTCTTCTCTTCTCTTCTCTTTTTTTTTTTTTTTTTGGCCAGTCCTGGGCCTTGGACTCAGGGCCTGAGCACTGTCCCTGGCTTCTTTTTGCTCAAGGCTAGCACTCTGCCACTTGAGCCACAGCGCCGCTTCTGGCCGTTTTCTGTATATGTGGTGCTGGGGAATCGAACCTAGGGCCTCGTGTATCCGAGGCAGGCACTCTTGCCACTAGGCTATATCCCCAGCCCTCTTCTCTTTTTTTGCTAGCCCTGGGCCTGAACACTGTCCCTTCATTTTGCTCAAGGCTAGCACTCTGCCACTTGAGCCACAGTGCCACTTCTGGCCATTTTTCTATATATGTGGTGCTGGGGAATCGAACCCAGAGCTTCATGAATACATGGCAAGCACTCTTGCCACTAGGCCATACTCCCAGCCCCCTGGCCTTTTCTATATATGTGGTGCTGAGGAATTGAACTCAGGGTTTCATGTATACGAGGCAAGCACTCTACCACTAGGTCATATTCCCAGACCTCTGTCTATCTGTCCATCCGTCCTTCCTTCCTTTCTTTTCTTCCTTCTTTCCTTCTTTCCCTTCCTTCCCTCCCCTTCCTTCTTCCCTGCCTCCCTCCCTTTCTTTCCTTCTTTCCCTCCTTCCTTTCCTCCCTCCCCCTTCCTTCTTTCCTTCCTTCGTTCCTTCATTCCTTCCTTCCTTCGTTCCTTCGTTCCTTCCTTCCTTCCATCCATCCTTCCTTCCGCTTGAACTCAGGCCTGAGGCACTGATTTTGTCCTAAAGGTTTGCTCTGACATTTGAACCACAACTTCTCCACTTCTAGCATTTATGGTAATTACTTGAAGGTAAAGTTGTCATTGAATTTCCAGGGGGGATTGACTTCAAACTGCAATCTTCAGAGATAGCAGCCTCTTGGGTAGCTAGGAGTATAGCGTTGAGCCACCAGCACACAGATATATATTTTCCCCATCCCCTCCAGTCATGGGGCTTGAACTCTAGGCCTGGGCACTATGTCTCTGAGCTCCTCAAGGCTAGCACTCTACCACTTGAGCCACAGTGCTGCTTCGGTTTTCTGGATGTTAATTGGTGATAAGAGTCTCATGGACTTTCTTGAAACCCTGGCTGGCTTTGAACCACAATCCTCAGATCTCAGCCTCCAGAGTAGCTAGGATTATAGGTGTGAGCCACCAGACCAGCTGTATTTCCTTTTTAAACCTCATTTTGATCCTATGTTAATGTAAGTTGCTGAAATGAGATCACATATATTAGTCCATAACTACCTTTACATCGTATAGTTTTGGTTATATATCCAGCAAGTACTTTTGTTCTCCCCACCTCAGTAAACATTTTTAGTGGCTATATAGTATTGTCTGCAACTATTTTCTACAAATGGATATTGAGGTTGACAATATTTTTTAGTTTTAAACTGCTCAACACATTTGTTATTTGTCTTAGCTGTGTAGCAGTGACTGTGTGCTCACTGTCACTATGGATTTCCATGTAAATGGCAGGAGGAATTGTGTCCCTTTCAAGATTTCTTTTTAACTACCTATTTATTGATTGATTATATGTTGCGTCTAGTTCATTTATTTTTAACTATCATGGCATTTTTTTCCTTTTTTATTTCCTATTAAAAAATAATCATCTGCATTTAAGGGAGACTGGTGCTAAGGCTATCCATAGATACCAAAACTAGAGGATGTTCAGATCCCATTTATAAGATGGTATTGTGTTTGAAGGTAATCTACACATACCTCCTATATAAATTTCTCTCTAGGGGCTGTGAATGTGGCTTTCTGCTAGAGTGCTTCACCATCATGCATGATGTCCTGGGTTTAATTCCTTGGTACCATATAAACAAAAAATAATATAATAAATTGCTCTCTTTTTTTTTTTTTGGCCAGTCCTGGGCCTTGGACTCAGGGCCTGAGCACTGTCCCTGGCTTCTTCCCGCTCAAGGCTAGCACTCTGCCACTTGAGCCACAGCGCCGCTTCTGGCCGTTTTTTTTTTTTTTTTTTTTCTGTATATGTGGTGCTGGGGAATCGAACCTAGGGCCTCGTGTGTCCGAGGCAGGCACTCTTGCCACTAGGCTTTATCCCCAGCCCATAAGTTGCTCTCTTAATACAGTACAATACTTAATACAGTAGCTATGTAAAATAATCGTTTAGGAACTGAATATGGAGATATTCTTCCTGTTAAATAAACACACACACATACACACGCATAGACAAATACATCTCCCCTTATTGATGCCATTGTTTATGCAGTGGTGCGGATTGATCCCAGGAAATCATGCTTTTCTCATGCACTCTGCCACTCAATTACATATCTAGCAACATGAATATTTTAAATCTTTGGATGTGGAACTTGTAAATACAGGATTTAAAAATCAAGAACATATTGAGCCACATGCTGAAAAGTTTTGTTTTCTGTTCCCTTCTTAACCCCACCCCAACCCCCAGCTCCCGGTTGTGGAGCTTTAACTTAGGATCAGAGAGCTATCTCTGAGCTTTCTGCTCAAGGCTGGTGCTCTACCAGCCACACCTCCTCTTCCACCTTTTTGGTGGCCTTCAGATCTCAGCCTCCCTCCTAAGGATTACTGGCACCTAGCTCACCTTCTGGTCCTGAGGCTTGAACTCAGGGCCTAAGGCACTGTCCCTGATACTCTGTGCTCAACGACTCTACCACTTGAGGCACGGCCCCACTTCTTTTTCTGACTAGGTTTTTGGAGGTAAGAGTCTCAGGACCTACCTACCTTGGCTGGCTTTGAACCATGATCCTCAGATCTCGGCCTCCTGAGTAACTAGGATTACAGGTGTGTAGCACAGGCTCTGGGCATTCCCCCCCCCCCCCCCCAATTGAAAATCTTGCTATGTAGGCCACATTGGAAGAGAACTCAAGATGCTTCTTCCTAAAGCTGGAAGGTTGTTGTTGTTGTTTTTAAAGACAGTGTTGCTTTATTTACGTGTGTGTGTGTGTGTGTGTGTGTGTGTGTGTATCCACAAAACTGTTGGAATAGTAGTTTCTTGGGATTTCCTTTTTTTTTTTTCTAATTTTAAGTCCTGTCTCCTTTTTGTCCTCATTCTGGAGCTTGAACTTTATGGTCTACTGCTCTTCATTAGCTCTTTTGCTTAAGGCTGATGCCCATGTGAGCCACAAAACCCTACTTCCTAATTTTTGCTAGTCATTTGGATCAAGAGTTTTCTGCACTATCTTGCTTAGACTGGCTTTACATTGTAATCCTCAGGTCCCAGTGCAGGGGCTTTTGTTGTTGTTGTACTGGTCCTTGAGATTTAACCCAGGGACTGGGTACTGAGCTTTTTTTGCTCATGGGTAATACTCTACCACTTGAGCTACAGGTTGGCTTTTTGGTGATTAATTGGAGATCAGCATCTTACGGATTTCTTTGCCCCAGCTTACTTTGATCCCTGATTCTCAGAATTGGCCTCTACTAGCATGTGGCTCTAGATACCCTTTTTAAAAACATACTTATGCTGTTTAAAGGGCATGCCTTGTGTCTTCATTTTCTTCTTAGGAGTTCCCTAAAGCCAACATGGTTAATAAAAGAAAGGAATGTTAATGTGGAATGACCAGATCTAGGATATATTAATTTTTCAACCCTTGAAAAGGATTTTAACAAAGTATTTATTGTACCATAAGAACCTGTTATTTAGCCTAGTGCCCATGGCTCATGCCTGTAATCCTAGCTACTCAAGAGGCTGAGATCTGAGAATCCCAGTTCAAACCTAGCCCAGGGAGGAAAGTCCATAAGACTCATCTCGTATTAACTGTCAGAAAACTAGAAGTGGTAGGGTGCTAGATTTAAGCCAAAAAGCTTGGAGACAATTCCCAGACTCTTAAGTTCAAAAGCCCCCATATATCGGAAAAAAAGAAACCAGAATATGTTACTTGCTGTTCAGCCCATTCCACCCTAAAGTTGTATGCAAGTTGTTAACCAAACTGTTGTTCATTTCATTCTTCTGAATAAAGGGCGGGGGGCAAGTTTAGAATAATTCTTCAAATTTTAAATTTTTAGTTGCTCGTGTGGCTTGAACTCCCTTGAGCACTATTGCTGATCTCTTTTGCTTAAAACCTCCAGTTTTCTGGTAGTTAATTGGAGATAAAGGTTTCATTGGCTTTCCTGCCTGGGTTGGCTCCAAACTGCTATCCTTGGATATCAGCCTCAAGCAGCTAGGATTAGGTGTGAGACACTACCACCGGGATTAAGTTTTACTCAAGTGCATTAGAGCATACTTGAGTTTTTACTTATTAATTTTGCCAGTCTTGGGGCTTGAATTCAGGGCCTGGACACCATCCCTTAGCTTCTCAAGTTGAGCACCCTACCACTTGAGTCACAGCACCACGTATGGCCTTTCTGTTTATGTGGTAGTGAGGAATCGAACCCAGAATTTTATGCATGCTAGGCAAGCACTGTACCACTAAGCCACATTCCCAACCCCGGATTGTTTTCAAAGGAGGGATGATGATGATAATGAATTGCTTTCTTTGTAATTGTTCCCCATTTTCTAACTGACTTGAAAGGATACTATATATAGTGTTTGTATTGCTAATAATTTATTGTATGTGCTATTTTTTCCTCAATTTGTCTTTGAAGTCTGTTTTTTTTGTGGCTTTTATTAATTTGTTTTTTATTTTCCTGTGACTTAGGTGCTAGTCCTATGGGAGTAAATGGAGGTGTAGGAGTTCAAACCCCGAATCTTCTTTCTGACTCCATGCTGCATTCAGCCATAAATTCTCAAAAGTAAGTTTTAATGTGGTTTATGTCCTGATTCAGATGTCCAATGTGGAAGAATTTGTCAGCTTCGAAAATCTCTTTCATGCGTGAAGAGAATTAGGGTATCAACATTCTACAATCTTATTTGAAATTATATCACTTATTTCTGCAGTCACCTATACTTATTTGAAATTGTAATGGTTCAGCTCCATGAAAGGGGAATTTGTTTTCTCTCTCTCTTTTAAGAGCCCTATTAAAAAAGTTGCTCCCTGAAAATTAAGATAGGTCTAATCCACTTAACTCTGATAGCAGGACTTAAGTTTTGGTTTTTGTTTTGTTTTGTTTTGTTTTTGCCAGTCCTGGGCCTTGAACTCAGTGCCTGAGCACTATCCCTGGCTTCCTTTTGCTCAAGGCTAGCACTCTGCCACTTGAGCCACAGCGCCACTTCTGGCCATTTTCTGTATATGTGGTACTGGGGAATTGAACCCAAGGCTTCATGTATACGAGGCAAGCACTCTTGCCACTAGGCCATATTCCCAGCCCCAGGACTTAAGTTTGTCATTCAGAAAACTACATCTTCCTCTCTGTACACTTTTTTTTTTTTACACAGGTACAAACACAAAATCCAGTCAGTACTACTTTCACACAGAGATTCATGGCAGTAATTACTATTACCTCTAATTAATGGATATTCTCTTTCTTCTACCCTTCTTCACTAAAACTTATCTTATAACTACTTTTTAAAGCCCAATGATGAATGAAAATGCTAGTGTGACCTCCCTGGGTCCTATGCCAACAGCAGCTCAACCATCCAGTACTGGAATTCGGAAACAGTGGCATGAAGATATTACTCAGGATCTTCGGAACCATCTGGTTCATAAACTGTAAGATTATGGGCTTTTCTCATTCATAAGAGTTGCTGTATCATGGTGCCAGTCTGCCATGCATTTACTCAAATGAACATTACTGACTTTTCTATAGCCTGGTAATGTTGATAGTTTTTTTTTCTTTTTTTTAGCTTTTTATTTTATTTTATTTTTTTATTGTCAAACTAATATACAGAGCAGTTACAGTTTCATACTTTAGGCATTGGATACCAGTTCTTGTACTGTTCGTTACCTCCTCCCTCATTCCCCGCTTCCTCTTTCCTTCTCCCCCCATGAGTTGTTCAGTAGATTTACACTAACCAGTTTTGCAAGTGTTGCTTTTGTAATAGTTTGTCTTTTTTACCCTGTGTCTCTCGATTTTGGTATTCCCTTACAGTTTCCTAGTTCTAATACCAGTACATCTGCTTTTATTTTCTTATTCCCTGTTTCCCCTTGCTTACATTTATAGGTGTCCAGTTGTAACGCTGAATTATTCTGATTAATGTCAATAATTAATTAATGTCAATAATTAATGCTGGGGGTTGGACTCAGGGCGTGAGTGAGCACTGTCCCTGTCCCTGGCTTCTTTTTGTTCAAGGCTAGCACTCTACCTCGTGAGCCACAAGTACAAGACCTTGAGTTCAAATCCTAGTTCCAAAGAAAAATGGTTACTTCTTTAATATATGATAACAGGAACATCTTTTCTGTTTGTCTGTTTTTGTTGTAATATTGTATTGACAAGTTGAATCTGGTTAGAAGATCTTTCTGGTCTTCAGTTAATGAAAATCATCTGTACTCTTGGTTATATAGCTGATAATATGCCAGATCTCACAAACTCCAATTAATCTGGAAATGTTGTCATGTGCAGCCATGGGGAATGGTAAAATGTGCCGCAATGTAATAAACACCTCATTTAGACCTTGATGCTTACGGGCTTATCCTTCAAACAACATGAGGAAGTACCCTTCCATTTCACCTATTATTCTGAGATTCATTTAGGAATTCTAAAATGGTAGTCCTCTAAATAGATTTTAACAAGGAAAAGATTCTCGGTTTTTGTTGTGTTTTGTGGTTGTAGGTATTGGGAATTGAACTCAGGCATTGTACTTCTTTAGTCACACTCAGCCTTTTTTTTCCCTTTACCTTCCTTTCATTTTTTTTTTTAACTCATTATGTTCAATATGTTGGAATGGGAAAAATTAGGAAAACATTTAAAGTATTGTGCATTTCTGTGACTTGAATGGAAATCTGACAAGTTACTATAGTGCTGGAATTTTCTGTTCCTAGTGTTCAAGCCATATTTCCCACTCCGGATCCTGCTGCTTTAAAAGATAGAAGAATGGAAAACCTGGTTGCATATGCTCGGAAAGTAGAAGGGGACATGTATGAATCTGCAAATAATAGAGTAAGCATGTGGCTTTTCTTTGTATTATAGAATGGTGTCCTTCCTGGTTTATCTTCCCCGCAACACTGTGTACTGAGGGGGAGTCACTTTTGCTGTCACCTCAATTTACTGTTAACTGAGTACAAGCAAGATAAAGCAATTTCCTAAGTGAAATGTTATCATGAATCATATATTTTACCTCTTAATATATTAATACATTCCTCGCATATGACACTTTATCTGGGTTGTCTTTCCATCAACTTAAAAGTGAGCTATTACTGCTCTGTGCTCTTTTGTCTAGAATATGGTGAGTCAGCTACTTGATATTTTCATCTGCAGTTTATTTTTTAAACAGCAGTTGAACTTCATTTTCTGTATTTGTCCTACTTCTTAATGTAGGATATTGTAACTTGCAAGTATGCATTCTGCAAAAGTACTTGTAGAGGCTGTGCTTTATTGTATAAGCTTGGTTTTTTGTTTGTTTGTTTTTTGCCAGTCCTGGAACTTGAACTCGGGGCCTGAGCACTGTCCTTGGCTTCTTTGCTCAAGGCTAGCACTTGATCCACAGCAACACTATAAGACTTCTGGTCACATACTGTAACATGAGCACATGCTTGAACTATCACAAAAGGATAAAGTAGATTCTTCCTTCTCTTTTAAGTGACGCTAATATTTGCTTTGGTGCATTTTTCATGTTATTTAGTTATGTTTGTTTTTAAAACAACTTTTACTTCAAAAATCCAAAAACAGGCTGAATACTACCACCTTCTAGCTGAGAAGATCTATAAAATCCAGAAAGAATTAGAAGAAAAACGAAGGACTAGACTACAGAAACAAAATATGCTACCAAATGCAAGTATGGTACCAGTTTCTATGAATCCAGGCCCTAACATGGGACAGCCACAACCAGGAATGACTTCCAGTAAGTGCTTTTTGTCCTAGTAAAACCAGTAATAGAAAAGTATATTAAAAGATTTCTGCATATTTTAGTGTGACTTGATAATTTGACATCATCTTTAGCGCCCATGATATCCTTCACAATTAGTGACACTAGAAAATTACAGGTCATATGTTTTCACTGGCTTGTGTGTGTGTTTGTATTTGTGTATCATTTGATTCTGGGTCTTGAACTCACGGCCTAGGTGCTGGCCCTGAGCTTTTTATACTCTACCACTTTGAACCACAATGCCACTTCCAGTTTTCTGGTGGTTAATTGGAGATGAGAGTGTCATGGACTTTTCCTGTACTGGTTGGCTTTGAACCTGTGGCCCTCAGATCTCATTCTCTTCAGTACTTAGGATTACAGGGGTGAGCCACTGGTGCTGGGTACCACTTTACTACTACTACTACTACTACTCTTCTTCGTCGTCGTTGTCTTCTCCTTCTTTTTGGTCATGGGGCTTGCACTTGGGCCCTGGGCATTGTCCCTGAGCTTTTTTTGCTCAAGGTTGGCATTCTAGCACCTTTACTTCTGGCTTTTTTTTCTGGTTAATTGGAGATAAGAGTCACAGTGTCCTGCCAGGGCTGGCTTTAACCCTTTCATTTCCAGTTCTCAGTTTCCTAAGTAGTAGTATACAAGGATGGTGATTTCTCGTGGATTTCTAATATGACAGAACTTGTAAATTTAACTCGCTAAGACCACTATGAGGGCTGGGAATGTGGCTTAATGATAGTGTGCTTGCCTAGTGTGCATGAAGCTCTTGATTTGATTCCTCAGTACCACATACACAAAAAAAGCTAGAAGTGGTGGTGCTGGGGCTAAAATTGTAGAGTGCTAACCTTGAAACGAAGCTCAGGCACTGATTTCAAGCCCCAGGACTGGCAAAAAAAGACTACTATGTTTTGCCCTCATTCCTTGATTACTACTAGCTTCTAAGCAATGAAATAATGGAGTCATGCACAGTTGTGCAGAGAGTACAGGCTGCTTAAATGGTGAAGAAAAGATAGGGGATAACACTGTTTAGGGGAAAGTGACTAAAGGGAGTGCCAACTGAGCCAGCAGTGACACTATACCATAAGTGGGTTGTTATGCTACTGGCTCTTAGCAGCTTTACAGTGGATATATGTACAGTCCAGTTCACATCTCTAATTCTAGCTACTTAGAAGCCTGCAAATGGGAAGATCATGGTTCAAGGCCAACCTGGCAGAAAAGTTTGAGATTCCTGTTCTATTGATAGCTGGGTGCCCTTTTATACCAGCTAGGCTGTTAAGTCTTAATAGGCACATATTGTTCCAGGCACACATCTGGGGCCCAAAAGGGAGTCCTGTTTTATCAAAACCAGCAAAGGGTGGGGGAGCTGAAGGTGAAACATCAATGGGAGGAAAATCTCACTAGTACTAAGCGTGAGATCACCAAGTTCAAATCCCGTATCTACACCGCACAAGGTAAAGAAAATACATGTCTTTTTTGCCTCGGAAGTAAAGCAGATTTTCAGACTTGGGAAAGGCAAGATGAGTGTTGGCGCTTGGTGCCAGTGGTTTATCCCTAGTTACTCAAGAGTCTGATCTGAGGGTTGTGGTTCAAGACCAGTGTGTACAAGAAATTTTGTGAGACTCTTTAACCACCAAAGTACCAGTAGTGGTATTACTCAAGTATGATAGAGTGTCAGTCTGGAGCAAAAAAAGCGCCACTTCGGCTTTTTTCTATATGTGTGGTGCTGAGGAGTCAAACCCAGGGCTTCATGTATATGAAGCAAGGACTCTACCACTAGGCCATATTCCCAGCCCAATCAGTCTGTTTTAAAAACATACATGTCTTCAGTTTGAAACCTTCATTGAAGTGAAAACACTAGATCTATTCTCCAGTTTCAAGGGGACAGTGGCTGGGCAGCTGTGCTCCAGAAGCACCATTGGTTCAAAAGAAGGTGCTAGCTGCAGCTTCTTAGTGGCAAAAGGCTGGTCCTTGGGTTTTGGTACTGACAGTTATCATCCCTTCTTGGCTGCATAGAGGTGCTAAGATGACACACCAGAACTTCTGTGCTAGTTGCAACCCTGGGAGCATACTCAGTCAGGGTGGATTAGAGTAAGGGTGCCTGATGAGAAGCATCAGACATGTCTGACCAAGTGACTGCTGGAAGGACCCAAACCCAGTATCTGTATACTTACCACTTCTTCCAGTGCCAGGATTTCATTGCCACATACTCAGCCTGGGGCCAATGGGCCCCTCATATGGCTTCATCCATCATATGGTGTTACCTCTGGGGCCACCTTTCTATCTGCAAGCCTATAGGCTGTCTTCCTGTTCTCAAGGGAATTACAGAGAGCAGGAGTTTGCTACTATTTAGGGTATTGTGGGAATCCTGGCACAGAGATGGTGTGGCGCACCTTTCCAAGGTACTGTCATTCGAAACACTAGAGTACCTCAAGTGGTCCACTGGCAGGGGGATGGAGCCACCTCTAAGTCCCATCCATAACTGATGATCTTTTTCCTAGTCCTGAAAAACATCTGAGAAGCATATTGCAGCAGGCAATGGTACCTGCTTGTTCCTAAATACAGTAGGTGTCCCTATCTCTAAGGCCAGTGCTCTGAACTTATCATAGCAGCAAGGCAAGGCCAAGATGGGGCCACAGGAAGAGAAAATGGTACCTCTGCCAGTTTGGCTCTTGCCTCAGCAGTGAGAGAACTATGGGTTAGGCTGGATTCTTGAAACTATTAATATTTTTTGGCTTTCTGTTGTTTTGGTAATGGGCAGCTGATGAAAGATCTTTGATAAACACTTTGTTTCCTCCAGATGGTCCTCTACCCGACCCAAATATGATCCGTGGTAGTGTGCCAAATCAGATGATGCCTCGGATAACGCCACAACCTGGTAAGTGGTGAAAGAGAGCCATAGGCAATTTGTAGAATCCCTAGTGTATGTTAGAATTTTACTTGCCTCTCAATATGCATCTGTAGGCCAGCAGCAGATATCTGTTCTTTGCCTTGAAACTCACTGAGAAATGGAGGATGGGTTAAAAGCATGTTGACTGGTCCAGGGACTAGCTGACAATTAATATTCAGGCATCCAGTTTAAAAATAGTTGGTCAGAATAAAGATACAGTATCTTAAAAGAGCATTTTAATTGTTAACATTGTGACTGGGGTGAATTTGTTAAGTGAATAACTTTGATAAAGTTTTCATGCACAGGCAAAATGTAGTTACTAGATTTGTATGTACTAGATTTGTCTGCTTTTTTACTTTGTAATTTGTAGTCCTCAAAAGATTTAAAAAAATAGTCTATCCTTACATTTAAAACAAAAACAAAAAAACAGTTGGTCAGGATGTAGCATTTAGTTCAGAAACCTTGTACTAGTTCTCCAGTTCCATGGATGTGTGCAAATGCAGTATTTCATATGTGCTCACAGGGTTGAATCAGTTCAGCCAGATGAATATTCCCCAGCCCCCTATTGGACCCCGACAAACCTCTCCTCTTCAGCACCATGGACAGATGGCTCAGCCTGGAGCTCTGAACCCGGTTAGTTTGGCATATTTGGATATTCTCCTTTTTAACTTTACATGGTATTTTTAAAAAATCTCTTTCTCATTTATAAATATGTTTTCTTGTGTAAGCACCTTGGCTTACACATGGCACCTTGGTGTGTGTTGCGGGGGCGGGGGTGTCCTGGGGCCTGAACTCAAGGCCTGGGCCCTGTCCCTGAGCTTTTTGCTCAAGGTGAGTGCTCTGTCATTTGATCCAAAACTCCACTTCTTGCTTTTTTCATAGTTCAGTGGAATTGCTGCTTCAAATTGCAATCCTCAGATCTCAGCCTCCTGCATGAGTAGATAGGATTACAGCGTGGTCGTCCATCTTTGCCTGGGGAGACCTTGTTCTTACATTGCACCTATGATGTAGCCCTTTAATGTAGATACAGTTAAATGGTATAAGTTTCAGAGGTGGGAAGAGATACAGTATTAAAAAGAAGTGAAGTACCAAAATCTAAATTACAAAATATTCACAGTGACCTACTTCTATAATCCTGGCTACTTGGGATACTGAGATCAGGAAATGTTGTGGCAAGAAGTATAAAATGAGAAGATGCTTATCAAATGCATACCTAGACAAAAACTAAGACCCTTTGTCAATATAACCAATACAGAAAAAAATGTTTGACTCACTAGTAGAATACTTATCTAGTAATTATGAGGCCCTGAGTTCAAATATCAGTACTATCTCCAAATGAGAAGTATTATAACGCAAATGGGAAACATACTAATTTTTGTGTTCATCTCTTACCCAGTAATGGATTTTTAGAAATTTTTTTTAACACCATGGGTCCAGTGGCTGAGGTCTGTAATCCTATCCACTAAGGAGTAAGAGATTAAGGGTATCACAGTTCAAGGCCAGATTGACAACAATTTTGCAAGACCCTATCACAACCAGTAATTAGAAAAAGAGAAAAGCTGAGTCAGTGACTCGGTCCTGTAATAGATATTTAGAAGGCTGAGATCTGAGGAGCTGAGGTAGGAAGGTTTATGGTTCTTATTGCCAGTTTACCACCAAAAAGCCACAAGTGGTAGAGTGCTAGCGTTCAGCAAAAAAGCTTAGGGACAGAACCATATAACTGGAACTGAAAAAGAAGCCAAAAAATTATAATACAATAATTGTAAGTGCAACAGCATTTGCAGTCATGAATGTTATATGATATTCAGCCACAATTGTAATACAATAATTGTAATTGCAACAGCATTTGCAGTCATGAATGTTATATGATATTCAGCCACAATTGTAGGATTTGTTTTATCCCCTAAGGATTCTTAGGATTGTGTAGGCGGCACCAACAAGAGTAAAGAGTTGATACATTGCTTTTTCTTGTTAGAATTTCAGGTAGATTTGAGTAAATGTACATTCTTTTTTTTGCCAGTCCTGGGGCTTGAACTCAGGGCCTGAGCACTGTCCCTGGCTTCTTTTTGCTCAAGGCTAGCACTCTGCCACTTGAGCCACAGTGCCACTTCTGGCCATTTTCTGTATATGTGGTGCTGGGGAATCGAACCCAGGGCTTCATGTATACGAGGCAAGCGCTCTTGCCACTAGGCCATATCCCCAGCCCTAAATGTACATTCTTGAAAGGCTTTTTTTTTTTTGGGCCAGTCCTAGGCCGTGAACTCAGGGCCTGAGCACTGTCCCTGGCTTCTTTTTTGTTCAAGGCTAGCACTCTGCCACTTGAGCCACAGCGCCACTTCTGGCCATTTTCTGTATATGTGGTGCTGAGGAATCGAACCCAGGGCCTCCTGTATACGAGGCAAGCACTCTTGCCACTAGGCCATATTCCCAGCCCGAAAGAAGGCTTTGATAAGCCATGGGGCTATTCTCTGCTGTCTTGGCATAAGTAAATGATTCTTCCATCTTTTCTCCCCTGTTCTCTCTCTTGTTTACCTATTTACTTGTCTCCCTTTCTGTTGCAAAAACTCTACAGCAGAGCCAGAGCAGTTGACAATTCCAGATGTAGTAGAATAACTCATGAAATAGTTTGGTGCTCTGTTTCTTTTACAGCCGATGGGCTATGGACCTCGAATGCAGCAGCCTTCCAGCCAGAGCCAGTTCCTCTCCCAGACTCAGTTCCCACCACAGGGCATGAATGTAACAAATATACCTTTGGCTCCTTCCAATGGTCAAGCACCGGTTTCTCAAGTATGTCTCATAAACAGACTTTTTACTCACTTTCTATTCTTGAAATTTTCTCAGTCTAAGTTTTTACAGGGAAGGGTGGCAACCAACAGTGGGTAGAAAGAAGTTTCTCTTTGTTCATTTTATTTTTGGCTTTTGTTTTGAGAAAGGATTTGCCTATCCTAGGCTGGCCTCAAACTTACCAAAAAAAGGGGGGGGATGACTTGTGTGTGCATGTGCATGTATGCTTGTGTATATATTGCTTTGTTTTTAACTTTAGAATATGTCTCCTGAAAATGAAGCAATTATTCTGTTACATAGCAGTAGTGTTGTTACAAGCTAGGAAATAATTTAAATTGGTGGTTTCCACATTTTTTTTTAGGAGTGAACACTTTTAAAAATAGAATCTTAGTGAAAACTGCAATGTAGGAGGAGGAACTCTGGCTGAAGAGAGCATAGGAGGGTCCCAGGGCACTGAGTGCTCTGTCTCCCATACCCTGCAATGCTGAGGCCATTCTGCTGAATATTTTGCAATCTCTTAGTTAAGTACAGTATCAGTTGTGTTGTCCAAAAATAAGGACTCACTCCCTCCCTTCTCCCCCCAATAATAGGATTTGGGGGGCACCTTTTAAAAGAGGCATTGCTACTCTGTTTCTTCAGTTTGTTGTAAATGCTTATAACCTGCCTCTCGAAATAACTTGTGTTTTTCATTTTAACAGGCACAAATGTCCAGTTCTTCCTGCCCAGTGAACTCTCCTATAATGCCTCCAGGGTCTCAAGGAAGCCACATTCACTGTCCCCCTCTCCCTCAACAAGCTTTGCATCAGAATTCACCCTCTCCTGTCCCTAGTCGTACCCCTACTCCTCATCACACTCCTCCAAGCATAGGGGCTCCACAGCCACCAGCAACGGCAATTCCAGCACCTGTTCCTACACCTCCTACTTTGCCACCTGGGCCACAGTCCCAAGCTCTACATCCCCCCTCCAGGCAGACACCTACACCACCAACAACACAGCTTCCTCCTCAAGTGCAGCCTTCACTTCCTGCTGCTCCTTCAGCTGAGCAGCCCCAGCAGCAGCCTCGGTCACAGCAGAGTGTAGCAGCCTCTGTTCCTACCCCAACAGCGCCTCTGCTGCCGCCACAGCCCACAACCCCGGTGAGCAGAGATTGGGAGAGATTGAGCATTAGGAAGAATGACTCCAGTCTGGTAGACTTATACATCGTTTCTTTCTTAAATCTATTTCTTGTCTCCATATGTAGAATGAATCTTAATTCTTTTCCTGATTTTCCACAGATTTTGTTTAGGTCTTGCCTTTGAGTTTTTTTATGTTGAATTCTGAGGCCTGAAGGCAATAAAGGTCCATAAGGGAAAGAGTTGTATACCAGTGCTGGGGCTTGAACTTAGGGCCTGGGCACCATTCGTGAGCTCCTTTTGTCTTCTTTCACTTGAACCACAGCCCCACTTTTTCAGTATTCATTTGGAGATGAGTCTCATAGGCTTTCTTGCCAGGGCTGGTTTTTAAACTTTGTCCAAGGTGGATGCATGCCTCAAGTGGTAGAAAGACCCTTGGTTCAATCCCTAGTACCATGCCCATAAAACATCAAAAACTTCTTTATTGAGAAGTGTAAACCAAAAGATAATCCTTTCCTTGTCTTAATAAGTGTACTCGCCTGAAGCACTCTGGTTTGGAATTTTCACCACTCACATACTTGCCAGAGAATGATACTTACCAGAGATACTTGCTGGCTATTTTATATATAACTTGCCAGACAGAGTAGTCAAATCCTTAATCTCAGTGTTCTTAACACAAACAGTGTAAGCGTAACACCATAGGACTATCCAAAAATAAGTGGTAAATCCAGTGTGGTTTAAAGTCTGGTTGTGGAATTTGACAAGCTTCTCACGTGCTTTGCCCTTTTCTGCCCAGCTTTCCCAGCCTGCTGTAAGCATCGAAGGACAGGTTTCAAACCCTCCATCGACTAGTAGTGCTGAAGTAAATTCTCAGAATATTCCTGAGAAACAGCCTTCACAG
The DNA here is from genome assembly GCF_023159225.1 of Perognathus longimembris pacificus. NCBI lineage: Eukaryota > Metazoa > Chordata > Mammalia > Rodentia > Heteromyidae > Perognathus > Perognathus longimembris. The sequence continues at coordinate 5,683,021 of NC_063161.1, read as the reverse complement.
GAAGTAAAAACAGAGGTTAAAATGGAAGTAGATCAACCACAATCAGCAGATGCTCAGTCTGAAGATATCCCAGAGGTGAGACAGAAGTTAGTTGCTATGATTTTGTTTTGGTACTCAGTGTAAGGTGTATCTGTAGTAAATACAATGAAAGCATCTCACAATATTGAAAATTCCTTACTTGTGTTTTAGACTAAACCAGAAGACTGTAAAGTGGAACCTTCAGAAACAGAAGAGAGAGGTACAGAGATGAAAAGTGAAATAAAAGAAGAAGACCAGCCAAATACTTCAGCTACTCAGTCCTCTCCAGTTCCAGGACAGTCAAAGAAAAAGAGTAAGTCTTTTGAGTATTCTGTTCTTTGAGAAATATTAAAATAAAGACTTATGGAATAGGTTAGCAGCCCCTTGGGCCTCAGAAATGGGCATTAATGTGATGTGATTATGTTGTTAGGAGCCTTAGGACTGGTCTCTTTATTACATACATACATACATACATACATACATAGATACATGTATGTATGTATGTATATAGTTGGAAAAGAGCAACCACTGGTTATCATGTCCCCCCTCTTGTGGGTTTTTTTTGGGGGGGGGCGGGGCAGAGCATTTTGGTAGTTCACTCCCATAGACACTTACCTTGTTTTAACTGGGCATCAGTAGCTCGAGCATAGCTAGAGTCCCAGCTCCTCAGGAGCCCCAGATCTGAGAATTGCAGTTTCACAACCAGCCATTGGAGGAAAGTGCAATCAAATTTTAATCTCCAATTAACTACCTAATAAAAGCCCAAAATCAAAGCTATACCTCAGGTGATTTAGTGCTAACATTGATCACATAAAGATCAGGACAGAAACAAAGCCCTGAGTTCAAGCCCCAGATCTGGCACACACACACACGCACACACACACACAATGTACACTATAACTGTTACTACTAGGGCATGTCTCTAAAACATAAAACATGTACACTTGTGGTTTAGGGTAGGAGCCTAGCCTAAAGTGGTGCAGTGGGTCCCTAGCATATCCAAGGCCCTGGATTTGACCCCCAATTCTGCCATAAAACAAAATATAAAGCATCCTATCTGTTGAGGCATGGTGGTGTACACATTTAATCCCAGCATTTTGGAGGTACAATTTGCAGGATTTTGATTTTTGTGTGAGCCCAGGCTATACAGTAAGACACTGTCTGAAAAACAATCTGAATGAATTAAACATCTAATCTTACTGTAGTTTAAATTTTGCTTATGTTGAACATAACCACGCCTAAGAGCCATAGTTTTTTCTTTTTGGTCCAATTTTTAATGCCCTGATGGTAATGCTTCTAGGTAAGATAAAGGAACTTTTTTTTTCCTTCTTTCCTCCCTCTCTCTGTCCTTCTTTTTATATAAGTTCCACTTTCACATGTGTATATTCATATTTGTTTGGTTCCCTTCCTCTTTCAATTTGCTTTTGTTTTTATTTATTTTTGAGGTAGTCGCACTTCTGCTGTTCAAGCATATGTTAGGCACCAGTCACCACCAAGCCCCGCACTTGGTTTAAAAGTAGTCTTAAAAACTTTGCCTGGGCTAGTCTTGAACCATGATCACCAATCTCAGTCTCTAAATAGCCAGAATAACTACAAATGTGAGCTACCAAGGCTTTCGTGGTGTTAAGAGTGCAAACCTGTATATATGTTTTTTTTTTTTTGGAGAGTTCAAAGCCTAACCTTTGCCATTAAAATAATATGTATTTTCACTGTTTTTCTAAATTTTTTATGTATTTACTGCCCATTCTGGGCCTGAGCACTGTCCCTGGCTGCTTTTTGCTCAAGGCTAGCACTCTGCCACGAGCCACAGTGCCATTTCTGGTTCTTTCTATATATGTAGTTCTGAGGAATCAACCCAGGGCTTCATGTATACAAGGCAAGCACTCTACTACTAGACCATATTCCCAGCCCGTCTTTTCACTTCTAAAACATCAAATCTCAGCTGAGCACAGTTGGCTCGCGCCTGTAATCCTAGTTGTTTAGGAGGCTGAGATCCAAGTATTGCCATTCAAAAGTCAATCCAGGCTGGAAAGTCCATGAGACAACCATTAAATGCTGTGGCTTATAGTGATAGAATACTAGCCTTGAGCAAAAGAGCTCAGACAGTGACCCAGCCCTGACTTCAAGCCCTGTGACCACTACCATCAGCAACAACAAAACATTTGTTGAGGAACTCTAATCTTTTTAGTTCTTTTAGGGATAAGACAGCACTATGTCTCAGTTTTTTTGTTTTTTTTTTTGCCAGTCCTGGGGCTTGGACTCTGGGCCTGAGCACTATCCCTGGCTTCTTTTTGCTCAAGGCTAGCACTCTGCCACTTGAGCTACAGCACCACTTCTGGCCATTTTCTGTATATGTGGTGCTGGGGAATCGAACCCAGGGCCTCATGTATATGAGGCAGGCACTCTTGCCACTAGGCCATATCCCCAGCCCTATGTCTCAGTTTTGACTTGCTAAATACTGATAGGAAGGAGGAAGTTTACTGTTATGCTTCACAGCATCCATCCTCTTACCAGTGCTATGTTTTGGACTATTATTTTGGGAAGTCACTTTGTGTGCCTGCATGCATGTAGAGGGTGTGTGTGTGTGTGTGTGTGTGTGTGTGTGTGTGTGTGTGTGTGTGTGTGTGTGTGTACTTGAACTCGTAGCCTGAGTACTGTCCCCTTTTTCACTCATGGTTGGACCTCTACCACTTGATTGAGCTATAGCTCCTCTTAGATTTTGTTAGTTATTTGGAGATAAACATCTCATTGTCATTGCTAGCCTGGCTGGCTTTGAACCACAACCCTCAGATCTCAGCCTCCTGAGTAACTATAATTACAGACATGAGCCCCTGGAATCCAGCTGAATATGTCTTAGTTCAAGTTGTGAACTGAAAATTAATTGTACTAGTCAGTGATGACAAGGTATTTAGTTTTGGAGGTACTCAGTGAAGCAGAACAGAAGTTGGAAAGTGAGACCAGGTTTACTTGTCTGAAGACTATACAGTCACTTTGGGTTTTCTAATTTTTCATATGTATTGTTTCATATACATTTAGTGCTTTACCATAGGCATTTCCAAAGTTGTTTTACTTATGAAAATTAATTTCAAATATATTTTTCTTGAAAGTTTTCAAACCAGAGGAATTACGACAGGCTCTAATGCCAACATTAGAGGCACTTTACCGTCAGGACCCAGAATCTCTTCCCTTTCGTCAGCCTGTGGACCCTCAGCTTCTAGGAATTCCTGTAAGTACTTGGTAGTATTGTTGATGTCTTTATTTGAGCTATAATTCACACATTATACAGCTACCAAAGTATGCAGTTCAGTGGGATTTTATATATTCACACAGTTGTATAATCACCACTTTTCAGTTTTATACGCCCCCAGAAGAAACGCCACATCTATTAAAACCACTGCCTATTTCCTTCCCAAACATTCTATTCAAACTTCCTCTTCCCTCAGCCATGTATAATGTCACTAGTCTGCCTTTGGAATCATGTGAAAATGGGAATATAAAATACATTAGTAAAAAAATTGTGTTTATTTGGCAGCATGAGGGATCTGACCTAGGTCCTAAGGAATTATAGGGACTCTACACTAGGATTAATTTTTTTTGCAGTTCATCTATGTTTTTTTGTTGTTGTGTTGGGGTTTTTTGGTTTGTTTTGGCAGTCCTGGAACTTGAACTCAGGGCCTGAGCACTGTCCCTGGCTTCTTTTTGCTCACGGCTAGCACTCTACCACTTGAGCCACAGCGCCACTTCTGGCCTTTTTTTTTTTTTTTTTTTTTAATAATATATATGGGTGCTGAAGAATGGATCCCAGGGATTCGAGGCAAGTACTCAAATACTCTCTCTACCTCCCGCTAAGCCATATTTCCAGCCCATCATCTATGGTTTATTTTTATTTAGTTTTGAGACAAGGTTTCACTATTTAACAGCCTGCTTCAGCTTCTGGGGTGATAGGATCCCCTATCAAGTATAGTGTTTTACTTTTTTTTTTTCCTTCCATCTAATAACAGTCCATTTATACATTAATTAGTTGCTTTCTTATTTGGGTTGTGTCTACATTTTGACTATGGAGGATAGCATATGTTAGGATTTCACTTCTGGGCTTTAAACTTACTCGGGTGACTTGCTCATTCAGCTGGCAATCTGCCTATTGAGCCATGCCTGCTGTTTTCTGGTTATTTTGGAGTTTGAGTCCCACATACTCTGCCTGGTCTGGCTCTGAATCTCATCGTTCAAATCTCAGCTTCCTGAGTAGATAGGATTACAGGATTACGTCCAGGTTTTTTTTTTTTTTTTTTTTTTTTTTTTGTGGATGTAGATATTCCTCTATGCTGTGTACTCAGTGATACAAGTATTATCTTGTGGGCTTTTTTTTTTTTTTTTTTGCCAGTCCTGGGGCTTGAACTCAGGGCCTGAGCACTGTCCCTGGCTTCTTTTTGCTCAAAGCTAGCACTCTGCCACTGAGCAACAGCTTCACTTCTGGCTTTTTCTATATATGTGGTGCTGAAGAATCGAACCCAGCGTTTCATGTGTATGAGACAAGCCCTCTGCCAATAGGCCATATTCCCAGCCTCCTTAATTTTGTTTGTTCTGTTGTGGAGAAATAGTCTCATGGCCTTTCTCTCCCAGTCTGGCTTTGAACAGTGATCCTCAGATCACTGTTGTTTAGGCATGAGCCTCTAACACTTGGCTCATATGTAGCTTAATTTTTATTTTTTATTTTGCCAGTCCTGGTCCTGCTAGTGTTTTACCACTTGTGCCACAACGCTATTTCCAGCCTTATCTGTTTCATGTGGTACTGAGAATCAAACCCAGGGCTTCACTCTACTACCCAGGGCAAGCACTCTACTACTAAGCCACATTCACAGACCGGCTTTTTTTAAAAATACTATTTGATTTTAATACATGACAGAATTAGGGGTCCAACTTGAAGACCTCTGCGCCTTGAGTTGATCTCATGTGTACTATGGCACAGAGCATCCGTGTTTGGTTCAGTTGTCTGTTGACCTGTTCAGGTTCTCTCGTAGCTTTATTCTTTGCCATCTGAGCCACTTTGTATATTTGTAGTCTTAATTTTTAAAAGTCATGGGCAATAGTCTTAGCTACTTAGGTGAGACCCAGAGGATCATGGTTGGAAGGCTGGCCTAAATTGTTAGTACTAGTTGAGGCCTTGTACAAGTAAGCACTAGTAACAGCACCAAGACTCTGAATTCAAGCTCCTGTAACAGCACCAAACATAAACACACAAATGTGACGGGTGTCAATTGATTCTTGGGGAATATAGTCAAAGACACGCTGTATTAAGTATTAATGGTGGTCAAAGGAAGATAACTCCCTGTGCCCTAAATATACTGTACAAAATGAGTAATATTGCTTGGTGTTGCTTATCTTACTAGGATTACTTTGATATTGTGAAGAGCCCCATGGATCTTTCTACTATCAAGAGGAAGTTAGATACTGGCCAGTACCAAGAGCCCTGGCAATATGTGGATGACATTTGGCTCATGTTCAACAATGCCTGGTTATATAACCGGAAAACTTCAAGAGTATACAAATACTGCTCCAAGCTATCTGAGGTCTTTGATCAAGAAATTGACCCTGTCATGCAAAGCCTTGGATATTGTTGTGGCAAAAAGGTAAAAATATGGCAATGATTGTCCTGCTTCTGGATTTGACAGATTCTCCCCTTCTTTCTCAACAACTTCTTTTCTTAGATCCTGTTTTCACCACTTCTCACCCTTACCCTTTTCCCCCTGTTGTCTTAAAGTGCTAGGGATAAAACCAAGGGCCTCAGATGGAGTTTATTCTTAGTTGCACACACCTAGTAGAATACTTGATTTTTAAAAATTTTTTTGTTTATAGGGCTTTTGAACTCAGCTGTTCCTGGGCTCTTTTGCTCAAGGCTAGCACTATACCACTTTGAGCCATTGCACCACTTCTAGTTTTCTAGTGATTAATTGGAAATATCAAGTTTCTTTCAGGGCTCTTTCTAACTCCAGTCCTCAAATCTTGAGCCACTGGCGCCCAACTATAAAAATTTCTTTCTTTATGCAGTACTGGGACATAAACTCCAGATTTCAAGCTCTCACCTTTTTCACTCAGGGCTGGCACTTTACCACTTGAGCTACACCTCCTCTCTTGTTTCTTAAGGTAGGACAATAAAGTCCTGAAATTGAACTTTGTTATTTAAGCAAAATAATTATTTTATTTATTTATTTTTGCCAGTCCTGGGGCTTGGACTTGGCCTGAGCACTGTCCCTGGCTTCTTTTTGCTCAAGGCTAGCACTCTACCTCTTGAGCCACATCGCCACTTCCAGGTTTTTCTCTGTATGTGGTGCTGAGGAATTGAACCCAGGGCTTCATGCATGCTAGGCAAACAATGTACCTACCGCTAAGCCACATTCCCAGTCCCCCAAAGTAATTATCTTAATCTAATTCATTTTACCATAAATATAATTTGGATTTAGCTCTCATTTGTGTTTTTGTAAATTGTTACATAAACAGTTTAAGGTTACTTTGTGCCTTTATTAGGGCTTGAGCTCCAGGCTGGTATTATGGCTCAGATTGGTTTTCAGTAACCGAGGTATTTCATCATTTTCATATATGACTCTTCTTCAGATCCTTTCTTTTTTGTTTTTGTTTTTCCAGTTCTAGGGCTTGAACTCAGGGCCTGGACACTGTCCCTGAAGCTCTTTTGGCTCAAGGCTTGCTCTCTGTCACTTGAGCCACACTGCCACTTCTGGCTTTTTCTGAGTAGTTTATTGGAAATAAAGAGTCTCATGGGCTTTTCTGCGTGGGCTTGTTTTGAACCTGGATCCTCAGATCTTAGCCTCTTGAGTAGCTAGGATTAGTGGCATGAGCCACTTCACCTGGCCCTTTTACACTTTCAACAAATGTTTTCTTTTGCAGTTGGAGTTCTCTCCACAGACACTATGTTGCTATGGCAAACAGTTATGCACAATCCCTCGTGATGCCACTTACTACAGTTACCAGAACAGGTAAGTTGGATCATGTGTAAGATGCTGGTCTGTGTGTCCTCGTGTCTAGAGGAATGCATGTGGATTGGACCAGCACAGTTTCATGCTTCATGTGTAACTTGCTTGAAAAACACCTGTACCACACAAGTTCTATTCTTGTTTTTACATTTCAGGAATACATTACATTTTCGAATAAAAAGTAGCCTTGTTTTAGTTGTGTGGGCACTTATTTTTGTTTTTATGTTTTTAAGTACTAGAGTTCAAACCTAGGGCCTTCAAAGCATTCTATGAAGTGCTCTTTAACACTGAGTTACAACCCTGGATCTTTATTTATTTATTTTATTATTGGTCATGGGGTTTGAACTCTGCCTTCGGTGCTGCCCTTGAGCTCTTCAGCTCAAGGCTGTAGTGCTCTACCACTTGAGCCACAGTACTACTTCCAGCCTTTTCTGTTTATGTTGTGCTGAGAAATCAAACCCAGGGCTTCATGGCATGCTAGGCAAGCATTCTGCTGAATAACATTCCCACCCCTGGATCGTTATTTTATTTATTTATTTATTTATTGGCCAGTCCTAGGCCGTGAACTCAGGGCCTGAGCACTGTCCCTGGCTTCTTTTTTTTTAGCTCAAGGCTAGCACTCAGCCACTTGAGTCACAGCGCCACTTCTGGCCATTTTCTGTATATGTGGTGCTGGGGAATCGAACCCAGGGCTTCAAGTATATGAGGCAAGTGCTCTTTGCCACTAGGCCATATCCCCAGCCCCTGGATCTTTATTTTATAAAGGAGGAATCCAAGGACTCTTGGAGGCTTGACCTCAGAACCTTGGTGCTATCCCTGAACTTCTTTTTCTCAAGGATAGCATTCTGCCGCTTAAGCCAACACTCCACTTCTGGCTTTTTAGAGTAGTTTATTGGCAGTAAGAGATTTCCCTGCCCATACTGGCTTTGAACTATAATCCTCAGATGCCAGCCTCCTGAATAGATGTGATTACAGGTGTGTGAGCACTGGCTCTCAGCAGGACTTCATTAAAATCACAACTGAAGATTCTTGCCAGCTAATTGCGGGTCCTATCTGTAATCCTAGCTACTTGAGATTCTGCAAAGCCAGCCCAGTGGTAAAATGTCAATAATCTGTGAAAAGCATCCTAGATGCATGGCTTAGCCCCAGCCAAGTGAGCAAGCCAGTGGCCCTCTACATTCAAATTATTAATAGCAGCACAGAACAAAACAATAAGAGCTTTGCAAACGCTGACTATTAAGTAGAACTTTGTTTTTTTGTTGTTGTTGTTGTTTGTTTGTTTGTTTGTTTGTTTTTTTGGCCAGTCCTAGGCCATGAACTCAGGGCCTGAGCACTGTCCCTGGCTTCTTTTTTGCTCAAGGCTAGCACTCTGCCACTTGAGCCACAGCGCCACTTCTGGCCATTTTCTGTATATGTGGTGCTGAGGAATCGAACCCAGGGCCTCATGTATACGAGGCAAGCACTCTTGCCACTAGGCCATATTCCCAGCCCCTTTTAAGTAGAACTTATTATTAGTCTTGAGGTTCAAGCCCAGCTTAGGCATTAAAGTTAGCCCCTATCTTAACCAGTAAGACAGTCAGCAATAACATATGCCTGTGATCCCAACTACTGGGCAGGGATGCATTGGTAGGAGGATCATTTTCCACACTTCCTACCCTATCTGAAAATAACAGAAAGCAAAAGTACTAAATGCTATGTTTTAAATGTAAGCAAGCACAAGATCCCGAGATCAGCTTTGATTCCATCCCCATGCCTAGATTTTTGCGTATGGCCCATCACTAATTTCGTCTGATTAAACAAATGAAAACAGATTCCCTAGTATTTGTTTTGTCTTCCATAAGCAAATTAAAAGGGAAATTTCCAACATGCCCATCTATAGTGGTACAGAGAATGACAGGGTTCTAGGGAATGAGGCACTTCTGCTTTACTTTCTCAGTGGGTTACAAAAACATAACTTGCGTTTACCAATCACTTAACCAGGAATCTTTCCTGTTTTTAGTAGTCAGCTTATACCATGCAGGCACTGGCATGGTAAAAAGGCTGGGTATTTAATTGCCCTTGTTAAATAAAACCAAGCCCATGGTGATGTTTGTGAACTTGTGTGCTACAGATGCATTTCTAGCTTGAAAAATTTCATCTAAACTTTTCTTTTTGTTTTATTTACCAAAAACAGTGCACTTTTGGTGGTTTATTGGCATGAGAATATAGTTTTTTTGCTCTTTAAAATGTCCTTCATATATGTATATATATAGTGTGTGTATGTATGTGTATGTATATATACATATATAATGCAAGTAATAATTGGCATGGAAATGAGTTTTTCACTCATACTTTTTTTTTTTTTTTTTTAGGTACTAGGGTTTGAACACTGGGTCTTACACTCAGCTTGCCTGTTTGGTTGGTGTTTCTGTCACTTGAAACATGCCTCCAGACTTGTTTATTGCTGGTTATTTGGAGCTGGAGTCTCATGGACTTTCACTCTGGCCTGGCTTTAAGCTTGGATCCTTTGGATTCTAGACTGCCTATTAACTAGTGCTTAAGGCACCTGACTGCATTTTTCCATTATTTGTTTATTCATTCTTTTGCCGCTCCTAGGGCTTGAACTCCGGGCCTGGGCACTATCCCTGAGCCTCTGTGCTCAAAGCTAGTGCACTACCACTTGAGCCAGAGCACCACTTCTGGCATTTTTGAGTAGTTTATTGGAGATAAGAATCTCACAGGAACTTATGCTGGCTTCAAACTCCAATCCTCAGATTTTAGCCTCCTGGCTAGTAAGATTACAGGCATCAGCTACCAGCACAAGGCTCATTTTTCACATTTTAAACAGCAGCCTAAATAGTATTTTTATCATGTACTTGGCCACTCCTAGTGCATTTTATCTTTTGAATCCAGTCATTCCATAGATGTAGTCAGCACTTATCTGCTTAATGCAAACTCCATGAAAAAACTTTTTAAATTACACTTAGTACCAAATTTTGTTTTTCATTTCTAAGTTTTGATTGATTAATCAGTAGTACTGGAGTGGCATACTAGCCCTTTCAGTTTGTTTTTCCAATATGTTCTAGTGTTTTTCCCTTCTCTGATTTCAGTCTACTAACCTCATACAAGAGCCTCATACATGGCTGGGATATCAGGCACACTCTACTATGTTTGGCTTAGTAGTTGAGATGGGGCAAACAGCCATCTTCATAATCTCCCAATTGTTTTCTGGTACCCATAGTGGATTTTTTTTTTCATTTTTGTCTTTTCTTTAGAAATAGGATTAGTATGATTATGATTGCCATGTTTTGGTCATGGTCAGAATAGGACCTTTCCTGTTGGCATATTATTTTTCCTTCAAGACTATTTATACCAAGTAGTATTAGTGAAATAAAAGTGTGTGGGTTTATGTAAGTGAAACTTTTGTTTTTATTTGCTGTAGTCATTTGCTACTTGTTATTCCATTGAGATATTTAATGCTAATCTGTGCTTTGCCTTGGCTTTCTGCTTTGTGTTGTCCTGTCTTGCTTTTGTTTTTTGTTGTCCTGCAATCCCTCATTTCTTCGTTTGTTGTGTTTTTTTTTTTCCTCCCTCATGCTTGTCGTTGTCTGCACTTGGCTTTGATTGCAAAAAACAAAACAAAAAAACCCAAACTGTGGGGCCCATAAATCTGCATCATTGAATGTCCTTGTCGCCGTTGATGACCTGCTCTCTGCTCCCGTTCCCCTCCTTGGCCTGCTGTGATTGGTGGCTTCGTTGCTTGGCTTGGGCTGTGTTGTGTGAACGGAACAGTTCACCCCAGTATGGCCTTCTTGCCGACAGGTATCATTTCTGTGAGAAGTGTTTCAATGAAATCCAAGGGGAGAGCGTTTCTTTGGGGGATGACCCTTCCCAGCCTCAGACGTAAGTAACATATTATTTTGAGAAATAACTTTTTTAAAATTTTTGTTTTCAGTTCTAGGGATTTGGTCTTAAATTGTGCTGTCCAACATTAGCTTAGCCACAGGTACCTAAGTACCAATTAATTTAAAAGCAAATAAAATTTGAAGTTGCTTCTCATCTGAACTCTCATATTTCATTTGCATAATGGCCATCTGTGGCTAATGGCTACCATAATGGTTGACACCAGCTCATCCTAGCATTCTAGACAATGCTAGCCTAGGAAATTGGTCAGCAAACGTCATCTTGCTAGTAAAATTATTTTTCTATGAGGAAACAGCTTCTCTTCTAAGAATAGAAAGGTAGGTATAAGAATATTGCTTCCAGAACTGAATTTGCACAGATTCAGTAATGGCCATGTGTCTATCTCTTGATATCCACATCACTGTACTGTGAATAGAATTTAACAGTATGTTAAACCCCTTCCTGTTTTGCAGTCCTATAAGCTTTTATGGTTTGGTAAATGCCTAGGAAATTTTCAAATACATACACACAACTATACTAGTTGTGTGTGTGTCTGTGTGTGAGTGGGCCTGACAGAGCCTGAGTGCTGTCTTTGAGGTTTTTGTCTTAATTATTTAATTTATTTTATATAAGGTTAGTGCTTTACCACTTAGGCCACACTTCCACTAGTAGCTTTTTGGTGGTTAGAGATAGTTTTCTAGACCTTTCTGTCTCTCCTAGCTTTCAACCCCAAGCCTGAGATCTTAAGCCTCCCAAGTAGTTACTCTTACAGTAGTAATTTTAATCTGTTAGGACTGAGACATCATATTTCATTTTAGTTTAAGAATTAGTGTTAATTACATAATTCTTCTAAGTTTTATTCACCTATAATAAATCATTAAGATCACCCCTTAAAGATAAAGAGTTTTCGGTTGGGAATGTGGCCCGGTGGTAGAGTGCTTGCCTAGCATGCGTGAAGTCCTGGGCTTGATTCCTCAGTACCACATAAACAGGAAAAAAAACAGTACCAGAACTGACACTGTGGCTCAAGTGGTAGAGTACTAGCCTTGAGCTCAGGAACAGTGCCCAGACACTGAGTTCAAGTCCCAGGATTGGGGAAAAAAATAAAGAATTGTAGGGTTACTCATTAAAATGGGATTTTCCAAGTACTTATACCTGTAATCCTAGTTACTGAGGAGGCCAGATCTGAGAATCAGAAAGACCAGAATTGATGTTGTGGCTCAAGTTGTGAAGTGTTAGCCTTAAGCACAAAAGGCTTAGGAACAGAGCCCAGTCCTTGCGTTCAAGCCCCCAGTACCTGCACCAAAAAATGAACCAACAAAATATGGGGGTGGGGAGAAGCCAGGACTCTAAGACAACCTGGTTGGTTTATCTTTTCAGTTTGGATTGTGCATGTGTACTTTGTCCTTCTGTCATTAAGAGCAATTAGGAACATTCGAGCCCTAGAGGAAATACTCTAGCTCTCTGCTAAGCCAGAGAGGGCGTCACGAACTTCAGACTATAATTTATGTAGGGAACACTTGAAATTAAAAATGTATTGTTTTTGTATAGGAAAGAAAAATCCCCAGTTTCCAACTTGGGTGCACTAAGTTGGTTTTAGGTATTAGGTCAAAACTATGAAACTACTACCTTCCATAGGAAGGGAAAACTTAGCAGTGTGGTATATAAAAACATCAAGATGGAGAGCTTTTTCCTTCAAAATTATCCTTAGGCAACTATAAAAAGCTGAAATACGTAGTTACACTGCATTTCCACCATGGGTCTGGGAACCAGTTCCCCTTATACACTAAAAAACAACTGTATTTTCTTTTCTTTTTCTTCAACTGTCTTTTTGGGGGATTGAATCCAAGCCATTGATCTGGCTAGCCCAGCGCCTTGCTGACACTGAGCTACATCCCAGCCCTCTTCTTTATTTCTTGTTTTGTTTTGTGTTTTTTTTTGCCAGTCCTGGGCCTTGGACTCAGGGCCTGAGCACTGTCCTTGGCTTCCTTTTTTTTGCTCAAGGCTAGCACTCTACCACTTGAGCCACAGCGCCACTTCTGGCCATTTTCCATATATGTGGCGCTGGGGAATTGAACCCAGGGCTTCATGTATACGAGGCAAGCACTTTTGCCACTAGGCCATATTCCCAGCCCCTTCTTCTTTATTTCTTAAGAGACTCAAACTTCTGCCACACGCTGAGTGCTAAGAATAACAAGAATGGGCCACTATTACCAGGCTTTCAAAGATACTTTTTTTCTTTTCTTTGTTTTTATCGTTTTTGTTGGTCATGAGGCTTTAACTCAGAGCCTGAGCACTGTCCCTGAGCTCTTTTGCTCAAGGTTCTACCACTTTGAGCCACAACTCTACTTCTAGTTTTCTAGTGGTTAGTGGGAAATAAGACTCTCATGGACTTTCCTGCCCAGGCTGGCTTTGAACCACGGTTCTCAGATCTCAACCTCTTGAGTAGCTAGGATTACAGGCATGAGCCACCAGTGCCTGGATTCAACTGTATTCTTGAAATGCTTAAAACCATTTGAAAAACTTTTTTTTTTTTTTTGTCATTTGTTTGTTGTTTTTTTATGCTTGCTGGTCTTGGGACCTGGGCACTGTCCATGAGGTTAGCACTCAAGGCCTAATACTCTACCACTTGAGCTACAAATCAATTTCCAACTTTTTGGTCATTAATTGGAGATACGAGTCTAGCAGACTTTCTTGTCCAGGCTGGCTTCGAACTGGAATCCTCAGAGCTCAGGCCTCCTGAGTAGCTAGAATTAAAGGTTGTGAGCCATTGGTACCTGACAAAGAATACCTTTAAAGAAAGGGGGGCGGGGGTGATGTACAAAGAAGTTACAATTAATTATGCAAGTATGGTAAAGAGTACATGTCTTTAAAAAAAAAAAGAACATTCTTAGTCATTTACTTCATACTATGTATACAATCTTGCAACTCAGTCTAGAGGTATTAAACTATAAAATGGGGCACATAGGGGGAAAGGTGGGAGAAAAACAGGGAGGGGGTAACAAGTATGACAAGAAATGTACTCACTAACTTACCTATGTAATTAATCCCTCTATACAGCACCTTGACAATTTTTTTAATAAGAGTGTACAGTAGTAGACTGCATCTAAAAAGGAAACATAGTAATCATCTTTCTAGTTTGTCTTTGGTCTTCAGTTTCCTATAAGGGTAAATCTACTTACTGTAAAAAAATCCTACAGAATATTGCTTACATAAACCTATGAATGTATTTTTTAGAGCATCTAAATTATCCATTTCTATTGTAGATTTTGTTCTAGTTAGAGGGTTGGTATGATGCCTGCCTTTCTCTACTGCTTTTCTCACTGTGTTCGTTTTCTTTCCTCAGTACAATAAATAAGGAACAATTTTCCAAGAGAAAAAACGACACACTGGATCCTGAACTGTAAGTTGATACTCAGGAATTGTCAAGTCCATTACACTTGACTTCGTCTTTTCATCCTCTTGGTTTAGATGGCCTGTTCAGTGACCATCAGCATATCTATTAACACCACACACACACACACGCACACACGCGCGCGCACCCACACACACGTACACACGTGCTTGTGATTTATGTCTAATAGTCAAGGGCTAAAACTATCGTTGGTATGTGTGTTGGCTCCTGTGACATGTCAAGCTCCCTCCTTTAAGGCTGTGAGGTCCATTTCACTGCCTGTTCAATGTATAATCCTTTCATAAAAATTACAAAATGAGGGCTTTTTTAGTACCTTGAGCACTGAACCAGCCTTCTAGCTATTCCTTAATGTGTTTTTGGGATGCATCTGGACGTCCTAACACCAGTGCTTACTGCCCCCTTGTAGAGGCAAATTAAAATTTTTTATTTGTATTTTTAATGGCATTCAGTATATACATTTAATGTATGTTTAATATAGCATTAAAAATGTTTTTGTCCTTGCTTTTCCCTCTTTTGGAGACACTGGCAATTGAACATGGGGTCTTGTTCTTGCTAAGTAATCATTCTTCCACACCTCTAACTCCCTTTTGTGTAGGGTCTGTCTTTATGCCCTGACATGCCTGGGCTACCTCTGATTCTGCTATTGTTATTCCCCATGTGACACAGAGCCCCAAGTTTTTTTTGGTCCCTGCTAGCCTTAAGCTGATTTCCCTCCATCTCTGCCTCCCAAGTAGTTGGGATTACAGGCTTGAGCCATCCTTCCCTCTTTTTTTTTTTGGTTGTTGTTGTTGTTGGTGGTGGTGGTGGTGGTGGTGGTGGTGGTGGTGATGGTGGTGCTTGATCAGAGCCTTTTTTTGTGGTGGTGGTGATGGTGATGGTGGTGCTTGGACAGAGCCTTTTTTGGTGGTGGTGGTGGTGGTGCTTGAACACAGAGCCTCGTCTCTATCCATGAGCTCCTTCGTTCAAGATTAGCTAGTGCTGTGCCACTTTGAGCCACAGCACCATTTCAGGTTTTCTGGTGGTTAATTGGAGATAAGAGTCTCAGAGTCTTTCCTGCCTGGGCTGGCTGTGAACTACTGTAATTCTCAGATCTTGGCCTCCTGAGCAGCTAGGATGGCAGGCATGAGCTATCAGCACTCTTTTTGCCAGTCCTGGGGTGTGAACTCAAGGCCTGGGTGCTGTCCCTGAACCTCTTTGCACTCTACCACTTGAGACACAGCATCACTTCCAGCTTTTTCTGAGTAGTACATTGGTGATAAGAGTCTTATGAATGGTTCTCTAGCCCAGGTTGGCTTTTTAACAGGTGTGAGCTACCAGTGCCCTGCTCTTTCCCCAAAATAAGCTTTTGTGGTTTGGTTTTGTGTTTGGTTCAGTTCTGATTTTTTTTTTAATTTGGCTGATCAGTCAACAATACATCTTTGTTGCTAGTCAAGGCCTGGGCACTGTCCCAGAGCCTGTTAAAGATCAGCAGTAACTACTGGATGCACAAGTTTGTTTCTTGGGGCAGTTAATTACAGATAAGAATTCAGACTTTTATTTTTTTTGTGGACTGGCTTTGAACCTGAGATTTTCAGATCTCAGTCTTCTGACCAGTGTACCATGCACCTTTGATCATTCTCCCTTTCCACACGCCTCCCTCAGATTTCCTAGTTACGTAAAATATGCATTGAATATGACTGTATTCTCTCTCCCACTTCCTCTCTTCAGAATTCACTTATCTTCCTCCCCATATACAAACTATTCAAACGTCAGTTCCTAGTATACATTTTATTATTAGACTGGGTTGCTTCTTTTTGCTCAAGGCTAGTACTCTGCCACTTGAGCCACAGTGCCAATTCTGGCCTTTTCTATATATGTGGAGCTGAGGACTCAAACCCAAGGCTTCATGTACACAGGGAAGCACTTTTGCCACTAGGCCATATTCCCAGCCCACATGCCACATTTTCTTCATCCATTGAGGTCCCTCTCGGCTATGGTGAATAGTGCAACAGTGACTATGCTGGTACAAGTGGCGTTACTATATTCTGATTTGTGCTCTTATATATTACTGGGTCACTGGGTAGTTTTTAGTATTCTCCAAAATCAAGAGTGGTGGAACAAGTTTATATTCCGCCAGCACTGATCTTTTTTTCCTCTACGTCCATGCCTTGAATCTATTGATGTTTATGTTCCTGATGATGGCTGTTCTAACTGGGATGGGGTGAGGAATCTCAGTGTAGCTTGATTTGCATTTCTTTTATTTTTTTATTTTTTTGCCAGTCCTGGGCCTTGGATTCAGGGCCTGAGCACTGTACCTGGCTTCTTTTTGCTCAAGGCCAGCACTCTACTTCTTGATTGACAGCACCACTTCTGGCCGTTTTCTATATATGTGATGCTGGGGAATCGAATCTAGGGCTTCCTATATATGAGGCGAGCACTCTGGCCACTAGGCCATATTCCCAGCCCCTGCATTTCTTTTATTGTTAGAGATGTTGAGCATGGTTTTTATTTTATTCTTGTTTGGCCATATTGGAGTTTGAACTCTCTCACACATTTTTAGAGAGAGGGTCTCCTGGGATTGGCCTTGAACGGTTTAGGGTAGCCTCCTGAATAGCTAGGATTATAGTCATGAGCCATCACTACCCAACTACAAGCTGTTGTAATATTTATCTTGTTATAGAAAGGAATTTTAATTTGAGAAGTCAGGTATGATAAGTGTAATGCATTTTGATCAGTGTCATTTCTGCCATCATTCTCCCCATCTTTCCTCATTCCATCCCTGTCCTCACGTGACAAAGTTCAAAATGGCAACATTTGTTCACTTTCCTTCATTCATGTGACCCCCCACTCTAAAAATCTTCATTACTTTCTAGATTCAGTATTTTAGGCTTGCTTTATCACTTGAGCCATGCCCCTATCCTGTCTTTTCAGTTAGGCATGACCTTAGAGATGGGGATCTCCTCTGATGCATTCCCCACTCCCACCAAGATTCTCTTGTCAGTCTACTTTCTGAGTACCAGAGACCACGTATGAGCCATGGCACCTAGCTAATCTTATGAATTTAATGCTGATTCTAATTTTGACATTAACCTCGGAATTGGCTCTTTATTTTCAGGTTTGTTGAATGTACAGAGTGTGGAAGGAAAATGCACCAAATCTGTGTCCTTCATCATGAGATCATCTGGCCGACTGGGTAAGTCTTCTATTTTCTCTGGAACTTCTTGTTATCATGTGAAAGGAAGAGGAGGGGTTGCAGGTCCTACCTAGGGCTTGAACACAGAGCCTTAGCTCTGTCGCTGGGCCTCTCTTTGCTCAAAGCTAAGCATTCTACCACTTATGCCAAAGTCCACTTCCAGCTTTTTCCTGAGTAGTTTATTGGAGATAAGAGTATCATTGACTTTCATGCCCAAGGCTAACTTTGAACTGTAATCCTCAGTTCTCTACCTCCTAAGTAGTTAGAATTATATGCGTGAACCCACCCCTGCCTGGCTCTTCTAAACATTTTGTTTTGTTTTGCCAGTCCTAGGGCTTGGACGCAAAGCATGAGCACTGTACCTGACTTCTTTTTGCTCAAGGCTAGCACTCTACCACTTGAGCCACAGCGCCACTTCTGGCTTTTTCTATATATGTAGTGCTGAGGAATTGAACCCAGGTTTTCATGTATACGAGACGAGCACTTTACCACTAGGCCATATTCCCCGCCCTTAAAGTTTTTTAAAATGTTTTCTTTGGGCCCTGGAATGTTACTTAGTTATAAGAGCAAGAGCATTTACTGTAATGTTCCGTGTAAGGTCCTTCCAAAACCAAAGCTTGCTTTAGACTGGGAAACAATTAGCAAATAACAGTTTTGCATGTAGTCTTTTAATTCATACACATTTAATTCTGGCTATTTCAAGTTATACTTATATATCTGTTCCACATTGTGAAGCCAGGCACCAGCAGCTCATGCCTATAATCTAGGCCACGGAAGAGGTTGCGCTCTGAGGAAGTGTTCAAAGTTAAACTAACCCAGTCAGGAAAGTCCAGGAGGCTCTTATCTCCAATTAATTCCCTAAAAGATAGAAATGAAACTGTGGCTTAAGTGGTAGTACACTAGCCTTCATTCAGCAAGAAAAGCTCAGTGACCAGTGGGGGCGGGGAGATCATACATCATGGTATTAATGATAGACCAAATGGCTTTGTAGGGAATTAAGATTTTTATAGGGGGGTGAGTTGCTATAGCATCATAACCAGTTTTGTGACAGATTTTGTTATATTTTACTTTATCCATTTGACTACATTGTTTATCAAGCAAAATGTTGATTTGCATTTTAGACTGGTCTGTGATGGATGTTTAAAGAAAACTGCACGAACTAGAAAAGAGAATAAGTTTTCTGCTAAAAGTAAGTTTAATTCTTATGGGTATAAATCTTGACAAAACATCTGCATCCTAGTTAGTAGATGGCATCTAGTCACTGTTATCCATATTTAATATTATTTAACCAGAGTAGAGTTGATTCTATAGCCTACTAAGTAACAGTTGAGTTGTAGCTGAGTACCACGACTCACACTTGTAAATCCTTGCTACTTAGGAGGCTGAGACCTGAGGCTGGCAGTTCAAAGCCTGCTTGGGCAGGAAAGTCCGTGAGAATCTTAGCTCCAATTAATCACTAAAAAACTGGAAGTAGTGCTGTGGCTCCAAGTGGTAGAGTGCTAGCCTTGAGCCTAGGCGTAGTACTTAGACCCTGATTTCAAGCCTCAGGACTGACCAAAACAAAAAAAAAGGCAAGTTATTAAAGAAAAGTATTTTTCTATAATACAGAAAACATAACCATGTCTCACCTTCTTTGAAAAGTTTCCTAATGTGGACCAGATATGGGACATGTCTTTTGTTTTATTTTGTATTGGGAATCAAGCCCAGGACGTTGCACTTGATAGGCAGTCGCTTTGTTGCTGAGCTATATCCCGGCCTGGAAAATACTTAACTAACAACGGGCAGGGCGCCGGGTGACAGTGGCTGTAATGCTAGCTTAGCTACTCAGGAGGTTGAGATCTGAAGATTACAGGTTGAAGCCAGCAGTTTGAAACCAGCCGCAGCAGAAAAGTCCCTGTGAGACTCTTAGTGCCAATGTCAAAACCCCAAGTAGCGCTGTTGCTCAAGTGGTAGCTGAGCAAAAAGAGGCTCAGGGACAATGCCTAAGCTCTGAGTTCAAGCCTCACAAATGACAAAAAAAAAACCAAAAACAATCTTAACTGTAGTTTTTGTTTGTGGATGTTTTTGTGATATTTTATCAACCTAGACTCCTATGTTAACTCATTACCTAGGTAATATGTATATGGATGTTCATCGTTCTACAGTTAATTAACTTCTGAAATTTAAACCTTTTCTAAATAAATAATGGAAGGTCGGGGATATGGCTCAAGTTTCTGATGCAGAAAAGAACAGGAAGCCATACCTCCGTTTATGACACGTGTTCACAATTTTTTTAAAAAATAAGCACACACTACATTTTGTTTAGCTGAGATCACCTCTCAAAACAGTAAACATTTGAACCTTGGTAACTTTGGCTTTTATGTTCCTAGGGTTGCCGTCTACCAGGCTCGGCACCTTTTTAGAGAATCGTGTGAATGATTTTCTGAGGCGACAGAACCATCCTGAATCAGGAGAGGTCACTGTTAGGGTTGTTCATGCTTCTGACAAAACTGTGGAAGTCAAGCCAGGCATGAAAGCAAGGTATCTAGCAATTCCCCTTCTTTCTTATGGGTACATAATTGTTCATATTCCAATTCCTACTGGTGATTCCAAAAGAATGACATGTGTTTGTGGTCTTCCCCCCAATCCAAATTGTGCAGGTTTGTAGATAGTGGAGAGATGGCCGAATCCTTTCCATACCGAACCAAAGCCCTTTTTGCCTTCGAAGAGATTGATGGTGTTGACTTGTGCTTCTTCGGCATGCATGTTCAAGAGTACGGCTCTGACTGTCCTCCACCCAACCAGAGGTACAACTATGTACAGCTTCTGATACAGGAGAGGATTGGGAATTAAGTCATAACAGATGAGAAGGCATAGAGGCTCAAGAAAGTGTTGATGGGTATGGGGTGTAGCAGACACTGCTAAATGGTAACAGTATAGTGAAAGCATACTTAGGCAGAGATGTGGCTATAGCCCCACAATCACTGTGTAATGATCTCTTTTCTCCTGGTTTGATATAGGAGAGTATATATATCTTACCTCGATAGTGTTCATTTCTTCCGTCCTAAGTGCTTGAGGACTGCGGTATACCATGAAATTTTAATTGGATATTTAGAGTATGTCAAGAAATTAGGGTAAGTATGTTATTATTGTTATGTAGTTGATTACAATTCCATAAGTCAGGTTATGAGTATAGTACTTCTTTGTGTTGTACCTTGCATTGTTCTCCCCAATTTTCTCCCCATCATACCTACCCTCAAGTTATGTACTTCAGTTTTTACATAGTATACTTTGAGTATAATGACTGCATTCTTGCAAAGTGATACTATGGTGAGATAGGATCTTAAATTATGTATTAATAACTTTTCTTC
This sequence comes from Perognathus longimembris pacificus, assembly GCF_023159225.1. Taxonomy (NCBI): domain Eukaryota; kingdom Metazoa; phylum Chordata; class Mammalia; order Rodentia; family Heteromyidae; genus Perognathus; species Perognathus longimembris. Next base: position 5,662,198 of record NC_063161.1, on the reverse strand, counting down.
ATGTTTGGTCCCTGGTAAACTATAATCTCAAATTTCTTAAATTTTATAGGAAAATACTGGTTCCACCAATTTTAGTTTAGGGCTTTTTTTGTTGCTTGCAGTCCTCGGGCTTGAACTCAGGGCCTGAGCACTGTCCCTGGCTTCCTTTTGCTCTGCCACTGGACCAAGGTGCCACTTGCAGATCTTTCTGTGTATGTGGTGCTGAGTCATCAAACCCAGGCCCTCATGCATGCTAGGTAGGCGAGCACTCTTATTGCTAAGCCACCTTCCCATCCCCCTTTGGTTTAGTTTTATTTTATTTAGTTACACAAAGGTTGCTTGTCAAATGTAGACTAATAAAAATTAGTAATTAAAAATAAAGGTTGAAAACCAAGCACCAGTGTCTTATGTCTGTAATCCTAGGTACTTAGGTGCCTGAGATCTTATGGTCACAGTTTTAATCCAGCCCAGGCAGAAAGCCAGAAGTGGAGCTATATATAGCTCAAGTGGTAGAGTGTTACTAGCCTTGAGCAAAAAGAAGCCGGGGGCTGGGAGTATGGCCTAGTGGCTAGAGTGCTTGCCTCGTATATACAAAGGCCTGGGTTCAATTCCTCAGCACCACATATACAGAAAATGGTGCTGTGGCTCAAGAGGTAGAGTGCTAGCTAGCCTTGAACAAAAAGAAGCCAGGGACAGTGCTCAGGCCCTGAGTCCAAACCCCAGGACTGACAAAATGAAAAATGATTATAGAAAGAAGCTCAGAGACAATGCCCATGTTTAAGCCCAAGGACTAACATCCCTCCCCATTTGTTGCTGTGTGCCACCAGCCACCCCTACAGCCCCAAAAGAAGTGCAAATTTTTTACGCAAAGCTGAGTCATCACATCTATAAATGAAATCTGTAACAGTTCTCCTAGACTACAAAAAAGTGGGCAGTGTAAGATAAATTATTAATGCTGTAGATGATGTGTAGTGCTGGTCTAAGATTATTATTATTATTATTTTATTTATTTGTTTGTTTGTTTACTAACTACTACTACTACTTAGGTGCCCTGAGCACTGTTGCTGAGCTGTTTCATAAATTTAGGGCTTGTGCTCAGCCCCACTTCTAGCTTCTTGGTGGTTTATTGAAAACAGACTTTCCAGCCTGCGGTGGCTTCAAACTTCAATCCTCAGATATCCTGATTTGTTAGGATTACAGGAATGAGCCAGGGGTGCCCAGCCCTGTTCTAAGAATTTTAATCTCACACCGAATTGTAGACTTCATGGTTGTTTTATTGAACTCAGCCTCCTCTAGGCATACACTTTATTTACTACTTGAGCCATGCCCATATCTATATATATTATCTTGAGAGAAATGTACCTGTAGAGGAAAAGATGAAACCATGCTGGGCAGCACAGTGAGACCTTGTCCCTTGAAAGATAAAAATGTAACGTACTGTGTAGAATGGACAGTTTCTTTTCTTGATGTTCCTTTTCCTTGTGTCGTTAAGATACACAACAGGGCATATTTGGGCCTGTCCACCAAGTGAGGGCGATGACTATATCTTCCATTGTCATCCCCCTGACCAGAAGATACCCAAGCCTAAGCGCCTACAGGAGTGGTACAAAAAGATGCTTGACAAGGCTGTATCAGAGCGTATTGTCCACGACTACAAGGTCAGTTAGAACATGGACGTACTATTTTTGCTGTCCTCTTTCCTATTATTTCATTTTTAGTAGGTCTTTATTTGCTGAACCTCTTTCATGTAATTGATGTTATGCTAATTTAACATTTTTAAGTTTTGTATATGTAAAGAATTTCAAAGTAAAAACTAGGTGTTAGGAGAGCTAGTGTCAGTCATGAAGTGTACCGTCACCAATCTAAAATTTATGCTAAGCAGCCAATTTACTATCTCATAAGGTGATATACTGTATTCAGGCAAATATTGGATGTTTTCCCAAGCAGCACAAAAGATCATGTTTACAGTTCATGTAGTTAGCAATTAAAGCTTCTGATATGCCAATTGGGGTTTACAGGAGGTCCTGCCTATTTCCAGACACCCTGACAAGGAATGGGAAATGCTGAAAAGTAAACGCTTGTGCTTTCACCTCTACATTTGCCGTGGCAGAATAATTTGCCTCTCAGATATACAGAAGCAGATAATAGTCCTCTCCTCCAAAGTACAGGAAAAAAAAAACAAGAATGCCTCCCTGGCATATGGCATAGACACAAAATCTCTGCCTGCTTGCAGAAGACACTTTTTTTTTTTTTTTTTTTTTTATTTTTTTTTTTTATTTTTTATTTATTTATTTTTTTTTTAATTATCAATTGAACATAAATTTTTTTTTTTTACAAGGTGCTGTGCAAAGAGGGTGCAGTTACATAGTAGGGCATTGTGTACATTTCTTGTGATATCTTACAACCTGTTTTCCCATCCCTTGTCTAGGTCAGGTAGACCCATATGCAGTATACAATGTATCAAGCACATATACAGTGTTCACAGACTTGGTCTCTACTGTCTCTCCATCTCCCTTTGTTAACAGTCATATATCAGGGAGATCATGCCCCTTTGTTTTCTGTGTTCTAGGCTTGTCTCACTCAACATTATTTGTTCGAGTTCTGACCATTTCCCTGCAAATAACAATATTTCACCATTCCTAATCGCTATGTAGTATTCCATTGTGTATAAGTACCATATTTTTTGGATCCATTCATCTGTGGAGGGGCATCTGGGTTGTTTCCAAATTTTGGCTATTGTGAATTGTGCTGCGATAAACATGGAAGTACAAATGTTCTTTTGATATCTTGGGTTTTGCTGTTTAGGATAGATGCCTAGGAGTGGTATGGCTGGGTCATAGGGTAGGTCTATATTGAGCTTTTTGAGAAACCTCCATACTGTTCTCCAAAGTGGCTGTACTAATTTGCACTCCCACCAACAATGGAGAAGGGTTCCTCTTTCCCCACAGCCCCTCCAGCATTTGTTGTTTCCTGAGTTCAGAGTATAGGCCATTCTAACTGGGGTGAGGTGGTATCTCAGGGTTGTTTTTATTTGCATTTCCTTTACTAGCAGGGATGTTGAGCATTTCCTCATGTGTTTCTTTGCCATTTTTATATCTTCTCTTGTGAAGTCTCTCTTTAGCTCTTTTGCCCATTTCCTAATAGGTTTATTGGGCTTGGAGGGGCTTAGTTTTTTGAGTTCTCTGTAGATGACAGATATCAGGCCTTTGTCTGTTGCTGTGCTGGTAAATATCCTTTCCCATATCGTTGGCTGTCTTTCTATTTTGGTGGCTATGACCTTAGCTGTGCAGAAACTTTTTAATTTGTAGTAGTCCCATTTGTTGAGTCTTTCCCCTATTTGTTGTGCGCCTGGGACTCTATTCAGGAAGTTCCTTCCTGTGCCTATAAGTTCTAGTGTCTTTCCTCAGAAGACACTTTTAAGTATCTAGTGTTACAGTATTATCTTTTAGTAGTTATACAAAGGGATTTCAATTGAACATACTCGTTTGTGAGTACAGTGAATCTTGCTCAGATGAATGTTACATCTCCTTATCTCCGAGCCCCATCCATCCCTTCAATTTTTTATTCAGTTAATTTTTTGTTCTTGGATTCTTTTTACAGGATATTTTAAAACAAGCTACTGAAGATCGATTAACAAGTGCTAAGGAATTGCCGTACTTTGAGGGTGATTTCTGGCCCAATGTCCTGGAAGAAAGCATTAAGGAACTGGAACAGGAAGAGGAAGAAAGAAAGAGGGAAGAGAACACCAGCAATGAAAGCACTGATGTAAAGTCATTATTTCCTCTGCCTTGATTCTTACATCCTCAAATCTCAGCCTCCTTAGTAGCTAGGATTATAGGCGTTAGCCACCTCTCTGCCTGGTGTTTAAAACTATTGTTAGCTATGTGAAACAGTACTGGTACTAGGTTTGCTAGTTATTTGTCTACAATTATCTACATTGACTTACAATGTTCCCCCTATTCCAGTAACAAAACTTTAGGTTCTGGGGGTGTAGCTCCACTCACTGGGACATTTCAGGCCCTCAGCAATTGAAAATAGTCTTTACCACTTCATGGTGTTTGCTTTGTTATTGTAAGCTCCTGAAATTTTAGAATATGGTTGAAAAGGGCTGAAACCAAGGTCTGTTGGCATGTCACTCACATACTCTTTTTTTTTTTTTTTGCCAGTCCTGGGGCTTGTACTCAGGCCTGGGCACTGTCCCTGAGCTCCTTTTGCTCAAGGCCGGCATTCTACCACTTTAGCACAGCGCCAATTCTGTTTACTCTTTATGTGGTCCTGAGGAATCGGACCCAGAGCTTCTTGCATGCTAGGCAAGCACTCACTCTACCACTGAACAACATTCCCAGCCCTCACGTGTACTGTTCACAGTGCTGTTACCCTTTGTTTCCCAGATCCTGGTTACATTCCATCAACAAAGTTTGCAAAACTCTGGTCTTTCTAAGAAAAAAGTTAGTTATTGAACTTACGAATGAGTTTAGGAGATAGGGTATATAAATAACTTCAAAAAGAGTAGAGCCCAGGCACTGGTAGCTCACTCCTATAATCCTAGTTTCTCACAAGGCAGAGAGAGGTCTGGGGAATCACAGTTAAATATTATAAATACTATAAATACTATTTAAATACTTAAATACTATAAAAAGTCCATGAGACTCTTACACCAATAAAGTACAAAAAAAAAAGTCGCAAGTGGAACTGTGGCTAAAGTAGTAGAATGCCACCATTGAGGAGGAAAAACAAAGCTCAGGGACAGTTCCCAGACCCTGATTTCAAGCCCCGGGCCTGGCAGAGAAACAGACAGTTTAAGAGTTAGTAAAGGGAGCTGGGAATATGGCCTGGTGGCAAGGGTGCTTGCTTGCCTTGTATACATGAACATGCCCTGCATTGGACTCCCCAACACCACATATATAGAAAACAGCCAGAAGTGGCGCTGTGGCTCAAGTGGCAGAGTGCTAGCCTTGAGCAAAAAGAAGCCAGGGATAGTGCTCAGGCCCAGAGTCCAAGCCCCAGGACTGGCCAAAACAAAAACAAGAAGTTAGAGCTGGAGGCAAAGCTGAGTGGTCAGAGTACCTGCTAGGAAGCACAAAGTCCTGAGTTCAAAATCCAGTACAGCCCCCAAAAAAGTGTTTTTGATCATTTCTCTTCCTCCTCTTCTTCCACACAAATCACAGGAAACCACTGTTCTAGTCCAACCATTCATTCAATGCCAATCTCTAACCTGTCCTGTAGGTGACAAAAGGAGACAGCAAAAGTGCTAAAAAGAAGAACAATAAGAAAACCAGCAAAAATAAAAGCAGCCTCAGTAGGGGCAACAAGAAGAAGCCTGGCATGCCCAATGTGTCTAATGATCTATCTCAGAAACTGTATGCCACCATGGAGAAACATAAAGAGGTAAGAGGCAGCTGCCAAGATGGAAGTAGCTGGGCTGGGCTCTATGCAACTACACCCCTTGCCCCCTTTTGGCAGGACACTAGCCATGGGGGTGGGGGCACGGGAAATCAGTTACAGCAATGGGAAAGAGAACAGAAGGTACTTAGGGTGGACTGTGTTTCTGTATTTAAATCTCAATAGTTAGGGTGTTTCTTACCCAAAAATAGGAGCGTGAACACTGGTGGCTCATACATACCTATAAATCCTACTCACATATTTGACCTAAGGATCACAGTTCAAAGCCAGCCTGGGCAGTAAAGTCTGAGACTTTTTAGTTAACTACCAAAAAGCCAGAAGTGGAGCTATGGCTTGAGTGGTAGAGTGAGTGCTAGCCTTGAGCCCCGAAACTCAGGGAGAGTATCAAGCCCTAAGTTCAAGCCCTAGAACCAGCACATTAAAAAGTATAAGAATAGTTGGTTAACTTTGTTTATAATCCTTAGCAAAGGGCTTTGGTCAAAAGCTCCTTATTAGAAGTCTGAAAAAGAAATCCATAAAAATGACAACTCAGTTTTCCAAAAAGTAGGTTACAAAGTAGAGGGAAAGGAAGAGCTTTCTCATATCCCAGAGCCAGTGGCTCAACACCTGTAATCTTGTTGGAAATAAGCCAATTATGCATGTGTGGACTCTTGGACTACCAACCAAAAGTTAGCCTATCAGTCCTATAAGCGGACACACCAGTGAGTTAAGAAGGTGAAGGTTATCTGAGTGCTGGAGGCTGGTTCCTGAAATCCTAGCTACTCAGGAGGCTGAGATATGAGAATCACAATTTGAGGCCAGCCTGGCAGAAGTTTGTGAAATTCTTATCTTCAATTAACCACCAACGGGGGGGGGGGGGGGGGGGGGGGCGGCTGAAAGGGGAATTGTGGTTCAAGTGGTAGAATGCTAGCCTTGAGCAACAAAAGTTCATATAGACAGGCCCCAAACCCTTTCTGTAAGTCCCATTACTAGCTGGGAATATGGCCTAGTTGTGAAGCGCTTGCCTCTCACACATGAAGCCCTGGGTTCGATTCCTCAGCACGACATGTATAGAAAAAGGGGGAAGTGGCGCTGTGGCTCAAGTGGCACAGTGCTAGCCTTGAGCAAAAAGAAGCCAGGGACAGTGCTCAGGCCCTGAGTCCAAGCCCCAGGACTGGCAAAAAAAAAAAAAAAAAAAGCTATGATGGTGAAAAGGTTATAGCAACCAAGAAAAAATTCAGTTTTAATTGAAGTTGATATGTGATATATCCATATGTAAAAGCTTTTGGCATTTGTTCCTTATCCTTTATAGCTCTTAAAAGATTTTGCTTTGTTATATGTGAAAAGTTTTTGGTTTTGTTTTGTTTTGTTTTTTTGTGGATTATAAGGCTTGATCTTAGGGCCTGGGCCTTCTGTGAGTTCTTTTGCTCAAGGTTAGAGCCCTACCACGTTGAGCCCCACCCTCACTTCCACTTTTCTTGTGGGTAATTGGAGGTAAGAGTTTCATGGACTTAAACTGCAAGGCTGGCTTCAAATTGTGATTCGCAGAACTCAGCCTCTTGAGTAGCTAGGATTCCAGGCCTGAGCCACCAGCACCCAGTCTATTACTTTATATTTATACACCACTCAATTTTGTTTTGTTTTTTTGTGGGTTGTAGGGCTTGAACTCAGTTGAACCACAGCACCTCTTCCCCTACCGTTCAACCTTGTTGTCACATATAATCAGGTTCTTATAGGAAATGGCAGTTGTGTGGAGGAGAGAGGGGAGGTGAAGGCTTGTTTGTGGGTATGGAATTTCAAACTTGTAATGATTGTTATCTAGCTTATTTAGCTCGTTCAAGCAATATTTATTGTCACTTAGAGTATGTTATGATCTGTTTGACTTAAACTATGGGCATAGTCCTGGGCTATTTCAGGGTTACGCACTAAATATACATACTGTGAAAGTAGATATAAGTCCATCTCTCAGGCTGGGAAGGTGGCTTAGTGGTAGAGTACTTGCCTAGCATGCATGAAGCCCAGGGTTTGATTCCTCAGTACCTCAGTACCCCGTAAACAGAAAAACCCGAAAGTGGTGCTATGGCTTGAGTGGTAGACCGCCTGAGCGGCAAAATGTCTACTGTACATTTGCTGGACATGAACTAAGATGTTCTTTTTTGTTGTCACAACTAGGATTTGACCTCTGCACCTCATTCTTGCTGGGCAAGAGCTCTATCACTTATACACACCACCTTTTTTTCCCCCCTTGTGGTTATTTTTCAATTGGGTCTCATGATTGCCAAGGGCTAGCTTTAGAGGCCTTCTACATGGCTGGGGTTACAGATGTGTACCACACTATACCTGGCTAACACAATTCTTATTTAGAAGAATACACTGGATAAAATAAAAAGGGTAATAAGTCTATTATACTTAACCTAAAAGGAAACAGGGATAAGTGACGCAGGGAGAAGAAGGAAATAGGGTTGCATATTAACCGTGGGTACACTTATTGCTGAGATGTAGAGAGATAGCCTGACTCCTTTCTGAGGCTGTGCCACTCCCAATTCAAGAGTCAGAGTGAGCTTGTCTGTTTGACAGGTCTTCTTTGTGATTCGCCTCATTGCTGGTCCTGCTGCCAACTCCCTGCCTCCCATTGTTGATCCTGACCCTCTAATTCCCTGTGATCTGATGGATGGTCGAGATGCATTCCTCACCCTCGCCAGGGACAAGCATCTGGAATTCTCTTCGTTAAGAAGAGCCCAGTGGTCTACCATGTGCATGCTGGTGGAGCTGCACACACAGAGCCAGGACCGCTTTGTCTACACCTGCAATGAATGCAAGCACCATGTGGAGACGCGCTGGCACTGCACTGTCTGTGAGGTAGGCACCTGGGTCTTGGGAAGGGCTGGTTACGGGGCTGCTCTCCCTGCCTGAGGGGTGACAAAGAAGCTTGCTGGCGAAGCTGGTTTTGTTCTATATAATGGCTCAGGCGCAGAGTAACATGGTTTTAACGGCTTAAATCTTGGCTGACCTGAACCTCCTACGCTTTGTTCCCTCAGGATTATGATTTGTGCATCACCTGTTATAACACTAAAAATCATGACCACAAAATGGAGAAACTAGGCCTTGGCTTAGATGACGAGAGCAACAATCAGCAGGCCGCCGCCACTCAGAGCCCAGGAGACTCGCGCCGCCTGAGCATTCAGCGCTGCATCCAGTCCCTGGTGCACGCCTGCCAGTGCCGCAACGCCAACTGCTCCCTGCCTTCCTGCCAGAAGATGAAGCGGGTGGTCCAGCACACCAAAGGCTGCAAACGCAAAACCAACGGCGGCTGCCCCATCTGCAAGCAGCTCATCGCCCTCTGCTGCTACCACGCCAAGCACTGCCAGGAGAACAAGTGTCCTGTGCCCTTCTGCCTCAACATCAAGCAGAAGCTTCGGCAGCAGCAACTGCAGCACCGGCTCCAGCAGGCGCAGATGCTGCGCAGGAGGATGGCCAGTATGCAGAGGACGGGCGTGGCGGGGCAGCAGCAAGGCCTGCCCTCTCCAACCCCTGCCACTCCCACCACCCCCACTGGCCAGCAGCCAGCTACCCCACAGACGCCCCAGCCCCAGCCGCCCACGCAGCCCCAGCCCACCCCTCCCAGCAGCATGCCACCCTACTTGCCCAGGACTCAAGCTGCGGGCCCTGTGTCCCAGGGTAAGGCGGCAGGCCAGGTGACCCCTCCCACCCCCCCTCAGACCGCTCAGCCACCCCTGCCCGGACCCCCACCTGCAGCAGTCGAAATGGCCATGCAGATCCAGAGGGCAGCCGAGACGCAGCGCCAGATGGCCCACGTGCAAATCTTTCAACGGCCAATTCAGCATCAGATGCCCCAGATGACGCCCATGGCCTCCATGGGCGTGAACCCGCCGCCCATGGCCAGAGGTCCTGGTGGCCACATGGAACCCGGGATGGGGCCTGCAGCCATGCAGCAGCAGCCCCCCTGGGTTCAAGGAGGATTGCCTCAGCCCCAGCAACTTCAGTCTGGGATGCCAAGGCCCGCCATGATGTCAGTGGCCCAACATGGTCAGCCCTTAAACATGGCTCCGCAACCAGGACTGGGCCAAGTAGGTGTGAGCCCACTGAAACCCGGCACTGTGTCTCAACAAGCCTTACAAAACCTCCTGCGGACTCTCAGGTCTCCCAGCTCTCCCCTCCAGCAGCAACAGGTGCTCAGTATCCTGCACGCCAACCCCCAGCTGTTGGCTGCATTCATCAAACAACGGGCTGCCAAGTATGCCAACTCGAACCCACAGCCTCTTCCTGGGCAGCCTGGCATGCCCCAGGGCCAGCCGGGGCTGCAGCCACCTGCCATGCCGGGGCAGCAGGGCGTCCACTCCAACCCAGCCCTGCAGAATCTGAACCCCATGCAGGCCGGCGTCCAGAGGGCTGGCCTGCCTCCGCCGCAGCCGCAGCCGCAGCTGCAGCCACCCATGGGAGGCATGAGCCCCCAAGCGCAGCAGATGAACATGAACCACAGCACCATGCCCCCGCAGTTCCGGGACATCTTGAGACGGCAGCAAATGATGCAGCAGCAGGGCGCAGGGCCAGGCATCGGCCCGGGAATGGCCGGCCACAACCAGTTCCAGCAGCCTCAAGGAGTTGGCTATCCAGCCCCACAGCAGCAACAGCAGCAGCAGCAGCAACGGATGCAGCATCACATGCAACAGATGCAGCAGGGGAATATGGGACAGATGGGACAGCTCCCTCAGGGCTTGGGAGCAGAGGCCGGAGCCAGTCTGCAGGCCTACCAGCAGCGACTCCTTCAGCAACAGATGGGGTCACCTGCTCAGCCCAACCCCATGAGCCCCCAGCAGCATATGCTCCCCAGTCAAGCCCAGTCCCCACACCTTCAAGGCCAACAGCTTCCTAATTCTCTCTCCAATCAAGTTCGATCTCCCCAGCCCGTCCCTTCCCCACGGCCGCAATCCCAGCCCCCCCACTCCAGCCCATCTCCAAGGATGCAGCCTCAGCCTTCTCCACACCATGTTTCCCCACAGACCAGCTCCCCACATCCAGGACTGGTAGCTGCCCAGGCCGCCAACCCCATGGAACAAGGGCATTTTGCCAGTCCGGACCAGAATTCAATGCTATCTCAGCTCGCTAACAATCCAGGCATGGCAAACCTCCATGGTGCAAGCGCCACGGACCTGGGACTCAGCACCGATAACTCAGACTTGAATTCGAGCCTCTCACAGAGTACACTAGACATACACTAGAGACACCTTGTAGTATTTTGGGAGCAAAAAAATTATTTTCTCTTAACAAGACTTTTTGTACTGAAAACAATTTTTTTGAATCTTTCTTAGCCTAAAAGACAATTTTCCTTGGAACACATAAGAACTGTGCAGTAGTGTTTGTGGTTTGAAGCAAACATGCAAGATGAACCTGAGGGATACTAGAATACAAAGAATATATTTTTGTTATGGCTGGTTACCCCCAGTCTTTTTTTCCCCTTGTGTGTGTGGTTCAAGTGTGCACTGGGAGGAGGCTGAGGCCTGAAGCCACCATATGCTCCTGCTGCCTTGCACCTCCAATAGGTTTTATTATTTTTTTTAAATTAATGAAAATATGTAATATTAATAGTTATTATTTACTGGTGCAGATGGTTGACATTTTTCCCTATTTTCCTCACTTTATGGAAGAGTTTAAAAAAAAGCATTTCTAAAACCAGAGGACAAAAGGGGTTAATGTTACTTTAAAATTACATTATATATATCTATATATATATATAAATAAATATATATAAATATATATTAAAATACCAATTTTTTCTCTGGGTGCAAAGATGTTCATTCTTTTAAAAATGTTTTAAGAAAAAAAAATCTCCCTTTCCTCCCTTCAAGTCAACTTTTGTGCTCCAGAAATTTTTCTATTCCGTCAGTCTGAGCGTAAAACTTCAAGTATTAAAATAATTTGTACATGTAGAAAGAAAAATGACTTTTTCAAAATATACAGGGGCAGCTGCCAAATTGATGTATTATATATATTGTGGTTTTTGTTTCTTTAAAGAATTTTTTTTCGTTATTTTTACATCTAACAGGAAAAATAATTAAAAAGAGGGTAAGAAACGATTCCGGTGGGATGATTTTAACATGGAAAATGCCCCTGGGGTTTCTTCTTTGCTTGCTTTCTTCCTCTTTACCCTCCCCTTCCACACATACACACACACACACACATATACACACACACACACATACACACACAACACACGTTTTCTGTAAAACTTGAAAATAGAAAGCAAAAACCCTCAACTGTTGTAAATCATGGAATTAAAGTTGATTACTTATAAATATGAACTTTGGATCACTGTATAGACTGTTAAATTTGATTTCTTATTACCTATTGTTAAATAAACTGTGTGAGACAGACATCCTGACTTTGTGTTATTTCTTCAGGCCACCACTTTATTGCCTACTATGTGCAAGGCCCTGAGTTCAATTCCCAGCATAAGAAACAAAAACCCCTGATTACTCAGAAGAAAATAGAAAATATCAGCCTACAGTCTTTTTAACTTCATATGTAAGGAACGTCCAAATTTTTAGATTGTTCAAAAGTTCAAGTGGAGGGACGGGATATGGCCTAGTGGCAAGAGCGCTTGCCTCGTATACATGAGGCCCTCGGTTCGATTCCCCAGCACCACATATACAGAAAATGGCCAGAAGTGGCGCTGCGGCTCAAGTGGCAGAATGCTAGCCTTGAGCAAAAAGAAGCCAAGGACAGTGCTCAGGCCCTGAGTCCAAGGCCCAGGACTGGCCAAAAAAAATTTAAAAAAAAAAAAGTTCAAGTGGAAACAAAATAATATTGCAAGTACTATCAAAAGTGATATTGGGGGCTGGGGATATGGCCTAGTGGTAAGAGCGCTTGCCTCGTATACAGGAGGCCCTGGGTTCAATTCCCCAGCACCACATATACAGAAAACGGCCAGAGGTGGCGCTGTGGCTCAAGTGGCATAGTGCTAGCCTTGAGCAAAAAGAAGCCAGGGAAAGTGCTCAGGCCCTGAGTCCAAGCCCCAGGACTGGCCAAAAAAAAAAAAAAAAAGTGATACTGGGGCTGGGAATATGGCCTGGTGGGTAACGTGCTCACCTCGTATACATGAAGCCCTGGGTTCGATTCCTCAGCACCATGTATATAGGAAAAGCCGGAAGTGGCACTGTGGCTCAAGTGGCGGAGTGCTAGCCTTGAGCAAAGAAGCCAGGGACAGTGCTCAGGCCCTGCTTTTTGAGGAGGATGACAGGTGTAATCTACCAGCACCTGGTGGTCAGATTTCTTAATTTAAAAGTTGTTGAGAATTTTTACCTCCGGCTAGCCTTGAGCCTGAGATCCTCCTTTACCTCCCCGTCTGCTGGGATTATGGTTCTGTACTACCACTGAACAGCTCCAACTTCTTTGTCTCAATGCAGAAGGGTGGTTTTTGAGGTGAAGTGAATTTATACAATCCCAACCCCATAAAATGTATTGTTTATACTTGCTTCTGGTCAGCCTTCCCACAAAACTGCAACCTCATGCCAGACTGCACACAAACTGCAGCTTTTCCCACAAACCAGCCCCCTTCAGCCCTCAATCCCAGCTAACAAAGCAGTACTGCCAGGGCTGAGCTCACGCTTGTCATCCTACCTACTCAGGAGGCTGACACTGAGGATGGCATTAGTTTAAAGCCAGCCCCCAGGTAGATGAGCCTCTCTCCAATTAACCACTCAATAAACAAAATGGGGGTGTTGCTCAAGTGGTAGAGCGCTAGCCTTAAATACAAAAAGGCTCAGAGCCCAGGCCCTGAGTTCAAGCCCTATAACTGGCAACAAAATAAACAGCGGTTGGTGCAAGAGCTATGGTAGAATGCTAGCCTTGGGCAAAAAGGCTGAGACGAAGCTCCCAGCTTCTTAGTTCAAGCCCCAGGACTGGAAGACAAAATGAAGTAAAAATGAACTTAGAAGTCATTATGCTAACTATAATAGGCCAGATATATATAAAGACCAAATATTATAGCAAGTCTTTCTAGATAAATTACGGAGATTTTTCAAGCTCATAGAGACAGAGTAGATTGAGGTGTTTCGGGCAAGAAAGGTAATCACACCATACACTGAGCTGCAGACTTTATAGATCTGAAATGGTAACTGTGTTAGGTATATTTGCCCACGTTTTGTTTTGTTTTGGCCAGTGCTGGGGCTTGAACTGAGCGCTGTCCCTGACCTTGTTTTGCTCAAGGCTAGCACTCTACCACTTGAGCCACAGCGCCACTTCTGGCTTTTTTCTGTATATGTGGTGCTGAAAAATCCAACCCAGGGCTTCATGCATGCTAGGCAAGCACTCTACCACTGAGCTACATTCCCAGCCCCCACAATTAAAAAAAAAAGATTAAATGAAGTCATATTAATGAGTGTGTATTGTAAACTGTAACATGCTCATCTATATATGCACTGCTCTTTCTTTTCCCCTCTTGAATATTACAATTAGCCAGAAGGAAACCAAAGTCTATTGTCGCAGGCCCTGAGAGGAACAGCAGACGGAGCAGCCATGGAACAAAGGGGGAAAGCTAGCTTCTGGATCCCCGTATCAAAGGGCACGACAAGCAGCACACGCCACATGTGGAGGAAAAATGATTTTGGGGCTGGGTGCCAGTGACGCCTGTAATCATAAACTACTCTGGAGGCTGAGATGTGAGGATCCTAGTTCAAAGCCTACCTGAGCAGCAAAGTCCATGAGACTCATCTCCAATTAAGCACCAGAAAGCCAGAAGTGGAGCTGTGGCTCTATGCGGTATAGTACTAGCCTTGAGCAGAAGAGTCCAGGACAGTACCAGGCCCTGAGTTCAAGCCTACCAAAAAAAAAAAGCTTTTGAGGACTGGAGGTATGGGTCAGTGGAGGGCATCTGCCTAGCAAGCACAAGACCCTGAGCTTGAACCTCAGCACTGCCAGAAGAAAAAGACTCATCATTTCCTTTCGGCTTACTTTTAGGGTAGATCTACTTTTGCAATAAATTCTCCTACTCTTCCTATATTTCCCCTTCATCCTGTCTTTTTTATTACTTTGGTTTAAATAAGGTTTTTTGTGGGTTTTTATTACTTGGGCTCAAATAAGGTTTTGTTGTGGTTTGATTTGGTATTTTTTTTGTGCCTGGGGATATAACTAGGTCCAGACTTGGCTTTTCCAGATCCAGTCTGGCAAATATGAGGCATAAAGAAAACTCGGGCACTCACCACCAAGTTATTCCTTGAGTTGCAATGACTCTGGGCTAGCTTCCTTCCCTCTGTTCAGGCTTCATGTTGCTTTAACATAGTCTCCATAGATGCAGCGTCCAAGGCTTGTGGTTGTACTTAGCAAGGTAAACAGGAAAAGTACTTTAGCCCCAGCTTCACAAAAACAGAAATCTTGTGATTTCTTGAAACAGTATTTAGAATAGCATTATCAATTAAATATTGGTTATTCTTAACCTAGAGATGACTGCTTTCAGTCTATTGAAAGTGTATTCCTAACTTGGGTGCCAGTGGCCCATACCTGTAATCCTGTCTACTCAGGAAGCTCAGATCTGAGGATCACAGTTTGAAGCCATCCTGGGTAGAAAAGTCCATGAGACTTTTGTTTTGATTTAGTCCTGGGGCTTGAACTCAGGGCCTGAGCACTGTCCCTGACTTGTGTTCAAGGCTAGCACTCTACCACTTGAGCCACAGGGCTACTTCAAGCTTTTTGTTTATGTGGTGCTGAGGATTCGAACCCAGGGCTTCATGCATGCTAGGTAAGCACTCAACCACTAAGCCACATTCCCAGCCCTATGGGACTTTTTTTTTGGGGGGCCAGTCCTGGGGCTTGGACTAAGAGCCTGAGCACTGTCCCTGGCTTCTTTTTGCTCAAAGCTAGCACTCTGCCACTTGAGCCACAGCGCCACTTCTGGCTTTTTCTATATATGTGGTGCTGGGGAATTGAACCCAGGGCTTCATGTATGCGAGGCAAGCACTCTTGCCACTAGGCCATATCCCCAGCCCCCCTATGGGACTTTTTATCTCCAATTAATCACTGAGCCACAGCTTTACTTTCAGCTTTTTGTTGACTAACTGGAGATAAGAGTCTCACAATCCTTCCTTCCTGGACTGGCTTCAAAACTTGGTTGTGGGCTGGGAATATGGCCTAGTGGCAAGAGTGCTTGCCTCGTATACATGATCATAGCCCTCATATACATGATTCCTCAGCAGCACATATATAGAAAACGCCAAAAGTGGTGCTACGGCTTGAGCAAAAAGAAGCCAGGGACAGTGCTCAGGTGCTGAGTTCAAGCCCCAGGACTGGCAAAAAAAAAAAAAAGGAAAGAAAAAACTTGGTTCTCAGATTTCAACCTCATGAGTAGTTAGGATTATAGATTATCAAACCCAGCTCCAGCTATGGGTTTGGATCTTAACTGTCCCCCAAAAGGATCATATGTTCCTAGGCCTAGTGCCTGGATGATAGCACTACTGGGAGATGGTGGAATCTTTAAGAGGTAGGGCCTCAAAGAAGGAAGATAGGTCATCAAGTTTACCCTTGAAGGAGCCCCACAAGTGTGAAATATGCAGGTTCCTTCACTACACACTTTGCCATGAACTGTGACGGTGCTAAAAGCTTCCTTCTCACAAGATGATTCCTAAATATTCTGTCCAGCAATAGAAAACTACGCATAGGACGCGTGCCCTACCACTGGCCAGCCCCCCAAGTGAGGTCATTCATATACCAGGGGGCCGGGAAACATCACCTTCTGCTCTATCAGGAAGACTGTACAGCTCAGACACACACGCATTCCCCGGCGCCCGTGGATGGTCTACAGAGACCCGCCAAGGAATGTTCTGGCTCTTGAAGTCTGGTAACACTTCTCAACCAATTCCTATTGTTGGGATTCCTGGTTCTCCCAACAATGGTTTAAAGGATAAGCTGGTGACACATGAGGCCTGCCTTAGGGAGAGTGTCTCCTATTTCTGTAAACTCATCAATATGCACAGTCTCCACCGGCTAGCTCCCCCCATTGGCTGTGCAGGTCCCCTGGGGACAGGAAAAGCTCACGGAGCCAGACCAGGACTGCAACTAAGGTGTGAGGGGCCCTGGTAGGAACCCATCTGGAGGCCATTTGGCCTTGCCCCACTTTGCCCTTCCCTTTCCTCTCCCCTCCTTCCCCTGTGCCTTCTCCCTTCCCTTTTTCTTTTTCCTAGGTTCTTTCTTCATTCCTTCATATTTACTCAGTTAACAAAACAGGTGAAACTGCATTAAGAACATTTTGGGACTAGCAGAAGAAAATAACCTCTATTTATTTTGTTGTTGTTTTATGCAGGTCCTCAGACTTAAACTCAGGGCATGGGTTCTGGTGCTCTGAGCTTTTTTATTTGCTCAAGGTTAAATGGAGATGAGAGTCTCACATTCTTGCTGGGCACTGGTGGCTCACGCCTGTAAATCCTAACTACTCACGAGGCTGAGATCTGAGGATCGTAGTTTGAAGCCAACTTGGTCAGGAAAATCAACGGTTCTCTCATCTCCAATTAACCACCCAAACGGCTGGAATTGGTAGAGTACTAGTCTCGAACACAAAATCTCAACAGTGCCCAAGCCCTGAATTTAAGCCCCGGGAGAGGCACACATATACATACACACACTCAAAGTGTGTCTCTTGGACTTTCCTGCCCAGACTGGCTTTGAACTGTAACCCTCAGATCTCAGCCTCTTGGATGGCTAGGATGACAGGTGTGAGCCACCTGGGTCCAGCTCTGCTCATTCTTCATAACTCACCGCAAGTGGTACCTTTTCCAGGAGTTTTTGTCCAGTGTTCAGGATAGAACCTGAGGCGTTAAGCACACTAGGCAATCCCTCTACCTCTTGAGGGGTGATTCCTTCCTTTTTATTTTTTTTTCCTGCCAGTCCTGGGGCTTCAACTTAGGGCCTGAGCACTGTCCCTGGCTTCTTCTTGCTCAAGGCTAGCACTCTGCCACTTGAGCCACAGCGCCACCTCTGGCTTTTTCTATATATGTGGTGCTGAGGAAATGAACCCAGGGCTTCATGTTTGTGAGGTGAGCACTTTTCCACCAGGCCATATTCCCAGCCCCTTGCTTTTGTTTTTATAGGGGTGTGTGTGTGTGTGTGTCTGAGTGTGTGTCTGTGTGTTCATCGTGTGCACTCAAGTGTGTGGGTTTGAACTAAGGGCCTGGGTGCTGTCCCTAAGCTTTGTTGCTTTTGACTAGCACTCTCTCTAGCACTTGAGCCACAGCTCCTCCACTCCTGGCTTTTTGGCAGTGAACTGGAGCTAAGTCTCACTGACTTAACTGCCTGGGCTGGTTTCAGATGCAATCTTCAGGTCTCAGCCTGAGCCACCAGTGCCCAGCTGAGATCTGAGGATTGAAGTTCAAACCGGGCATGTGATAAGCCCCTGCCAATTAGCCTCCAGAAACGACCACACCACCAAATTAACTGCCATTACTCTATAAACAAACCATTTTGGTTCTTTTTTACTGACGCTTCAAAATCCCTACTTACTTTTTTTTTTCATGTTCCTTCCAATAATTTACTAGGAGGCAGACCTGTCAATAGAAAGGACAAAATTTACCATCAATACTCTCAAATGTGAATTCGAAAATTCAAAACATTCAGTTGGAGCGTTCAGAATTCAGTCAATCCCCATCTAACTACCTCTCAGTCTTGACTCCACCAAATAAGACTACTCACAGTGGGTCCAGCCCCCAAACAGTTAAGAAACATTAAACACAAACAAAATCCCTGCTGGTGCCACAGTGATCGTGTTCCTGAGGTACAATCGAGTCGTTGGGAAGGGGTCACTCCACAAGTGGCTGGGTCTTAATCTACGAGTTTTGAGCTCCTAGGGTACCACAGGGTGTTGGAAGCTGGGGGGCCTTCTGGCCCTTCAAGACAGTTTGGTCTCCTGAGAAACGTTTGATTGGTTCCATCCTTAGGCTCTGGCCACTACTTCTCGGTCTCCGATAAACCTAAGTTGTGTCTTCCTCTGTGCGTGGAAAGGCACGCGGGTGAGGAGCACCTAAGGCCCACACGGTGACCGGAAGGGCTGAGCAGGTGGTGAAGCACGACTTACACATGATTCATTAGTTTCAGGGGTCCGACCATGTGTGTGGAGGAGAGGGCAAGGGCGGCCCCTGGGGTCAAACCGTCCAGGCCACGTCCGTCCCAACAGCCACGGGGACCCGAGGGCGCTTCAGTCATCTCCACCTGCCGGGCTCGGCCCCCCACAGGCCCGGTCCGTCCCGCGTCCCGGGTTCGCGGCCCCGCTCGGCCGGCCTCCTCCTCCTCCTCCTCCTCCTCAGGACCCAGGGCTGGGTGGGACGCGGAGGAAGGTGGCCGCCCCACCAGGTGCTGGGGAACGGCAGTTATCCAGCCGGCCCGGTCCCCTCCCCGCCCCGCCGCCTCTCGTTTCCACCCGCACGGCGGCGGGCGGTGCAGCCCGGGGGGCCAGGTAACCTCCCGGGTTCGCAGGGGCGGGCGCGGGGCGCATTGTCCCGACGGCGCGGCCCCGCCCCTCGGCGTGACGGAATAAAGGCGGGGCCCGCCCCCCCCCCACGACCCCCCCACCCCGCCCCTCGGCCGTCCCCCGGGGTCTCCACACGACCCCCGACCCCGCGGCGCCCGCGGAGCTCTCCCCGACCGGCTGAGCCCCGCACTCCCGCAGCCCCGGCGAGCCCGCTCGGCTCCGCGGTCCGCGCCCGCCGGGCTCGCCCGCCTCAGGAAACCACGGCCCACCGAGCGCGGGGCGGGCGCGCGCCGGGGGCGGGGCCACGGCCGGGGGCGGGGCCGCGCGAGGGGCGGGGCCGGCGGCAGTTGGCGCTCAGGCCCGGAGCGCCCGCGCGGGCTCGCGTCCAACCCGCCCGCCGCCCACGAGTTAGCGAGGGGGCGCCAGGAGCCCGGGCCGGCGTGCAGGGCGCGCGCGGGGCCGGTCGGGGGTGCAGGGGGCGCGCGGGGCCCGGGCGGGAGTGCAGGGGGCTCGTGGAGCCCAGGCCGGGGGGGGGCGGGGGGCGCGTGGGGCCCGGTCAGAGGGGCGCGGGGGGCGCGGGGGGCCCGGTCAGAGGGGTGCGGGGGGCGCGGGGGGCCCGGTCAGAGGGGTGCGGGGGGCCCGGGCGAGAGTGCAGGGGGCTCGTGGAGCCCAGGCAGGGGGGGTGCAGGGGGCGCGTGGGACCCGGGCGGGGGGTGCAGGGGACGCGTGGGGCCCGGGCGGGGGGGTGCAAGGGGCGCGTGGGGCCCGGGCGGGGGTGCAGGGGGCGCGTGGGACCCGGGCGGGGGGTGCAGGGGGCGCGTGGGGCCCGGGCGGGGGGGTGCAGGGGGGCGTGGGGCCCGGGCGGGGGGGGTGCAAGGGGCGCGTGGGGCCCGGGCGGGGGTGCAGGGGGCGCGTGGGGCCCGGGCGGGGGGTGCAGGGGGCGCGTGGGACCCGGGCGGGGGGGTGTAGGGGGGCGTGGGGCCCGGGCGGGGTGTGCAGGGGACGCGTGGGGCCCGGGCGGGGGGGTGCAAGGGGCGCGTGGGGCCCGGGCGGGGGTGCAGGGGGCGCGTGGGACCCGGGCGGGGGGGTGCAGGGGGGCGTGGGGCCCGGGCGGGTGGGTGCAGGGGGCGCGTGGGGCCCGGGCGGGGGGGTGCAGGGGACGCGTGGGGCCCGGGCGGGGGGGTGCAGGGGGCGCGTGGGGCCCGGACGGGGGTGGCAAGGGGCGCGTGGGGCCCGGGCGGGGGGTGTAGGGGGCGCGTGGGGCCCGGGCGGTGGGGGGGCGCAGGGGACGCGTGGGGCCCGGGCGGGGGGTGCAAGGGGCGCGTGTGGCCCGGGCGGGGGTGCAGGAGACGCGTGGGGTCCGGGCGGGGGTGCAGGGGGCGCGTGGGGCCCATTCGTGGTGGGGCAGAGGGTGCGGGAGGGCGCAGGGCCTAGGGGGGGTGGAGGTCTCTCCCAGGGAGCACCTGAGCCCATCCTCTGTGGCTCAGGTGGCAGAGTGCTAGCCTTGAGCAAAAAGAAGCCAGGGACAGTGCTCAGGCCCTGAGTCCAAGCCCCAGGACTGGCAAAAAACCAAAAAACCCTAGGAGGATCAGAGAGGAGGCAAAGAGGTCTATGTGTAGAGGGACAAAGGGGCAATGTGTAGCCTGAGTTCAGGAACGTCACAGCTGAAGGAACCACCACATGGTTGTGGGTAGCCCCTGTTCCTTAGCAACCTGTATTTAATGTCTGAACTGAATTCCTAATTGAGGGCCATTTCAACTGACCCTAACAAACCCTAGTCTGAAGTCTGGTACCTTCCAACTACCAGACTGGAAAGCTCAGATTTCTATTAAACACTGAGACATAGAAACCACAAAACATATCTGAATTCTTATTAAATCTTAAAGAAATCATGTGAAATTATCTAGGTTTCAATATGTAATCCAGGGCTCCTCTTTGAGCCTCAACTGCCTTGACTTCTGCACAACTCTGTGTGTGTGTATGCACGCGCGTGTGCAAGCGTGCTCCTCTAAGGTTTGAACTCAGGGCCTGGGCACTGTTGTCCCTGAGCAAGTTTTTGCTCCAAGTTTGGCCACTTGATCCACAGCTTCCACTTCTAAATTTTGGTGGTTAATTGAAGACAAGTATCTTACAGACTTTCCTACTAGGGCTGACTTCAAACTGCCATCCCCAGGGACAGTGCCCATGTGTATGTCCTGAGTTCAAGTTCCAGGACTAACACTTGCAAAAAAAAATGAGTCTGAGCATGTAGCTCAGTGGTACAACTCTTGTCTAACATGCGTGAAGCTCTGGATTCCAATCATGTGTGATCTTGGAAAGTGCCAGACATATCACATAAGCTACACATATGCATATAATCATATATGTGGATATAATATATATGCATTGGAGATTATGTTTGTATTTGGATATAGAGAGAGAGATTTGCAGTTTTGTGTGTTTTTTCAATACTGAGTTTATTCATGAAGCGGCAAGGAGGGAAGCGTGGGAGATTTGAATGATGGAGACATTTGTGGCTTTGACCATAATAAGTTGGAAATAAGCCCATCTACAAGATATCCCCATACAAAGGCACCTTTAAAATGTCTGAAATTTCTAACCGGTTGTGAGGTCATTCATGGCACCTGGAAGTCTCTATATGGGTACTCAGAAGTCTCTTAAGGAAGAATGGATATAGTTGGGGTAAGGGACAAATGTTGGTCAACACAAGATCTCAGGGGCTGGGAATGCCTCGGTACCACGTAAACAAACAGAGAGGCTCAGGGAACATCGCCAAGGCCCTGAGTTCAAATCCTAGGCCCGGAAAAAACAATAAAAAGAAAGAAAACAAAAAAATAAAACCTGTTAGAACCAGGAGGCCCGGAGCAGCCCCGTTGTTATGACAACGCCCCTCCCTACGTGCGCTGGGCGAGAACTACATGTCCCACAATCGCTCGCGGCTGCCCAGCCCCGGGGTGAAGGCGGGGGTGTGGGCGGGCGCGGAACCGGCTTTTCCTCTTTCCTGCATTGTGATTGGTTGGTTGCTCAGCGTGCCGGCCAATGGGTGTCCTCGAGGAGAGCGGCGAGGCCAATATGGCTGCCGGTACCTGGTGACGACGGAAGAACCTGTATTTGGACCTCATGGAGAAGCCTCGGAGCCTTGAGGTCAGAGGAAAAGGGTTCTCGGCGCTGGGAGAGGGAGCCCCAAGAGTCTTGCAGGGGCGACCCTCCTGTCGGTCTCTGAGCTTTGCCATTCGGGTGGAGGCTGGGGGGACTGGTAAACTTGAGGTGGGAAGCCCAGTCAAGGCCAGAGGCCATCGGCCTCCCTTTTCCCTCGAGGTCCCGCGAAGAGCCGCGGGAGGAACGGCCTCCCGGGCTTGGGGAGGGCAGGGGACGGGAGGGGAACTGGCTCTGCCGTCGAGTCCCCGAGCGCCCTTGGTCTTCCTGTCTCGAGGATGGGTGGGACGTGCAGGGGGTGGAAGTGTCCCCGCCGCGCGGCCTCCCGGGCTCCCGCCGCCCGGGCTTCTCCCCGAGCCCACCCCGCCGGAAGTGCTTGCCACCCGGAAGTGAAGCAGGCGCGCTCCCAGTCAGCCTCCCCACACCTGACACTGCGTTGCCTTTTCTACCCAGCCACCTGCAACCCAGCCACCCAGAAAGCATTTGGCTTTTGGACGCCTCCGAATTCCGTTTTCTTTTTCTTTTTTTCCCGCATTGGTGTACGTGTAGTTGCAAATATAAATTAGAGTATAAAGTAAGTAGCTCGAAGACTACAAGGGTAGTGAAGTGGAAAATAAGATAATAGCTTACACTTTCAGAGCGGTTATTTGCAGACAACAAAACCAGGCTTTGTATGTTTTATCTCCATTTATGTAGCAGTCACTGAAAGCAGCAGTGCTAAATATCTCGCACCGAAATCACAGTTGATAAGAATAGAAGGAGGAAAATTATTATTATTGTTATTTTTGTCGGTCGTGGGGCTCAAAACTCTGGACCTAGGCGCTTTCCCTGAACACTCCAGCTCAAGGTGAGCTCTCTACCACTTAAGCCACAGCGCTTCCCATTTTCTGGTGGTTGATTGGATATGAGAATCTCAGGGACTTTCCTTCCCCTTTGAATTGAGATCCTTAGAGCTCAGCCTCTGAGTAGCTAGGATCACAGGTATAAGCCATGACACCTGGTGAAATTCTATTTTATAAGCCACACTTTTTAGTTAACATTAATTACCAACATTTATTGAGCACTTAACATGTTCAAGTTTTTGCTCCTAGTACTTGTAACATCTCTTATTTGTCAAATCCTATGAAGTATTAACCTTGTGTTACAGAAACTGAGGCACCAGTTTACTGCAGGTCACATAGCTAATAAACTCTACAGATAGTGTTTAAGCCTTAGCCCAGAGCCCCAAACACTGCCAATCCTGGGGCTTGAACTCAGGGCCTGGGCCCTGTCCCTGAGCTGCTTTTGCTCAAGACTAGTACTGTACCACTTGAGTCACAGCGCCACTTTCCGCTTTTTCTGTTTATGTGGTGCTGAGGAATGGAACCCAGGGCTTCCTGCATGCTAGGCAAACACTCTACCACTAAGCCACATTCCCAGCTCCCTACAATGTAGGCTTTTTTTTTTTTTTTAAGTGGAGCTTGAACTCAGAGCCTGGATGCTGCCCCCGAACTTTTTTAGCTCAATGCTAGCACTCTACAACTGAACCGCAGCACTATTTCCAGTATTCTGGTGGATAATTGGAGACAAGAGTCTCATGGACTTTCCTATCCAGGCTGGCTTTGACCCGCCATCCTCACATCTCAGCCTCCTGAGTAGCTAGGAATACAGGCTGGAGCCACCAGCACCCAGCCAGTCTGGGTCTTATATTAACTTTTTCTGACTTAAATCATTTTTAAGTTGAGATTATTTTGGTATACATATGCTGACCAGGAAATGAGTTTTTAATATACATCTTCTATCCGGAAGGTCTTTGTGAGGTGTTCTACTTAGGATCGTCTTTGCATTGTTATATAGACTTTCGGTCCTTGACTTTCGGGTTTTTTGGTTTGTTTTTTTTTTTTTTTACTTTACAATGGTGTGATAGCAATATACATTTAGTAGGAACTGTAATTTGTATTTTGAATTTTGGTTTGTTTCAAAGCTAGCAATATTTAGCCTCTTTTGTAGCGCTGGGCAGTGACAGCAGGCAGCACTTTCCAGTCACGCTGTACTCTACAGTGTTGCCTAGCTACAGTGTTTGATAGGTTAAGTGTCTTAAGTGTATTTTCAACATACAATACCTTTAGCCTAGATAGATTTATCAGATAGAACTCCGTGGAAAATCATGGATTATCTGTATTTTATTTCATTCATATTAAAATGTCACTTCTAGCTGGGTGCTGGTGGCTCACGCCTGTCATCTTAACTACTCAAGAGGCTGAGATCTGAGGATCGCAGTTCAAAGCCAGCCCAGGCAGGAAAAATCCATGAGAGTCTTCGCTCCACTTAACCACCAGAAAACTGGAAGTGGCTCTGTTTCTTAAGTGGTAGAGTACTAACTTTGTGCTGAAGGGCACAGGGACAGCACCCAGGACCAGAGTTCAAGCCCCATGACCAACCCCCAACCTCCCCCACCACCAAAGTCACTTCTAAATCTACAGAGGAGCCTTGTGATGTATTTTCTACCTGATGCTATTTTAAATTAAATTGGAGAAAAGATAACAGAAGAAATGATTCTAGTGTTTGCAAAACGGGTTATGTGGAACTGGGCACCATGACTTGTAATTCTAGATACCCAAGAGGCTAAGATTGGAAGATCGGGGTTTGAAGCCAGCGGGGGCAGGAAAGTCTGTTGGACTTGTTTCCCCAATTAAGCACCAAGAAATCCGGGAGTGGAGCTGTAGCTCAAGTGGTAGCACTAGCCTTGAGCAAAAAAAAGCTCAGGAACAGATGCCAGGCCCTGAGTTCAAGTCCAGGACCAGCCCCTCTCCCACACCCCCCAACCCACAAAAGAGAGGGCTATTTGGAAGGTGTCCCAAAAGTATTGATGATACAAAAGAAGGGAATTGATCATAGATGTACAAATCCTCTCTTCATACACTAAAGGCAATGGTGATTCCTTTTCCCTGGTCTGTGTCACCCACTAGGAGACTCCATCTTCGGAACCAATGGAGGAAGAAGAGGAAGATGATGACTTGGAGCTGTTCGGTGGCTATGATAGTTTCCGGGGCTATAATAGCAGTGTGGGCAGTGAGAGCAGCTCCTATCTGGAGGACTCAAGTGAAGCAGAAAATGAGGATCGAGAAGCTGGAGAGCTGCCCACCTCCCCGGTACATCTGCTCAGCCCGGTGAATACCCGCTCCTTGGATGGCAGCGGTTCTGAGCCAGGTACCCTCACCGTGTCCTTTGAAGTGAAGGGATCATGGAGGAAGACGGGGATGAACACAGGCCAGGTAGCCACAGTCTTCCAGGTGTGGAAGGCTTACCTGATGTCTAAGGACCTGGCCGCAGGGGTCATTTCCTCCTCAGCAATTTGGCTTCAAATTGTGATTTCATTTGTTCTTTTATAAACCAAATGTTTCTTCAGATCGGTTTCGATACATGGTGCTCTGCTTGAGTAAGCTATGGATTTTTAAGTCTAGATATGAAAAAAATAGGAAACTTAAAAGTGTTATGGACACTTACCTAGAAGGGACAACAACTGTGCTGGGAATATGGCCTAGCAGTAGAGTGCTTGCCTAGCATGCATGAAGCCCTGGGTTCGATTCCTTAGTACCACATACACAGAAAAAGCCAGAAGTGGTGCTGTGGCTCAAGTGGTAGAGTGCTAGCCTTGAGCAAAAAGAAGCCAGGGACAGGGCTCAGGCCTTGAGTCCAAGGCCCAGGAATGGCAAAAAAAGAAGAAAGAAAGAACAAACAAGACCTAGCTCGTGGGTTGGAAGTCAGGGAGCTGTGGGAAGGCATATGGATAAAATGATCTTTAGGTAAAGGGATGGGGTAGAAGAGGGCAGATCAGAGTCCCCTTTGATGCCCTGGAAGCCACTTGACTGCAGAGATAGGATGCTGACAGCACCTCCACTATGTGGGTGCCTATGCAAAGAGGCAGACCAGACATCTGCAATGACACCCCATTCCTTGCTACCTAAATTCTTCCAAGAGTAATGTCATATTCTGGGGCAGTTAAATCTTCTTTTCCTTCCCACTCATCTAGGCTTCTTCCTTCCCTTTCATCTTTTCCCTTCTATCCAATTCTCTTCAGATCTTAGAACTTTAGATCTACAAGAAATCGAAGAGGCCAGCTCATCCAGAGATTCTCC
This sequence comes from Perognathus longimembris pacificus, assembly GCF_023159225.1. NCBI lineage: Eukaryota > Metazoa > Chordata > Mammalia > Rodentia > Heteromyidae > Perognathus > Perognathus longimembris. The sequence goes on along the minus strand of NC_063161.1, from coordinate 5,636,095 downwards.
ATCCTGACTAATCAGAATCTTTTGAGGAAATTTTTAACAATTCAGATGCCAGTGACCTATCACAGATCATTTTATTTTCTTTGTCAGTTATGGGGCTTGAACTCAGGGCCTGGGCATTGTCCCTGAACTTTTTGCTCAAGGCTAGCATTCTACCACTTTGAGGCACAGTTCTAGCTCTGGTTTTCTGGTGGTTAATTGGAGGTAAGAATCTCACAGACTTTCCTTCCTGGGCTGACTTTTTAAACCGCAATCCTCAGGTTTCAGCCTCCTGAGTAAGTAGGATTACAGATGTGAGCCACCGGCACCCAGCCCACAGACTAATTTCTTAGCATTTCAAACTCTGATTTTTGTTAAAGACCCCTGGTGATTGTAATACAAAGTCAGGGTTGAAACATGGACCTAATTTTGGCCTTACCATTTAAATGTGGCGCAGAGATTAGGTAAATTCCATGCTTTTTCCACTACTATTAAAAGCTTGTTAGTACCTCTTTCCCAAGTCATTTGGGTGGATAATTTTAGCCTTGCTATTGATTGCCAAGGAAGTTCAAACAATGTGATTCGGGCAAGATAGATTCAGATGTACACACTGAAACAATATCGCTTAAGACAGGAGTTTGTCAGAATTGTTTTTTAGTTTGTTTTTTTTCTCTGATAATTCTGTATTCGTTACCTTACATATCCTGTATTCACATGCATTTTTGTGGGGGGAGGGGAGGGCACAGAACCTGAGGAAAGAGGGTGAAAAAGTGCAGCAGCAGAGCACACTGAACATTTAGGAAAGTGAACTGTACAGCTCATGGGAGGAGATGGGAGAGAGGACAGATGACAAAGTAAATGTACTTATTCCCTGATGCATGTAAATGTAACCCCTCTGTACATCACCTCTACAATAACAGTAAATTTTTAAAAAGTAGGAGTTTGTGCCAGCCTGGACAACATGGGCTGTCTTTAAAAAATAAATAAAGGGGGCTGGGGATATAGCCTAGTGGCAAGAGTGCTTGCCTCCCATACATGAAGCTCTGGGTTCAATTCTCCAGCATCACATATACAGAAAAGGCCAGAAGTGGCGCTAAGGCTCAAGTGGTAGAGTGCTAGCCTTGAGCAAAAAAGAAGCCAGGGACAGTGCTCAGGCCCTGAGTTCAAGGCCCGGGACTGGCCAAAAAAAAAAAACAAGTTTATCAGCCATCCCAGGTAGGAAAATTTGTGACTCTTTTATCTCCAATTAGTTACAAAAAAGCCTGAAGTGAAGGTGTGCCTCAAGTGATAGAGCTCTAGCCTTGAGCAGAAAAGCTCAGGGATGGGGCCCAGGCCCCGAGTTCAAACCCCAGGACCAGCACTATTTTTTTTTTTTATCAGTACCATCATTTCCCCCTATTGCAATTCTGTCAGCCTTAGTGGGGGCCCAGGGCCCTGCGTTTTTAATTTTTTTTTTCTTTTTTTTGGCCAGTTCTGGGCCCTTAACTCAGGGTCTGAGCACTGTCCCTGGCTTCTTTTTTTGGTTTTGTTTTTTTTTTTTTGGTCAGTCCTCGGGCTTGGACTCAGGGCCTGAGCGCTGTCCCTGGCTTCTTTTTGCTCAAGGCTAGCACTCTGCCACTTGAGCCACAGCGCCACTTCTGGCCATTTTCTGTATATGTGGTGCTGAGGAATCGAACCCAGGGCTTCATATGTACAAGGCAAGCACTCTTGCCACTAGGCCACATCCCCAGCCCCTGCCCTGAGGTTTGAAGGGCCCATCACTTTGCTGGATTGGAGGTGCCGAGTGGGGAGTCACATGCTAAGTTCTCTTCCCAGCCGTCTGTGAGATGTGTGGCATCGTGGGCACGAGGGAAGCCTTCTTCTCCAAGACCAAGAGATTCTGCAGCGTCTCCTGTTCCAGAAGCTACTCTTCCAACTCCAAGAAAGCCAGCATCTTGGCTAGATTACAGGTGAGAGGCAGCACTCAGCCTCCTTTTGGGGGTCCTTGCTGCTCATTTGGGAACTAGCAAGCCGAGGCCCACTAAGGGAAATTTCTGGTTATTCGTTGGCTCTCAAACTTGTGGACAGAGAAATCCATTCCTGGAACTACTCACATTCTCCTCCAAATTCTTTTGTTCTTTTATTTATTTTTCCCGATCCTGGGGTTTGAACTCATGTCCTGGGCTCTGTCCTTGAGATTCTCTGTGCTCAAGGCTAGCACTCTACCACTTGAGCCACAGTACCACGTCTGGCTTTTTCTGTTTATGTATTGCTGAGGAATTGAATCCAAGGCTTCGTGGATGCTAGGCAAGCTCTCTACCACTGAGCCACATTCCCAGCCCCTATTGTTTTTTTCTCTATCTTTTTGTATATATATGCATTTGGGGGGGGTGCGGGGGGGGGTACAGTCCTGGGCCTTCAACTCAGGGCCTGAGCACTGTCTCTGGCTTCTTTTTTTCCTCAAGACTAGCACTCTGCCACTTGATCCACAGTGCCACTTCTGGCCATTTTCTACATATGTGGTGCTGGGGAATCGAACCCAGGGCTTCATGTATACGAGGTGAGCACTCTTGCCATTAGGCCATATTCCAAGCCCCTGTTGTAGATATTTTTATTTATTTTATTTTATTTTTTGCTAGTCCTGGGCCTTGGACTCAGGGCCCGAGCACTGTCCTTGGCTTCTTTTTGCTCAAGGCTAGCACTCTGCCACTTGAGCCACAGTGCCACTTCTGGCCATTTTCCATATATGTGGTGCTTGGGAATTGAACCTAGGGCTTCATGTATACAAGGCGAGCACTTTTGCCACTAGGCCATATTCCCAGCCCTCTGTTGTCAATATTTTTAAATCAAAAGTTCTACACCCTAGGAGTCTGATCTCCTTGGTCTTCTACTACACTTATTTGTTTCTTTGTTTTATTTTGGCAGTCCTGAAGTTTGTACTCAGGGACTCTGTGCTGTCCCTGAGCTTTTTGCTCAAGACTGGCACTCTGCCACTTTTAGCCACAGCTCCATTTTTTGCTTTTTGAAAGTTAATTGGAGATAAGAATCTTATAGATAGGGGTAGAAGGGAGGACGGGAGTGAGGGAGGAAGTAACAAACAGTACAAGAAATGCACCCAAGGCCTAACCTATGAAACTGTAACCTCTCTGTACATCACTTTGACAATAAATAAGAAAATAAATAAATAAATAAAAGAGTCTCATAGATTTTCCTGCCCAGACTGGCTTTGAACTACAATCTTCAGAGCTCAGCTGGATTGCAGGTGGGAGCCACCAGTTCCCCGTCAATGTTTGACATTCTTTTCTTTTTTTCCTGCCAGTCCTGGGACTTGAACTCAGGGCCTGGGTACTATCCCTATGCTTCTTTTGCTTGAGGCTAGCACTCTACCACTTGAGCTCGTTATGTGGTACTTAGAAATCAAACTCATGCAAAGCAAGCACTCTACCACTAAGCCACATGCCCAGCCCCAAGATTTGGCATTCTTAGCTTACCGATAATCTTTAAAAATAAATTCATCCATGAGCATAAGCAAGGTCAGGGATAGTGCCTAGGCCCTCAGTTCAAGCCCGAGGATCAGCACAAAAAGAAGGAAAATTGGCGCATGCCTTACAATGGATGAATGTTTCAAGAAAATGTGGTATGTGTATACAAACTGTGGAATTTTACTCATTTGTCGGAAATAATAAAATAGGACCCAGGGAGCAGGTGGCTCATGCCTGTAATCCTAGCCACTCAGGCGGCTGAGATCTGAATATCACAGTTCAAGGCCAGCAAAGTTGTATGACTCTTATCTCTAAAATTACCAAATAATAATAATAATAGGGCCAGAAGGAAGTTGTGGCTCTGGCAGTAGAGTGCTAGCCTTGAGCAAAAGAAGCTCCGGGACAGCTCCGAGACCCTCAGTTCAAGCCCCAGGACCAGCAGAAGTTAAAAACGTCATTTGCATGGAAATGGATGGAGCTAGAAAAATTACATTTTAAGTCAGACTCAGACAAGCATATTTTCTCTCATGTGGAAGATAGATCTAAACAAACATATGTGAAAACATATCAGGTTATTTGCATATGTACACTAACAAATTGAAGGATGATAAACTCAGGAGGATTCCAACGGTGTAACTCCTCTGAATAACTAATAACATTTAACCACATAAACACCAGAAAGCTGAAGCCTGTTTGGGCGGACAAATGAATGGAGAAAGGAAGGGCAAACACAGTCACTATGCAATGCACATTGGTAGAAATGGAACTTGAGGGTATGGAAGGGAATGGGGAAAACAGTGGAAGGAGTGACATTACTCAAGGTGCATTGTACTCATAATCTGACTTGTTGAAAACCCCCTCCCTCTCCTTTTTTTTTATTTGGTTGTTGGGCCTGACCTCAGGGCCTTGGTGCTGTCTCTGAGCTCTTTTTGTTCATGGCTAGCGCTCTACTACTTTAAGCCACAGCACCACTTCCAGTTTTTTGCTGGTTAATTGGAGATAAAAGTCTCATCAGTTTCCCTGCCAGGGCTGGCTTTGAGCCATGATCCTCAGATCTCCGTCTCTTGAGTAGCTAGAATTACAGGGGTGAGCCACTAGTGCCCCACTTGTTGAAATGTTTTTGTACAAAAGAGTCAGGGGCCTACAATCCTTGCTATCCAGAAGACTGAGATCTGAGGAACATACATGGTTTGAAGCCAGCCTGGGCAGGAAAGACCATGAGACTCTTATCAAGTGGTAGAGGGCTAACTTTAATCAAACAAGCTCAGGGACAGCGGCCAAGCCCTGAGTTCAAGGCCTACGACCAGCACACACACAAATAAAATGGCCTGGGGCTGGGGATATGGCCTAGTGGCAAGAGTGCTTGCCTCTTATACATGAGGCCCTGGGTTCAATTCTCCAGGACCACATATACAGAAAATGGCCAGAAGTGGCGCTGTGGCTCAAGTGGCAGAGTGCTAGCCTTGAGCAAAAAGAAGCCAGAGACCGTGCTCAGGCCCTTAGCCCAAGGCCCAGAACTGGCAAAAAAAAAAAAAAAAGACATAAATAAAATGGCCTAAAATACACTTAAGTAGCTTGACCAAGGCCAGAATCTTCACCTTAGTCCAACTACAGGTTGTGCTCATCTTTTCTTCCTTCTAGGGAAAGCCACCCACCAAGAAAGCCAAAGTCCTGCACAAGGCCGCGTGGTCTGCCAAAATAGGAGCCTTCCTCCACTCTCAAGGGACAGGACAGCTAGCAGACGGGACACCAACAGGCCAGGACGGTAAGGAGGAGAGCCGCCACCTGCGGCGGGGACCAGGGCAGGATGGCTCCTGTCCCTAGGTCTGGGGACTCTTGACGGAGCTGAGGTGTGGCCCGGCAGCCGGGACTCATGCCCGTCATCCTAGCTACTCACAAGGCTGAGACCTGAGGGGTGGCGAAAAGTCCCCTTGACACTCGTATCTCCAATAAACCACTCAAAACCCAGCAGTGGCTCTGTGGCAGAGCACTCAGGGTCAGCACCCATGCCTCGAGTTCAAGCCCTGCCATCCACAAAAAGAAAGTGCTGTTGTGGGTTTTACCTCCTGACTTGCTGGGTCTTACAGAAAGAACCTCACTATCCTGTCAATTGCCAGGCCCCTAACCCTGGGTGATGCACAAAGCCAGAGTTTCCTGTTTTGGTTCTCCATTGTTGTTCCCGAAGCTTTTCTTTCTCTGGCCGCAGGAGAGCTGTGGCCCAGGAGCTGTGGGTGGGTGACCAGGAAAGGAAACTTCCCCTTTTTCTGAGTGTAGCCATGTTTGGAGCTAATTAAATGTAGGCCCAACGTAACAACTGCTTAGTTGGTCTGAGTTGCCGCTGGAATTGCCCTCTGGGTTTGTGGGGCAGTGAAGGCCTAGGTGGGTGCACCTGGGTGTTGCTGGGGAGGGGGTGTGGGTGGGGGAGGTCTGGGGAATTTAAGCCCGGGGCCCTTTGAATTTCCATTTCTTTGTTGGGGGGGAGGGGAGGGAGGAGCGTTTCCCTCTGAATGTTCCTCCAGCCCTAATCCTGTGGGGGCCTGGGGGCCTTCCTCACCCTCCCGATGGCTGCCGGTGAGGCCGCATGGGAGGCTGGGGAAGGGAGGTGCTCCCGCCACCCCCGCCGCTTCCGAAGCCTCCACTCTGCTTTCTCTGCAGCTCTGGTGTTGGGGTTTGACTGGGGGAAGTTCCTGAAGGATCACAGTTACAAGGCGGCACCTGTCAGCTGCTTTAAACACGTGAGTGCGCGGGCCGGGGTGGGCGCTGGGAATGGCCGGGGCTGCTGGCGTCTCGCCCTCCGACGCGCGCTGCCACTGACCAGGCCCAAACCCGGAGACTGGGGGGCCTGGGTACGGGAGCTGCCCCCGCCCTGCAGGCCCTGCTTTGCTTGTTTACATAGTAGAACATGCTGGTAGATTCTGTGGACCCTTCTTTCTTTTTTAGGGGGTGGGATGGGGTTCAGGGCCTGGGTGCTGGCCCTGAGCTTCTTTTGCTCAAAACTAGTGCTCTACCGTTTGAGCCACAGCTCCACTTCTGGCTTTCCTTTTTTTTTTTTTTTTTGGCCAGTCCTGGGCCTTGAACTCAGGGCCTGAGCACGGTCCCTGGCTTCTTTTTGCTCAAGGCTAGCACTCTGCCACTTGAGCCACATTGCCACTTCCGGTTTTTTTTTAATATATATGTGGTGCTGAGGAGTCGAACCCAGGGCTTCATGCATGCTAGGCAAGCACTACCACTAGGCCACATTCCCAGCCCTCTTTTCTTTTCTCTCTCTCTCTCTTTTTTTTTTTTTTTTTTTTTTTGTGTGTGTGGAGTCTCATGGACTTTTCTTCCCAGACTGACTTTAGGCTGCAGTCCTCAGATCTGATTACTAGCTAGGATTACAGGCGTGAGCCACCAGCTCCTTCCTTGTTTTTCTGCTCTGGTGCTAGGCGTTGAGTCTTTGCAAGCATGGTGTTTGTGTGCTGTCTGGGGCCTCTGCTCCGGGAGCAGCATAGGGCACTAGGAACCAGCCCTGCAGGAGGCTCTCCGCCTGAGCCCCCCTGCTGGGATGCCCTTGAAGCAGTCTTGTCTGGTTTTGTCTTTCAATCCAATTTCCTGAAGCCCTGGAAGTTCCAGGGGAGCCTGTAAGGGGGTAAGGGCCCACCCCCCTCCCCCCCCCCCCCATTGGTGCCTGCATGCCAGTGCACATACCAGTACCAAGAATTGCTCTCAGAGCCTCAATGAATTTTCTTACTTTAGTCCTCTCTGAGTTACTAAAAGGCAGGGGGTAGAAGCCTCTTTTTTTAATCCGAATTCTCCATTAGTCTCAGCATTTTTATTGTGAAGGAGTTAGATTGTCCTCGCATTCACACACGTTTCCTGACCTCTGTTGGGCCATAACACTTTCCCAGGATGGTCTAAATCCGCTTTCAGCTACCTTAATTAGGCCAGGGCTAAGATTGAAAAATAGGAAAAAAATTTCCCAAAGGAATATCAAAGTCCCCTTGACCACAGAGTGAGGAGAAGCCAGGAGAAGGTGGCTAGCAGCAGCCCAGTGGGGGGGGGGGCTTTGGGGGGGACACGGAGGGAGGGAGGGAGGGAGGGAGGGCCCAGGTAGTGTGTGGCTGGCAGCTCTGTAAAGGGCGGGCGTGGTAACAGCGGGTTGGGTGCTGAGTGGCCTCTCGCTCAAGGTGAGCACGAGAAAATGGTACTGTTGCACACGTGAGTGTAGCAACGCATTTGTCAGATTGTGGTTGGGATGAGACAGAGGTGACGCTGGGTTGCTCCCCATCATCCCGCCTGCTTCCCATCTCCCCTTGCAGGTCCAGCTTTTCAGACAGTGGACACCCCTCCTTCACCTCCAGTCCCAGTGTGTCTTCCTTGGACCAGTTGAGGGACGGGCTCTGACATGATGACCCACTTGGTTCTCTGCATGCTCTTGTCACCACACAGGTCCCCCTCTACGAGCAGTGGGAGGACGTCATGAAGGGGATGAAGGTAGAAGTGCTCAACAGCGACGCGGTGCTCCCCAGCCGCGTGTACTGGATCGCCTCCGTTATCCAGACGGCAGGTGGGTGCCCTCGGGCCCGGCGTCCGTGGGAGGTTTCCTAAAGCAAAGCCCTACTCACTGGACTTTCTGCCCCTCTTCTTGGCATTGTCCTACATCAGAGGGGACCATGGAGGTGGGCCTTTGGATGGGTGGGGGTGTTGAATTTTGTGCTGGTCCTGGTGCTTGAACTCTCAACTTTTTTGCTCACGACTCACACTCTACCATTTGAGCCATGCCTTCATTTCTCCTTTTTTTGTTGTTGGTCATGGGGTTTGAACTCGAGGCCTATGCATTCTCACTGAGCTTTTTTCTTTTCCTTTTTTTTTTTGGCCAGTCCTGGGGCTTGGACTCAGGGCCTGAGCGCTGTCCTTGGCTTCTTTTTGTTCAAGGCTAGCACTTTGCCACTTGAGCCACAGCACCACTTCTGGCTTTTTCTATATATGTGGTGCTGAGGAATCGAACCCAAGGCGAGCACTCTTGCCACTAGGCCTTAATCCCAGCCCCTCACTGAGCTTTTTGGCTCAAGGTTAGTGCTTTACCACTTTGAGCAACAGCACCAATTCCAATTTTATAGTGGTTAATTGGAGATTAGAGTCTGATAGACTTTCCTGCCCAGTTTGGCTTCAAACTGCAATCCTCAAATTTCAGCCTCCCGAGTAATTAGGATTGTAGGCTTGAGCCACCGGTGCCCCGTTCTTTTTTGTTATTGTTCCTGGGGCTTGAACTCAGGGCTTGGGCACTGCCTCTGAATATTTTTGCTCAGGGCTAGGATTCTAGCACTTGAGCCACAACTCCACTTCCAGCTCCGTGGTGTTTAATTAGAGATGAAAGTCTAGGGCACCTTCCTGGTTGGGCTGGCTTTGAACTGTGATCCTCAGCTCTCAGCCTCTTGCACCTAGCTCAGTTCCCACCATTTTTTTTTTCCAGTCCTGGGGCTTGAACTCAGGGCCTGGGCACTGTCCCCATCCTCTTCAGCTCAAGGCTAGCGCTCTACTACTTGAGCCACAGCGCCAATTCCAGCTTTTTCTATGATACTGTGTTACTTTTTCTGTGGTACTTAGGATGGAACCAAGGGCTTCATGCATGCTAGGCGAGCACTCTTTTGCTAAGCCACATCCCCACTTTTGATGTTGCAGTTCCCACTTTTGATGATTCACTGGAAATAAGAGTTTCTTGAGCCAGGTGCCAGTGGCTCACCCCTATAATCCTAGCTATTCAGGAGTCTGGGATCTGAACATCACAGTTCAAAGCCGGCCCAGACAGGAAAGTCTGTGAGACTCGAGACTCTTATCTCCAGTTATACACCAGAAGCTGGAGACGAAGCTGCGGCTCAAGGATAGAATGCTAGCCTGAAGCACAAAAGTTCAGGGACAGTGCCCAGGCCCAGGACAAGCGTCAAAAAAAAAAAAAGTTAATAAATAAAAAGTATTTTGGATTTGTCTGCCTGTCTGTCTCAGCAGATCTGTCCTTTTTTTGTTGTTGTTTTTTCTTTTTCAGATCTGTCTCTTGAGTAGCTAGGATTATAGGCCCAAGCTACCTACACCTGGCTGGAGATGCCAGTTCTTGTTTTTTACGTTTATTCCAGGGATAGTCAGAGAATAGAAAGCGAGTCTCACCACTGTGCCGTTACGCTTTCCACGTAACAGCCTAGGTTTGTTTTGAGTATCAATGAGACCACTTTTGCCTGGCGGGGATTTTCAGAATAGGAAGTAGAGAAGGCAGGCAGGCCTGGACCGGAAGCCTTCCCAGCCCATCCTCCCTCACCTGCGCGCCTGTCCTTCCCTTCAGGGTACCGGGTGCTGCTCCGGTACGAAGGCTTTGAGAGTGACGCCAGCCATGACTTCTGGTGCAACCTGGGCACCGTGGACGTGCACCCCATTGGCTGGTGCGCCGTCAACAGCAAGATCCTGGTGCCCCCGCGCAGTGAGTTGAGAACTCTACCTGTCCTGGGTCCTGCAGGTCCCTTAGCGCAGGGAAGGGGCCCTCCGCCTTGAACTGGGCGGAACAGAAGCTGCTCGTCCCCTCCTTCCTTCCCTCCCTCCCTCCCTCCCTCATCCTAGAGGCCCTCGCAACACGCAGCTCATGGAGCCTGCTTTGATAAGGCGAAGCCATTGCCAGCCTGAGATGGCAGAAGGAAATGCCTCCAGCCCCTCTTTAGATCTCCGTGTCAGTCTGTGTAACCAGAAATCTGCCGGTGTCTCCCCAGCCATTCATGCCAAGTTCACTGACTGGAAGGGCTACCTCATGAAGCGCTTGGTGGGCTCCCGGACACTGCCTGTGGATTTCCATATCAAGGTTTGACAGGAGCCCTTTGGGGCCCCTAGCTGATCTTCTCTCCTTCAGTCTCCCCCCCCACCCCTTTTCTTGTCAGTGTGGAGCTTGAACTCGGGGCCTGATGCTGCCCCTAAGCTTTTTCTCAAGGCTAGTGCTCTACCACATTGAGCCACAGCACCATGAGAGTTCTCTGGTGGATAAGAGTCTCCCAGACTTTCCTGCCCAGGCTGGCTTTGAACTGTGATCCTCAGACCTCGGCCTCCCAAGTAGCTAGGATTATAGGCATGAGCCACCTCTGCCCAGCTCAGTTCAGTATTTTTTCTAAGACCTCTTGGTTTGAGTCTCTTCGGTGATTCCATATCTGTGCATGACAGTGTCCCACACTGCCTCGGGTGGACCACCTGCCCCCCTCCCCAGATCCAAGAGCTAGATTCTGCTGTGTCAAGTCTTTCACTCTTCTAGCTTCTTTCCTTGTTTATAGCTCCGTGTGTGTGTGTGTGTGTGTGTGTGTGTGTGTGTGTGTGTGTGTGTGTGATGGTAGCATTGGGGTTTGTACTCTGGGCCTTACTGCCTATTAGGCTGGATCTCTACCACTTGAACCATACATACTTCAGCCCTGGTTTTTGCTGGTTAATTTGGAGATGGATTCTAAGAAGCTGGGATGGAGCCATGGCTCAAAAGGTAGCACGCCAGCAGTGAGGGAAGAAGCTAATGGATGGTACTTAGGCCCTGAGTTCAAGCCCTGTACTGACAGGTGCAGGTACACACACACACACACACACACACGAAAATAGAAGAATGGATGCTAGTGGCTCACTCCTGTAATTCTAACAACTTAGTAGGCTAAGATCTGAGTATTACAGTTCAAAGCCAACTTGGGCACACAGATCTGTAAGAGTTATCTCCAATTAAGCAGCAAAATAAAACAGAAGTGGAGGTGTGGCTCAGGTGGTAGAGCAATAGCCTTGAGCAAAAAAGCCAAGTGGGCCGGGCACTGGCAGCTCACACGCATAACCCGTGTTACTCAAGAGGTAGAGATACGAGGATCTCCATTCAAAGCGAGCCCAGGCAGGAAAGCTCATGAGACTCTTTTCTCTGAATAACTACCCCCCATAAAAACAAAAAAGTAAGACTGCCTCCTGGGTTTTTTGCCAGTTCTGAGCCTGGGGACTGTCCACAGCACCACATCTTGCTTTTCCCATTTATGTGGTACTGAGGAATCAATCCTAGGGCTTGATGTGTGCTAGGCAAGCGCTCTACCGCTAAGCCACATTCCCAGCCCTGTGGGATTCTTAGCTCCAGTCCACCACCAAAATCCAGAAGTGCAACTGAAGCCCAAATGCTAGAGCACTAGTTTTGTGTACAAAAGCTCAGGGACAGCACGGAGGCCCCGAGTTCAAACCCCAGGACCAGCACACACAGAACACAGGAGCCCAGGAATGCAGTGAGAGGAACCGCCACGGACCTGCGCACAATGTCGTTGCAGATGGTGGAGAGCATGAAGTACCCCTTCCGGCAAGGCATGCGCCTCGAGGTCGTGGACAAGGCCCACGTGTCCCGCACACGTATGGCCGTGGTGGACACCGTCATCGGCGGCCGCCTGCGGCTCCTCTATGAGGACGGCGACAGCGACGACGACTTCTGGTGCCACATGTGGAGCCCCCTGATCCACCCCGTGGGGTGGTCCCGGCGCGTCGGCCACGGCATCAAGATGTCAGGTGAGCAGAGTCCCCACATCCACGCGGGCTGAGGACTTGGGTTCACTCAGCTCTACTTGGAAGTGGCAAAACGTAAGGTGTGAACCGGGACTCTAGTGGTCTCAGTGCCGTGTGGAAGGAAGAGCCTGAGGTCTCGCAGGCTCTCGGGGCTTCAGTGGCGCAGTAGCCCATGCCTGTCATCCCAGCCGCGCAGGAAGCTGAGATCCGAAGATCCCGATTTCAAACCAGCCCGGGCCGGCAAGCCTGTGAGATTCATATTTCCAATTAACCCGCAAAAGGCAGGAGAAGGGGAGTAGCTCAAATGGTGGACGCCAGCCTTGAGCAAAACAGCCAAGAGGGAGCACTCTGGACCTGAGTTTAAGTTCTAGGATTGGCACACACCACACAGCTGGGTGTCTTCTGGGCTTGGCTGGTCTGCCCCCTCCCAGCAGGGCAGACCCTCGGTCCGGAGGGCACTGACCCCTTAGTCCTTTCCTCTTTGTCCCTTCCTTGGCCACCTCAAGAGAGGCGAAGCGACATGGCTCATCATCCCACCTTCCGAAAAATCTACTGTGACGCCGTTCCTTACCTGTTCAAGAAGGTGAGGTGCAGCCGTGGGGTGCATTTCCTCTGGGTCAGCATTCATCATTTCAGGGCTCCAGGAGCCTGACTTCTCCCCAAGACTGTCCCTCTCTCCTTGTCCCTTTCCCCTGTCACCCCCTCCCCCCACCTCTCCCCAGGCCTTCCCCAACCTCCCCCTTCCTTTAAGGTGCGCGCGGTATACACAGAAGGCGGCTGGTTCGAGGAGGGCATGAAGCTGGAGGCCATTGACCCCCTGAACTTAGGCAACATCTGTGTGGCCACCATCTGCAAGGTGAGCCTGGGGTCTGTCGGGGTCCGGCACTGGCTGCCCCTGGGGTCCCTGCCTGCCCCTCGTGTCAGGCTCCGAGTCACAAATGACAAACACACAGTGCCTGCCTGAGCCTGGTCCCGTGCAGGCGACGGGCAGAACCTGCCAGCCCGCCGGGGTCTTCCTGCCCCTTGCTGTCCCCTTTGCCGGCTGGCCTGTCCCCCAGCCCGCCCCACTCGTGGCCTAAGAAGCAGACGCTTGCCTTGGCTGGCTAGAGGACCCTGGTTGTGCAGCCAGCGTGTCCCAGGCTCCCCCCTCCTGTGGTCTCCCCAGTGAGAACACAGAGGCCCAGCCCGCGCAGCCCGCTGTCCGGTGCCTGTCCCCTGGCGCCGGGTGATCTGCAGAGTGACCCTGCCGGCCTCCTGCCCTCCGCTAGGTTCTCCTGGATGGCTACCTCATGATCTGCGTGGACGGGGGCCCCTCCACAGACGGCTCCGACTGGTTCTGCTACCACGCCTCCTCCCACGCCATCTTCCCCGCCACCTTCTGTCAAAAGAATGACATTGAGCTCACCACCCCGAAAGGTGAGGCCCGAGGCCTGGGCGGCCCCGTCCCGCACCGGTTCCTGGGGTGGGGGAGGAGCAGGGACTGCCCCAGAACCCGCCCCTGCTCCCTGACCCGCCTCCAGCCCCCACTCCCCTCCTCTCGGTTTTCTACTCCTCCAGGCTACGACCCGCAGTCGTTCAACTGGGAGACCTATCTGGAGAAGACCAAGTCGAAAGCGGCTCCCTCGCGACTCTTCAACATGGTGAGGGGCTCCACCATGAGTACCCGCCTCCGTACTGTTCCCTTCGCCACAGAGTGGCACGAGGGAGGGCCTTGGGGGTCATTGTCCGGGGTGGGGGGGCTCCCCAGCTCCTTTCCCTCTCCCCAGCTCTGCCAGCAGCCACCACGCCCCACGAGCGCCCAGTGGATTACGAGGCTGGCGGGCTGGACAGCTGCCGTCTGCTCTCCCCGCAGGACTGCCCCAACCATGGCTTCAAGGTGGGCATGAAGCTGGAGGCCGTGGATCTGATGGAGCCCCGGCTCATCTGCGTGGCCACCGTCAAGCGAGTTGTGCACCGGCTTCTTAGCATCCACTTTGATGGCTGGGACAACGAGTACGACCAGTGGGTGGACTGCGAGTCCCCGGATATCTACCCCGTCGGCTGGTGTGAGCTCACCGGCTACCAGCTCCAGCCACCCGTGGCCACAGGTCCACCCTCCCGACCCCGAGGGGCTCTCTCCACCGCGTTCCCGCTCCCCTGCTCTCCCCTGCCTGCCGCCTCCCCCCCCCCTCCCCGCGCCCAGCTCAGTCCTTAGAAAGGATTGACAAGTCTCCGGGCGCCTCGGCGCAGAGCCCACCCGCTCCTGACCTCGCCTTCCCTCATGTTGCCCACCCTGTCATAGGCCCGGGCCCCCGGGCACCCCGGTCCACCACCCAGGCCCTTCCACACCCTCCCGCTCCCCGCGTGCTTCCTTCCCTCCGCAGTGCTCCCGGTGGGTGCCTGGGTCCTGGAACTCTCAGTCATCCCTCTCGCCCTTGTCTCCACTGTAGAGCCATCCACACCTCTGAAAGCCAAAGAGGCTACGAAGAAGAAGAAGAAACAGCTTGGGAAGAAAAGTAAGTGAGGCACCCGAGGAGCCGCCCTGTGACCCCTCCCTGCGCCTCGCTCCTTTCCCTGGCTCCTCGCGCCCTCCGTCCGGGGTCTTTGGGGACCAGAATGGAATAGGGCGTTCCAGCTCTGCCAGCGTTCGGGATGCTGAGGGAACGGGAGCAGCCACAGCTGCTACGGGGTGGGTTGTTACATAGGCGGCCGCCAGGCCTCCACCTGGTTTTGGGGTCCATCCCTTGCCGATCTCGAGGCCGGTGTAGGGTGAGGGGTCAGCAGGGTGGAGAGGGACGGGGAGAGGGACAGAGCTGCGCCATGCCAACCGGGTGGCTGCGGACATCCACACCCCGGCGGATCCGGCTGAAGGGGGGCAGGGCAGGATGAAGATCACCTGAGGGGGCGGCAGGCATGTGGGGGGCTGCACACCCTTCAGAGTGCTGGAGCCTGGAAGGCTGCAGGTTACACGGGAGCAAATGACTGGGCGGGCGGAGAGAAATCCACCATGGCGACCCTGGGCCTCGGGGGAAGGTGGGGCTGGCAACTTCCCATGGGACCTCCCTGACCGTGGGGCTCCCTCCCATGGGACCTCCCTGACCCCCGGTGCTCACTCCCATGGGACCTCCCTGACCCCCGGTGCTCACTCCCATGGGACCTCCATGACCCCGGTGCTCCCTCCCATGGGACCTCCCTGACCCCGGTGCTCCCTCCCATGGGACCTCCCTGACCCCGGTGCTCACTCCCATGGGACCTCCCTGACCCTGGTGCTCACTCCCATGGGACCTCCCTGACCCCAGTGCTCACTCCCATGGGAGGACCTCCCTGACCCTGGTGCTCACTCCCATGGGACCTCCCTGACCCCGGTGCTCCCTCCCATGGGACCTCCCTGACCCCGGTGCTCCCTCCCATGGGACCTCCCTGACCCCGGTGCTCACTCCCATGGGACCTCCCTGACCCCGGTGCTCACTCCCATGGGACCTCCCTGACCCCGGTGCTCACTCCCATGGGACCTCCCTGACCCTGGTGCTCACTCCCATGGGACCTCCCTGACCCCGGTGCTCACTCCCATGGGAGGACCTCCCTGACCCTGGTGCTCACTCCCATGGGACCTCCCTGACCCCAGTGCTCCCTCCCATGGGACCTCCCTGACCCCGGTGCTCACTCCCATGGGACCTCCCTGACCCTGGTGCTCACTCCCATGGGACCTCCCTGACCCTGGTGCTCACTCCCATGGGACCTCCCTGACCCCGGTGCTCACTCCCATGGGACCTCCCTGACCCTGGTGCTCACTCCCATGGGACCTCCCTGACCCTGGGGCGCACTCCCATGGGAGGACCTCCCTGACTGTGGGGCGCACTCCCATGGGAGGAGTGGAGACCCTCAGGCCTAGCTCCTGTCCCCTCTGCCGTGCCACCTGGCCCCTGGATGGCATCAGTTCTTGATGGATGAGATGCGGCTCTAATGCTGCTTTGATTTGGATTTTATTCAAAGGGAAAAGAATTCTACAGACCAAGCCCCGGCCCCTCAGACAGGGCTCCAAGAAGCCCCTGCTGGGTGATGAGCTGCAGGCCGCAGGCACCCTCTCGTCCCAGGACGATCCTGATGACAGTAAGCACCGCCATGCTGGCTGAGGCAGGACCGTGCGCTTCCTACTCAGAGGCAGACTGTCTCTCCCCTCCTGGGCACAAAACACAATGGAAGGGAGTTTTCTGGGCACCAAGCAGACCTTGAAACTGGGCTCTGGAGAGTCTCACAGAACACCTCCCTGGGGCTGGGAGTGTGGCTTAGCGGTACAGTGCTCGCCTAGCATGCATGCAGCCCTGGGTTCGATTCCCCAGCACCGCATATATAGAAAATGGCCAGAAGTGGTGCTGTGGCTCAAGTGGCAGAGTGCTAGCCTTGAGCAAAAAGAAGCCAGGGACAGCGCTCAGGCCCTGAGTTCAAGGCCCAGGACTAGCAAAAAAAAACCAACAAAAACACTTCCCCATGCAGCTCTGAACGGAGCCGAGTCCCCCTCTAGCGGGACAGGTGCACAGCCTGCCTGGCTGGGTTTGCTGGGAGCCCCGGTCCTCTGCTGCGGCCGGGGAGGGAGGGCAGCGGGGGCCTCCCGGGGCTGTCGTTTCCTGAGGGGGGGCATTCTGTCCCAGCACCCCATGCTCAGTCCCCGCCCCCATGCCCCTCCCCGCAGTCATCACTGTGTGTGTGAAGGAGGAGCACATGGATGCAGTCTCGCCCGACAAGGCTTCGGACCCCGAGCTTCCCGTCCCTGTCAGGAGCATCAAGCAGGAGACGGACAGCTGAGGCCCCCCGCCGCCACCCCCCACGGGAGTGTGCACCACGCCTGTGTGGCCTGGAGGCCTCTGCCGGCCCACGGGACTGCACTGCCTGAGGCCCCGCCCCCCTGGGCCGAGCGCCCGGCACACCTGCCACACCCCCCACGGGGCCTGAGGATGGTGTGCGATCCTTCACGCACGCATGCGCGTGGCCTGTGCGTGGCTGTGCTCGGGGGCCGGAGCCGGTCCTCGGGGTGGGCTCGCTCTGAGGAAGCCTGCGCGCTGCCCCTGCCGCCCCGCTCTCCTCTCCTGGGGGCCCGGGTCACGGCCAGGGCGGGCAGTGAGGCCGTGGTTAGGTCGGCGGGTCCCATGAGCTCCCGGTCGGCGTGGGCACTGCCTCCCCCAGCCCCCTAAGGGGCAGGCCTGGTGTCAGGGACTAGATAGACCGGCTGCGCGCCGCCCCTGCCGGCAGGAGCAGGTGCCGTGGGGTCCACGGCCGAATCTGACCCGGCTCGGGCCCACCTTAGTTAGACCTGGTGTCAGAGCCTCAGTTAGGTCTGGCCTCCGTCCAGGGTCTACCCAATAGGGTGGCAATACTGCCTCCTGCCTTTCCACAGAGCTAACTCGCGTGAGGAGAGCCGCGCGGCCAGGCGAGCGTGGCAGGTTCACTCCCCAGCTCGCGTTTCTCACGCTCCAGGTCCCCGCAGCTCCTCACTTTCCTCCCCCTGCTCTCTAGCAGTTCCACGTCAGCTACTTTTCTCAGTCTTCCTTGACACACCTAGCGACTGTGTCTCCCGCCACCTCCTGGAAATCAGGGTAGAGCTAGCCGCAGCCTCAGCCCCCTCCCCTCCCCGCGGCCCCTCCAAGCCCCGGTGCAGGCGGCTCGCGCCCCGGCTGCCACTGCTGCCCACCAACCCGCGCTGACGGCGCTTTCTCAGGGGCCGGCGAGCCTGGGAGGAGACAGGTGTCGTCACCGCCTGGATGGGGGCAGGGGTCAACGAGAACCTGCTTTTGTCTCCTCTGCGGAAGGTACGAGGCAGCCCCACACTACAGACTCAGGCCTAAAAAGGGGCTGTTGACCCAGCCAGAGTGGCCCAGTGTGGTTTAGAGAGGGAAGCCGTAGGGGCGAGCCGGGTCCCAGCTTCAGGGGGCTATGCCTGTCCCTTGCCGTCACACACCAGTCAGACTGGTGGCCACGGCCTCCAGACCAGGGCCTGGGCTGCAGGTGGCCCGGGCTGTGCCCTGGCCCTGCCGGGCCAGCTCCCGTAGCCGGGACAGGAGGGTCCTCATGGACCAACTTTCGAGGAAAGCTGGTGTGCGTGCTATTTGGCTCTTGTTTCTTCCTGCGGGTAGAAGCCATGCTCAAATCCCATCCTAGGACGGCAGGAGTGGGACACTTTGGCCCCTCCTTGCTAAAGTCCAGGTTGTCAGTTGGGTGCCTTGTAGAATGCATTCTGACATGTGAGTTACTACCCAAGGCGGAGCAATAAAGACTGTCACTTGGCACCACTTGAGCGGCCTGTCTCCATGCCAACCACATTATACTTTTTCCTTGCCAGCCAGTCCTGGGGCTTGAACTCAGGGCCTGGGCACTGTCCCTGATGCTCTAGGTTAGCACTCCACCATTTGAGCCGCAGCAGCACTTGCAACTTTTTCTGTTTATGTGGTGTTGAGGAATTGAACCCAGGGTTTCATGCATGCCAGGCAAGCACTAAGCCACCTTCCCAACCCCTATAATGTAGCTTTTGGGTTCTGCCATTCCCATCTTGAGGGTTACACGTTCCCCAGGGGTAGGGCCCAGGTTTTATATCCCTCTTCGGTATCCTCTTCGGGCCTGGCACAAAGTATGATGAATAGTAGAATGAAGCACACATAATCTGTGTTACTGGTGTTTATCGGCCAGATGTTTGGTTTGGTCTTGTTCCGTTTTTTGAGACTGGTCTCTCTGTAACCCTGCCGCAACCTCCCATGTGGATTTCTTCACCTGACTTAAATTTGATTGTTCACAGCGGCAAGTATCGATCCCGAGGCTCAGAGTGAACCTTGTGCTCCAGGTTGCCTTTAGGTGAGGACCAGAGGTCGTTGGGACTCAACAGCTGCACCACCGGTTGAGATCCTTGCGTGCTTGCCCTACCCGAGGCCCTGCAGTGGCTCTGGTACAAACCCGGCCAAAGCCCAGCCGGTCAGCAAGCTGTGCCTCACTCCGCCTTCTGCTCCACACTAGACGTGTGCTGGAGGGAGGGGGAGCAGGAATTGAAATGGCCACGTGTAATGGCTCTCCTACACCAGACCCAGACTGCACCCAAGGTCATACATAGGTCCACCTTCACAATGACCCCGGGAAGGCTTTTTTTTGTCAGGAAATTTGAACTCGGGCCTGGCACTGTCCCTGAGCATTTGCCCTCAAGGCCCGGGGTGATGCAGAGAGGACCACCCAGCTGCTGACTGGCCTGATGCCTGGCAGGAAGGTGGTGTTGGTGAGGGCTGAGCTGGCATTGCCACTGTCCAGAACTAGCTCCGGGCCCAGCTCCTAGAGCAGGACTTGTTCATCTGCAGCTTGTGATCTTTTCTTCCTTTTCTTTCGGTTGTGCTCAAGGGTTGCGCTCTACCACTTGAGTGAGCCACAGCGTCACTTACGGGTTTTGAGTGGTTAATTGGAGTCACGGGGACATTTCTGCTCGGGTCAGCTTTGAAGTACAATTTTCAGATCTCGGCCTCCTGAGTAGCTATGATTACAAACATGAGCCACCCGTGCCCAGCAGGTTGGGGTCTTTTTAGGGGTTCCTCACACCCAGACTACTGGTACCAGGAACAGTTTACAGCTTTGACTGGTGTTTCCCCTGTAATAACCATTGGAATCACAATCCCCCAGTTAACTTAGAATCTGACCTCATTTGAAAATAGGGTCTTCACAGAGGCGATGAAGTAAGGTCATTAGATTGGACCCTACTTCAATGCAGCTGGTGTCTGTAAAACAGGAAATTTGCAGACAGAAACGGAAGGAAGCTGATACAAAGAGGCGCGAAACAGGAGGGGGGGTACACTGGGATTACGCCACCTTTAGCCACCAGCAGCAGAGACGGGATGATCCCTCTGCCCCCCATTTGCCCTGCGCTGATTTCCTGGGGCAAGAGAAGTGGGAAGGCTCCGCTCGCGGGCGCCCTGGGGGCCTGGCGCGCTTCCCCCAGGGCTGACCTTGCCTGCGCGTCAGTGTCGTCTCTTGATGGCACTTCTCCTGGCACTGGCCCTGGAGGCCGGTGTCTGCTTGGCCTTCCTGGCAGTCCAGCCGGGGCAGGCTTCGAAGATGGTGGTGGCAGCCTTCACCCTCTGGCCGCGGGCACTGGGCGGGGAGGCGCACGTAGCCCCTACCCGCAGGTTCAGCCCAGTGAGCCACCTGAGGAGGAAACACAGCTTGGGGAGCCCACTGGGGGGGGTGGGGGTGGGAACTTACGCGCACGGATGTGGTGCCCTAACAGGATGGTCCTTCAGTTCACCTCTCTCTCAGCACCCCCTCCATAAGGAGAAGGGCCAAGCCTGCCCACACTGGTTATAGGTGCTAACCCGGAACTGCATTCTTCCAGCAGCCAAGGGAAGATTATTCTGCCTTTTCACAGACGGGCACCAAGAGCTATGTAACTTTAGTTGATAAAGTCCGAGTTCAGGTCGGTCTGTACCTATTTCTTAGGACTCAGCCTATCAAGCATGGTTAAGTATTCCGGCTTTATGAATGAAGAAATCAAGGCTCAGAGAAGCAGGATACTAATACAGGCTCAGGCCTAGGATCCTGACTGTTTAGGAGGCTGAGATCTGAAAATCACAATTTGAAGCCAGCCTGGGCAGGAAAGTCTGTGAGACTCTTATCTCCAAGTAACCACCAAAAAATACTGGAAATAGAACTGTAACTCAAGTGGCAGAGCACCAGCCTTGAACAAGATAAGCTTAGGGACAGCACCCAGGCCCTGAGTTCAAGCCCTAGGACTGGGGAGAGAGGGAGAGAGAGAGAGAGCAAGGGAGGGGGGGGGGAAAGGGAGAGGAGAGAGGAAGAGAGAGAAAAGAGAGCACTCAGAGAAGCCCACCCCAGGAAGGGTAAGTGACCTGTTCGGTCATATTCATGCCTGGTTTCCATGCTGGTCAATGGGAACTGATGTGGAGGCCCCCACCCCAGGGAGATGGGTCTTGACCGACAGCAGCTGGCAGATCTCTGGCAGGGGTCCCAGGGTGACTACCTGTGCAGGGGGAGCAGCTGGCAGTCACAGTGGAGGGGATTTCCGCTGAGGTCAATGAGCTCCAGCTGGCTGAGATTGGGCAGGGCAGGCAGCGCTCGAAGTTGGTTCTTCTGCAGGTACAGGCTCTGGAGCCCTGGACCCAGGCCGGAGAAGGCCCTAGGCGCTATCTGCAAGGTGGTTCAGGGCTGGGTGTGAGCTCTTGACAGGCTCCCGGGCCCGGGCCCGAGAGGGAGCTCCATCTCCCCCAGGAGAAGAGGACAGAGCGTGGAGCCTGATGTGGCCCAGGCAGGAAGGGCAGTGCGGGGATCAAAACCCAGGCTGGTCTCATTTCCAAGTCACCCAGTCCCCGGTTCATAGTCGTGTCTGCTCTGTCCGCACCCACTTCTGCAAATTCTCGAAGGGGGCTCTTAGCAGTTGGGAGCTGCTCGCTCAGACCCCAATCCCTCCCTCTCCCGGGCTCCGTCAGGAGCCCCTCCTTCCCAGGATAACCCTCTGGCCTACGTGACCCCGGGTTCCATCCGCTCTGACATCCACCCCTGTGCCCTCTAAAGGCAAGAGACGCGTCTGCTTTATCTCAGGATTTCCACGCACAGCCTCAACCCTGGCCCTGATGGGCGACGACTATGTGCCTAGTGCACGCCCGCCCCCAGCGGGCCTTATGCTTAGCGCCCGGCCACCCACCCAGCGCCCACCTGCTCCAGGCCACTGCTGTTCAGATAGAGGTGCTGCAGGGACCTGCCCACGGGCTCGAAGGCCCCATCCTGCAGGGCCCTGAGCGGGTTCCCGGCCAGCTGCAGCTCCAGGAGGGCGGGCAGCCCCTCCAGGGCCCGCGTGGGCACCTCTCGCAGCTGGTTCCCATCGAGGTGCAGCTTCTCCAGCTCCCGGGCGGGCCCCAGCGCCCCGGGGGCCACGTGGGCGATGCGGTTTCCGCTCAGGTAGAGCCAGCGCAGGGCCCGCGCCGCGGCCAGGTCCCCGGGGGCCAGGCGGTCCACCGCGTTGTCGCGCAGGTGCAGGGAGAAGAGGCTGGGCAGGGCGCCCAGGGCGGCCGCGGGCACCTGCTGGAAGCGATTGCGCTCCAGGTAGAGGTAGCCGAGGCGGGGGGCGCCCTCGAGGGCGGCGGCGCTGAGCCCCGAGAGCTGGTTGTCGGAGAGGTAGAGGTAGAGCAGGCGGTCGAGGCCCGCCAGGGCGCCGGCCTGCAGCTCGGCCACGCCGCAGTGCTGCAGGTGCAGCGACAGCAGGTGGCTCAGGCCCGGGAAGGCGGCGCGGGGCACCGACGGGAAGTGGTTCCGCCGCAGGTCCAGGAGCTGAGTGCCGTCGGGGAAGCCTCGGGGCACGGCGCGCAGCCCGCGGCCCGCGCAGCCCGCGTGGCGGGACTCGGCGGCGCAGGCGCAGGCGGCGGGGCACGGCGCGGCCGCGGGCTCCTCCCGCATCGGGGGGCGCGGAGGGGCGCGGGGTCCCCCCGCCGCCGGCTCCTCTCCCGCCGCCGCCTCCTCGTCCTCCTCCCCGGCCTCCCACGCCGCCTCCCCCGGGCAGCGCAGGTCCGACGGCCGCAGGGCGTCCAGGGCCTCGGCGCGCAGGCGCCGTGGACCCCGGCACGCGCCGTCGGCGCGCACGCGCGCGCGCGCCAGCCACTCGAGCAGCGGCCGCGCCTGGCAGCCGCACCACAGCGGGTTGCCCTGCAGCCGCAGGCGGCGCAGCTGGCCGGGGCCCTGCAGCGGGGGCAGCGTGTCCAGCTGGTTCCCGCGGAGGTCCAGGGTGTGCAGGCGCGGGCAGTGGGCGAAGGCCCGGGGCCCCAGCGCCTGCAGGGCCCCGCGATCCAGCCTCAGCTCCCGCAGGCCGGGCAGCGCCAGCCCGTCCTCCTCCCCGGCGTAGGTGAGCGGGTTGTGGCCCAGCTCGAGGCGCGCCAGGCCGCGGGCCTGGGACAGGGCGGCCCCCGGCAGCGCCTGCAGCTCGTTGTGGTGCAGGCCGAGGCGGCGCAGCGCGGGCAGCCCGGCCAGGGCCTCGGGCGCCAGCACGCTCAGCGCGTTGTGCGACAGCCGCAGCCAGCGCATGCGCAGCAGCCCCTGGAAGGCCATGGCCGGCAGGTAGACCAGGGCGTTGTGGGCCAGGTTGAGCGTGGCCAGCGCGCCCAGCGCCCCGAAGGTGCCTGGCCGCAGCTCCTCCAGCCGGTTTCCCTCCAGCTCCAGCCGCCTCAGCGAGCCCAGCCCGTCCAGGGCCTCCTGGGGCAGCGCGCTCAGGCGGTTGGAGGCCAGGTTGAGGAGCAGCAGGCGGCCCAGGCCTCGGAAGGCGCCCTCGGCCACCAGCTCCACCCCGCAGTGCCGCAGGTCCAGGTGCGTGAGGTGAGGCAGGTCCTGGAAGGCGGCCGGGGGGATCGCCTTCAGCAGGTTGCCCTGGAGGTCCAGCCTCTGGGTCGGCTGGGGGCGGGAGGGAGAAATGGAAGATTGGCCCAGCCCGCCCCTGCTCCCGCTGGAAGGAAGCCTGGCTCCCCAGCCACCGAGCACCCCGGCACCGCCATGAAGCCCGCCCCATCTTGTTACTCCCGTGCACTTTCCCTCTTCTTCTCCCACTAACTGGTCACTCTGTGGGCGGAGACTGCGTCCTACCCTGCGCAGCCACAGGACCCGTAAAGAACTCATTTGTCTGAAGGTGACTGGGATTGTAGATTATCCACCGTTACTGGTTGCGCTTCCCGTTTTGCAGATAGGAAGACAACTCTTGAGCATTGGGAGAGCTCTGAGGTCAACCACATCACTCCACTGGTGCCCAGACCCGGCTTCATTCAGCCTAGGGCTTGAACTCAGGGCCTAGGTGCTGGACCAGGCTCCGTCCTAGGGCTTAGGTGCTGTCCCTGAGCTTTTGTTGTCTGTCTCCTAGGGCTTGAACTCTGGGCCCGGGTGCTATCTCTGAGCTCTTCAGCTCAAGGCTAGCACTCGAGCCACAGCACCTCTTTTAGTTTTCTGGTGGTTGGATATAAGAGTCTCATAGACTTTCCTGCCCTGGCTGGCTTTGAACCATGATCCTCATACCTCAGCCTCCTGAGTAGTTAGGATTATAGGTGCGAGCCACTCCAACCCCGTGTCCCTGAGCTTTTTTGCTCAAGGCTACTGTTCTACCACTTGAGCAAGAGCCCCACTTCTGGCTCTACGGTGGTTAATAGGAGATAAGTGTCTCATGGGCTTTCCTGCCTGGGTTGGCCTTGAACCTTGATCCTTACAGGCAAGAGCCACTAGCCAGCCCCTGGGCAGCCCAGGCCCTTGAAACCTTTGCCCCACTGGCAGCCTGTGCCCACGCTGTTGCCCCGCTGACCTCAGGGATGGTGCTGGGCACTTCAGTGAGGTTCTGGTGCCGGCAGGCAACGTGCCTCCTGGAGTTGTCACAGATGCAGGTCTGGGGGCAGCGCTGAGCAGCTGTGTGCCAAGCGGGGCCTAGCAGCAGCACCAGCAGCACCAGGGGACCGGGAGTGAAGCTCTGAGGCCTGGGAGAGGGAAGGAGGCGGGGTTCACAGGCGTAGGGCCTGTCAGCCCCAGCTACAGTGCAGCTGCTGGCCTAGATTCCCTCTCAGCCTTCTCCCTTTGGGCCCAGGAACGTGTAATGGCTGTCCCTCACCCCTACACCCTACACGGGAGCTTCTGTTATCCACCCTGGTTTGCATGGGAGGAAACAAATTCAGAAAATCAGCCTGATGAATCTTTTTTTTTTTTTTTTTTTTTTTTTTGCCAGTCTTGGGGCTTGAACTCAGGGCCTGAGCACCGTCCCTGGCTTCTGTTTGCTCAAGGCTAGCACTCTGCCACTTGAGCCACAGCGCCACTTCTGCCCTTTTCTAGATATGTGGTGCTGAGGAATCGAACCCAGGGCTTCACGTATACGAGGCGAGCGCTCTTGCCGCTAGGGTTCCAAGCACGTGTCCTCTCTGGCCCGGCCGAGGCCGAGGCCGCCCGCCCTCAGCTACAGTGCCGGCTCTCCCTGAGCGCCAAGGCCCTGCCTTAAGACAGTTTGGTAACAAGAGGAAGCGGCCTAGGCTTAGCCCAGATTCCAAGGCGCCCTGGCGGCCCGGGTGTTGTGGCGTGTGAGTCCCTGAGCGAGCCCCACTGGCTCTCACGGCAGGCAAGCAGCCCAGGCCCCCCATTACTTCTGTCTTCCCTCCAACTCAGTCCCATCGCCAACATGGGCTGGGATGAGACACTAAGGGTTTGGCTTTTAGACTGAGCTCTAACAGGGTATCTGTGTATCTCCCCACCCACCTGCCCATCCCCCGCCCCCCATCAGACCCCTTTATGTCACAACTACAGCCACTGCCACCAAGGGCCTCCTTTATGCTCCTCTCACCCCCCAGCAACCACAAGCCATTTTCAGAACACAGATAGGACCCAGACATCTGAAAAGCCGTCCCTTATCTCCCTCAATCCTCCCTGATTCCGCGAAGTCCTTCCCGGGCACGCGGCGCCGACTCTGCTGCTGCTGCACGCGCCCAGGCCTCTCCTGGCTACCTGGGTTTTCCTCTCGTCAGCTTGTGCCACACAGGCCTCCGGGCAGCCTTCTCCACGCCCGGGCCGCTCTCCTTCCAGACCTCTCCTAGTGCTGCTCCCGCGCTTGCCACTACCTGCTTGTCCTTTGGGTCCCAGGAGCCCTCACCCCTCCGCCCCAGCCCTTCCCCCACCCCCAGCTGAATGGCTTCTGGAGTCTGTGCTCATGTTGGGGGGGGGGGGGCACCAGACAGATCCCTGAGGGGACAAGAGTCCAGGACCCAAAGAAGGACTCTGATCTGTGCTGCAAGGCCTCAGTCCACCGCGGTAAGCTCCCTGACATCGCCCTCTCTGGGACCCACCTCTGGGGGGTGGGGGGTGGGGTCTTGGACAGTCTCTGGCTCTGGAGATGAGTCCCAGCCACCAGCCCAGGACAGAGGAGGCTTCTCTGCTGCTGTGGCCATCGGGAGATCCACAGCTCTTTTGCACCCTTGGGGCCCACAAGGACTCACCCCTCCATGCTGCGGGAGCTGCCAGCACAGTCCGGAGGCACAGCACAAGAGAAAAGCCGACGGCGGCCCCTGCCTGGACTCCGGCGAGAGCCCCCCTCCTCGGCCCGCAGGCCTGGCAGCAGGGACAAGGCTGAATGGAAAGCATTGTCAGCAGCCCGGAGCACCGGGGCTTCCCCAGGATGCGGGCAGGGGGTGGGAGCGGTGGCTGGCAACACGGGGCCTCCGGCCCATTACACCCAGCAGCGCAGCCCGGGCCTCAGTCCTCAGGCTGGCCAGCACTGCAGGGCCCCAGGGAGCCAGCCGGCTGCGGCCCCGCAGACCTTGGGGTGCTTGGGCTTCGTGGTCCACTGGGCAGGCCGGGTTCCCTCAGCCAGCCTGTTTCTTAAGTTCTGTGAGCCTGGCCCAGTGGTGCATACCTGCAATCCCAGCGCGGGAGGCGGGGGCAGGGAAGACCTCAGGCTCCAGGCCTGACTGCTAGTTAGATCCTGTTCTCAACGCAGTACTCAATGCAGCATGAAAAGCCGTAATCTGTTTCTAAGGGTACATTAGGGGTTAGGTCGGCATTAAGAATGGTTAACCCTTTCCTGTTTGTGCTTATACCTACATACATGGTTTATATTTTTTGTTTTTGTTGGTCGTGGGGCTTGAACTCAGGGCCTGGGCACTGTACCAGAGCTTTTTTCACTCAAGGCTAGCACTGGAGCACTTTGAGCCACAGCACCGCTTTTGGTTTTCCTGATGCTTAACTGTAAATGTCTCACCGACATCCCTACCCAAGCTAGGTCCTAAACAGCCTCCTACATAGCTAGGATTATAGGCATGGGTCACCAGTACCCAGCTATTTGGACTTTTTCTGCCACCCATCCTGGGGCTTGAACTCAGGGCCTGAGCACTGTCCCTGAGCTTCATTTGCTCAAGGCTAGCACTCTGCCACTTGAGCCACAGCACCACTTCCGGCCTTTTCAGTGTATGCGGTGCTGAGGAATTGAACCCAGGGCTTCATGCATGCTAGGCAAGCCCTCTACCACCAGGCCACATCCCCAGCCCGGGCTCTTGGGTTTTGTGACACGACGCTGCATGGTCTGTGAGTGAAGTGTGTACAGCATTCAGAGAGCCCCGCCGGGTAGAGCCGCCATCTCAGCCCCTCACCACCTTACACGAGCACTGGGGGCGAGGAAGGGTGGAGGCCCCGGGTGGGGCGGGTCTGCTCTGGGACCCAGTAACGCGCGGCACTGTTGGAGAATTGAGGTGAAGGAAGGCTCGTGGTCACCACAGCTACCACACGACTTTATTGGGAAGCTCCCAGGCACAGCCCAGAGGCAAGCATGAGGCGGGGAGAGCCGCGAGGGGGCCGCGGCACCGCTAGCCCAGCCCCAGCCCCAGCCCTCCCCAGCACGCAGGGCCTTTGGAGAGCAGACACCGCTCTGCCGTGGGGACCTGCCACCCTACCCTAGGCTGAGGAACAGATCCGAGCCCGCCGAGTCCCCCGAACGCCCGGGCCGCGCTGGACACCGGGGCCTGCGCAGCCCCAGGCGATTCCTGTTCCAGGACCGTCATGGGTCAGCCCCCCCGCCCCCCGCCCCCGGCTGCTCTTCAGGTCCGCGAGGTGTCGGGGGTTTGACCTCCAGTCCCACTGGCAGTCTCTGCTCAGTCCCGGGGGCCGGCGCGGCAGGCGTGACTTGGTGACGAAGGCAGTGGCTGCAGGCCCAGGCTGGATGCACACCAGCCCCACCGCGACACAAAGGCAGGGCACAGGACGTGGGCAGCTGTTTCCCAGGCTTTACTGTGGCCCGGGAGGGGGGCAGAGGCAGGCGGGGAGGGCCGGCCGTCGCGGCCTCAGGCCTGGCCGCGGCTCAGCACAGCGCCCTCGGATGGCGGTGAGTTTAATGGCAAAGCGGCTTGCAGCCCTTTCCTCTGAGGGCCAGCACCCCACTGGGGACCAGACCCAGCCCCCAGATCCCCACAGGAAGCACACCCCTGCACGCACCACACCGAGCCCTCCCTGCCTCTGGGCGGAGCCTGCCCCGGGGGCGGGGCTGCAGCTCAGGTCCTCCAGTGTGTCCAGTCACAGGTGCAGGCTAAGGGGGAGAAGAGGCGCGAGGAGGCGGAGGCTAGACGCTGTACAGTGTCTGCAGCAGATTGTGGCGGGCGAAGGAGCAGGATTCCAGGGCGCCGTTGGGCCTGTGGGGAAGACGGGTTAAGCCAGCGGAGCCGACACCCCAGGGCCGGAGCCCCAGGTAGAATGGGGGTATTTCCTTGTCAGACTCATTGTTCTGACTTTCAGGGATTCTGCAAGGGAGTTAGCAGTCTCGTGGCCTTTCTGCACTTCACATGGCCAGGCTGGGACCCTTGGAGCAGGCCAGAGAAACTTCAGCCCATCAGGGATCTGAGGTGGGCAAAATGACAAGGTCAAATGGGGCACTGGTGGCTCACACCTCTAGTTTATCTCTTCAGGAGGCTGACATCTGAGGATTACAGTTCAAAGCCAGCCAGGGCAGGAAGGATGGTGAGGCTCTTACATCCAATTAACCATCAAAAGCCAGAAGTGGAGCTGGGGCTCAAGTGACAGAGCACTAGCCTCGAGCAGAAAAGCCAAGGGACAGCACCCAGACGCCGAGTGCAAGCCCCAGCACTGGCACGCACACGTGTGCACGCACACACCCGGAACGCGGTCGCACTCACTTGGTCATGAATGCCAGCAGCAGGGGTGTGAGGGCCTTGGGGAAGTAATCCTGCTGCACCACGTGATTCAGCACCATCAGGGGGCCGTAGAGGTTGGGAATGGCTTTGATCTTGTCTTCGCTCTGCGAGAACACACAAGGGGTGGGCGAGCTCCAACGCCGCCTGCGCAGCCCCGACCAGCACAGGGCCGAGGCCGCCACGCTCCCCGCCTTACCTTGAGCAGACCCATGTGGACCAGCAGCCTGGTGAGGAAGGCGTTGGAGTTGAAGGACGAGGCGCCGAACGCCTTCTTCATGAGCGCATCTGCAGGGGCAGAGGCAGGCAGCAGGGGTGGGGGGGTGGACAGGCGTGTGCCAGAGGGCACCGAGGGCCCGGGCTCAGCCCTGCCTCACGGCCACCCTCCCCTAGCAAGACGAGGGTCAGGGAGGGCCGAGGGAGATGGCACGGATACTAGACCCAAGGGCGGCTGCCAGTCATGGAGGGGGAGGGGCTTGCTCAATCTGCTCGCTGTCCCCACCTTGCATCACAGACTACCATGGAGGGGGGGGCAAAGCCCACTGTACGCACCTCACTCACACAATGGGAACAGACATTGTGGGATGGGATCCCCATTGTGTGTACTGTGTGTGTGTGTGTGTGTGTGTGAGAGAGAGAGAAGCAAGGGGGCCAGCTGGGCTTGTGACAGGCTATCCAGTAGTCTGTGGAGAGAACTGAAGCCTCAGCAGGGTGCTGGTGGCTCACACCTGCAATCCTAGCTATTCCGGAGGCTGTGATCTGAGGTTAATGGTTCAAATCCAGCCTGCACAGCAAAGTCTGGGAGACTCTTATCTCCAACTATCAGAAAACCGGAAGTGGTGCTGTGGCTCAAGTGGCAGAGGGCTAGCCTTGAGCAAGAAGAAGCCAGGGACAGTGCTCAGGCCCTGAGTTCAAGCCCCAGGACTGGCAAAAAAGAAAAAGAAAAAAAAGAATTCAGGCCTCCTCCTTCCGCAAATCATCCGGAGGCTCCCAGGGACGGCTCTCATCTTTATCTCAGCGTCCCTCACGTCCCCTCTCCTGCACCACGCATGGAGCCCTTTCCCGCAGGCCCTTCCTCTCCCCTCTGCCTGGCCAAATGACAAGGTAGGGGCTGAACTAGGAGACAGAATGGGAAGGCAGAGGGGGACAGGGAAGACCACCTCATGCGCACCGTGGTGACCTCTCCAAGGACGCAGCCCTGACCAGACAGGATGTGTCATGACTTGGAACACGGGACCACAGGGCCTTCCTAGCCAGGCAAGCCCTCCATTGATTCCTCCTACATACAGCCACGTGGCTTCAGGAGAGGCCTCAGTTTCCCCAGCTGGAAAGCGACAGCACGCAGGCTGCTCCGCGGGCCGCCCGCAGGGAGGGGAGGAGTGCCCAGCCCCCACCGCGCCCATTTACCTACGGCCTCGTGCACTGCGGCCCTCACCGAGGCTTCATCCTTGAACACGGACGCCACCTTCAGGAAGGCGCACACCACCTTCTCGGGGTCTGACGTGTCCGTCTACCGACAGAGACAGCGGCTAGCCACAGGAGCCAGAGCCTCGGGGCTCCAGCCCACGGGGCAGGCTGGTGGGACGCGGCGGGCGGGGCGAGGGGGCGCCGGCTGGGGTCCGGGCCACGCGGCGGGCGGGAGGGATGCGCCAACACACAGCCCGCCTCGCAGCGCTGGGGTTTTGGTGTGGTTATTTTTTTGGAGCCAGTACTGGGGCTTGAACTCAAGTATGAGGTGCTGGCCAGAGCTACGTTCCTCAGGGCTGACACCCCACCACCCGAGCCACGGCTCTGCTTCCAGTCGGTGGTTAACTGGAGATCAAAATCTCAGACTTTCCGGCCCGGACCAGCTTGGAACGGATCCTCAGATGTCAGCGTCCTGAGCAGCTAGGGAACCGGCGTGTGCTACAGGCAGGCGTGAGCTTGCAAGCAGGTGTGCACACTTGAGCTTTGAGAAAATCCCCTAACTGCAGTCACTGCTGGGGTACGGTGGAGACCCTTCCTCATACAAGCCACGCAAGTGTCCGGGGAGGTGACTTCCTTAAGCACTGAAGGTTAACAGATGTAATGGGCCTTCTTATTTATAGGCTTGTATTGAAACAGACCAGAACAATCAGTTGCGATGGCTTCTGCCTGTGATACCATCGACTCCTAACGACTCAGGAGGTTGTGCCAAGAGGATCATGGTTTGAGGCAAAAAGTTCACAAGGCTCATTCATCTCAGTTAATAAAAAAATGGCTGGGTACAGGGGCAGTGTCCATCAACACAGCTCTGCAGGAAATGTAAATAAGGATGGCGGTGCAGGATGGCCTGAGCACCGAGGGGAAGCCCTACTTCAAGTTACAGAAGTTGGGCTGGGAAGGTGGCTTAGCGGTAGCGTGTGTGCCTGGCATGCATGAAGCCCTGGGTTCGATTCCTCAGCACCACATACACAGAAAAAGCCGGAAGTGGCGCTGTGGCTCAAGTGGCAGAGTGCTAGCCTAGAGCAAAAGAATCTCAGGGACAGTGCTCAGGCGCTGAGTTCAAGCCCTAGGACTGGCAAAAAAAAACCCAAACAAGTTAAAAGGGCTGACTGGAGGCATGGCTCAGGCAGCAGTACACCTGCCTAGCAAGCTCAAGGTTCCTGAGTTCAAGCCCCAGTATGCCAAGGCTTCTAGCCTTCTCCTGCAAAACAACTCTCCAAAACCCTGGGCTGGGAGCTGAGCTCCACTGGAGAGTGCCTCCCAAGCCTGAGGGCCAAGTGCAAACCACCCCAGCACCTCCCGCTCCTCTGAAAGCACCGCGGCAGCTCAGGCCCCCACGCGATGGCGGCGTGCGGCCGGTGACTCAGCCGCAGGGCGGAACGGGAGCTGCGCGCGCAGGGCGCAGGGCGCAGGGCGCAGGGCGGGAGGCGGCCTTACCTGCTGGGCGATGAGCACAGAGCCCTTGGGCCCGAGGCGCAGCAGTTTCTCCGGGGAGGGGAATGCCAGGAAGGTGGGCACGTCTGTGGGGGGCGGCGAGGACAGCACGGGAGCCGGCTCCTGAGCGACAAACACGGCGGCTCTCGCGAGGCCCAGACCCCGCCACGCCCAGCTCCCCGCCCAAGCCACCTGGGCTCCAGGTATAGAATTATCCCTCCCTCTTCAGCGCAGTCCCTAGAGGGGGGCGTCCACAGAGGCTGGAGCCACAATGCCCCCATGATGACGTACACGGGGGCTCAACCAACTCCATTAGGAACCGCAGTCCAGCCAGCAGGTACCCAGAAAACACCCACATCTGAGAAGCGCCTTGCTTTTATTGCTTGCAGAACCAGAAAAGCCCAACTCAACGTGAGCGGGGCACCCGTGGTCCTCACCCAAGTTCTCTGAGAGCGTTAGGTGGGATCTCAGATGGTGGATGAATTGGGGAAAACCAAGTCCGTCAGTCACAGCCAGTCCAGGACAGGGCTGGGGCGCGGTCCCTGAGCTACCTTGCTCAGGGCTAGTGCTCTACCACTGAGGCCACAGCTCCGCTTCCAGTTCACTGAAGAGCCGCACACGCTCTCCTAGCTTAAACCAGGATCCTCAGCTCTCAGCCTCTCGAGTAGCTAGGATTGCAGGCGTGAGCCATCAGTGCCATGCTTAGGTTTCTACTGTTTTAGCTCTTAGGTTTTTTTCTTCCACGGAGGGCTTATAAAACTCTGGCCTGAGGGCTGGGAATGTGGCTTACCGGTAGAGTGCTTGCCTAGCATGCATGAAGCCCTGGGTTCGATTCCTCAGTACCACATAAACAAAAAAAGCCAGAAGTGATGCTATGACTCAAGTGGTAAAGTGCTAGCCTGGAGCAAAAAGCAGCTCAGGAACAGAGCCCAGGCTCTGAGTTCAAGCTCTGTGACTGGCAAAATACAAAACAAAAAAAGAACTCACTCCACTGTTGGGGTCCAGAATCTTCCTTGGGGTGGTTGACTCCTCTCCTTGCCCTTCCTGCTGTGGCTCTTCCTCCTCGTCTTCCTCCTCTTCTTCCTCTTCCTCCTCCTCTTCCTCCTCCTCCTCCTCGTCTTCTCCCTCCTCCTCGTCGTCGTCTTCCTCATCATCCTCGCCCTCGTCATCACTGTGGAGAGGAGCTGGCTCAGTGAGACCCTCCCTGCCAAGCAGCCTAGGCTAGCTCAGAGGGGCGTGGGGAGGGTGGGGGGCACGGCTCCGGGGGTGCCCATGGATCACCAGGGAGCACATCCCTCATTTCCTCATCGTCCGGGAAGCCTCGCTGTGGACACAGAAGAAGCTGATCTTGTCCCTGTCCCGACCAAGCCCCAGAGGACAGGAACTTGGCGGGACCTGCCGGGCTGAGGTGTCCCGGGCAGCGCCGTGCAAATCTCACGGTCGCGGGAAGCTGCGTGTGGACGGAGGAGGCCAGGCCCACCGTGGAGTCCCGGCCTCAGCCACAGCCCCCCCCCCCCATAACCCAGGTGAACATGGTGATGCCCCCCAGAAACGAGGGGTAGGGGACGGGGCTGTGACGTAGCAGGCTGCTCCTCTGATGGCCACTTGCCCTTTGGGGGCTTGGCACACCCCGTAATTCTCGCTACCCAGGCTTCTACCTCTTCCTTTCCGGTCTGTGGAAAGCAATCCCAAATCTGCCCCCTGGCAGGCCGGGCCCGCCTCGCACCCCCGCGGCCTCGGGACCTGCCGACCTGGCGCCAGCCTCCCTGACTCGCCCACCCCGCGGCGTGAGCGCTCATTACTGTTAGGCTGTGCGGGTACTGCGGTGTGAACTCAGCCTGGCCACTGTCACTTCGCTTTTGCCCTCAAAGCTGGTACTCTATCGCTTGAATCACAGCTCCACTTCCACCGTGTGTGTGTGTGTTGGTGATAAGAGTCTCACAGACCTTCCTGGCTTTGAACCAGGACCCTCAGGCCTCAGCCTCCTGAGTAGGGATCCGCAGCAGGGAGCCACAGGTGCCCAGCCTCTGCCTCACTTCTGTCAGTCACAACGCTGGTGTCTCACAGCCTTGTTGCCCCGGCAGCAGACACAGGGTCTGGCACGCGGCGGGAGCTCAACCCACCCCGGGCGGGCGGGGGAGGTGGCGCAAGGCATGGCGGGACCCGTTCCTTGCCTGAGGGAAGCCAGCATCTTGGTCATGTGGAAGCCGTCCAGGACCTCCCGCAGCTGCTTGCAGCCGTCGTCTCCCAGGGCATTGCCTGCTCGGGAGGAGAGGGAGGTGAGGGCGGGGCCGAATGGGGCGGGCAGGGGCAGGGCTGTGGTGAGAGCTGCCCTCCCTCCCCTGCCCTCCCCACCTACCATTGAGATCCAGCTTCTTCAGCTTGGTCTTGTCGGCCACGGCCTCGGCCACAGCCAAGGCGGCATCTCTCTTGATCTCACAGAAGGACAGGTTCAGCTCCTAAAAGTCAAAGGTCGGGGTGGAGGCCGGAGAACCATGGCTGTCCTACAGGAGGGGACGGTAGGGCGGGGCACAGGGTGGCTCACACCCGTCATCCTAGCTACTCAGGAGGCTGAGATCTGAGGATGGCAGTTCAAAGTCAGCCCAGGCAGACAGGTCTGAGATTCTCATCTCCAATTAACCAGCAAAAAACTGGCAGTGGAGACCTGGCTCAAGCACCAGCTAGGAGCGAAAAAGCCAAGCAAGAATGTGAGGCCCTGAGTTCAAACCCCCAGACCTACAAAAAACTTCACATTCATTAATGGTAGACCCCGCTGCTCCCGTTTTTCAAATGAAGAAACTGGCTCAAAGGGGTGAAGAGAGAGAAACAGCGCCAAAGGAGAGGTGCTGGGAATTATGCAGGCCCCGTGCCGGCAGCCACCCCCCCCCCCCCCCTCCCCACGCTGAGCCCACGCCAGCAGCCGCACCCACCTGCAGCTTGGGCAGGCCCCCGCGGACGGCATCTGCGATGGCCACAGCGCCCTTGGAGCGCACCAGGCAGTCCCCGAAATTGATCACCTCCACCTGCCTCAAGGTCTTCAGGGTCTGTGGGGGGCAAGGCGCAGAGGCTGGGTGCGGGCCCCGGCCCAGCGATGCCCTCAGCGACGCCCGCACGCGGCGCTGTGTCCAGTCAGTTCCTGTCGCCGCCTTCCTGCGGCCCTGGCTAAACCACCACCACCCTGTTCCCGAGTTATGGCCAGAATTCTTCCTGAAGCATAAAGCAAACAGATCCGCGCATCGCCTACACCCCTCCCTGGCTGGCTGCTTATGACTCCCAGGACCGAGTCTGGAGAGTGAGAAGGCCACAGGGCCTGTCTCCCTTTCGTGGTCTCCATCACTCCTGGGACACCCCCCAGAGCCCACACCCTATCCAAGCAGCACCAACGGAGCGGGGGCCCCCCTAAGTCTCTGCACCTCCCATGTTGTTCTATTGCCCCAAAACGCTGAAGACACATCTTTGTGGCCTAGAGGAAGCCCGCTTATCCTACACCTTAGCCAGAATACCAACTCCATGCGGGGTGCTGGTGGCTCATGCCGGTGACCCTGGCTACTCTGGAGGCTGAGGTGTGAGGCTCACTATTTGAAGCCAGCCCTGCAGGAACGTCTAAGAGACCCTTAGCTCCAATGAATCACCACAACTGCAGAAAGTGGAACTGGGACTCCGGTGGTAGAGCACCAGGCTTGAGTGAACAAAGCTCAGGGACGGCAGCTAGGCAGAAAAAGCCAGACGTGGCACTGTGGCTCGCTCTGTGGTCGAGTGAGCAAAAGCAGCTCAGAGACAGTGCCCAGCCCCGAGTTCAAGCCCCAGGACTGGCAAAAACATGCAAAAGCTCCTCCAGGAAGCATGACGCAACCTGAGCTCTGCGCCCGTGCGGTTCCCACGCCTGTGCCGGCCTGGGCCTCACCTCAGCCATGGCCACGGCGCCCTTCTCGGTGAAGGTGTTGTCATTCAGGTTGATGACCCGCAGCAGGGAGTTGATGGCGAAGGCCTGGGCCAGCGCGGTGACGCCCGGGTGGTTGATCCCGTTCTGCGGCATGTGGACCTCCTCCAGAGTCCCGATAATCTGCAAGGACACGAGGGGGCCGGGGGCGGGGGCTCAGTGCGCCCCGCGGGCAGAGACCGCACGCAGTGGGCACAGGCGGCCACGGGCAGCAGCCGAGGGCAGGGCCGGGGGCTCCGGAGAATAGCCAGAACCTTTCTTTTCTTCCTTTCTTGGGGTCAGTCATGGGCTTGAACTCAGGGCCCGGGCTGCTGTCTCTGAGCTCTTTCGCTCAAGGCTAGCGCTCTACCACTTTGAGCCACAGCGCCACTTCCCGTTTTCTGGCAGTTCATTGGAGATGAGTCTCATGGACTTTCCTGCCCAGGCTGGCTTTGAACCACAATCCTTAGATCTCAGCCTCCCGAGTAGCTAGGATGACAGGCGTGAGCCATCAGTGTGCCCAGCTTAGAACCTTCTTTTGGGCTCGGCTCTCTGAGCTGGCAAGAGGTGACTGCCGGGCTCCCAGCGGCGGAGGAGGAGGTCTGGAGCAACACTTTCTTCGTCTGATGCCCTGAACGTTGTGAGGATATCTCGGCTCTGTTTGCCCCAGAAAACATTTGAATTAAGAGCAGCCGGTGGCTCTGAAGATCACAGTTCCAAGCCAGCCCTGGCAGGAAACCCCGAGATACTAATCTACAATTAGCCAGTTAAAAATGAGAGTGAAGCTGTGGCTCAAGTGGTAGAGTGCTAGCCTTGAGCCAAAAAGCCCAGGGACACCATCCAAGGTCCCAAGTTCAAGCCCCAGGACAGGCACAAGAAAAAGAAAAAAAGAGCAGCTAGAAGGCTGAGCACTAGCGGTTCATGTTTGTAATCCCGCTACATAGGAGGGTAAAATCCAAGAATTACAGTTCTAAGCCAACCCAGGTAAGGCAGTCTGGGAAACTCTCACTTCCGATTAATGAAGAAAATCTAAAGTGAAGCTGTGGCTCAAATGCAGGAGTGCCAGTCTTGAGTAAAACAGTTAACAGACACTGGCACCCCACACGCATGCGCAGTTAGGGCCAGAGCGCCAAGCTCCCACCATTGTGGAGGGCAGGTTTCGTGTCTGCACCGAGCTTACCACTAGGGTGCCACCAGAATTCTGAGCATGGAACACCGGGAGAGAAAAAGAAGGCAGCAGGGACTTCACTGACGAACGCTGCAGGTGCCAGGCACAGGCAGCTCACAGCTGTCATCCTGGCTACTCAGGAAGCTGAGATTTGAGGATTGTGGTTCAAAGCCAGCCGGGGCAATAAAGTCCATGAGACTTTAATGTCCAATTAACCACAGGAGAAAGTTAGACGGGGCTGTGGCAGAGCACTATCCTTGAGCACAGAGAAGCTCAGGGGCACCGCCCAGACACTGAGTTCAAGACCAGGATTGGGGGACACCGGGGCCCCTTAGTGGCGCCTGTGTGTTTTCTGTCTCCCTGCCCTGTGTACTGAAGGCAGCACAGCTGTGGTTGGCTCTCGGGCCTGGCAGCCTGCCCTGAGGGCCGGCGCCGGGGTCACACTCAGGACAGGTGGCCTCGCCACGCGGCCTGCCTCTGTGCAGGTAGAAACAAACAACGTACGCCAAACGCTTCTGCCAACGCAGTGGCGCCATCGTTCTCCAGACGGTTTCTGCCCGCCACGAAGACCTTGAGGGCCAGCGGCTTGCCTTGGGCGCTGGACTTCCGGTGGCACTCGGTCAGAGCGGCTGCCAGGATCTGTGCGAGAGGCAAGGGGAACGCAGGGTGTGGCTGGGGGTCCCCCCGCCCAGCTGCCCCAGAACAGCTCTCCACACTCCCCCACGGGTGACCAAGGAGACAAGTGAGCCACGAAAACACAGGCCACAGCCGGCAGGTGCCCAGCCAGCACTCAGCACACGCGGCACCATTTCCAGCTGCGCACGTGAGACTGAGGCGGGCTGGCAGAGCACGAGCCTTGAGTGAAAGGCTGAAGGGCGGCCCCCAGACCCGAGTTCAGGCTGTAGATCCAGCATAGGAAAGAAAAGAACCAGAGGAACAAAGAAACTCAGTTTTAGATACAGACACATTTTTTTGAGGTCTCAAATTCTCAATCCTTCCGCCCTGGACTCTTTTTCTCTTTCTTTCTTTCTTTCTTTCTTTCTTTCTTTCTTTCTTTCTTTCTTTCTTTCTTTCTTTCTTTCTTTCTTTCTTTCTTTCTTTCTTTCCTCCTCCCTCCCTCCCTCCCTCCCTTCCTCCCTCCTTCCTTCCTTGTGTGTATGTCACACTGGGGCTAGAACTCAGGGCCTGGGTGTTGTCCCTTAGATTTTTGCTAAACAATGGTGCTCCAGCAGGGAAGGTGCCTTAGTGGTAAAGTGCTCGCCTAACATGCATGAAGCCCTGGGTTCCATTCCTCAGCACCACATAAACAGAAAAGGCTGGAAGTGGTGCTGGGGCTCAAGAGGTAGAGTGCTAAGCCTTGAGCAAAAGGAAGCCAGGGACAGTGCTCAGGCCCTGAGTTCAAGCCCCAGGACTGGCAAAAAAAATTAATGGTGCTTTGCTATTTGAGCCACAGCTCTACTTCTGACTTTTTTTTGTCCCAAGGACTTTTCTGCCTGGACTATCTTTGAAGGAGGACACTCAGATCTCAGCCTTGAGTGGCTAGGATGACAGGTGTGAGCCTCGAGGCCCCCAGCGCATCAGCACTCTGTCAGTGGGGTGCAAATCAACATCTTCACAAGGCTGTCCCCGCACCGTGTCCTCAGCCCCTTTTCCCCTCTGCTGAGAACACGCGAGTGTGGACACTCATCGACACTGAGCTTCTCCATTCTGTCTGCAGGAGCCCAGATAGACAGACGGAGGAGCAGCGCCCCCAGTGCCCGTCTGGTACGGGACAGGGCCATCTCCATCCCCCCGCGGGCAGCAGCTGCACGGAGCTCCTCCCTCCCCTGGCTCTGGCCAGCTGTTCTACGTGGCAGAAGGTACAGAGATGCCTCGACTCGGCAGCTCCCGCGGTGCCAGCAGGTTATGCGGCAGCACTGCCTGAGTTGCCAAGCCAACCAAAGAACCTGGGATGGTTGCCTGGCAACCTCACCCTCCCGGTTCCTTTTCCCTTCTCAGGATGCTGCCTCTCTCCTTCCACGAGACAGGAAGGGGGACACCAACTTAGGTAAAGGTACAGGAGGAACTATGCAGGGGTGCCAACTTACCTTGCCACCACCGATGCCCATGCCACAGTTGTTAAGCTTGAGTTCGTGCAGGGTGAAGCAGGCGGGGCTCTTGAGCAGAGCCTCAAATCCACGGACGCCATCAGGCCCGAAAGCATTGTCACTCAGGTCCAGCTCCACCAGCTGAGCCCCCGCGGTGATGAGACCCTCCCCTAGTGAGATCTGGACAGAGGAGGCCCAGGTGAGTGGCGCAGACATAGGCCAAACGCTTCTTTGCTAGGCCCAGGCTTGCCACCAGAGGGCGCCCAGACCAGTGGAGAAGTGGCACAGTGGCTTTTACAGCAGCTTTATGATGGTCCCACATTGGAAACCTAGACTACTCACTGACCATTGACAAGTGGGGCCCAGACACATGTGCTAGTCTGGAATGCTTCCCGTAGGAGGTGGCATCTGAGCTCAGTGTGAACAAGAGCCAGCATGAAAACAACTCCAGGTAGCAGTGAAAGCTAGAGCAGAAAGATACAAGCATGACGCAGTAGATGACAGGCCAGAAGGCAAGCACGGGGTGAAAACCAGGCAAGAGCCTTGAAGATTGGGACAAGATCTGTACCTGTTACTAACTGGCAAGGAAACAGGATCTAGGAAGAAAGGAGACAGGCAGGAGGAGGCTAGTGGCCTCCCAAGTATGACACAGACAACAGATGAGGCCAATCAGAACAGCTGGAAGTAGGTGAGGAGCAGAGCCTGTTTATGAAGGAACGGTAACCTGCTGAAAGTGGGGGTACCCTAGGAAGACAGAGGGAGGCCCCACCAACGCCTCTGGGGTTTGGGCACCATCTGGGCAGGGGGAGGTGGTAGGAAGCAGGTTTGGCAGACCTCTGGAGCTGGATGTATCTCAACCTCCCTCTGACCCTAGGAGGAAAGGTGCAGAGGCGGAGACAGGGAGGGGCACATGTGGGAATGGGGAGATGGCTTAGTGTGACAGAAACAAGAGAGGGGACATTCTGCCTCATCCGAGACATGGTAGTTGAGGCCGTTTCTACTGTCCTTCCACCGCTGGCCTGCCCTTGAAAGGTCTCCCCACCCCCCAAATCAGGCCCAGCAGATGCCCAGACTGTAGGTGGCCACTCCTCCCTGCATCTGGGCCATTGCCTGGCCCGGGTTCTCTTCCTTTCCTTCCTAAAACTTCATTGTGATCAGCAGGATGTGAAGCCAAGAACACTGGCAAATGAATGCGACGAGTCAACAACTGGCACGAGCCAAGTAGGCCACAGGAGAGCTTTCCTCCTGCGCTCCATCTTCTCCCCTGAAATCAACCACCCAGACAGAGTTCCTTAACCTATACTGTGAGTCCTAGCTTTGCTGCGCCTTCTTCTTCTTCAAGGCTGGGCACTAACAGCAGCAGCTCTCAGCGGGGTGAGGGGCCGCCAGGAGACCCGTGTCCAGCATCCTGAGAGCCGGGCCCGCTGAGCGGCCCGGGGTCCGCTGGAAGGCGGTGTGCGTGTATCTCAGGAAGAATGAAGAGCTGAGGCGGCCCGGGCACGACCTGAACAGTGAGCAGCGGACACCTGCACCCGCGGAAGCCAGCCAGGCCCTGCTCTACTGTGTTTCCCTCCCATGCAGTAGAGGCTGGGGACACGAGCCTAACCAAAACGTACGCCCCAGGAAGGAGGAGCTAAGAACGCAGAGCAGAGGAGAGCCATGGAGTCACCCATAATGAGAAGCAAGGCGGGAGGGGGGTGGGGGGGACAGGACACGGGTACAGGAGAAAAAGGGGGGCAGAAGGAGAAGAATCCGGCTCAAAGGCAGGGTCCTCCCCGACTCGGAGAAGGTGGGGCAGGTGTGGCGCTGTCCAGCCTCACACTCAGCAGAGGGGACGAGCCATGCAGCGGGTGTGTGTGTGTGTGTGTGTGTGTGTGTGTGTGTGTGTGTGTGTGTCAGCGGGAGAGCAGCTGCTTCTTACCAGGGCGGGTGGGATCTCCGACCGCAGCCTCCCGGTGAACATGTCGCTCCAGTGGCACCGCTGGGGACGAGGAGGGAGAGAGTTAGCTAGACACCTCCAGAGGTGACACACACCACAAACATCAACAGCATTTCTTGCCTTTTGAACCAAAGGAGAGTCGGGTTGGGGCTTGGGGCTTATACGCGGCAAGTGTTAAAACTCACCACACAAGGGGCCAAGCGTGGTAGTGTCCACCTGTAATCTCAGCTGTGTACATGACACACTGAGCTCACACTCATACAGTACGGTCTTGTGCTACTGATTCATTCCCGCAGAACCTCAGTTCCTTTGACTTAGAAAATGGAGACACACCCAATGCCTTAAGGTGGGGCGATTAGTGCCAGGGTTAAATGAATGTCTACAAAACAGGTCTTTCCAGGTGGGGATGTGGCTTAGTGGCAGAGTGCTTGCCTAGCATGCAGGAAGCCCTGGGTTTGATTCCCCAGCACCACATAAGAAAGATAAAGACAGACAGATTTTTCTCCTTCAGACTTTCTGAACATACATATGTTAATACCCCAGGGATTCGAGAAGGAAGGCAACACTGACATTTTGTATATGTCCGTCCTCCCTCTCCCTCCCTCCTTCCTTTCTCGCTAGCTGGTGCTCTGCCGCTTTGAGCCAAGCATCACTTCCGGTTTCCGGGCTGGCTTCAAGCTGTGATTTTCAGATGGCAGCCCCCCC
Source organism: Perognathus longimembris pacificus (assembly GCF_023159225.1). NCBI lineage: Eukaryota > Metazoa > Chordata > Mammalia > Rodentia > Heteromyidae > Perognathus > Perognathus longimembris. Next base: position 5,594,776 of record NC_063161.1, on the reverse strand, counting down.
CCACCCCACCCCCCGAGGAGCCGGGATCACAGGCGTGAGCGGCCAGCGCCTGGGTGCCGCTGCTCTTCTTACTGAGCATGATGACATGTTCAATGGAGCCCACTTGGGGAATGCTGGGATAGAAGTGTCAAAACCCTTTTTATTTGTCAAGAAACAGGCAGCAACCAGAGCTAATTTTCATGAAAATTCTGGGAAGGAGGGGGAGACGGAGGGAGGGAGAGGCCTGCCTCAGCTGTGTCTCCACTACCTTGCCAATCCTGCACCATCGGAATGGAGGCCTAGACACTTTTGCCTAGCCTGAGACCACCGCGGGCGATCAACCAAGCTGAGCAGCCTCAGTCAGGGGTCCATGTTGGCAAAATCTCCATTTTTTTTTATCAGTGTGTTTATTTATTTACTTATTTAACTCTCAGCTGTGGGCCTTGAACTCAGGGCCTGGGTGCTGTCCCTGAGCTCATTTTTTTTTTTGCCAGTCCTGGGGCTTGGACTCGGCCTGAGCCCTGCCCCTGGCTTCTTTTTGCTCAAGGCTAGCACTCTGCCCCTCTGCAGTGGGCTTTGGGAGAGTCCAGACCCAGGCGGAAGGTGTGGCAGCGTGGGAGAAACCTGTCCCCAGCCAGCCCGGATCAGCGGCCGCTGCACATCTTACCTTCAACTCCGACTTCTTCTCTAAGGCCTTGGCGATGACCTTGGCCGCTTCTACGCCCACGGTGTTGCCCTCCAAGCGCAGAGCCTCCAGGCCGTCAAACTCTTCAATTTCCTTAATCACATCCTTAGCTGTCCAGAGCCAAAGAACAACCCGAATCTTAGATTTTTGGAGTCAGGAAGAGTTAGGTGGGGTGGGGTAGAGCAGGACAGACACATCGCGCATACTTCAAGCCTCCTGGTGCCGCCACCACGACCTGGGCCCTAACTGAGAGGGGAGAAGCAGCCAGGCCCACAGCCTAACGGGGCCACCCCGCCAAATCCTGTGTGAGGAAGATTAGAACAAGCTGCATACACAGGCTAGGACCCAAGAGAAAGACTAACTGGCTGCTTGGAGCCAAGGTGATTTCGCCAAGCGGATGGTGCGTGGAATCTCCAGGCATGGGGAAGACGCGAGGCTCGGTAGGAGATGGCACCAAAGTCAGTCGGAGGAACTGCGGGCACATGGCACAAAGGCCTTTTTTTTTTTTTTTGGCCAGTCCTGGGGCTTGAACTCAGGGCCTGAGCACTGTCCCTGGCTTCTTTTTGCTCAAGGATAGCACTCTGCCACTTGAGCCACAACGCCACTTCTGGCTTTTTTTTTAAATCTATGTGGTGCTGAGGAATCGAACCCAGGGCTTCATGCATGCAAGGCGAGCACTCTTGCCATAGGCAAGAGGCATACTGTTTTATTATGATGAAAAACTCAGGAAATGGAGCTGTGGCTGAGGTGGTGGATCACCAGCCTTGAAGGAAAAAGCTGAGACCATGGGGCCTCGAGTTCAAGCCCTAGTACTTACAAAAAAGAAAAATTCCAAACTCCATCAACGTGCACCGAGAGGAAAGGGCAGGCCACAGCGGGAAAGGGCAGAGCGGATGCCATTAAGTAGGGTCACACAGATTCTCCTCGACTTGGGAAATGATCGTTTTAAATTATTTTTAAGTTTTTGTTTATTTGTTTTGTTTTAGTTGCCAGTCCTGGGGCTTGGACTCAGGGCCTGAGCACTGTCCCTGGCTTCTTTTTGCTCAAGGCTAGCACTTGAGCCACAGCGCCACTTCTGGCTGTTTTCTGTATATGTGGTGCTGGGGAATCGAACCCAGGGCTTCATGTATAGGAGGAGGTGAGCACTTTACCACTAGGCCATATTCCCAGCCCCGTTTTTAATTATTTTTAGAAAGTTTTTAGTTATTATAAAGGTGATACAGAGGGTTACAGTTATATGTGAAGTAGTATACAAGCACTGTACCACTAAGCCACATTCCCAGCCCCAAATAATCATTTTACAATACAAAGTTTAAAAAAATTTGAAAATATCTAATAGTGACCACACTTTTTTTTTTTTTTTGGCCAGTCCTGGGCCTTGGACTCAGGGCCTGAGCACTGTCCCTGGCTTCTTCCCGCTCAAGGCTAGCACTCTGCCACTTGAGCCACAGCGCCACTTCTGGCCGTTTTCTGTATATGTGGTACTGGGGAATCGAACCTAGGGCCTCGTGTATCCTAGGCAGGCACTCTTTCCACTAGGCCATATCCCCAGCCCAGTGACCACACTTTTAACATGTATATAGGGATCTGGGTGCTGGTTGGTGGCTCTTGCCTGTCGTCCTAACTAATCAGGAGACAGATCTGGGAGTGACCATTTGAAGTTAGTACAGGTAGGAAAGCCCATGAGACTCCTATCTCCAAATATCCAGCAAAGAAAGCCAGCAGTTGCCAAATGCCAGTGGCTCACTCCTGTAATCCTAGCTACTCAGGAGGCTGAGATCTGAGGATCGTGGTTGGATCCCAGCCCAGGTAAGAAAGTCCATGAGACTCTTATCTTCAATAAACTACTCCAAAAAGTCTGGAAGTGGCGCTGTGGCTCAAGTGGTAGAGTGCTAGCCTTGAGCAAAAGAAGCTTAGGGACAGTGCCCAGGCCTGAGATCAAGCCTCAATATCTGTACCCTCTCACCCCCACCCAGTGTTCTTAAAACAAGCTGTCTGAGCAGGACAGTATACAGTTCCATCTTCCTCCCCATCATCCTCTCTTTGCCTCCATCCCTCCCTCCCCTGTACCATCTCCCCCTCTTCTTCCCTGACTCCACCAGGCCCAATCTCTAGGTCCTGCACCTGTCCAGGGCAGCCTGCTACAATGTTCACATTACCCATTTACTGGAAGGATTATTCGATTGTTACACCACCTTCCTCACTGTATGTGTGTCAAGACCAGCCCATAGCCGTAATCTAAGTGCCTTATACACATTCCCCACACCTGAAAATGTAGTAACCATTATGTCCAGTTTACAGGAGAGTGAACCGGGACACACAGGCGATGAGGAAAGGCCTAGAAAGGTCACCTGGAGGACACTGATTACCCCATGTCCGGAGAGCCAGGCTAGACAGCTTAAGTCTCCTGATTCTAGAGGAGGATGCTGAGCTTTCAAGGAATGACCAGGAGCTGTGGGGAGACCAATGGCAAAGCAAGGCTTCAACTTCACTTTCTCAAAGGGGCTGCTCTCACCAAACTCTTCTGTTGTTTTGTTTGTGGGCTACGGGGCTTGAACTCAGGGCCTGGGCACTGTCTCTGAGCTCTTCAGCTCAAGGCTAGCCTCTACCACTTTGAGCCACAGCTCCACTTCACCACCAAACTCTTCTGTTCCCTTGTGTCCCATTCTGTCCCCAGCCCCTCTTCTGTATCTGGTCGGGGCTGGGTGATCTCAATGCCCCCTCTGGAAGCCGCACCCCAAAAGGTCATCCCTGCCTGATGTCCAAAGATGGGCCAAGTAGACAAGGGGAGAACGCTTCCACAGTCCAAAAAAGCACAGAGACACACACAGGGTGCCAGGGACGCCTTCGCTTCCGCTGTGTGAATGGCATTAAGTGCACAGGGATTGGACACTGTGTTCTGCACGGGCTCAGCAGAGGCCACAAGTACAGGTCAAGTTAAGAAGGCCTCCACCGACGGGGAGGGCAGGGGCAGGAGGTTTGGGTCACAAGCACACACAGGTTTTCAATCCAGGCAGAGCAATTCTGCTGGGCCCTGGTGGCTCATATCTGCAATCCTAGCTACTCAGGAGACTGAGATCTGAAGATGATGGTTCAAAGCCAGCCCCCACCAGAAAACTGGAAGTGGTACTCAAAGCGGAAGAGCACACTACCTTGAATAAAAAGAGCTCAGGGACAGCATCTAGGCTCTGAGTTCAAACCACATGACTGACAAGAAAATAAATTAAAATAAAGCCTCACTCCTCTGTGGGCGCCGGTGGCTCACGCCTGAATCCTAGTTACTCAGGAGGCTGAGATGTGAGGACCACAGTTCAGTCAGCTAGGGCACGAAAGTCCAGGAGACTCATCCCCAGTTAAGCACTAAAGCTGGAAGTGGAGCTATGGCTCAATTAGCAGAGTGCTTGCTTTGCACAAAAAAAAGCTAAAGGAGGGCTGGGGATATAGCCTAGTGGCAAGAGAGCTTGCCTCGTATACATGAGGCCCTGGGTTCAATTCCCCAGCACCACATATACAGAAAACGGCCAGAAGTGGCGCTGTGGCTCAAGTGGCAGAGTGCTAGCCTTGAGCAAAAGAAGCCAGGGACAGTGCTCAGGCCCTAAGTCCAAGCCCAGGACTAGAAAAAAAAAAAAGCTAAAGGATAGCACTTAGGTTCTGAGTTCAAGCCCTAGTACACACACACACACACACACACACACACACACACACACACACACACACACACACACACTCACTCCTAACCTAACAGGTTGGAGATGGGCCAGTCATTCCTGAAGACCAAATAATTATCATCAGGGAGTCTGGCAGGACTTTTATTTTTTATAGCTTGTACCACTGCACAGAGAAGTAGGTTTAAGATGCTTGTAAAGCAAAAAGGCCTACTTTTGATCCTTAAGTAACTCGGTAGAGAAAGAATCCTTGTTCTAGCCACCATCTCTGTGATCTAAACACACAGGCCCGCCCCCCCCCCAACCTGGAGCCCCTCTTCTGGGCCTGCACTTGGGCCTCCAGGCTTTTCTTAAATGCAAGAGCCTCTGTCTTGAGCTGCCTGTGGGTTTGACTTTCCCTCTGCCGCTCACATACCCTCTAAGTCTCAACCCCAGAGTTTAACTCTCATGTGGCTCTTCTTGCCCGCCATGTCTTTTCTCTTTCAAGAACAATTCAAATACCAATTCACTCACAAATGGGGTGCTGGTGGCTCACACCTGCAATCCTAGCTATTCAGGAGGCTGAGAGCTGAAGATCTCAGTTCAAAGCTGGCAAAGCTGGCCTATGCAGGAAAGACCATAAGACTCTTATCTTCGATAAACTACCAAACTGCCAGAAGTGGCTCCAATAGTAGAGCACCAGGTTTGAGTGGAAAAGCCAAGAGAGAGCATAAGGCCCTGAGTTCAAGTTCTAGAAGCAGGCTAAACAAATATAAGTAAAATAAAACAAATGGTGAGCTGGGAATGTGGCCTAGTGATAGAGTGCTTGCCTAGCATACGTGAAGCCCTGGGTTCGATTCCTCAGTACCACATATACAAAAAAAGCTGGAAGTGGAGCTGTGGCTCAAGAGGTACAGTGTTAGCATTGAGGAAACAGAAGCCAGGGACAGTGCTCAGGCCCTGAGTTCAAGCCGCAGGACTGGCAAAAAAAAATACAGGCACTCTCTAGCAAAATACATGCTTTCTGAAGTCAGCGTCTCCTCGAGTTCAGGGCTTTGGTTGGGACACAGTTAAATCCTAGCTCAGCTATTTACTGTGTGACCTTGGAGGAGTTATGTAAGTTTCCTAAGTCCCTTTATAAAACAGCAGCATTTCTGCCTGCCTCCCACAGAGAGGATGGGAGGGTGGAAGATAAGCACAGGGAGGAGTCTGCACATTTCAAGGGACGGATAGCACCAGGCTCCTGGCAACGGAAGGTCTCCGCACTCCTGAGCCCAAGGGAGGAAAGTCAAGTGTTTGTGCATGTGACAACCAGGCAACTTCAGACCAGTTTCTCCAGTTGGGCCCAAACCCCAGGAGGCCTCACAAGTACCTACATAGGTACCTTCATTCCAGATGGCAGGTGACTCAGGATACCAGCCTGGCCAGGGTGGGAAGACCGCATCTACACCCGTGTTCCCACAGGGTCATTTCCATTCCCCTCCCAGACATCGAGTTGCAGGGACCAGACCTCTTGAGAGAGCTGACATTGCTGGGCACCAGTGGCTCACACCTGTAATTCTAGCTATTCAGGAGACTGAGATCTGAGGATCATGGTTCCAAACCAGGCTGGGAAGTTAAAGCTGGAAGTGGAGCTGTGGTAGAGCATTAGCCTGGAGCAAAAAAACTAAAGGACAGGGTTCAAACCTGAGTCCAAGCCCAGAATGAGAGAGAGAGGGGGCTGGGAATGTGGCTTAGTGGTAAAGTGCCTGCCTAGCATGTATGAAGCCCTGGGTTCGATTCCTCAGCACCACATACACAGAGAGAGAGAGAGAGAGAGAGAGAGAGAGAGAGAGAGAGAGAGAGAGAGAGAGCACTCCTAGAATACTGTTTCAATGCAGCAACACCAGGGCCTGAGCCCTGGGATAAGCAGCGGATATTCCCAGACCTGCTTGAGATTGTAGGGGTAAAGGCAGGAATTAGAAATCAAGGGCTGTGGCCTGTGGGTGCCTTGAATTTGCCCTCTCATGACCTACCAGCCCCTCCTTGAGGGAAACTGAGTAAAATGATGCTCGTTGTGAACTTGCCGACTGGCAGGAACACCTATGTGTTGTTATGCATCCTTAGAATGGGCCAGACAACCTCACAGAACAATTAGGAAACAGAATGGACAGGAAGTATTCTCCCTCGCACAACCAGCCAGGAACTCACCATCTTCTGCAGTGTTCAGCTTGAGGCTCTTGCCCTTAAAACTCAGCTGTCCTCCAGCCACCTGGGTTTGGGCCAGGGTCTCTGCCAGTTTGGCGATGTCTTCAGAAGCCATGCTGGCCACGATGGTTGGCTTCCCCGGAGATCTACAAACTGAAGAGGCCAAAACTGAATTAAGAAAGAGGCGTCTGGGGGCTGGCAATGTGGCTTAGTGGTAGAGTGCTCGCCTAGCATGCATGAAGCCCTGGGTTTGATTCCTCAGTACCACACACACAGAAAAAGCTGATGAGGAAGTAACAAGTTGGATAAGAAATGTACTCTCTGCCTTACATATGAAACTGTAACACCTCTGTACATCACTTTGTCAATAAAGAAATGAAAGAAAAAAAAACAAAGAAAAAGCTGGAAGTAGCACTGTGGCTTAAGTGGTGGAGTGCTAGCCTTGAGCAAAAGAAGCTCAGGGACAGTGCTCAGCCCTAAGTTCAAGCCCCAGGGCCAGCCCCCCCCCCAAAAAAAAAGGAGGAAGAAAGAGGAATCTGCTGGGCCCCAGTGGCTAACACCTGTAATCCTAGCTACTCAGGAGGCTGAGATCTGGGGATCGTGGTTCAAAGCCAGTACAGGCAGGAAAGGCCATGCGGCTCTTATTTACAATCAACCACCAAAAGCTGTAACTCAAGTGGTAGAGTGCTAGCTGTGTTTTTCCATTAAGGGATAGCTCCAGGCCTAGCACACACGCGCGCGCGCGCGCACACACACACACACACGTAACAACTCTGGAGACTGGAGGGATGTAGCAACAAGAGGAGCAATGTCTCTCAGCCAAACTGCCTCAGCAGGGAGACTTGATGAAATCATTCCCTCCCCAACCCCTGCAGCCAATGGCAGTCGATGCAGTCAAGTCCCAAACCAATGGCTTTGATCGTTTTGCCAGTCCCAAATACACACCTGCCTGATCATCTTGGCAGCTCTCTGTTTGAGGACCCTGCCCCTCAAACAGGAAAAAGATGGCTAAGGGTGCCAGGTCATCCATCCCAGGGAATGCCCGGCCCCGCTCACTGGCATGACTCAGGGTGGGGCACAGGGGCTCAGCCCACTGGCACAACTGGATTCAAGCCTGGGCCTGGAGACTGTGCTGGACAGGATGGCCTGTCTGCTCCTAGGAGACCAAAGGTGTCTACATCACAAGGGCCACCATCACAATAGGCCAGTGCATAAAATACACGTTCAATCCCTCCTCCACACTGCCATAGGGGGAAGTTTTTCAAGCAAGCAATTCCTTCCATAGCAGACACCAGCTGAGTGTCTCCTGCTGCCACTGTCCACTGGAGAGAGTGGCAGATCCCACGTGGATGCCAAGGCAAGCCCTGGGCTTGTTCACTCGTGCCTCTGACCTACTGTCTACGAAGTGGGGTCCTTTTCATTTGCCCTCCCTGGGTTCCTTTAATTTGCTGAAACAATCCAGATCCATGCAGCCTCACATTCACTGGCTTATTCTAAAGAATGTTTGCGTGTGTGCAAGGTGCTGGGGATGGAACCCAGAGACTCATGCCAGGCAAGCACTCTACCACTGAGTTCTATCCTCTAGCCCCTGCAAAGAATACAAATTTAAAGGATATAAAAGACGCGGCTGGGAGTGTGGCTTAGTGGTAGAGTGCTTACCTAGCAGGCATGAAGCCCTGCGTTCGATTCCTCAGCACCGCATACACAGAAAAGGCTGGAAGTGGCGCTGTGGTTCAGCAAAAGGATGCCAGGGACAGTGCTCAGGCCCTGAGTTCAAGCCCCAGGACTGGCCAAAAAAAAAGATGAGGCCAATAAAGGAATGCATGGAGAAGGTACGGGAAGGGGCTAGCAGCTTCCGTGTCCTCCGGGCTTCACTGCCCTCAGTGTTCAGCAGTCTGGAAGCTCTCTCTCAATTCTCTCCTTTTGGTTTTTCTTTACATAAGCAAGACTGACTAAATCACGGACTAAAGTGGTTACCAACTTATCCTTTACACTCTCTCCCTTCCCCAAAGGCTAGGATGTGGGGCAAAAGCCCCAACCCGCTAATGCAGCTTGGAATTTTTAGCTCCATCCTGCTGCCACCTAGGCAGCTGTGGTCAGCTCCTAGGACTACAAAATGACACACATCACTTTAAGATTTCTATTCCAGGAAGCATGAAGATCACTCCGTGTATACTGTGCGATATCACAGCCAGTGACAGAACTGCTTCTAGCTTAGAGCTCAGCAGATTGGCAGAATAGACAGCGTGGTCTAGGGGGTAACTCAGTGGACTGGTGCGGGATGTGATGAGGCCCTGATTTCCAAGCACTGCAAAAAAAAAGTAAATAGAGCTAAACAACTTCACTTTCCCAAAGAGTTTAAGCACGATCCAGAAAAAAAAGGCGCCCCTTTCAATTTCTTCTTCCTTAGACACAACTGTGTAGCCCCTTATCCTCCCACCCAGTCTCCTTTCTCATCTTACCCTGCCTACAGTCTACAGGTGTGTGTGTGGGGGGGTGGGTGGGTGTGGGTGTGTGTCCGTGTCCAGCTCCACTTCCAGCTTTTTCAGTGGTTCACTGGAGGTAAGAGTCTCATGGTCTTTTCTGTCTGGGCTGGCTTTGAACCTTGACCCTCGAATCTCAGTCTCCTAAGTAGCTAGGATTACAGGTGTGAGCCTCCAATGCTGGGCCTTACAATGGTTATTGGTCTCGTCCTTTGGTTTCGGTCTGAAATGAGACTCAAACTTGGGACCAGACACTTTTACTCATTGGTTAGCATGCTACCAACTAAGCCATCCTTCCAACCCCTATACTGGTTATTTTTTAGATAGGGGTCTTGATTCCTGTATGAGAATGTACCTAAGACTGAGATCTGCCTATTTTAGGCTTCCTACAGTCTCTGGGATGCAGGACAATGTAGCACCTAACTGCTACATTGTATCTTTAGCAATAAGATTATTTTTCTAACTATTTTCTGTTGAATGATTACTAGATAACTTACATATCCCAGGCTGGCTTGCAATTTACAATCCCTATGCTTCCTTCAGTCTCCCAAATGCTAGGATTACAGATATGCACCATATTAGCTTGCAGCTTATAGTCTAAACAAAATATCTAGTATTATAGTGATTAAAATAAATAGGAGGCTAGGGCTATAGCTCAGTAGTAGAGAATATGCCCAGTATATACAAAGCCCTGGATTTAATCTTCAGCAATGAAAAAAAAAACCGATAGAAAGTAAAAATAAAAAGGAAGGCAGGTAACAGAGATTGTGTGTATGTTTTGCTCTTTTTTCGGCAGGAGGGGATAGAGTAATCACAGAAAGCATTATTAGGAAAGAAACAAAGACATGAAGGATATCTTGGAATAAGTTATGCAGGACATCTGGGAGTAAACCATTCCTGCAAAGGGAACAGAATAGCTCAAGGCTTCTGGGGACAGAGGAAAATAGAGGGATAAGAGGAGACCACTCGGAGGCAGGAAGGAAGGCGGTAGATGAGAAAAGAGAAGGGGGCCTCAAGTCACAAAGGCCATTTTAGGAACTGTGTCTTTTCCTCTGAGGAGGACTACCAGGGTTTCTGGCAGAACGTAAGTGCTCTAACCTATCACTGTATAGGGCTTGGTTTTTTGAAAGGTGCCCCAAGAATGACCAATAGAACACCGAACAAAAATTAACTCGAAATTCAACCACCTCTAACAGTTCCAAGTTAGAACAACTTGGAGCTAGTAGTGTTGGGGGTGAGGGTGGGGGAGGGCGACGGAACTTCTCAGCTGGAAAGGCGGTCGGTCCATTCCCAGGTCTAGGAGAGACACACAGACAGACTGGCACTCGCACGCACACACGCTCGGTCCTCCATCCACGTCCAAGCACAAAGACGGACCGATCTGCCCAGAGCCAGCCAGGAGCCGGCGACGGTGTCGAGACAAACGGTTGAGACGCGAACGTCCTCGCTCCCGGCGGGCGGGCGGGCGGGCGGCCGCGTGGGAGCTGTCCTCCGGTGCGCACCCATCGATCGCGCGGAGCGTCGGCGGTGACTCACGCCGACCTCGGGGACCGCGGCGCCGGCCGGCCCGCAGGCGGGCGTGGGCCCGGCGCTCCGGGGAGGCGGGCGAGGGAGACGCGCGGACGCGGGCGGCGTGACGGGCGGGAGGCGGCGGCCACCGGAGGTTCCTCGAACCGTCTCCAGACGAGACGGAGGCGCTCCTGGGAGTCGTCACCGCGGGTAGCCACGGGCGGGGCGGCTTCGTCGAGTCAGACACCCGCTCCGTGCCTCGGTTTCCCCCCCTGGTGAAAGGCCTAGCCACCCCCATTGACTTGGCTCTGCCTAAGGAGCCGCGGAGGAGGCCGTCGGGCGGACAGAGGCGCCCAGGTAGCCGGCCCATGGCGGATCCCGAACCCCACCCCAGCCAGGCAAGCGCCCCGGAGAGTCAAAGAACCCCGACCCTACCGTAAACAGGCGGCGCCGCCGCGTGGGGCGACCGGATCGCGCGCGCCCGCCGTGCGCGGCCGGGTGGACTCGGAGGCCGGGTCGGGTCCGCGCCCGTCCGATCGCTGCCCCTGGGCCCGGGCGCCCCAGTGCCCAGTCCGCCTGCCCGTCAGCACTCCCGGGGCGCCTCGTCACTGGCGTCTCCGACACCACCTGCTCTCCGCCGGGCGGCGGATGATGGCGGAGGAGGAGGAGGATTTTGAAAGCCGGCAGTTTCTTTCCTTCGATTTGATTTGCTCAAGAACGGGCCGGCTTCGCCCTCACCCCGCGCGCGTGGCGCTCTGGGTAGGGAAGTCCCGTTCTCCAGCGCGTCACCCGACGCGTCCCGCGGCGCGAACTACCCGCCCCACAAGGCACCGCGCCAGGAGCGCTCCGCCCCCTCCCCCCTCCCCTCCGGCCCGGGTTTCGGGCTCTTGCTCGCGGAGACGGCCCCGCGGTGTTGGGCCAGGGGACAGCCGGGGACTACGACTCCCGGCAGGCATGGCGGCCAGTCGTCCCCGCCCTTTCCAGGACGGGGTTCGCGCAACTTCAGCTGGCGGAGGCTGAAGCCGCCAAAAGTGTGCCGCGGGGCGACAGCCATCCGTGTGCTACACACGCGCGCGCGCGCGCACACGCTCGCACGGTTCCCGCTGCTTTTTATCGCTGTGAAATGAGAAAGACATGGGAAGGAAGGATGACTTGGGGAATAAGTAAGGTAAAAAGCGCAACTAGAGAAACGGTGCAAACACTCCTTGAACCAAGCGGCACACACTCAACATCCGTCGGGGGCCTCCCGAAGAGGCGGGAAGGACGCGGCCTCCTGGCCCCGGCGCCAGTTAAGTCCTGGGGAAACCACAGAGGAGCCCGAGCTCCCGAATGTCACATACATTCCAAGGCCCGGGATCGCCGGCTCCTGGATGGGGCGGGGGGGGGGGGGCCTTGCTCCCCAAGAGAACATCGAGGCGGCAAACCTTGTACGTTACGCTACTGTGACGTGTTCCAGTTATTTCTGTGGATTCTAATGCGGGTAACATGTGCTGCTGTAAGATGGTATTGGCCTCTTCTCCCTTTCCCTGACAGACAACTTCTTAAAAACCTTTGCAGGACACCTAGCCGGTCATCTGCTGCATCACCGATTGCAAACGTGGGAGAAAATCCCCACACATCTGGGGTCAATGAAATCATCTTGCCTTGGCTGCTGAGTGAGAGTAGGGAAAGCAATTTGTTTTTTTTTTTTCCTCCGTGTTCTCGGATGAGGAGACCGACCTTATTCTTAAAGAAAAAAAAAAAGCTGAAATAATTAGAGACAAAGGAACATGATGTCTACCGCTTTACTATCAAATGATTGCTTTGTTTTGTGTTTTGCCAGTCCTTTTGCACAAGGCTAGCACTCTATCACTTGAGCTACAGCTCCACTTCTGGCTTTTTTTTTTTTTTTTTTGGCCAGTCCTGGGGCTTGGACTCAGGGCCTGAGCACTGTCCCTGGCTTCTTTTTGCTCAAGGCTAGCACTTTGCCACTTGAGCCACAGCGCCACTTCTGGCCTTTATTTACATTTGTGGTGCTGAGGAATCCAACCCAGGGTTTCATGTATAGGGGACCAGCACTCTTGCCACTAGGCCATATTCCCAGCCCCTGGTTGCTTTATTATTATTATTATTATTATTATTATTATTGTCAGTCATGCGGCTTGAATTCCGGGCCTGGGCACTGTCCCTGTGCTCTTCAGCTCAAGCACTCTACCACTTGAGCCACAGCACCACTTTCTACTTCTCTCTTTGTTGTAGTTAGTTGGGAGATAAGAGTCTCTGCTATGGGCTGGGGATATGGCCTAGTGGCAAGAGTGCTTGCCTCCTATACATGAGGCCCTGGGTTCAATTCCCCAGCACCACATATACAGAAAATGGCCAGAAGTGGTGCTGTGGCTCAAGTGGCAGAGTGTTAGCCTTGAGCAAAAAGAAGCCAGGGACAGTGCTCAGGCCCTGAGCCCAGGTTCCAGGACTGGCCAAAAAATAAATAAATAAATAAATAAAGAGTCTCTGCTACTTAACTGCCCTGGTTGGCTTCAAACTGTGATCCTCAGGTCTCAGCTTCAGGAGGAGCTAGGATTACAAGCAGGACCTATGGGCACCCCTGGCTAGTACGAAGAACTTTTTACCATTATAGAATAGCAGGTGTTAATTCCAAACACTTTGAGTGATGTAGGGCAAGATAAGGGGACAAATAAGGAAATAGAGGCCTAAACGGATACCAAGAGGTGATCATATATATAGATATATAGATATATATGCAGACTACTTTTATCTCTTGCAACTTGGTCCACACTTGATATTTCCTTGCCTGAAAAGCAGAGTTAACAAGTCATGTGCCAGATCCTTAAAAACATAGCTAATTGAATCTTTACCCCTACAAAGGAAGTAGGCATCATTAATCCCTTTCCCACCCCAGAGATGAGAAAACAGGAGCTCTCTTTTCATATCTCTGCCCCGCCCGCCTTCTCTCTCCTTTTCTGTTTACAAGGCCCATGTCATCCAGGTGGCCCTAGGTTATCATCATTCTACAGAGTTAGTCTTCCCTGCATGACACCTACTTGTTGAAGGGGGCAGAGCAGTTGGTAAATAGCACAAAGTTGACAATGTCCTTAGCAGCCACTTCAGCCTGGGAAGGTCTCTAGGGCAAGTACTGGGCCTGACTTGCCATAGGTTCTTCATGTTTTCTCATTATTATTATTATTACTACTACTATTATCCTTAAGTAGTTGTTCAGAGAGATTTCAGTTCAACGTGTCAGTTAATCAGTACAATGCATCTTGCATCTGAATCAATGTTACCCCTTCCCTTATTCTAACCATAGTCAATATTAAACTTCCACTTGTGCTCTCAAGTTACCTGGTTCCTTTTTCACATATGCCTTTTCTCTCTCACTCTCTCTTTTTTTTTTTTTTTTTTTTTGTAGGTTGTAGGGCTTAAACTCAAGGCCTAGGTACTGTCTCTGAGCTTTTTCACTCCAGGTTAGTGCTCCACCACTTCTGGTTTCCTGGTGGTTAATTGGAGATAAGAGTCTCATAGGCTGGGAAGAGTGCTCGCCTCATATACCTGAAGCCCTGGGTTCAATTCCTCAGCACGGAATATGTAGGAAAAGGCCAGAAGTGACGCCGTGGCTCAAGTGGCAGAGTGCTAGCCTTGAGCAAAAAAGAAGCCAGGGACAGTGCTCAGGCCCTGAGTCGAAGGCCCCAGGACTGGCAAAAAAAGAAAAAGAAAAAAGAAGAAGAATCTTATAGACTTTTACTGCCTGGGATGGCTTTGAACCTGAGAAGCTAGGATTACAGGTGTGAGCCACTGGTGCCTGACTAGAATATTAATAACTGTTTGCCCATCCTTCCTGTCTTCATTCATTGGCTGCCCCACTCCTTGACGGTACCTAAATCTCCTTGTTTTTTATTTTATTTTATTTTATTTTATTTATTTTTTGGCCAGTCCTAGGCGGTGAACTCAGGGCCTGAGCACTGTCCCTGGCTTCTTTTTTGCTCAAGGCTAGCACTCTGCCACTTGAGCCACAGCGCCACTTCTGGCCGTTTTCTGTATATGTGGTGCTGAGGAATCAAACCCGGGGCCTCATGTATACGAGGCAAGCACTCTTGCCACTAGGCCATATCCCCAGCCCCATGAAAAATGAGGGAGGGTATAACAAATATGACAAGAAATGTACTCACTACCTTATTATGTAACTGAACTCCCTCTGTACATCACCTTGTCAATAAAATTTAATTTAAAGAAGTGAATCATCACTAAAGGCTTGAGAGGGCCTGATGCTGTTTCTGTGCTACTTCCTGATAGAGCGACTCAGATCATCTTGAGATTCCCTGGGCCTCAGAAACCTCCCAAAGGAAAGAGGAAGGTGGGTGGTAGAACATCTTAGATAGTCTTCCCCTTCCTCATCTAGCTGATGGGCCACTGAGTTTATGGGACTGGAAGAGATAGTTATAATTTCCTCCACCTAGTCTTTCTCTTTTTCCTGCTTGTTCTCATTCCAATAATCACCAGAGGTCCAGTCTGATGAGCTAGAGAAATGGAGTCAGCCTTAGACAAATGGGCAGAGCCATCCTAGGGATCCTCTTTACTTCAACAGATAAAGAACAGAGGCCCTAAGGCTAGGAATATGGCCTAGTGGTAGAGTGCTTGCCTTGCAGACATGAAGCCCTGGGTTCGATTCCTTAGCACCCCCTATATAGAAAAAGGCAGAACTGGCGCTGTGGCTCAAGTGGTAGAGTGCTAGCCTTGAGCAAAAGAAGCTCAGGGGCAGTGCTCAGGCCCTGAGTTCAAGCCCCAGGACTGGGAAGGAGGAAGAAGAAGAAGAGGGAGGAGGAGAAGGAGGAGGAGAGAGGAAAGAAAAAAAGAACAAAGGCCCCGAGAGTTCCATTGCCTGCCCAAAGTGATTTAGAGGAGAGACAGACGTCAGCTCTCTGGAGTCTATTTCAGTGTACGTACACACAAAGCAAGTCACTTTGTAAGTGTAGAGCTTGAGCATGAGGGAAAATAAAGGGGGTGGGGACCTGTTTCCAGATCTTTCTCTCTTGTGCAGTTGTTTTTTTAAAGAATGTTTCTGAGAAAAGCAGGCTGCCTTTGATTAGTCTGGTTTACTTAATTGAGTGTTTTAAATTCCACTCTGGTGCCTGAAAGCAAACTTAATTGCCAATTGTAAATGGAATAAATAACAATATTTATGCTGGTTTCCTGAAAAAACTACAGAGGCTGCAGACTTGCCATTTAGTGGAATCAAAACCAAAAGGCTGAAGTATGCCAGACCCATGAGGAATGTGGGGGGGAATTCCCAAGATTTAACCAGGTCCTGGCCTGAGGCCCCAGAAGAGAGGTGTGTCAGCTCAGCAGCCTGGCTAGGGAGCCTCTGCCCTGCCGGGATCACCTCCTTTCCCCTCCTGAGAAGGGGTGCTCTGTCACCCGGTGAAGGCTACTCAAACCACACCCCTCTCTAGGCCCAGGCCTCCTGATTACAAAGCTCTAGTTTAGTAACTGACTGAAGCCATCTAGGAGTAGATGCGCTTTCTCTGCTCATTAAAGAATTAAAAGGCAGCAAAGTGTGTAAGTAGACTGAGTAAAGGTATTTTAAAGTGAAAGAAAAGCAGGAAGGTAAGGCCCTCAAAGAGGGGTCTCTCCTAGGGCCATTTTTATGTTTGCCTTTGTTTTTTTTGCCAGTCCTGTGGCGTGGACTCAGGGCCTGAGCACTGTCCCTGGCTTCTTTTTGCTCAAGGCTAGCACTCTACCACCTAAGCCACAGCGCCACTTCTGGCCTTTTCTATACGTGGTGCTGAGGAATCGAACCCCCGGCTTCATGTATATGAGGCAGGCACTTTACCACTAGGCCATATTTCCAGCCCCTAAGGCCATTTTTATAATACCAGGCTCCACCTCTGGGCTTTGCACTGATTGCTCAACAGCTGTGTACACAGCATTCTCTTTATGGGAAAAAGCATTTGAACAAGAGCTAGAGTTAAGATGGGAGCAAGAAACACTGTCATGGAACATGTGTTATAACACACCTGTTATCTACCACAAGGTATGTCCATAATTTTTTTTTCCAGTCCTGGGCCTTGGACTCAGGGCCTGAGCACTGTCCCTGCCTTCTTTTTGCTCAAGGCTAGCGCTCTACCACTTGAGCCACAGCGCCACTTCTGACCATTTTCTATATATGTGGTGCTGAGGAATCGAATCCAGGGCTTCATGTATACGAGGCAAGCACTCTTGCCACTAGGCCATATTCCCAGCCCTGTCCATAACTTTTTGTGTTCTTTTTGTGGTTTATTTTCCCCCCCACCCCGGGGCTTTGACTCAGGTCCTGAACACTGTCCCTGGCTTCTTTTTGCTCAAGGCTAGCACTCTACCACTTGAGCCACAGCACCACTTCTGGATATATATACCTACTTTCAAAAGAAGCCAGGGACAGTGCTCAGGCCCTGAGTTCAAGCCCCAGAACTGGCAAAAAAAAAAAAAAAAAGAAAAGAAAGCGAAGTCTAGGGGTATAGCATAATGGCAGGGTGCTTATCCAATCTCTGGGGCTCCACAAAAAATAAAACTGATATTAGGGCTGGGAACATGGCCTTGTGGCAAGAGTGCTTACTTCATATACATGAAGCCCTGGGTTCAATTCCTCAGCACCACATATATGGAAAATGGCCAGAAGTGGCCATTTGGCGGCTCAAGTGGCAGAGTGCTAGCCTTGAGCAAAAAGAAGCCAGGGACAATGCTCAGGACCTGAGTTCAAGGCCCATGACTGGCAAAAAAAAAAAAATGATAGTAATTTTTTCAAGGTTAGCAAAGTTATTATTATTGCTTTTTTATTTTTTGTTTTGCAAGTCCTGCAGCTTGAACTCAGGGCCTGAGCACTGTCCCTGGCTTCTTTTTGCTCAAGGCTAGCACTCTACCACTTGAGCCATAGCGCCACTTCTGGCATTTTCTGTTTATGTGGTGCTGAGGAATCGAACCCAAGGCTCCATGCATGCTAGGCAAGCATTCTACCACTAAGCCATATTCCCAGCCCACTATTATTGATATTTTAAAGCAAAATAGGGAGAAATAGAAAAGAAAAAGGTATACCCTCTAACATACAGAAGTATGGGACACAGGAAGTAGAACAAAGGGTTCTAATTTTGAAAAGCTAACAAATTGCTAGAGCGTAAAAGTGTGTTAAGGGGCTGGGAATATGGCCCAGTGGCAAGAGTGCTCGCCTCCTATACATGAAGCCCTGGGTTCGATTCCTCAGCACCACATATAGAAAACGGCCAGAAGTTATGCTGTGGCTCAAGTGGCAGAGTGCCAGCCTTGAGCAAAAAGAAGCCAGGGACAGTGGGCCCAGGACTGGCAAATAAATAAATAAATAATAAAAGTGTGTTAAAAGTTCCCTCTTTCAGAGAACAAAGGGGCATGGCCTCTTTGATATATGACTCTTAGGGTAGGGGTGGGGGGACAGTTGAGACACAGGTTTGGGTCAGCAACCTTGCATTATGTATCTAAAACCAAACAACTACTAAACATAAAAAGGTCTAGAATAGACCTGCCAGTGGATTACAATAGCTCAACAGCTATGTACACATGATCATAAAAGACGAGGATAAGCAAAAACTACTCCAAGAGAAGGACACAGGAGGATTCTATTGTTGACATTACATTTAAAGTTCTAGGTGAGGGCTGGGGATACGGCCTAGTGGCAAGAGCGCTTGCCTCGTATACTTGAAGCCCTGGGTTCGATTCCCCAGCACCACATATACAGAAAATGGCCAGAAGTGGCGCTGTGACTCAAGTGGCAGAGTGCTAGCCTTGAGCAAAAAGAAGCCAGGGACAGTGCTCAGGCCCTGAGTCCAAGGCCCAGGACTGGCCAAAAAAATAAATAAAAATAAAGTTCTAGGTGAATATCCTTTGGCGTACCCTATGTGGTTACTGTATATGATTTTGGTATACTGGATATTATATATATGCCTACCTGATCTAGGGAAGGAAAAGAAAAACGAGGGTGTAAGCTATCACAAGAAATGTACTCACTGCCTTATTATGTAACTGTACCCCTTTTGCACAACACCTTGTCAACAAAATTTAATTAATAAAAATTTTAAAAAGTTCCCTGTTTCCTTTCTTTTCTTTTTTTTCCCAGTCCTGAGACTTGAACTCAGCACCTAGGCACTGTCTCTGAGCTTCTTTTGCTCAGGAATAACGCTCTACCACTTGAGCCACGTCACTTCCAGCTTTTTCTGCTTGTGTGGTACTAAGGAATTGAACCCAGGGCTAGGCAAGCACTCTACCGGTAAGCCACCTTCCCAGCCCCGATAGCTCCACTTCAGGTTTTCTGGTGATTAATTGGAGATAAGTGTCTCAAGACTTTCCTGCCTGGGCTGGCTTTGAACTATCTCAGCGTCCTGAGTAGATAGGATTATTGGCTTGAGCCACCAGCGCCTGGCTGATGTTTTCTTTCTTTCTTTTTCTTCGTTTTTAATAACAAAAATATTTGGTACAGGTCTGGGAGTTACTGGGTCTAACAGTACAATCAGAAGCGTATTAAGAGGATGTGTGAAGCTGGCCAGAGTTGTCTTCTGATTCAGATGAATTCTCCCAGACACAGTTGTTGGTTCAGATGTGCATACATCTCTCCACCCCAGAGTTCTCTCCAGGGGCAAAAAAGGGGGTGGGGGTATATGGACAGAAATACCTCTGTCTCTATTTGCTTTCTAATGCTGATAGACATACGTTTCTTTCACACACACACACACACACACACACACACACACACACACACACACACACACACCAGCTTTTTAAAGCCTAAAAAATAGTTGGTGGATTGGGGCTGGGGATATGGCCTAGTGGCAAGAGTGCCTGCCTCATATACATGAGCCCCTGGGTTCGATTCCCCAGCACCACATATACAGAAAATGGCCAGAAGTGGCACTGTGGCTCAAGAGGCAGAGTGCTAGCCTTGAGCAAAAAGAAGCCAGGGACAGTGCTCAGGCCCTGAGTCCAAGCCCCAGGACTGTCCCCCCCCCCCGCAAAAAAAAAAATAGTTGGTGGATGCATGGTTGGTAGATAGATAAATATGTAATATAGCAAATATTAACAGCAGAGACTGGAACATACAGGTATTTTCTATTGAGTGTCTTCAACTTTCTATAATGTTTGAATCTTCCTTTTTCTTCCTTCCTTTCTTTCTGTCATTCTTCCTTCCTTTTTGTGCTTGTCCTGGGGCTTGAACTCAAGGCCTGGGTGCTATTCCTGAGCTCTCTTGCTCAAGGGTAGGGTTCTACCACTTGAACCACAGTTCTACTTCTGAATATTTTCTGTGTTTCCCCCTTTTTCTTGAGATAGAGTCTTGCTGTTCAGACCAGGCTGACCTGGAAATCATAATCCTCCAGTCTCAGCCTGCCAAGCTCTGGGATGAATGTTTTCTGTTCTCTTTTTTCTTTTTTGCCAGTCCTGGGTTTCAACTCAGGGCCTGGGCACTGTCCTTGAATTTCTCTATCCCCGATGGAGTCTTGTAATAAAGAGCCCTTTTCCACCATCTCTGACAGCCCGAACAGTTTAACAAGCTGTTGCCACACTGGAGATGAGAGTGGTTGGCATGGAGTTTCATTGTCTTAAATGGTGGGCATACTTTCTGAAGGATGTCTGGTATTTCACCTGCAGCCAGAGAAAGTAGAATCTGTAGACCACTGTCAGCTAATTGAGGCAAAATGTAGTGATTTAACTTGCAACAGTATCCTCATTCACACCATGAGACTATTATTGTAATAATCATGCCTCATGTGATAAATTGTCAAAAGTATTTCCCTGAAAATTGCACTGGAGTGTGGGAACTGATATTTGTGTGTATGTGTGTGTGTGTGTGTGTGTGTGTGTGTGTGTGTGTTGAGCTCAGGTCCTAGATGCTGTCCCTAAGCTGTTTTTGCTCAAGGCTCACACTCTTAACACGTGATCCACACTGCGACTTCTGGCTGGTGTGTCAGTTGTGGGGCTTGAACTCAGGGCCTGGGTACTGATCCTGGGCTTTTCTGCTCAAAGCTAGCACTCAACCACTTTGAGCCACAGCACCACTCTGGTTCTTGGGTGGTTAATTAGAGATGAGAACCTCACAGACTTTCCTGCCTGGGATAGCTTTGAACTGCAATCCTCAGATCTTAACTTTCTGAGTAGCTAGGATTACAGGTGTGAGACACTTAGTGCCCAGCTACTTCTGGCTTTTTGCTAGTTAATTGGAGATGTGTGTGTCATGGACTTTCCTACCTAGGCTGGCTTTGAACCATAGTCTTCAGATTTCAGCTCCTGGGTTGCTAGGATTATAGATGTAAGCTATCAGTACCCCACCAGAGTCTGACTTTATGGTTGCTTAAATCTCAGGATAGTGAGACAACCACAGAGAGACAAGTTTAAGAACTGAAAAATGCAGGTGAAATTTGTTTTCCTTGAAGTCTCCCTTAAAATAGAGGTAGTGTGTCAAAAGCCATGGAAGACAAGATACTCAGATGCTAGAGCCAAAACTGACCCCTCAGACAAGTCACTTGATTTCTGAACTTCATTTGCCTATCTGTGAAATGGGTGTGCTAAACCCAATGCTCCAGCTTTAGTATGAGAGTTAAATAAATAAATGTAACCGCAGTTTCTATCCCTTCTAGCATCTAGCACTGTGTATTTAAATGCTTAACATGTAGCTCACTGTTGTACTCGTAGATTGTGTCTAGCACAAATGTTTGTGGAAGAGATAACATTTGTAATGATACAGTCTGCTAGACTCATAGAAGACGTGCAGTCAATTAAATATACATGCACACATATGTGCATAGAATAAAGAGACTGGAAGAGGGAAAATTGAGACAGCTTTCACCAGAACTTGAGTCCTCCATGAATCAAGGAGGCAGGAAGTGGTTGTGTGGGGTGAATGTAATTTGTTTTTTTGTTTGTTTGTTTGTTTTTGGCCAGTCCTGGGGCTTGGACTCAGGGCCTGACCCTGAGCACTGTCCCTGGCTTCTTTTTTGCTCAAGGCTAGCACTCTGCCACTTGAGCCACAGCGCCACTTCTGGCCGTTTTCTGTTTATGTGGTGCTGGGGAATCAAACCCAGGGCCTCATGTATACGAGGCAAGCACTCTTGCCACTAGGCCATATCCCCAGCTCCGGGTGAATGTAATTTGGGATCAGAAGCTCTGGGTTTAAATCCAGAACACTTATGATGGGCTCTGCGGCATAGCTTAGATCTTACAACTGCTGCAGTAACTTAGATGCTCACAATTGAAATTAACTATATAGTTCATCTCCTCTCATCTCCTTGGTCCTCTACGCAGACTCCAGTCTTTTCTAGAAAGCTGCCTGACAAAGAGGCTTTTCCTGATGGAATTCTATTTAGAGTCCCTTGAACTTTTTTTTTTTTAAGTCTTTTTTTGGCCAGTCCTGGGGCTTGGACTCAGGGCCTGAGCACTGTCCCTGGCTTCTTTTTGCTCAAGGCTAGCACTCTGCCACTTGAGCCACAGCGCCACTCCTGGCTTTTCCTGTTTATGTGGTGCTGAGGAATCGAACCCAGAGCTTCGTGCACGCTAGGCAAGCACTCTTACTACTAAGCCACATTCCCAGCCCCCATCTTCGATCTTTTTTTTTTTTTTGGCCAGTCCTGGGCCTTGGACTCAGGGCCTGAGCACTGTCCCTGGCTTCTTCCCGCTCAAGGCTAGCACTCCGCCACTTGAGCCACAGCGCCACTTCTGGCCGTTTTCTGTATATGTGGTGCTGGGGAATCGAACCTAGGGCCTCGTGTATCCGAGGAAGGCACTCTTGCCACTAGGCTATATCCCCAGCCCGTATCTTCGATCTTTTATCAATATCAATATCTAAAGTCCAGTGCTGGTGGTTCATGCCTGTAACCCTAGATAGGAGGATTAGATCTCAGGAAGTTGAGATCTGATGATCTAGCTTCAAAGTCAGTTGGGGCAGGAGCGTCTTGAGACTGTTATCTCCAATTACCACCAAAAGAATCAGAAGTGGAGTTGTGGCTTAAGCCATAGAGCACCAGACTTGAGCAAGAAAGGTAAAGGACAGCTCCAAGGCCCCAGATTCAGGTCCTAGTACAGACACAAAAACAACAACAAAAGCCCATCACATTGAATCAGATTCCTCCTGCTTTACTTTTCTTCCAGGCAAAGTTCCATTACCCTCGGCCATTTCCAGCAAGTATCTTATTAGGTCAATTCAGCCCAAATCACTCCTTACCCTTCTTGTTGCCTTTTAGTAATTGTCTACCCACTGACCTTTTTTGCCCTTTGGCTCTAAATTCCCTGGCGTGTATGTGGGATTCTGGATGGAACCACTGCAGTGGTTCCTACTCTCACCCTGTGCCCCCACCCTCTTTTCTCCCCCCCACTTCCTCCTTGCTATCCCTGAGATCTTGGGCTCAAGGCTAGTGCTTTACCACTTGGGCCACAGCTCCACTTCTTCTTCTTTGGATTTCCACCGCTTAAATTGTTACAAACATTGCGGCTCTCACTTGGCTTCCCCCCTCCCCGCCCCCCCCTCAAAGCTGTTGTTTTACCACTTGAACCACAGCTCGGCTTGTAGCTGTTTCCTGGTTAATTGGCGATAAGAGAGTCTCACAGACTTTCCTGCCCGGACTTGGCTTGGAGCGGAGACCCCTGATCAGATCTCAACCTCCTACATGGCTAGGATGACAGGCCGGAGCCACCAGTCATGGGGGGGGGGGTGTTCCTCCACCCCCACCACCCTTAACCTCCCATGCCTAGGGATCTGCAGCCAAATGCGGGATTCGGATTCCTCCCCGAGCCTCAGGCCGAGCAAAGGGCAGAAGGGCAATCGCAGGGAATCCGCCAAGGCGGCACCTGGACGTCTTAATATTTGTGTTGTTTTTTGGGGGGTGGGGTGGAGTGGGGGGGGTGGGTGGCTTTTTGTTTGCACAGACGGGGAAAGAGGGAGGGGCCGGGCCTGGCGATGCAAACCTGCCCCCCCAACCCCCCCCGGGAACGCCTGCACGCTTTCCGCGGGAATACAGGTGCACGGAAGAGCCGGCGCTTTCCCCGGGGACGCGGGCCGAGGGGCTTCGCCCCGCCCCCGGCCCCGCCCCCCGCGGCCCCGCCCCGCCCCCAGGTGCGCCGCCCACCGCGGGCGGGCGCGGCCCGGCGCCGAGCCGCGCGCTCTAGGACCCGCCGAGGCCCGGCTGCGGGCGGGCACGGAGCTGCTGCTGCTGCTGCGGTGCTGCCGCGCGCGGCCGGCCGCGGGGCTGGAATGAAAGTCAGGCGCTCCGGAGCCCGGAGCCGCATGGAGCGCGCGGCCGGGGCGGCGGCGCCCGGGGCGGGATGCGGCCGCCCGTAATTAAATAGCATTTACTCTTATTATTACTAATAATAATAACGTAATCATACCTCTAGTCATAGCATACCATTTATCGGGCTCGGCGCAGGCCCGCGGGGAGCGCAGCCCGGCCGAGGTGAGTGCAGCCCGCACCCCGAGGGGCACGAGCCGGGGCGTCGGGGGGTGGGGAGGGGGGGTGGGGGTGGGGGTGGACCCCGCGTCCCGGGGCGGCAGCGGCGGCGGCGCGCGGGGACTCGGGGGTGGGGTGGGGGGGGAGCCAGCGCCGGGGAGGAGGCGCGGGCATCCCGGTCCAGGCCGGATCCGCGCGCCGTTCCACCTGGGGAGGCGGGCGGGGGGGTGGGGTGGGGGGGTCACGGAAATAAAGAGATCGCCTCCCGCCCTCGGCAGCTCCCTTCGAGGGGGGTCGAGGGGGGGGGCGGCGATCGCTCTCCCCAGGCCCGTTCTCGGCCCCAAAGTTTGAAAGTTGTGCGGCCCGGGGCACCTGCGCCGGGGAGCCGTGGCCGCCCCTGCGGCTTCCAGGGGCGTCGCGGGATGTCTTCCGGGGTGTGTGTGTGGTGGGGGGAGGCTCCCGCCTCCAGGCCCGCAGCCTGGGGGGGGGGTCGCGCGGACGCCCCCCCCCCCCGGCCGCCCCTTCGCCGCAGGTCCGGGTCCGGCAGTGCGCCCCCCCCCCACCCCCTTTTGTGCTCGCCTGGGCTCTGTCTGCAGCGCCTGGAGTTGGAGGGGCTGCGGCGAGGGCCGGGACCGCGGCCGCCCGATGGGCAGCCCCTGCCGGCTGCGGCGGCCACGCGAGCCCGGGGATCCGGGGCCTGTGGCCGGGGCCCTGGGGGAGGGGGCGGCAGGAAAGGGGGGCGCGGTCTGGGCCCTCGGGACGGGAGGGCGTTTCCGGTCGCGGGATCCGTCCCCGGACCGAGAGAGGGTTGGGGTGCGGGGTGTGTGTGTGGGGGGGGGCTGCAGGGTTGAGGCCCCGGGCACCCGCCGGGGGAGGGGGTCATCTTCAGGAGCTGGGGGGGGGGCGCCTGCAGCCATGGGACCGACCCCAGACACCCTTCTCTGCCCTAGGCCAGCCGGGACCCCGGGCCACCCAAACTCCCTCTGATAATGGTGTTTATGAGGTGCCTGACTTGGGGGGGCTCCTTCATAGAGACAAAAGCAGTTTTCCGGGGATGGGTGGTCTTGTGTGGAACCAGAACCCGGAACACCAGGATGGAACGAGAAGGTTGTGGTGTCAACACGGTATATTAATGGGGAGGACTGGGGTACCGGAGAGTCCACAGGCAGGGGGTGGGGGGGGTGATTTTATTTCCCTTTGCTCGCCAGGAATTTGGCTCCTAGGAACACAAGACTTGAAGCCCTAACTTCTTGCCATTTTCCTCCCCGCCTGCAGTTCATCCAGTGTGATGAAAATAGCAGAATGCAGATCCTTGAATTTTCACACAAATGCGATAATTATAGTACATTTAGCAACTGTGTTGGACACGAAAATTCTAGCGGAATTTTTCCTTCTACTACCAAGACTCGCCCCACACACATACAGCCATTTCCTTCCTCCCTGGTGGTCTTCCACACTCCCCCCTCTCTCAGAGAAGTTGGTTGCCAGCTAGAAATGGTGGGAAGGCCCCAACTTGGTCAAAGCCCTCTTGAGAATGGGAGATGCCTTGAACTAGGAATTAGAAACCTGTCTCTCAGACCACCCATGGCTCACATCTGTAATCCTAGCTACTCAGGAGGCCGAGATCTGAGGATTGTGGTTCGAATTCAGAAGCACTGAGAAGACTCCAGTTAACTACAAAGAAAAAAAAGAAAAAGCCAGAACTATGTGTGTGTGGGGGGGGTGTCTCAAGTGGTAGAGCACCAGCCTTGAACCAAAAAAAAAAAACTAAGGGAAAGTGGAAGGCCCTGTGTTTAAGCCCCCCCCCCCCCCACACACACACAAACACCCCATGCACAAGAGAGAGGGGCTGGCAGGGGAAATCTGAGGGAGGCTCTGTGATCTCTGAGCAAGGCTGGGGTTTGTGTGCTCTGACTGCTGTGACTTCTCAACTGTTGAGATTGGATAGCTCAAAGTTTGGTTTGTGAAATGATTTGGAGGCTGAGAAGTTCTGTGGCGTGAGTTGATCCTCTTGAGTTTTAGGTAGTAGAAAAGGTGAAGCGTCGCTGGATTTGGGATTGAGAAGCTGAAAATAATTGCCCTTGAAATAGCATTTGTATGTGTGTGTGCGTGTGTATGTCTGTAATCTCAGCACTGTTGAGGTAGGGGGAGGAGGATTTGAGAGCTTGAGGCTAGCTTGGGTTACCATAATGAGATCCTCTCTCTCTCTCCCTCTCTCTCTCCCTCTCTCTCTCAACCTCAACACACCTCACTTTTTAGTTTATAGGTAAAGTGCTTTCACTTAGGCTGGTTCATCTGTCCTTAGCATTTACATCATGTAGACATTGTTTCAATCCTTATTTTCCAGAGAATTGATGTCTCATTGGAAATTCACACAGCGGAGCTAGAATTTCCACTTTGTTTTCTGACTCCATGTCTTTGCCCTTTCCCAGGGTCTTAGGCTACATAAAAAGTTGCTTTTCAAGCAAGCTGTTTTTCAAGTTGCTTTGGTGAGTTGTTGTGGGACAGGTCTGGGATTGAGTTGCTTATTGTCAGCCTAAAAGAAACATTAAGCCAGGCACTAGTGGCTACTTAGGAGGCTGAGATCTGAGGATCACTGTTCAAAACCAGCCTGGGAAGATAAATCCTCCAATTAGTCAACAGAAAGCAGGAAGAAGAGGTGTGGCTCAAGTGGTAGAGCACCAGACTTAAGTGGGAAAAGCTAAGTGAGAGTGCAGGCCCTGAGTTCAAGTCCCAGTACCAGCACAAACAAAAGCAAAACAACTCCAGTGAGGTACTGGGAGCCAAGATAAAAGCGAACGGAGAGTAACACGGAAAAGCTTAGAAGAGGAACAAGAAGGTGGAGTCGTGGGCAAGGCCAAAAAAAGGAGGAGCTGTGTCGTTCACTGCCCATGTGCATTTATTTATATGATCTCTAATTCTTTCTGTAGTTTGTCAGGGGTAGGCATTTTTAAATTGATTTATTTATTTGTCAAAGTGATGTACCGAGAGGTTACAGTTTCGTACCTAAGGCAGTGAATACATTTCTTATCAAACTTGTTACCACCTCCTGGGTGGGCTTTTTTTTTTTTTTTTTCCCTCTTCCATCTCTCGGAAGAAATTAAGAAACACCTAGCACGCCCACGGGCATCTCCATGTCAGTCACTGCTGGATGGATTTGAATCCGGGCTTTCATAACTCCTGGAGTATGTTCCTTGTTCTGTAGCCACCTTTATCTCAGACACAGAGACAAGAACATGTAACAAATGGTCCACCTTGGCCAAGCACAGTAGGGCTCCGGGAGGCTCCCCAAGGCCACGGAGTTCTACTAACCTGCTCCTGTCCCTGGGCTCTGGACGGCTGGCCCCGTGGAGAAGGCGGAGTGGAGGTGGGAGGAAGGGCCTGACTGGAGATCTAGTAAGTTCAGTTAATACAGATGATTAACCTGAGCCTCCCAAGGAGAGAAACTGGCTCTGATTCACCCTCTGCCTCTAGCCCTGAGCGGACATGCTGGCAAGAAACGCCAGCAGGACGCGCTTAGCCCTTAGGTTGTCAAGTTGAATTACGCCTCGGTGTGGAAGAGGAAGGCTTATTTTGCCTGGGGTGGTGGAAGGCCATTCTAGTAGAAATGCCATTTGAATGTTTTAAAGACAGAATGAGGTTGGGCCTTGGTGGCTCACACCTGTCATCCTGGTTACTCAGGAGGCTGAGATTTGAGGATCATAGTTTGAAGCCAGTCCAGGCAGGGAAGTCCATGAGATGCTTACCTTGAATGAACCACCAAAAAGCTGGAAGTAGAACTATAGCTCAAGCGGTGGAGTTCCAGCCTCGAGCAGAATGAGCTAAGGGAGAATGCCCAGGCCCTGAGTTCAAATTCTTAATCCTTTCCCCTCACACACACAAAAGAAAGAAGGGAAGGAAGGAAGCAAGAATGAATGAGAGGCTAGAGGAGGTATTCTGCGCAGAGACCGATGGAAGGTAGGGATCTATGAAGAAGGAACAGTTACAGTATAAGGGTGACTGTATTTACGCCATCATTCCCTGTGTTTCCCTGGGCCTCAGTTTCGTATTCTGGAAATGGCGCCCTAAGATTTGATCATGTTTGAAGGTAACCCTTGCCTGAGGTCAGTATAAGAAGCAAACTCAGATGATGAAACGAGAGAGCTTTAACATTTTTACTAACATAGCCACTACCACCCAACAATTCCATACTGGCTAGGCCCAATATCCTTGGTTAGTTTAGCTAATCCTAACAGCCCCACAGCTGGGGCCCAGGTACCCCCAGTGTGGTGATAAACCTCTCAGTCACACAGAGAGGTTAAGTGAGGGCGTAACTAGCAGAGATGCTAAGCAAGGCCAGGCTGTCCGCCTCCACTGTGGACAGGGAAGGGTGGGGGGGAGGCCGGTGGGTTCTGCAATGCAGATGTGGGGACGGGAGAAGTGGGTGTCCTCTGGGAGTGAGGGGGGTGCAGCTGGAGGCTCAGCAGTCCAGAAAGTGACTATTGCCTTGTCGGCGCCCTAGGCCTGCCCAGAAGCCAGCTCCTTTCATCCCAGAATTCAATGGCCCATAGCAAGGAGGCGGCCTTCTCCTTTCTCTGCCACACCAGCCCTGGGACTCCTTCCCTCGGCGAGTGAGTCTGTTTCTTTGCAGGGCGATGGCTTCTGCAGTGCCTTGTTGGGGCCTTGGAGCCTTGAGAAGCCATCTTCCCCTTTGCTTCCGGGACAATTCCTGGGCCCCGTCCCACCGGGAGGGGGAGACGCAGTGGCAACCGTGATAGCCACTTGATATTTACTGTCACCGCGTGTCAGCACGCGGCCTGGCGTCTCCTGTGACTTCCGGTTTTTTAATTTGCCCCATGACGTCTTGAGACGGCAACAGTGATTCCCAGCTCCGTTTTGCAGATGAAGAGACGGAGGCTCCGAGAGTTCAGGAATTCACAAAATCACCGCGCTGTGAGCAGGAAGTTGGATAGGGACGCTAGTCTGGGGGTGTCACTGACATGCAGGGGATCGCCTGAACTCATTTCCCTTCTCCTTCCCTTCCTGTTTCTCTTGCCTTTTTTTTTTTTTTTTTTCCATCTGAGATTGGGATTTGAACTCTGGATCTGATGCTTTTGTTCATTGGCCAGTGTCCTACCGACTGAGCCATGTCTCCAAACCCTTTCCTTCCTTTCTTTTCATACTGGTATTGGGACTTGAACTCAGGGCCTGGCATCCTCTCTTGGCTTTTTTGGACAAGGCTGCCATGCTACTACTTGCGCCATACCTCCCATTCCAGGTGTTGTGAGGTTTTTTTTTGTTTTATTTTTGGAGATACCTGTCCTGGAACTTGAACTCCAGGCCTGAGTACTGCTCAGGTGTTTTTTTTTTTTTTTTTTTTTTTTTTTTTTGCTCAAGACCAGCCCTCTAAAGGCTGGGAGCTGGGAGCTCACGCCTGTAATCCTAGCTATTCAGGAAGCTGAGATCTGAGGATTGGGGTTTGAAGCCGGTCCAGGCAGCAAGTCCCTGTGAGACTGATCTCCAGCTAACCACTCAAGAACCAGAAGTGGCGCTGTGGCGCAAAGTGGTAGCGTGTTAGCCTTCAGTGAAAAAAGAGCTCAGGGACAGTGCCCAGGCCCTGAGTTCAAGCCCCACAACTGACACACACGAAAAAGTCTATAGTCTTGAGCCATACCTCCACTTTTGGGTTGGGTTTTTTTTGTTTGTTTGTTTTGGTGCTTCATTGGGGATAAGAGCCTGATGGACTTTTCTGCCTTGGCTTGCTGCTAGCCATGCTCCTCCAATCTCAGCCTCCCAAGTAGCTGGGATTACACAGGTATGAGCCATGAGCTTCCTGGTTGTTCGTTTTCTGTGGTGCTTGAATGGACCCCGGGGCCTCGCGTGTGCTAGCCAAGAGCTCTACAGCGGAGCTGCCACTCCCAAACCAGTACTTTCCTTATCTATCTGGAGACCTAATTATCGCTCACATCTGTATCAGGCTCATGCCCACAGTCTCATTAATTGCCATGGCAATGCTTCCAAGTGAGAGGCATCCTTGGTTCCAGAAGGAAACCGAGGCTGTCAAAGAGACCCTGGCTATTCCACCCTGTCCACTCTGTGACTCTGGAAAGGATCCGAGAACCCAGTTGTTCTCTGAGGCCACTGGCTATGTCCGCTGGTCAGCTGACATTGCTGCCATGCCGGAGCCAGCACTGCACGTGAGCCGCGCAGGCCACTGGGAGGCTGGATAGTCAGGTTGCCATTCTTGGCCTCTGTCGCATCTCCCCCAGTTCTGCTTTTTGAGAGGCCAATCAAGGAACGCTCACGCAGTGTGAGGAGATGACTGTGGTGGTCATGAGTATTTAATAACTTCCAGAACGTTCCTGAATCTTCTCTTCGGTCTACACTGCTCTAGGCCTGGACCACTGTGTCGACCATCACTCCTAGCTAATGTTCTGGCGCCCGCTCTTGTCAGCCTTCCTCTGCCAAGGATCTTTTGGAGATTGGAAGGGCCTCCTGTGACTCCTGCTAGAAACCCGCCACTGCTTCCTGGGTCCTTCCGTGTATGTGGCTTGTGGCTCTCTGACCTGCTTCAGTCTACCCCTTACACCTGGCTCTTCCCTGTTCCACACCATAGTTACTCGCCTGTGTTTTTCTTGAACATGCTCAACTTGTTCCTACCTTAGGGACATTGTCCTTGTGCTGTCCTCTGCCAGGCATACTCCTCCCTCCCATTCCACAGGAGTTTTTTTGTCTCTCTGCTCAAGGCTGGTGCTCTTGAGACACAGTGCCACTTCTGGCTTTTTGTTGTTGTTGCTATTTTGGTAGTTTAGTGGAGATAAGAGTCTCCCAGACTTTCCTGCTGGGGCTGGCTTGGATCAGATCTCAACCTCCTGAGTAGCTAGGATTATAGACGTGAGCTACCAGTGCTCAGTTCAAATGACTCTTTAGAATAAGACGTCTAAATCTGTTCAGACCCTTCCAAGATCACTATGTTTAAATGCATAGAGAAAAATACATGGAATTACAAAGACAATCAGTTCTCGCGAGCTGTCGTTAGATGTTTGTGTTTCTTAAGTTGGGAGTGGAGTCAGGGCCACGTGCTGTGCCACTTGAGCTCTCCATGCCCCTGGCCCTTCTGTTCTGTGTTCGGTTTTTGAGTTAGAGTCTTGCTAACTTTCCCTAGCCTGGCTTCAAACTCCATCCTTCTACCTCTGCCTGCCTCAGCACCACGCCCAACTCAGGTGGATGTCTTTGTTATCTTACTAAACAAGATTTACCAGTTGTCTCTTGTGTCTAATTTTGCAGTGGCCATGAACAAGAACATTTTGTTATCTGCAGTAACAGATGAGAAAGGGAAAGAATCTACGGGAGCTGGTCACACATAGCTTGAGGCCATGACATAGTGAATTGCTACATCCATAATGGGATGGGGGGCTGGGGATATAGCCTAGTGGCAAGAGTGCCTGCCTCGGATACACGAGGCCCTAGGTTCGATTCCCCAGCACCACATATACATAATGGGATGGGATGCTAGCTCTTAGGTGGGAGTTACTACAGTGTTTCCCATCCAAGCTGACAGCGCATGGTTTCTCTCTCTTTAGAATCCCTGCCAGCTGGGGTGCCAGTGGCTCGTGCCTATAATTCCATATAATAATCCTATAAGGCTGAGATCTGAAGATCGTGGTTCTAACCAGCCTGGGCAAGAAAGTCCGTGAGACTCTTAGCTCTCATTATCCACCAGATGCTGGCAGTGGGGCTGTGACTCGAGTTATAGAGGGCTCACCTTGAGTGAAAAGTCTACGAGATGGTGCACAGGTCTTGAGTTCAAGTCCTGATACTGGTGCGCACGCGTGTGTGCGCGCACGCACACACACATAACAGTATCCCTGCCATAGATGGTGCCCCTCCTTGGCTGCTGTGGAGCAGCCGAGCGGCGGTCCTGGGTGGACTGACGACATCCGTGTAAGGACGGGGTGAGGGGTGGGGCAAAGGACAAAGGCGGACCCAAGGGTGCTGACTCGTTGGCCGAGGACAGCGAAATGAGACCCTTTCGTGCTCTCTGAGGAAGCCGAGTGGGCTGGCGGGCGTGGCGCAGTGCCTGCGTTCCCGAGACATCGCTGCTCTGCAGTTAAACCCCGGACCGTGCTAGCGAGTGCCTAGGGTTGGCGGGTTGGGGGGTTGGGGGGTAGGGGTGGGAGCTGTTGATTGGGAGGCGACAGAATGTGTGTGGACTCCGGAGGACACATCCCTGTCCTTGCTCCTCGGTGTGTAGTCTTGGCTGTGACTTCAGCCCCTCCCCCATGCCTGGGTTTCCTTCTTTTTATTTTTTGTTTTTGTTTTTTTTTTGCCAGTCCTGGGGCTTGAACTCAGGGCCTGAGCACTGTCCGTGGCTTCTTTTTTGCTCAAGGATAGCCCTTTGCCACTTGAGCCACAGCGCCACTCCTGGCCGTTTTCTATATATGTGGTGCTGGGGAATCGAACCCAGGGCTTCGTGTATACAAGACGAGCACTTTACCACTAGGCCATATTCCCAGCCCCGGTTTCCTTCTTTTTAGTTGGTACTTTTTGTTTTTTGCTGATTCTGGATCTTGAGCTTAGCCTGGTCACTATCCCTTAACTTTTCCCCCTCAAAATTAGTCCTCTACCACCTCCACTTCTTTTTTTTTTTTTTGGTGGTTAATTGGAAGTAGTTTCTTGGGTTTGTCTGCCCAGGCTGGCTTCAAACCTTGATCCTTAGATCTCAGCCTTTTTCTGAGTAGCTAGGATTCAGGTGTGGCCCACCGGCACCTGGCTCAAAACGGGTCCTCATTTTATTTTATTTTTTTGCGGGTCGCCTGAATTGCTGTCCCTAAGCTCTTTTTTTTTTTTGCCAGTCCTGGGCCTTGGACTCAGGGCCCGAGCACTGTCCCTGGCTTCTTTTTGCTCAAGGCTAGCACTCTGCCACTTGAGCCACAGCGCCACTTCTGGCCATTTTCTGTATATGTGGTGCTGGGGAATCGAACCCAGGGCTTCGTGTATACGAGGCGAGCACTCTTGCCACTAGGCCATGTTCCCAGCCCTCCCTAAGCTCTTTTGCACACAGCTAGCATTCTATCACTTGAAGCCACAGTTTCTGGTTTTCTGGTAGTTAGTTGGAGATAAGAGTTTCATGGACTTTCCTGCCCAGGCTGGTTTTGAACCACAGTCCTCAGATCTCAGCCTCCTGCGTAGCTAGGATGACAGGCTTGACCCAGCTTCAGGATGGATTCTCGATACTACCTTTCTAGAATGTTCGGATGTGACGCCAGACGCAGCCCTGTCTGCCGTAGGAAGCTAGTGCACCTGATTACAATGAGCCAAAACGAGTGTGATGGCCGTGTGGAGCTCGGGGTGGGGGTGCCGGCTTGGGGGTTTGGAAGGAAGGCTTCAGGGGAGGGGAGGGGGGCCTTGGAGAGCTTTAGAGGAGCACTAGCTGTGGGGGACACCCCATGTGACTGGTGGCTGGCCGGCCCATTGTGCTGGAACACGACTCTCCCGCGCCAGGACACCAGGCCAAGAGAGGCCGGGCAGGGCCCTCCGCGCCGTGGCCACCGGCCGGGGGCCGCGGACTTCGCCCTACTGGTAGTGGTAATGGTGTCATGGAAAATTCTGTTTGTTTTGTAACTTTTTTTTTTTTTAACTGGGGCCTGGTGCTTTTTTGCTTCAGGTGCGGTTTACCGCTGGAGGCACAGCTCCACTTGTGGCTGTTTGGGGCATAGTGCATTGGAGATGAGAGTCTCATGCATTCTCTCCCGCCTGGGCTGGCTTGGAATCGTGATCCTTGCAGCTCAGCCTCCTCAGTAGCGAGGATTACAGGTGGGAGCCACCAGCACCTGCTGCCTTCTTCCTGTTGATTTTTGCTGAGAGTGGAACTCAGGTCCTCAAACATAGCCTCATAACCTCACCATAACCCAGCCCTTCATTTTGTCATTTTCAAACCTTTCCCCAAAATGGAAAAAGAAAGTTTCCTTCCTGATCTGTCTCTCTCTCCCCCCCCTTCCTCCTCCTCTCCCCCCCCCCCAAGAACTCGAGCTTGAACTCTCTCTCAGCCTGGATACTGTCCCTGAGCTTCTTTTTGCTCAAGGTGACTCTACCACTTGAGCCACAGCGCTGCTTCTAGCTTTTATTTTTTTTTTTTGAGTATTTTATTGGAGATAGGAGTCTCACGAAGTTTCCTGCCCCAGCTGGCTTCAAACTTCAATCCTCAGGGGCTGGGGATATGGCCTAGTGGCAAGAGTGCTAGCCTCATATACATGAGACCCTGGGTTCGATTCCCCAGCACCACATATACAGAAAACGGCCAGAAGTGGCACTGTGGCTCAAGTGGCAGAGTGCTAGCCTTGAGCAAAAAGAAGCCAGGGACAGTGCTCAGGCCCTGAGTCCAAGCCCCAGGACTGACAAAAAAAAAAAACACTTCAATCCTCAGATCTCAGGAGTGAGCCACTGGCACCGAGTGCAATTCCTCACGTCTAAGACCCTGGGGTGCGGGGCGTGGGGATGGATGGCTCTCCGTAGCAGCGGGATCCTGGGCACATAGGATCCTCAGTTTCTTTCTTGGACTTTTAAACATCTTTTCTTTTCTTTTCCCTTTTTTGGTGTGTCAGTCCTGGGGCTTGAACTCGGGGCCTGAGTGCTGTCCCTGAGCTTTTTTGCTCAAGGCCCAGTGCTCTACCACTTGAGCCACACCTCCATTTCCAGCTTTCTGGGTGTTAATTGGAGATAAGAGGCTCATGGACTTTCCTACCTGGGCTGGCTTTGAACTGTGATCCTTAGATCTTGGCCTCCTGAGTAGCTAGGATGACCGGCGTGAACCCCCCGGTGCCTGGCTGACATTTCGCTTTCACAGGGAATGGATCTGATCCTCGCTTGGCCCTGCGCCCTCTGCTCCTCCACCAGATGCCCTCTCTCTGAGTCCTCCCAGACTGTACCTTAGAGAGCTCAGCCAAGGACAACTGACATTTAACCACAGGCTCAGTCTGCTACAACTGCTAGAACAGAGCGCCAGACATTGGGCGCTTAAGCCACCGAAATGTGTTTTCTCACACTTTTGGAGGTTGGATGGCGTAGGTCAAGGTCCCGGCAGATTCTGTGTCTGGTGAGGCAGGGTGAAGCTGAAGCGTTCTCTGCCCTCCCTTAACTTCCCTGCCAGGGGGCCGGACTGCATTTCATGGTGTCTGGAGCAACCTTGTTTCCATTGCTGGATTAGCAGGGCAAGGACAGGCCCTGGGGCCCCCCTTGCCCGCCCCTTCCCCCCAAGGGATCAGAGAGCACTCCCTTCCCAGGATGGGCAGCGGCCTGGCTGCCCAGTGATGGCTACCACATTTTCCCATGCTGGTTGGGCCACTGCTGTGCACCAGGCCACCCCGGTGTTTGTGGCAGCCATAGTGTCAGGAAATGCTCTTAGTCCCATTTCCCCTGGGATAGGTCACACTTGGGTCTTGTCAAGTGGACATAGGTCATAGGTCAGCCCCGCACACAGGTCAGCTTGGTCTCTCAGTGGCGGCTGGGGTGGCAGTTGTGTCCCCCCACTTGCCCGGCGCGGGCCCTGTGGGCACTGGCTGGCGAGCAGGGGCAGCTGCAGGCTGGCTGTCCCGGGAGGAAGGAAGCGACGGGCTCCGGGTCGCGAGGCCTTTCCTGGGCTGAGCTCTGCATCCTGGCGTCTCTGCCCGGCCGCTGCCAGGGGCCAGCAGTTTCATGGAGGGGGCTGGTGCTAGGTGTGGGAAGTGTGTCCTGAGTTCACACGTGACCTCGTCACCGGGGCTTCTTGAGCGTGAACAGCCCTCTGGGCTCGGGGGGAATGAGGAGACACAGAGACACGCGCCTCCTGGCACTGTCGAGTCCACACGCCCAGTGCCGGGCCCTCTCCGCCTGCTCAGCCACCGTCGCATTGCATTTTGTGTGTCCTTCCCCCCAGGTGGCCGCCTGGACTACTGAGTTAGCTGTCGAACGCGGCGTTTCCCTGGAACTGGAGGGGTCCCAGGGGGCCCCGGATGTGGGCAGTGGCCTTGTGGTCTGACTCATGGGGTCCTCGTAGGCGTCGTGACCCTCAAACCCCTCCCCAGGAAGGGAGGGGAACGAGCGGATGGGCGAGAACCCCACATCCAGCCCACACGGTGGGCCGATCGATGGCCGCGGCCCCCCAGGCTCTGCGGCCTGGCTGATGGACTGTGCTCTCTTCCCAGAGACTGATGGAGAGGCAGAAACGGAAGGCGGACATCGAGAAGGGGCTGCAGTTCATTCAGTAAGTGGGTAGGGCGGGGCCTCCGACAGCCACGCCCCCCTGGCTTTCCCTTTTCCTGCCGCCCAAGCCCCTGCTGATCTGGCTGCCCAAGCCCCTGCTGATCTGGCTGCCCAAGCCCCTGCTGATCTGGCTGCCCAAGCCCCTGCTGATCTGGCTGCCGTGTGCTGTGTGCTGTGGGGTGTGTGGAGGTGGGGGTGAGCCAGGAAGCAGCTGGCAAGGCCGATGCCCCGATCTCCACATGCAGCTACTTCCTGTCACCCTGCTTCCCACCCCTGCCCTCCACATCTGCACCACGCGCCCTGTACATTCTCTAGCATGCTACACCCGTCTTCTAATAAATCAGCAGTCCTCACTTACTGAGCGCTTACTACCTCTCTGTGATGGGGCATTCACAGTCACATTTTTTTTTTCTTGCCAGTCTTGGGGCTTAAACTCAGGACCTGGACGCTGTCCCTGAGCTTCTTGTGTTCAAGGCTGGCGCTCTACCACTTGAGCCACAAGCGCCACTTCCGGCTTTTTCTGTGTATATGGTGCTGAGGAGTCGAACCCAGGGCTTCCTGCATGCGAGGCCATGCTCCCAGGCCTCCCAGTCTCATCTTAACTACCAACTGTTTTATGTGTATGTGTTGGTAGTTGGGCTTGAACTCAGGGCCCGGGCCATCACTCCACTTGGGGCTTTTTGCTTGGTTAGTTGGTGATGAGAGTCTCTTGGACCTTCTTGCCTGGGTTGGCTTTGAACTGAGGTCCTCAGATCTCCACCTCCTGAGTAGGTAGGATTAAAGGTGTGAGCCACCAGCACCCAGGCGACCCTGGCTACTTCCTCGCCGTCCAGCGTGGGCCAGTTTGACTCAGGACTCCAGGGAGCACCTAGAATAGACCAGTGAGAGGGTTTGTTCGCCTTGTGTGCTCCCACGCTCGGCATCCCGGGCCACCCCTTTCTTCCACATTCAGCTTTGTGGTTTGGCCGCACGAGAGGACGGGAACAGAGGGTGGATGGCTCGCTGGGTGTGCCTGGCAGGCGAAGGGCAGAGGCTCCAGACTGAGGGGGCCTCTGTGGACCTGCGTAACCGATTAGGTTTGGGGAGGGTGTGGTCCGCTTCTAAAGCCCACGTAAGTGTTCGTTTCCCAAGAGCACCCGGTCTTCCCACTCCTGTCTCCGACTCTTGCTACAGTGCCCTCCGCCATCCCCTCCTCCTGGCCTCAAGCTGTCGCTGGTGCCGTCATCAGTCCACCGTGGCCAGTGATTTTCTTCCTCTTGCCCCTTGCCTTTCCTGCCCGGCCACGGCTCCTTGGCCTGTGTAACTTAGATTTGGAGGTTCGCACTGGTAGGCTGGAATCACAGGCAGAGAGGGCAGCCGCCGGAGCCAGGGCTGCCGCTGGTGCCGCTCTGCTCTTGTTTCAGCGAAAGCATCGGGCCCTGGGGGGGGACCCGCACGTCCCTCTGTAAGAACCGGGGGACATGCGTGCTGCGCGCTCCCCTGGGGCACACGTGGCTGAGCGTGAGTTGGAGGAATGCACTCCCGGCACCACCTCAGGCCCGCAGCGCAGCCCTGGGTGCCCCGATGCTGGAGCCCATGGACTCACCCACACCCGTGTCTGTCTTTTCCTGCCAGGTCAACACTACCCCTAAAACAAGAAGAGTATGAGGTGAGCGTGGCCGGTGGGGTGAAGGGAGGTGTGGGTGGGTGTGTCGGGGCTGGGGGTGCACGGATGGACGAGACCTGCTGAACCGCCTCCCCCCCCCCCCCACCGTCCCCCCACCCAGGCCTTCCTGCTTAAGCTGGTGCAGAACCTGTTCGCCGAGGGCAATGACCTGTTCCGGGAGAAGGACTACAAGCAGGCTCTGGTGCAGTACATGGAAGGGCTGAACGTGGCCGACTACGCCGCCTCCGACCAGGTGTCCCTGCCGCGGGAGCTGCTCTGCAAGCTGCATGTCAACAGGGCGGCCTGCTACTTCACCATGGTGAGCCGGCTCCCGCCCCGCCCCCCGGCCAGGCCCCGCCCCCTGGTCAGGCCCCGCCCCCCCTCCCCGCCAGGCCTGCACCCAGGCTCAGACAGATTGCATGAAGCTGTGCGTTTGGAACCTGCTAGGGCAATCTAATAAGACTGTCAGAAAAAAAAAAAAAAAAAGAAAAGTGTAATTCATGATTAAAAGTTGTTTAAAAACAAGGGTTGCTGATGCCATTGCTGGTGGCTCCGGTTTGAAATCCTCGCCTGTAATCCCATCTCCCGAGGATGCAGTCTGAGGATCACAGTTTGAAGCCAGGCCAGGGCAGGAAAAGTTGTGAGATTCTTCTTTATCTCCAGTTAACCACCAAAGAGCAAGAAGCGGAATTGTGGTTCAAGTGGTAGAACGCCAATCTTGTTTTGTTTTTGTGCCAGTCCTAGGGCTTGGACTCAGGGCCTGAGCACTGTCCCTGGCTTCTTTTTGCTCAAGGCTAGCCCTCTGTACCACTTGAGCCATAGCGCCACTTCCAGCTTTTTTCTATATATGTGGTGCTGAGGAATCAAACCCAGGGCTTCATATATATGAGGCGAGCACTTTACCACTAGGCCATATTCCCAGCCCGAGAACAGCAATCTTGAGTGAAGAAAAGCTAAGTGAACAGCTGAGCCCCAGTACCAGTGCTAACCAAACCAGTGATGGTACTGGTATTCTCCCAGTCCCCAAACGACGTGAGTTAAAACCTTGGAGTGACCCTGGGCTGGAAGTCTGAACTTGCTGCTCTTCTCTCAGCCTCCTCCTCCTCGTCCTCCTCCTCCTCCTTCTTCCCACAGCGGGGCTGGCGCTTCAGCCAATCTCAAGCCCTGTAGGAGGTTGCTGTGGGCCCCGAGGGTCCGGGAAGACCTCCGCGGACCACGCTGGGTCGCGGATTAGTGAGCGCAGGCCCAGGGCGTGGGGCCCCTTGACTCTCTGCGTGTGTTGTGGGTGCACAGTTGCCTTCTCGAGTTGTGCTTCCCAACAAGGCGTCACTGCAAACCTGCCATGATGTTCTGAGCCGGGGGGCAGACGGGTGGATGGATGTGTGAGTGAGCAGACCCATCCCCGTCGTACTTGCAGCCCTCTGCCCGGTGTCCGGCCAGCGCCTTCTTGCAACCTGCAGGCTGGACACACAGACACCCAACACCGTCTGACTCTTCTTTCTCTCCCCACGCTCTGCAGCCTGTCTCTGAGCTGGAAGGGAGGTGGCTGTCCATCCCTAGGTTTGGGGAAGGTCATAGGGGTCAGGCTTTTCATGCTCCTTTCCCGCAGGGCATGTATGAGAAATCGCTGGAAGACAGCGAGAAGGCCCTGGGCCTGGACAGCGAGAACATCCGGGCGCTCTTCCGCAAGGCCCGCGCCCTCAACGAGCTGGGACACCATAAGGAGGCCTACGAGTGCAGCAGCCGGTGCTCCCTCGCACTGCCTCACGTGAGTTCCCCTGCTGCTGCACCCCGCTTCCCTCTGTCACAGAGAGGCGCGGGTCCCCGGGTGAGCGCCGAGCTGGGCTCGTGTGGCAGGCGCTGCCCGCCTCATCCTTGCAGCAGCCCTGTGAAGTTAGGGCTCTCACTGTCTCCATTTGAAACGTGACGAGGGCTGGGCTGGAGCTCAGTGGCCAAGCGCTTGCCTAGCAAGTGCAACGTCCTGGGTTCGATCCCCAGCACCAAAACACAAAAGGCAAATGGAAGGTGACGAGGGAGAGAAAGGAATGGCAACCAGGGGGTGGCAGAGCTAGGCGTTGAGCCCTGATTTTCTGGTTGGTGGTCTTGGCCTGCACAATGCAGGGTTGCTGTGAAGATTAAAGGGTGCCCTAGCTGGGCGCTGGCGGCTCACGCTTCTAACCCTGGCTACTCAGCAGGCTGAGAGCTGAGGATCGCAGTTCAAAGCCAACCTAGGCAGGAAAGTCTGTGGGACTCATATCCAATTAACTACTCAGAAAAAGCCACAAGTGGCACCGTGGCTCAAGCGGTAGAACACGAGCACCATGAGCAGCTCAGGGGCAGTACCCAGGCCCTGAGCTCAAGCCCCAGGACTGTCAAAAAACGGGGGTGCCGGGGCTGGGGATATAGCCTAGTGGCAAGAGCGCTTGCCTCGTATACATGAAGCCCTGGGTTCGATTCCCCAGCACCACATATACAGAAAATGGCCAGAAGTGGCGCTGTGGCTCAAGTGGCAGAGTGCTAGCCTTGAGCAAGAAGCCAGGGACAGTGCTCAGGCCCTGAGTCCAAGGCCCAGGACTGGCAAAAAAAAAAAAAAAAATGGGGGTGCCCTCTATGCTGGGGTTCTGATGTTGGATTGTCACTGGGTAGGAAATTAACAATGGAGGATGACCACCACAAGTTGCCAGAACTACCCGGGGCTGAACACGCATCCCGTTCCTCCCACTTATCCACTTACCAAGTATTGACCGAGTGCTACCCACACGGATACAGCCCTGTGCCCCCAAGGACCCACAGTCCACTGGACGGCCCTGCGCTCTAAGCCTGGCCCCACCCCTCGTGCGCCTGCCCATCAGCTCTGCATCTGTGGAGCGTGTGCCCCACTCCGTGCCTGGAATGGCTGGGCCAGAGCCTGGAGAAGCGTAAGCGATGCCCAGAAAGGACAGAAGGAACAGGAGCGGTCAGGTCCTGAAAGGCACGGTGGAGGAGGTAGAAGTGGAGTAGGAGTGGAAGAGGAAAGAGGAGGGCAGGTGGTGCCAGTGATCGGTGCTGGAGGTCCGGCCTGGACTTGGCCTTCCCTCTCGGGTCTTTGGCTGCTAGCTGTGTACCTCCGTAATACATCATGACGCCGCGCTGGGTAGAGAATCAGAGACTCGCGCGGGATGGTCAGCACGGCGTAGGAAATGTTAGATGATGTTATACTTGCTCCTTTCCCGATTCCCTTCCGTTCACAGGTGAGAATCTTAGCTGGGTGCCGGTGTCTCGTGCCTAGCGAAAGCAGTCAGCTCTGGTAGCATATGCTTATAGTCCCAGCTACTCAGAAGGCTGCAATAGGAGGCTCACTTGAGCCCGAGGGTTTGAGGCTAGCCTGGATAACACTGTAAGATCGTGTCTCAAAGAGGAGTGTATAAAGTCAAATAAAATGCTACTTTACCCCTCCCTCTAAATAAAAGAACCACGGAAGCATGAGTTTGTGGTTCCAGCCCGCTGCTCGCTAGCTGTGTCTTGGAGAGCCAGGGTCCCCTCCCGGGACCTCACTTTCTTGTCTGTGACGTGGGGTCACCGTGGCTCTCCTTGCGGGGCCTCGCAGAGTGTCTAGGAGGACAGCCTAACCCACTAGGTGCTCATGTCTTGCTTCTCCAGGATGAAAGCGTCACCCAGCTGGGCCAGGAGCTGGCTCAGAAGCTTGGGTTGCGGGTGCGGAAGGCATATAAGAGGCCCCGGGTAGGTAGGCTCAGGGCCCTGGGCTTGGCGGGGGGTGGGGGGGGGACTGGGGAGCAGAGATGGGGGATGGAGGGAGGGACGGGGTGCTCTTGGGAAACTGGATGAGGTGGCCAGGGTTGGGTGGGAACAGGGAGCAAGCTCAGGCGCCCAGCCCTGGATGGAGGGAAGGCGGGACCTTGTGGAAGAGGAACAGCACCTTAGACCCCCGCTGCTCACACAGTGCTCTCCCGGCCCGGGTCCACATGACCCACCCTGGCGATGGCCTGCCGTCACGTGGGCCTCCTAACGCCTGTGTGCTCAGGTCACCCCCACATGTGCCCACTTGAAACGTGGGGGCCACATTGTCTCCTTCACATCCACCGATGCCCATTTGGTCCGTGCCTGGAAGCCGCAGGCAGGAAAGCTCGAGAGTCTCTCTGTGGGGGCCTTGAGCAAGTTAGTCCCTGTGTCTGCCCCAGGATGGTGGAGCTCACTGGGCCCACGTGGAGGGCCCTCAGCAGGAGCGCACCATGTGTGCTTAAAGGTCATCTGGGGTCAAGGGTAAAAGAAGAGAAGACCCTTGGGAGACAGAGCATGTGGAAGTGGCAGGCTCAGGGCAGGAGGCCCCAGCGGCGTGGCACACCCCAGCAGCCGGGGCCTCCGTGCTCCTGGCTGGCGGGACACGGGCGTCCTCCTACACATCTTAATCTCTTTCTGCTTCTCTCCTCTCCCTGGCAGGAATTGGAAACCTTCTCTCTGCTCAGTAACGGTACTGCAGCTGGCGGGGCAGATCAGGTAGGCTGGGGCCGGCGACCTCCGGCCTGTGTCCCTGCCCCGCTCCACCTGTCTTGTTGGGTCGTCGGTCCGTGGTGACTGCTTTGGATTTGCCCTCTGGGTATAGACGGCCCCAGGGATCACAGTGACCTGCTGGTGTGTGTCGCCTGTACACCATGAATGGCAGCATGCCTGGTCCCAGGCCCATGCCTCACCACCACATCCACAGAGGTCCGGGCTGGTCAGGGAGAGGTCTGTAAGACACCTCAGCAGAGTGGTCTCCACCGTGGAGAGGCCAGGCTAGCTCAGCCTCGGTGCAGCGCACACACACACGGAGTAGCCTGGGAACACTTGAGTGCTGGGTGGCAGCAGGCAGAGTCTCCAGCATCTAGAGCATCTATGTAGATGTGAGTGAGCGTGCCCATAGGATTTCACAGAGCCTGAGACAGGCAGGGGTCTTCCACGGCAGAGTCTGTGGTGGAGGGCTTCACAGAGCCGGGAGAGCAGGTTTCAGACAGAAGGTGAAAGAAGGGCATTGTTACGCGGGCACTGGTGGCTCACGCCTGTAATCCTAGTAATTCCACAGGCTGAGATCTGAGGATCATGGTTTGAATCCAGCCCAGGCAGGAAAGTCTGAGACTCTGATCTCCAAGGAACCACCCGAAAATGGGAAGTGGCGCTGTGGCTCAA
This sequence comes from Perognathus longimembris pacificus, assembly GCF_023159225.1. Lineage (NCBI taxonomy): Eukaryota > Metazoa > Chordata > Mammalia > Rodentia > Heteromyidae > Perognathus > Perognathus longimembris. The sequence goes on along the minus strand of NC_063161.1, from coordinate 5,551,838 downwards.
AGTGGTAAAGCACTAGTCTTGAGCAAAAGAGGTCAGGGACAGCATACAGTCCTTGAGTTCAAGCCCCATGGCCTCCAAAAAAAGGAAGAATGGGGTGTTCAGCCAGCAGAAGATCAGGAGAGGGAGGAACATGGCCTAGACCACAAACAAGCCCAGTTCCTCGCCAGAGCGTCCAGAAGCCTGGGTTCTGCAGCTGGACATGCTGGGGTTCAGGTCCCAAGTTGTACCCTTTATCTCGGGGCCCTGCGTGCTCGGGTTCATGTGGTGGTCGTGGGATTGCAGAGTCGTAGGTAAAGGCTGCTGGAAAGATGGGCTCCGTAAACCTTTGTGACGAGCTGAATGCTACCAGCAAAGGGGGGGCAGGAAATGAAGGGCTGGGATGACCGGGGTAGGATGGGGGCTGGAAGAGCGGGAAGGTGATGATGTTCAGGGCCTGCAGAGCCCTAGGCAGAGAGGGTCACAACTGTCCCTAATCCCCCCCCACACACACACACACCAACTATTTCATCTGTGTGTGAGAAAAGCAGCTCTCTGATCCTGCAGGTCGGCCCTGGTTTATTCATCTTGGCCAATGAGCAAATGCACCGTAGGGGACTGAAACGCATCTGTGTGCTGGGAGATCTTGGGACAGGCCCAGGGCGTGGGGTCGGGACAAGCCTTGGTTGGGCAGCCCTGTCTTGACCTGTGGACGGCAGCCTTGGCTGACGTCCGTGCCGCGTGCACACAGTGAATCGTGTTGCTGTTGTTACTGATGCCTGGGGAGCCTGGGCCTTCTCCTGTCCCCCCCGCCCCCCCTTGGGAACACAGACGAGGCAAGGGCCTCGCCAGGGAAGCAGGGCTTGTGATGGACTCCAAGAAGAATGGGAGGAGGAAGTCCAGGGGAGAGGAATAGTGTGTCACCCGCGTGGCCCAGAGGTGGGGAACAGACAAGGGTCCACTGGTGGTTCGTTACAGAGGCTGGTGAGCCAAGCTCCCAAGCCAGTTTTCGGGTTGCGATTGAACATGTGATCAGCCGGGCACCAGTGGCTCACGCCTGCCATCCTAGCTACTCAGGATCTGAGGATTGTGGTTCAAAGCCAGCCTGGGCAGGAAAGCCCTTGAGACTCTCAGCTCCCAGTAACCAGCAGAAAACCGGAAGTGGGGCTGTGGCCCAAAGTGGTAGAGTGCTAGCTTTGAGAAAAAGGCTCGGGGACAGCGTGCCCATGCCCTGAGTTCAAGCCCCACAGCTGACAGGAAAGGAAGCAGGGAGGGAGGGAGGGAAGGAAGGAGGAAGGAAGGAAGGTAGGTAGTTGTTCCTCCTCTGTCTAATAGGCCCTTAGAAAGCCTTCCCTGTGTGGCAGGCTCTAGTCTGAATGTTTTACCAACAGGAGTCCTCTCACCCCGAGTGCGGCTGGCAGTAGTGGCTTTGTTTCCTCACTTAATAATTAAGGAAACAGACCCACAGGGGCCAGAGACAGGCCAGGCTGGAAGGCAAGCTCAGATCCGGCTCAGTGGCAGTGGGGTCCTACCTTGGATGACCCCCCCTCCCCCTTTACTGCCTGCTAGCGGTCTGGGGTTGTGTCTGAGGAAGGGTATACTTTTGCCTTTGAACTACAAACTGTACGCACTGTGCTGTAGAGGGCTTGGCAAAACCCCCACCACCTCCCTGGGGAACGGACCCTAGTCTTTCCCAGGTGGGGAAACTGAGGCCTAGAGGTTCTAGCCTTTCTCCTGGGCCACTGTTTCCACGAGGTGCCGCCGTGTGACTGTGACCTCTACACCTCGCCTGCGCGTGCCTGAGCCCTGGCCGCGTGGGGTTTGGTATCTGCCCTGGGTGCTGGGGTGCTCCCCAGGGACTGGTGTCGGGCGTAGCCGTCGGCGTGCCATGGTCCTTGCTGGCCAGCACCGCGTGTCCTTCCTCTCCACAGGGAATGGCCAACGGATTCGGATCCATTGATGACATCGAAACAGGTAGCACCCCCGAATCATGATGTCCGGGTGGGCGTGGGATCCCCGAGAAAGCCGAGCCCCCCACCACAGTCTAGCCCCATCCCAGCCCTACACACAGGGAAGCCTAGAAATGGGATGGAGGACGTAGACTCCTGACTCCCTTTCCGGACTAGGGAATTTCCCCAGACTCCGTCTCTCAGCCCAGGCCCTCTGCCCTCTCTTCCTCGTTAGCTCCCGGGGCACTGGCTCACCCCAGAGAAGGGGATGATGGGAGATAGGTGTGGGTCAAGCCGGGGCCATTGGGGTGGTAGGACCAAAGGGCTCTGTGCTTTGGGCTGCCTACCTTGACCACCGAGACTCTGCCTCTGGTGCGGGTCAGGAGTGCAGGGCCCCAGTGCAGCTGAGGAGGAAGGGAAGGTGCTGGGGCTCGCTGTCCCCTCGCAGGAAACGGGGCACCGGAGCAGCTACTGAGAGCACCCCCCCTCCCCTCCACAGACTGCTACGTGGACCTGCACAGCTCCCCAGCCCTCCTCCCTTCTGTCCCCACCATGCCGCTCTTCCCCCACGTGCTGGACCTCCTGGCCCCTCTGGACAGCAGCGGCAGGGCCATCTCCAGCACCGAGGGCCTGGATGACTTCTCTGATGGGGACGTCTTTGGTCCGGAGCTGGATACCCTCCTGGATTCTCTGGTAAGCCACGGTACCGCCCGCCTGCCGCCTGAGCCTGCCTCCTGCCTGGGGTCTCGTCTCTGTGTCACAGTGTAGGGGGACAGACCTTGCGCGGGACTCGCAGGACCAAAACCAAGCTGCAGCTGGGCGGCGCCAGTGGCTCACGCCTGTAACCCTAGCTACTCAGGAGGCTGAGATCTGAGGATCGCGGTTCAAAGCCAACCAGGGGCAGGAAAGTCCCAGGGAGGTGGCTTAGTGGTAGAGGGCTTGCCTCGCATGCATGAAACCCTGGGTTCGATTCCTCAGTACCACATACACGGAAAAAGCAGGAAGTGGCGCTGTGGCTCAAGTGGTAGAGTGCTAGCCTTGAGCACAAGGAGCTTCGGGACAGTGCCCTAGGCTCTGAGTTCAAGCCCCAGGACTGGCAAAAAAAGAAAAGCTGCAGTACTTACGTGGAGAGGGATGGGTGGGGTCCTGGCTCCACCTCACGGGTGGATGGGGCCCAGCAGCCTCGCAGCAGCTACTTGCTCCCCAGAAAGCCTCATGCTGCCCAAAGCTGGACGATCGCGTCCACCCCTGACACCCCCCCCCCCGCCCGGCTCTGTCCCCGCTTGCAGTCTCTGGTCCAGGGCGGCCTGCCCGGCAGCGGTGTGCCCAGTGAGCTGCCCCAGCTGATCCCCGTGTTCCCCGGCGGGACCCCGCTGCTGCCCCCCGTGGTGGGCGGCTCCATCCCCGTCTCCAGCCCGCTGCCCCCGGCCTCCTTCGGCCTCGTCATCGATCCCTCCAAGAAGCTGGCTGCCTCTGTCCTGGACTCCCTGGACGCCCCGGGCCCCGCACTGGACCCTCTGGACCTGCTCCCTTACTCGGACACCCGGCTGGAGGCCCTGGATACCTTCGGGTCGGCCCGAGGCTCCCTGGACAAACCGGACTCCTTCCTAGGTGAGGTCTTGCTGGGCGTATTCTTCCCTGACTTCAGCACAGCTCTGGGCAGAAGCCCAGGCCGCCTGCCCCTTGCCACTGCAGAGCAGCGCTGAGATGAGCCTCGGGCTGGGTGTGTGTGTGTGTGTGTGTGTGTGCGTGTGTGTGTGCACGTGTGTATACGCAGGTGTTCACTCAAAGCTGGCTCTCTACCACTCGGACCACACACCTCCACTTCTGACTTTATTTTGGGTACTTAACGCCACATAAGTCTCACATCTTACCTGTCCTGGCTGGCTTCGATCCTTAGACTTCCTGAGTTGTGGGGATTGCAGGCCTGCACCGTGGTGCCCGGGCAGGCCCGGCATCTTGTTCCAGATCAAACAGCTGAGTTGCGATAGTTCGGGACTCCGGTGGCTCAGTCGGGTGATTTCTGCCCAGCCCTCCAGGGCCCTAGAGCCCTCGGTGGAGGGGTCCTAGGGAGGTTGGGGGTCCTGACTGAGGTTGGGGGTCAAGAGGCTACCCACTCCCTCAGCACTACTCAGGGCTAGGTTCCAGAAACCCAGAGAAAAAAAAAAACCTGACCCCTCCAAGCCCTGATGCAGCTGGGCTTTCAGAGGTCAGATGTAGCCTGGGCCACTCAGGCCTGGGGGTGGGGTGGGGGGGGTGAGAGGAGCAGAGACTGAGGGGGGGGGGACATCCTGGAGGAAGGTAGCCCCGCCCTGTCAGAGAAGCTTACGGCACAGGCCCTGCGTGATGCTGGGGGTCACAGATGGGCTGTAGACCCTGCCCCCCGAAGGCTCCGGCGAGGGGTGGGCACGCAGCCTGGGAATCGAGACCGGGGCAGAGCCGAGGCCTCGGCCGCGGCCTGTCAGGAAAGGGCCCACCGCTTGGGGGCTTCTCTGAGTTCGGAAAGCACAGGGAAGTTCTCGAAGGGCCCTCGGGTCCTCCGTGCCAGGGTGGGTGACCTCCGCATCCTCTCCCTACTCAGAGGAGACGAACGCGCAGGACCACCGCGCCCCGAGCAGCGCTCAGAAGCCCGCCCCCTCGGTGAGTAAGGGGCGTTTCCCGGCCCGGTACCTCCTTCCTTCTCGAGGAGGGGGCCCCAGATGAGCCCTCGGGGTGGGTGAGACGCTGTGCCCTCCACGAAGGACGCGGCCTGAGGGGGTCCCCTTGCTCTTCCTCACCTGGGGGGGGGGGCGCACGTGGAGGACGCTCACCCCGTGTGCTAGAGGAGGGCCAGGCAGGGCAGAGCGCATCAGTCAGGGCCCTGGTGTGTGCAGCTTTCCCTGTCCTGGGTTGACCAGGAGGGGACAGGCGCACCCTGTCCTCAGCCCAGAGGCCCGCAGGGTGGCCCTGGGAAGTCACCGGATGGGGCGAGGGCGTGCTAGGCCCTCTGCTCCACGCGGCCCGGCACTGGGATGGCTGCTGCCCGCGTTGCCCTGCTAGTCTCGGGGACTCCGATTCTCGTCCTGACATTCTGGGTCCTGGACCGTTCTGTATGGGCAGGGGGTGGGGTGGGGTGGGGTGGGGAGGGGTGGAGTCCGAGAGTGCTCCCCACCCCGGGGTGCGCAGCCCGGCCCTGCTGGTGGCTCCAGCTGTCACCCAGCGCCCCAAGACGGCCCCCATCTTCCCATTCCAGCCGGAGCCCTCCATGCCCAACACCGCCTTGCTCATCAAGAACCCTTTAGCTGCCACCCATGAGTTCAAGCAGGCTTGCCAGCTGTGCTACCCCAAGACAGGTAACCCACGCCTGCTGCAGTGTCAGGAGAGAGAGCGCCCCCCCCCCCAACGTGTCCACTGAGAGAGAGGACCCGAACGCGTACGGGGGACCCGGGGCAGAAAAGGAAGGGGGCCCTCAACGTTCTTTCTACTAGAGAACCATTGAGGCGGGCAGGCTCACGGCGGGTCTGGGTGGGTCGGGGTGGTTGTGGAAAGGAGGCAGGGGAAGAGGGGGCTCCTCGGAGGCACCCCACACCCCCCAGCACGACCCACCTCCGGGAAGAGCATGGCAGGGAAGCACGTGCCCGGAAGCCCGGATGAAGGCCGGTTGGTTCACCCATTTGCACTCTCCCTGCAGGCCCCAGGGCCGGCGACTATACCTACCGGGAGGGCCTGGAGCACAAGTGCAAGAGAGACATCCTACTCGGCCGGCTTCGGAGCTCCGAGGACCAGACCTGGAAGCGGATCCGGCCCCGGCCCACCAAGACCAGCTTTGTGGGCTCCTACTACCTGTGCAAAGGTGGGTGGTCTGCTGTGGGGGGGCTCTCGCACCCCGCCGCCGCCGCTTGGCTGGCGCAGGCGGCGGAACAGGTGTTGGTCCTCACGGTCACCGAGGAGGGAGAGGAGAGAGCTGAGGGTTTAGGGCTCACGGAGCCACTGAGGATGAGCGACCTGTCAGAGCGGGCACCTCCTATCCGAACCCGCTTTACATCTTCTTGTGCTGGTCCTGGGGCTTGAACTCAGGGCCTGGGCGTTGTGCTTGAGCTTTCCCGCTCAAGGCTAACACTCCACCACCTGAGCCAAAGCGCCACGTTCAGGTTGTTTCGGTAGTTAACTGGACTTTTCAGAGACTTTCCTGCCCAGGCTGGCTTCAAATCGTGATCCTCAGATCTCAGCCACCTGAGTAGCTCGGATTACAGGCGGGAGCCACCGGAGCCCGGCACCCACGTTTGAGGCGTTCTATACAGCTGAACCCTACAGCCACCTGCACAGTTCGCAGAGAGCTGCTTTCTTTCTTCCGCTTTTGCATTTGGTGGTTACTGAGATTTGAACTCAGGGCTTTGTTTTTGCCGGATAAAAATGTTGAATTGCTTGAGCCACACCTTCGGCCCTTTGGCTTTCGGTATTTGTGGAATAGAGCCGCCGGTTTTTGCCTGAGCTGGCCTAGACAGCAATCCTCCCTACTCGTGCTCCAGTTGTAGCTAGGGTGATAGGTGTGCCCCATCACACCCAGCATGTTCTGTTGTGAGAGGGTCTCAGCATCTTCTTGCCTGGGCAGTCTTCAAACTACTATCCTCCCATTTCTCCTGAGTAGCCAGGATTACAGACATAAGCCCCTGGTGGCTGGCCACAGAACTGATTTCTTCAACCACATTGTTCAGAGATGTGGAGAGAAGCCACAAAAATCACTTAGGAGCTGGGTAACAGCGGCTCACGCCTGTAATCCTGCTACTCAAAAGGCTGAGATCTGAAGGTCGTGGTTCAGAGCCGGCCTAGGCAGAAAAGTCTGTGATACTTCTATCTCCACTAAACTACCAAAAAAGCCAGAGGGGAAACTGTTGTGTGGCTCAAGTGGTCTAGCGCCAGCCTTAAGCAAAAAAGAAACGCATGGACAGTGCGGGTCTTTTTTTTTTTTTTTTTTTGCTTATTTTGTTTTTTGCCAGTCCTGGGGCTTGAACTCAGGGCCTGAGCACTGTCCCTGGCTTCTTTTTGCTCAAGGCTAGCACTCTGCCACTTGAGCCACAGCGCCACTTCCGGTTTTTTCTATATGTGTGGTGCTGAGGAGTCGAACCCAGGGCTTCATGTACACGAGGCAAGCACTCTACCGCTAGGCCAGGCCATATTCCCAGCCCACAGTGCTGGTCTTGAGTCAAGTTCAGGCCTCAGTAATCACACACACACACACACACACACACACACACACACACACACACACACACCTTCACTACCCATTGTTCTCTCCAAAGTTTAGAGAATAAGAAGGAACCCTAACCCCCGTCTATTTAGCACTTGATGGCACATGCTTTTAACAACACGATATAAATTTCCTAGTGAATAATCATGCTTGAATCTCCTGCTTTCTGTCTCCTGCAAAGCCCTTGCTCTACTTTTTCTCTTGCTTGGCTTGCCCAGCGCAGTTCCGGGGGGCCTGGGGCCCAGGACGGCGTCCTTGCGGGCGGGGAGCAGTCGTCCGCGCCCCGTGCCGGCGGAGCCTTAGCCCTTCTGGGGTCGTGGGGCCGCTGTGGGCCGCTGTCCCCGCCTGGCAGAACGTGTGTGCTGTTGCCTCTTTGCAGACATGATTAACAAGCAGGACTGTAAGTACGGAGATAACTGCACCTTCGCCTACCATCAGGAGGAGATCGACGTGTGGACGGAGGAGCGGAAGGGCACCCTCAACCGCGACCTGCTCTTCGACCCGCTGGGGGGTGTCAAGCGGGGCAGCCTCACCATCGCCAAGCTCCTCAAGGAGCACCAGGGCATCTTCACCTTCCTCTGTGAGGTACCTGACTGCCCCCCCCCCCCGTCCCCATGTAGGGCTGGGGACGGCCATCGTGAACCCCCCCCCCCCCGTCCTCCGCCATCCAGGCACGTAGGGCTGGGGACGGCCATCGTGAGGTTCGCCCTGGTATCTAGTCATAGGCCAGGATTTCACCTTCCTCCATCCCCACGCCCTGGCAGTGTCCGCACCCGGATGCTGACTCCCCCTGCATCCGGTCATCAAGGAGGTGAGGTGACGAGTCCAGGCCCAATGCCAGCCCCCCGGGGGGGTCATCTCCAGTGGGCCCCGGCCCCGGGTAGCTGAGGAGCAGCTTGTCCAGCATCGTTCTGGCGGCTCCGGATGTGGCACTGCCGTCCCGAGCGGAGTGTCCCGGCCTGGCGTGTCGCCTCCCTCCACACGCCCTCCGGTCCCCATGTGCCAGCCTTGATGTCCCTTGGTGGCGTGCTGCCCTGGAAATGCGGTCGCCTGTCTCTACGTCCCTCCCCACCCCAGCTGCTCCGAGCCAGCCCAGACCTTGCTCAGCCTCGGGAGCAAACTGGGCCCGTGCAGGCCTGAGGAGGACAGACAGGACAGCGTCAGCTTCATCTCGCTGCTGCTGGGTTTGCTGAGGCCCAGCCCAGCCCTGATCTACACAGCCATCCCCTTCCCCCGATGCTTAGGGGGGTGGACCTGCGCTAGCTCCCCCGGGCGGGGGGGGGGGGGCCGTTGGCCTGGGAACCACAGCTCGCCATAGTGGAGCCTTAATTTATAAAGCAGGCTCCTTCCTTCCTTTCTTCCCTCCCTCCCTTCTTTCTTGAGCCACAGCGCCACTTCTGACTCTTTGCTGGTTAATTAGGGGTAAGGAGTCTCTCAGACTTTCCTGCCAGCCTGGCTTTGAACTGTAGTCCTCAGGTCTCAGGCAGCTTGGTAGCCAGGTGTGAGCCCTCAGTATGAGTTTCTCGCTATGGCTCTGCGAGCTGCACAGAGCACCTGTGAGACAGAGCAGGCGAGGCGCCACGCGGTTTTTGGTGGAGGACGGGGAGGCTTCAGAGACCCAGGGTGACCCCGGGTCTTTAAAGTGGTAGGGTGGGGTTGGTGGGGGGGGGAGGGGAGGGTGGCCTGGGCTCAGCTCAGCCCTGAGCTGGGGACAGAAACGTGGGGGTGGGGAAACAGACCCTGGGGTTTTCTCCCTTCATCCCTCACCCTGAGCTTACCGGTCCCAGCTGCGTTTGCCTGGGGAGTCGCTGGGGGTTCTAGCCCACCCCCCTTCCCAGATGGCATTGCAGGCTGCCAGCCCGCTCCCTCCCCGGGCAGATCTGCTTCGACAGTAAGCCTCGGATCATCAGCAAGGGCACCAAGGATTCGCCGTCCGTCTGCTCCAACCTGGCCGCCAAGCACAGCTTCTACAACAACAAGTGAGCGGCACCCCGGGGCTGGCGGAGGATGGGGTGCAGGGGGTAGAGGCTCCCTGGAGAGCAGCAGCCCAGAAGGCTGGGGCAAGGCTGAGGCCCAAGCGTGGATCTGGAGCCCCGGGGGGGGGGGGGTGGGTCTCCCCTGGAAAGGATGGGGTCACGCTCATCGCGTGTTGCCTTGGGGGGGGGGCGATGGTGTCTGTGGGTGTTGGGGGGAGGCGTCCCTGTTGCTCTTGTACGTACGGGAGAGCAGCAGCACGGTCAGTAGGAAAATGAGGACCCTGCGCCCCTGTGCGTGGCTCCTGCCCTCCACGCTCCAGGCAGGGAATGGGAGGTGCGGGGTCCGGTCCTCTGCCTCGGCGGGGGTGTGGGAGCCGGGCCCTGGAGTGGGGCACAATCCCAGCGGTGTGTTGGACGGGAGAAGTGGGGGGGGGGGGGGGCTGCCTGGCCCGGGGCACGGCAGCCTCGTCGGGAAGGCGGGGGGGGGGGGGGTGGAGAGGGTGGAGAGCGGTGGCCCTGAGGCCTGCCTGCTGCCCCCTCCCCCCCCCCCCCCCCCCGCCAGGTGCCTGGTGCACATCGTCCGCTCCACCTCCCTCAAGTACTCCAAGATCCGCCAGTTCCAGGAGCACTTCCAGTTCGACGTGTGCCGCCACGAGGTGCGCTACGGCTGCCTGCGCGAGGACAGCTGCCACTTTGCCCACAGCTTCATCGAGCTCAAGGTCTGGCTGCTGCAGCAGTACTCAGGTGAGGAGGGGCGGGGGGGGGGGGGAGGACCACGAGGGCGGGAGGGACCTCAGGAGAGTATGGAGCAGGGCAGCCCTTGGGGGTTCTCTGGATGAGCTGCCACCTCCTAGGGGCCTTTGGTGCCCAGGATGTGCTGGGCCTCTCCCCCTCCGGGCACGGCCATGGGGAGCGGGTGTGGAAATGGGAGAGGGAGCCCCCGCTGGGCTGCCTTGGGTGTCGGCCAAGAATCACTCCTCGGGCGAGGCACCCACAGGCTACGCCTGTAATCCTAGCCGCTCACGAGGCGAAGGTCTGAGGACCCCGGCCGGGTGGAGCCCGCCCCGGCGCGCCAAACGCGTGGGGGACTCTTAGGTAGAGCTGTGGTTCAAGTGGTGAAACACCAGCTACCAGCAAGAAAGCTAAGGGGCAGCACCCAGGACCTGAGTTCAAGCCCCAGTGGTGCGCGCGCACGCACACACACACGCGCACACACAGAGTAGAAATCACTTTCTGCTCTTAGCCCCCGTCTGCTGGTCTGGTTGTGGACCGGTGTTGAACCCAGTCTCTGCCTTCCAGAGTAACCGATGTCCACACACAGTAACAGGATTCCTGCCACAAGAGCACTGTACAAAGAGAGATGTAACTGCTCCATCAGAATTGTGAGGCAGATTTTTCCCTGCTGCCTGTCAGGATTATGTGTGTGTGTGTGTGTGTGTGTGTGTGTGTGTGTTGGTCCTTCAGCTTGAACTCAGGGCCTCAGCACTGTCCCTGAGCTTTTGTGCTCAAGACTGATGCTCTACCACTTGAGCCACAGCCCCGGCTCCTTGGTGGTTCAGTGGCGGTTCAGTGGCGAGAAGAGTCTCACAGACTTTCCTACCCCAGCTGGCTTCGAACCACAATCCTCAGATCTCAGCAGCACCCGGCTGCCTTTCAGAATTTCCTTAGCATTTGGGGAGGCACGAAGTCTGATACATGGGACCATCAGTGTCCACTTCGCCTCAACGGGGATATAATTTCTGACGCATATCAGAGTGGCACAGAAAGGTAAGGCAGAGCCACGAGCCACAGGAGGGGGGTGCAGCAGTATGTGGGGCGCACTACAGACAAGATGGTGGGACGAGAAAGGGCCAGGAAAGCCCCAGCGAGGGGGCTTAGCAAGGCTGGAGGCCCCAAGATAGGAGGAAGACTGGCCATGGTGAAGCAGGGACCCGGTGTAAGGCTCTGCACCGTAATAGTCACGTACCACATAGTGATGTTTACAACCGCAGACCGCTGTAGGGCCTCGGTTACCTGACACGGGGCGCACTGCGCTGCGGGGATATCTGCCGTACACCTGCCATGCTGCAGGCTTTATGGAAGTGCAGCACAAGGCCAGGAGCTGGTGGCTCACGCTTGTAATCCCAGCTCCCCAAGCCCAGCAGAACACTCTGTGAAACCCTGTCTCAAAAAAGCAAAACAGGGCTGGGAATGTGGCCTAGCGGCAAAAGTGCTCACCTCGTATACATGAAGCCCTGGGTTCGATTCCTCAGCACCACATATATAGAAAAAAGCCAGAAGTGGCGCTGTGGCTCACGTGGTAGAGCGCTAGCCCTTGAGCAAAAAGAAGCCAGGGACAGTGCTCAGGCCCTGAGTCCAAGGCCCAGGACTGGCTAAATAAATAAATAAAAACAAAGCCAGGCACTGATGGCTTGTGCCTATAATCCTAGCTACTCAGGAAGCTGAGATCTGAGGATTGTTTCGAAGCGAACCCGGGCAGGAAAGTCCAGTAGACTCTATCTCAAATAACTACTAAAAAAACTAGCAATGGAGCTATGGCTCAAGTGGTAGAACGCTAGCCTTGAGCGGCAAACGCGCGAGGACAGCGCCTCGGCCCTGAAGTCAAGCGTCAGGACTGGCACAAAAACAAAACAAACAGGCCTGGAGGTGCGGCTCACGTGGTAGAGTGCCAGCCTAGCAAGCGCCAGACCCTGAGTTCAAACCCCAGTGTCGGGGGGGAAAAACAAAAAAGCGCGGGTCATGTCCAGGTTCACTTCAAAAGTGAGTGTGCCTGGAAGAGTGGGTTCCACGTTCTGAGGAGGGGGCGCTGGCGGAGGAGCAGGCTGGAGGGGGGCTCGGCGCAGCTGCTCCTCTGCACCCTGAGGGTTATTTTTCAACTGTATTTTTTTTTATTGAATTGTATCGGCACGGTGATGTACGAAGGGTTTACAGCCCCATACGTAAGGTAGTGAGAACGTTTCTTGTCACACTTGTTATCCCCCCCCTCCCCCATGACCCCTGGAGTTTCACCCTGGCCACACCCGACCTTCCTCATGGACCTTGGCTGGCGCGGGCGTGGCGCGCCCCTCCTTGGCAGCCCACTCAGGGTCCCCGTGTCTGCCCTCGCCCTTTCCAGGCATGACTCACGAAGACATTGTGCAGGAATCCAAGAAGTACTGGCAGCAGGTGGAAGCGCCTGTGGGAAAGGCCGGCGGCGGCTCGGTGAGGCCTGGGGCACCCCCCCCCCCCCCCCGTCTCTGTTCTTTGCATTCCCACTGACTTGAAAAATCCATGTACATCCTTTTCTAGATTCCACAGAAGCTCACCTCTTAGCACGCCCCATACTTTATCGGCTGTGTGTGTGCATGTCGTCTGTCTGTCTGTCTGTCTTGTCTTTGGTGCTGGTACCCGAGTTTGAATTCAAGGCCTTACGCACTTACTCGCCCTGCTTGTTCCATACCTCTAGTCTCGTAGTTAGCTGTCGGGGGTCTCTAGCCCCCAGCGCTCCCCCGACGCGCGGGAGAGATGGGGAAGGCACGCCCCGGCCCGATGAGCCAAGCAAGGAAAGGGTCGGCAGGCCACCCGCACCCCCCCCCCCAGGACAATCAGCCTGGGAGTCAAGTCAGTGCAAGCTCTGGTTTATTGGAGAAGTACGTGCCACTAATATAAGGCACAGGAGCCAATCAGGTCTAAGATTGGCAGGAAGGGGAGGCACGAGCTGTCCATCAAGGGCGGAAGAGCCGGGGCGTCACAGCCCACAGAACCGCCTCCGGGTTATCACCAAAGACACTCGCAGCAGCTGCGCGTGGTTGTTAGGCGCCACCATCTTAGCCACACGTGGCCCCAAGACTGAGAAACAGGCGGAGCCAGCTAGTTGACTTCCAGGTGTGCCCCATAGTTAGCTGCTTAATTGGAGATGGAATCTCATGGACTTTGCTGCCCAGGCTGGCTTCGAATCGGGATCCTCCAGATCTCAGCCTCCCGGGTAGCTAGGAGTACAGGCGTGAGCCATTGATGTCTGACTGGTGTCTCCTGGTGCTGTGTGTAGCTTTGTCCTATGTGCACATATATGTATCCATACACTCACGTACATTTATGTTCATAAATATGCACACTATTTTTTTTCCTAACCGTGGAGAGTAAGTTGCAGATGCGCTGCTCACTTACCCCCTGAAGTTCTGTTGTGTGTCTTAAAAATGAGAACACTCTGCCGGGCCCCGTAGCTCACACCTGCAATCCGAGCTGCTCAGGAGGCTGAGATCTGCAACTTGAAGCCAGGCAGGAAAGTCCTTGAGACTCTTATCTCCAGTTAACCCCTAAAAAGCTGTGGTTTCAAGCAGTAGAGCCCTAGACTTGAGCAAGAAAAAAAAAAAAGCTCAGAGACAGTGCTGAGGCCCTGAGTTCAAGATCCAGTGCCATTACCAAAACAAGAGAGAGCGAGAACACGCTCGTAGGACTATAGTACAGGTAGATCACCAGGAAACGAGCACTGATACAAGACTATTCTCCAGGTTTCATAAATTGTCCATGGTTGCAGCTCTGCAGACCCCTTTGGTGTAGACCGCCTTCTCCGTCCCTGTCCTCTGTGACACCGGTGTGGTTTTGTAGAAGGCCATCCCCGTGGTCCAGGCGACCGAGTGTCCTCAGCTCACTCAGTGGGAGGCACTGGGATGGTCAACCATGGATGGTTATCCACGGATAACCTGATTAAATACAAAGTTACTTTTTTTTTTTTGCTTTACAATGTTTGTTTTACAGTCCTGGGCCTTGGACTCAGGGCCTAAGCACTGTCCTTGGCTTCTCTTTCCTCCAGGCTAGCACTCTGCCACCTGAGCCACAGCGCCCCTTCTGGCTTTTTCTATATATGTGGTGCTGAGGAATCGAACCCAGGGCTTCATGCATAGGAGGCGAGCACTTTACCACTAGGCCATACTCCCATCCCATCCTTTATAATGTATAAATATGTCTTGGGGATATTTTGTTTTCCCATGGGTGCTAGTCCTAGGGCTTGAACTCAAGGCCTGGACACTATCCCTGAGTTTTTGTGCTTAAGGCGAGCTCTCTACCACCTGATCCACAGCTCTACTTCCAGCTTTGGTGATGCTACATTGAAGAAAAGAGTCTCACAGGCCAGGCACCTGTGGCCTGTAATCCTCGCTACTCAGGAGGCCGAGATCTGAGGCTCACCATTCGAAGCTTTGAGTCTCATCTCCAATTAACCATTCCAAAACCAGAAGTGGTGCTGTGGCTCAAGTGGTAGAGCTCAAGCCTTGAGCATAAAGAGGCTCAGGGACAGCGACCAGGCCCTGAGTTCAAGTCCCATGACCTGGGAAAAAAAAAAGTCTTGTATACTTTCCTGCCCAGGCTGTCTTTGAACCATGATCCTGAGTAGCTAGGATTACAGGCCTTTGCCACCAGCATTAGACCTGAGGCGATATTTCAAGACCATCTTGGTGAATTCAAACTGTCTCCCATTGACTGCATGGCCTGACCTTCCCCGTGGTCTGACCACGTGAGCCATGGCTTTTACAGATGGGAAGCTGGGGCTTGGGGTATGTTGGAGACTCATCCAGGGGCAAATCCTAAGTTCTCCGACATCTTGTCCGGAGTCTGCCCTCCTCCTCCCTCCCCATCTGCGCCATTCCTGCCATCCCCACCCAGCGTGGGCGAGGTTCCAGCCGATGAGGATCTGTTACATGCAATGCCCCCACTGAGTGGCTCCCGGTCCGTGAGGTCCCTGTGACCACCGACGACCGCCGGGACACTGGTCTCAAGGGTCGGAAGCCAGGGAGGGAGGGATGGCTGCCCGCCGGCTCCACCCTAAGAAGCTGTGAGGCTTGCAATCCGGAGGCATTGCTTGTCTGGAGAACCACGGAGAATAGACCAGCCCATCCCAGTGCTCTGGGCCGCCCTGGCACTTCCAGAGGCCGTGGCTTGTGTGACAAAGCCCAAGGCCGCAGGTCTTTCACCTCCAACCTCCCACAGGGCGGCCCGAGGACACATGGGCCCAGCACCTTCGACCTGCAGATGAAGTTTGTGTGCGGCCAGTGCTGGAGGAATGGGCAGGTGGTGGAGCCTGACAAGGACCTCAAATACTGCAGTGCGAAGGCCCGGCATTGGTAAGCGGGCACCGGGCAGGGGCATGATGGGGGAAGCAGCTAGGGATCTCTGAAGAGATCACAGGGCCCCCAAGGCTCCACCCCAGCCGGCTCCCTTCTGTGTCCTTCAGCTGGACCAAGGAACGGCGTGTGCTCCTGGTGATGTCCAAGGCCAAGAGGAAATGGGTGTCGGTGAGACCACTGCCGTCCATCCGCAACTTCCCACAGCAATACGACGTGAGCGCTGGGGGTGGGCGCGGGGGCCCCGGGCCCCGCGGGCCTGTGCCAAGCACGCGGCCCGCCCGGCGGGACTCAGCAGACGCGCTTGCCCCCCACAGCTCTGCATCCACGCCCAGAATGGCCGCAAGTGCCAGTACGTGGGGAACTGCTCCTTCGCACACAGCCCGGAGGAGAGGGACATGTGGACGTTCATGAAGGAGAACAAGAGTGAGTGGCTCGGGCTGGGAATATGGCCTAGTGGCAAGAGTGCTTGCCTCGTATACATGAGGCCCTGGGTTCGATTCCTCAGCACCACATATACAGAAAATGGCCAGAAGGGGCGCTGTGGCTCAAGTGGCAGAGTGCTAGCCTTGAGCAAAAAGAAGCCAGGGACAGTGCTCAGGCCCTGAGTTCACGGCCTAGGACTGGCCAAAAAAAAAAAAAAAGAGTGAGTGGCTCAAAGCCATGCTGGGTAACAAAGTCCGTGAAACCCTTCGCTCCTGTCCACCACCAGAAACCGGGAAGCCGCACCGTGGATCAAAGTGGTAGGGCGCTAGCCCTGAGCACGAAGAGCTCAGGGACCGCGCCCAGGCCCCGAGTTCAAGCCCTGTGACCAAACAAACAAAAAAAAGTGAATGCCAAGTGTTGCCCTGTGTCTCCTTGCTGCTGAACACCCCTTGGCACCCCCCCACCATCCACGGCCACATCTGCTCCGGGCCTCTGGGAGTTACCTGGTCCCCGAGGCCAGACCGCTCAGCAGAGTCCTGCGGGGTCCAGCAGGGATAGTGGGAAGGACGGCTGGGTTAGCCCCCTCACCCGCCCTGTCCCCTGCCCAGTCCTAGACATGCAGCAGACCTACGACATGTGGTTGAAAAAACATAACCCAGGCAAGCCCGGCGAGGGGACCCCCATCAGCTCCCGGGAAGCGGAGAAGCAGATCCAGATGCCCACAGACTATGCCGACATTATGGTAAAGCCGCACCCCATTGCCCAAGCCCGTGGGGAACCCCGTGGGATGGGGGCGGGGCAGTGGGGAACCCACGCGGCTGTTCCTGCAGATGGGCTACCACTGCTGGCTCTGCGGCAAGAACAGCAACAGCAAGAAGCAGTGGCAGCAGCACATCCAGTCGGAGAAGCACAAGGAGAAGGTCTTCACGTCCGACAGCGATGCCAGCGGCTGGGCCTATCGCTTCCCCATGGGCGAATTCCGGCTCTGTGACAGGTGCTGGGCGAGGGCGGGTCATTGTGGCCGGGGGGGGGGGGGGGGGCTGGAGACCCTGAGCCCAGCGGCCGCTCTGCTTCCCTCTTGGCTCGAGGGTGTGGGAGGCCTGGTGTGTCCGGCGTGCGCGAGGGATGGGATTTTAGTGGTAGACTCAGGTTTAGCTGCGTGCACACGCGCATGCGCACACAGTCACCCTTGCTTTGCAGCACCGGGTCCGATCCCGGAGCTCTGGGGCCCTGAGCTGTCTGGGGGGGAGAGGCCTGTTTCAGGGGAAGGCAACTAGTTGGGGCCATGAAGGCACGGGGCTGGAGTGGTGAGCCCCCCCCCCCCCCGCCCCGCTCCCCACAGGCTCCAGAAGGGCAAAGCGTGCCCGGACGGGGACAAGTGCCGCTGTGCGCATGGGCAGGAGGAGCTCAGCGAGTGGCTGGACCGCCGCGAGGTGCTGAAGCAGAAGCTGGCCAAGGCCCGCAAGGACATGCTTCTGTGCCCGCGCGACGACGACTTCGGCAAGTACAACTTCCTGCTGCAAGAGGACGGGGACGCTGCTGGGGCCGCCCCCGAAGCCCCCGACGCTGCCCCTGCCGCCGCCGCCGCCGCCGCCACCGGGGAGTAGGGCCAGGTTGAGCAGTGGGCAAAGTCCTGGGGTCGGGGGTGGGGGGTGGGGACGAGGCCTGAGGGACGGGAGTGCCGGCTGCCCTCTCCAGTCACCTGGGGCCCTGTCCGTCTTCTCCACCCCTCCCCCCCCTCGCCGCCGCCCCAGTGTGCACCCCCGGGTGCACCTGCTGCAGCCCCAAGTGGTCCCGGGGTCCTCCTCCAGCCCAGGCTCCCGCGGCCCGGGAGGGAAGGAAGGGCCTGGCTGGCCTCTCTGGCTTCAGCCTACAGCTTTAAGTTTGTCTGCTCCTCATGGGGGCCCAAAGCTCAGGGCTGGGGAGCCTGGGGTCCCCACTTGAATCTGCAGCAGGAGGGTCCTTCCCCTCCCCCCGCCACACCCCTTTTTTGCTCCCTCCCTGGGGAGATCCCCACACCACAGAGGGCAGGAGGCCCCGAGTAGCTTTAAAACGCAGCTTCGTGCTGGAGCTTGAGCCCCGGAAGTTGTTTCCAGTCCGGCTGGAAGAAGGGAGGGGCTGGCTGGGTGACCCCTGCAGCGAGCGACTCAGGGATGGGGGCGCTGTGGGACACCGCCACCCCAGATTGTAAATCCTTAGCCTTCAGCGCTGACTCAGCTCAGACCCCATTTGGCAGAAAAGAAACCTGAGGCCTAAGCGGGGGGCGGGGGGGGGGAGCAGTCTGCTGCCCAGGGTCTCTAGCCTCCAGCAGGACACAGAACTGGGATATAAACCATGGTCAAAAGACTCAAAGGCACCCCTGGGGTCCCCTGGCCTCGGTGGAAGGAAGAATCTGCACAGGGGGAGTGGAGGGGGGGTCGACACCCCGCATGGGGGGTCGGGACCCTGGAGAGGAGAGAGGCCCGACTGTCAGCGTTGTAACGCACCCTAGGATGGAGATCCAGTAGGATCTTCCCCCTCCCAGACCCAGACACGGATACGCCCATCAGCCCCAGCCCTTTTCGGACGCCCCCCTCCCCCCAGCCCTGCGAGCTGCCTGGGACCCCAGCTGACCCCCAGCCCCCGCCCCCACCCGCCCAGACCTCCCCCGTCGTCCGACACGTCTGTGTGCAACCCTCTGTCCCACCCCTTCCGTGGGCAGACCCGGCCTCCCCTGGCTCCCCAGACATTCCAGAATGCCCCACACCATCGGCACAAGGAGTGGGGCTCCCCCCCCCCCCGAAGGAACCAGGAGGCAAGGCTGGCAGGGAGTGAGGTGGAGACCCTGGAATGCCCTGTATCGCTCCTCCGTGACGACGGGCGCCCACACTCCCGGTAACTGTGGCATGCACCCTTTCCTCTCCCCTGCCCCCTGCTCCTGCCCCCCAGCAGGCCAGCACCCCAAGTGGCACGGCCGCAGGGGGATGGAGACAGCAGAGCCGGGGTGGGGCGGGCCGTGCGGTGACTGTGGGCGACGCGTGTTCTCCCGACCTGTGCTGTGGCAGTCCTGTCGTCACCAGCCTTGTTTTGAGTGTGTATATATGTCGACCCTGTGATGCATATATACACAGGTATTAAATATATCGCTCTATATAATATTATATATGTGTGTGGTATCTGAGGAATCTAAGGAGGGCTAGAGATAAAAGAGTTTGGCCAGAAAAAAAAAAAAAATGCAGCCACCCTTGTGTTCTCAGGAGGGTTTGTTGGGCTCCTCTGGCTATGGGTGAGGCGACAGAGGGGACTTAGAGCTGTGATCCAGAGGGGACCTGAACGGCAGGTGTGGCCCGGCCGCCACTCGCCACCACCACCACCGCCGCCGTCTACCAAGGAGAGAGACCCAGAGCCCCCCGAACGTGGGAGGGAAGAGCTGTCTGTGTGCCCCTGCCCGGGAAAAGCACGAGAGTCCCCAGGTGTCATCTTTCGCCTGTTATCTGCCCAGAGGCCTTGGGATTCGGGGCTCCCCAAGTTAGCCAGAGCTGGATCCCCACCGGGGAGAGGTGAGGGAGTGAGAACAGAGAGGAGGAGGAGGAGGAGGAGGAGGAGGGAGAGGAAAGGCAAGACGTTTGCTCTTGATGGTGATGGCGTCTCTTTCCGCCGTGACCCTTCTCGGCTCCTGGCTTCGTTAGACCCGGGGCTTGTCGCCTCGCCTGAGCAGGCAGACAAGGTGGCGTGGTGGGTAACAGTCTGGGGGGGACACGAGGGGTGCTGCATTTCTCAGCTGGGCAGTAATCAACATAATGGTCCTTTTAAAAAATGTCTGTGTATTAAAAATTTAAGAATACCACACTTTAATATTAAATATCATAAGGTCTAGTATCTTGATAATAATGTAGACGTTTTAATAACAATTTTTGTCCTTCTTAAAATAAAATGAAAGAAACTTGCTTCTTCTAGCCTTTGTTCTAGAAAATAAATGTGTGCACTTCGACCCCTTGTCCCGGAAGTGTCGCTCCTGTTCCTCCTTGCACTTCCGCCCGGGGGCCTGGGGCTGCTCTCCTCCTGGGGCTGAGCGGGCTGGCACTGGGGCAGGGCCGCCCTGGGCAGACATGGCACAGGGTGCGGGGCAGGAGGCAGGGCCAGCCCAGCAGCACCTCGGTGACAGGGACGCGCTGGGTTCCATACAGATGGTCCCGTGAGCCCCCCCCCAGAAAGCTCTGCCCTTGGAGCTGCCCGGGGGCGCCCCAAGTGTGCCCCACTTGGTGTTGTGCCCCTCCGCAGTGCCACGGGGCCATGCTATGCTGTACAGTGACTCTCACGACCCCAGGGTGCCTTGGCCGGTTTTCCTCCTCATCTTGAAAAGCGTCCAGTGGAGCCAAGTCCTGAGGGCTCCCTCCGGTAATCCTCGCTGTCTGACAGGCTGACCTCAGGAGGCCTGTAGTTAAAAGGCCAGTCAAATCCCTCCTTGCCCCTCCCCCCCCCAAAAAAAAAAGCTTGCAAGACTGTAGTTGCAGGCTAGCCTGGGTAGGAAAGCCCGTGAGACCCCATCTGTAAGGAGAGAAGCTGAGTATGGTAGCGCACCCCTGTGATGCCAGCCATGCCTAGCAGGAAGCAAAACAGGAGGATCACAGTCCACGCTTGCACTTGGGTAGGAAATTACCGGTGCAGCTGAGTGTCGGTGGTTCATGCCTGTGATCCTAGCTACTCAGGTGGCTGAGATCCGAAGGATCATGGTTCAAGTCCATCCGGCTTGGGCAGAAAAATCAAGACTCCAAAAAGCTGATCTGGAGGCATGGTTCGAGTGGTAGAGCCCTAGCTCAGCAAGCAAGCATGAGGCCTCGGGTTCACAGTCGTGTACCACACGAAAAAGTTGGGGGAGATCTAGTATATTGGGTCAGGAGTCCATGCGCTGTGCCGTCGGTGCAAGCGCTCACTGGGTAGCTTTACGCTGAACAAGTCTGGAGTCTGAATTGCTAGAAGACGCCAGGTATGTAGGATGCACTCAGGGGCTCTGGGCACGAAGGGGTGGGGCGCTGGCGCAGCCTTGCCAGGCAGCCTGTTTGCACCAGGCATGGCCGAAAGAATGTTCATTCTGCCCACAGGTGCTGCATGCTGGCTGTTCACACTTGACAGTCCAGCAGGGCACGGCAAAGCTCTCAAGGGTGGACTTTCATCAGAGAGACGGAGAAAAAGCCCAAGAGCAAAGGTCCTTTCGGGTCTGACGTGCTGGCCTTCTCAGTACCCCTAGCTACCCAGTGCAAAATCAAAATGACGTGGCCAGATAAGTTCACAAAAGCAAAGCACCATCCTGTCCTCGGGCTGGAGGAAACAAGCGTGCATTGGGCCTTTCTGAAACAGGAAATGAAAGAGATGAAGCAAGCAGGACTTCCAGGAACCTCACAGATGGAATTCTCCAGCTCTTGTAAATTCCTTTTTAATTTCATTCGGGTTTTTGTTTAGCTCAGGTTGGAAAGAATTACCTGAAACCCCACGGCATCCAGATCTCAGAACACAAGACTGTTTACTGGAGACTTCAAATCCGAAGCCTGCCAGGGAGACAGACCTAAATAGCGTCTTACATCATTATCGGCGTGCGTGCACTTACTGTTTGGCATCTTAATGTTATGTCACGTGTGCCGTTCCCTGTTCCCATGTAAGCTGGATGTTTGCAGGGAGTGGCTGATATCCAGGCCATCTGGGGGCCACCCCCACCCCCCCACCCCCGCCGTGACTGAATGCAGGTCTGTTTCCAGTCTGTGAGCACCACCAAGAAAGAGCACCAGGAACTGCATTTGCATAAGCCCCACCGGGGGAGCCGGGAAGCCTGCTGCCCTCTGACCCCGGCACCTGCCAAGCTGATGGTCAGCAGTTCCCTTTGTATCCATCTTTTCCAGCCTTCTTTGTTGTGAGCATAATTATAGGGCAGAGCAAGACACAGTGAAAGTTCTTGAGTAAGTCTTGCCTGGGTTGGAGCCATCGAGGGGGGCTCTTGGCTGGGATAGCTGTCAGCGCGTAAAAGACATCTTGCTCCAAATGAATGGAGGGCAGATACAATCAGTGAAAACGGAGGGTTAAATGAGGATAGGATGCAGACCCCCGAGCCCAGAACTCGCCCTGCAGCCCCCTCCAGATGTTCTGGACGCAGACATAGCCTTTCCTTCTTCCTCCACCAGCCCTCCCAGGCTGCCCTGCTCAGTCGCCCGTCCACGCGGCCCCTGCCTGACCATCCGTGATGCAGCTACGCTGGACACCTTGAGGGCAGAGTGGGGGTTGTCAGTGTGGACTTTGAGCAGCATTCTCTAACGAGTTTCCTGGCTGGGTGTCTTATTTAGCTTTAAACTCCTCATAGCATCTAGCCTGGAGCCACCTATGTGGTCTGGTCCCCCATTTTCGGTTCTATAAACGAAGCACTTGAGACGGGATATGAGCTGGTGGCTCATTCCGGTAATCCCATCTAAGGAGGCTGAGATCTGAGGATTGAGGTTTGAAGCCAGCTGGGTCAGGAAAGCCCATGTGATTCCAATCTCCAATTAACCGCCAAAGAAACCAGAAGTGGATTTGTGGCTCCAGTGGTAGAGTTCCAGCCTTGAATTCTGGAGGCTGGAAGTCCAAGAGCAAGGCACCAGCATGGGCCTGGCACCTGGGGGGGGGGGGGTCTCTGGATACAGGCGTATAAAGTACTTCCTGCTGCCTCTGAAATGATGCTCAGTGGATGGTACCTACTCTGCTGCTGTGCTAAGCCAGTGTTTCACTAAAGATTATTCTTGGCCTGATCCCAAACACTGCAAAAAAATAAATAATAAGCTGGTAGCTGATGGTTCATCCCTGTAATTCTAGCTGATCCAGAGGCTGGGAGTTCCAGATTAGCTAGAATTTGGTCAGACATGAGGTTTGAACTCAGGGCCTGGGCGCTGTCCCTAAGCTCTTTTGCTCAAGGCTAGTGCTCTTCTACTTTGAGCCACAGTGCCATTTCCTGGCTTCTGATGGTTACAGACTTTTCTGCCCTGGCTGGCTCTGAACCTTGATCCTCACTCAGATCTCAGCCTCTTAAGTGGCTAGGATTACCGGCACCCCGCAACAAGAGTCTTAACTACAATTTACCACCAAAAAGCCAGCAGTAGAGGTATGGCTCAAGTGGTAAAGCGCTACCTTTGAGCAAAAAGGCTCAACAGCCAAAGGCCCTGAATTGAAGCCACAATACTGGCGCCAAAGAATAATAATAATAATAATAATAATAATAATAATAATAAATAGGTTAGGCTGGAGCTCAGAGAGAGTGCTTATCATACACTGGCCCTAGGTTTAATTCCCAGTACTCTAATAATAATAGTAATAATAATATTTAATAAGATCGTATCACTAATTTGGAAATGAACATGTGGGGAAGATTATATGATGAGAAAGAGAACAGTTAGAGATTGTTGGCAGGGAGAAGCCAGAAGAGCTCCTGCAGTGGTGTTTTTTGTTTTTTCCCCCCAGTCCTGGGTCTTGAGCTCAGGACCTGAGCACTGTCCCTTAGCTTTTTTCACTCAAGGCTGGCATTCTACTTCTTTGAGCCACAGCTCCATTTCTGGCTTTTTGGTAGTTATCTGGAGTTAACAGTTTCACAGACTTTCCTACCCAGGCTAGCTTTGAACCACAATCCCAAGATCTCAGCTTCCTAAGTAGCTAGAAGTATAGATGTGAGCCACCAGTGCCCACCTCCTAGAGGTTTGGGTTTTTGGTTTTTGTTGTTGTTTGCCAGTCCTGGGGCTTGTACTCAGGGCCTGAGCCCTGTTCCTGGCTTCTTTTTGCTCAAGGTTAGCACTCTACCACTTGAGCCACACTGTCACTTCCAGCTTTTTTTTTTTTCTTTCTTTTCTTTTTTCTTTTTTTTTTTGGTACTGGGGATCGAACCCAGGACATTGCACTTGCTAGGCAAGCGCTTTGCCACTGAGCTACATCCCAGCCCTCACTTCCAGGTTTTTGTTTGTTTGTTTATGTGGTGTTGAGGAATCAAACCTAGGGCTTCATTCATGCTAGGTAAGCACTCTACCACTAGGTCACATTCCCAGCCCGTCCTCAAGTATTTTTCTATACTTTGCAAAATGATTTTGGAAATCAGTGAAGGATGTTACAAAGTTTAACCACAGAGCAGAAGACCAAGCATTTACTGCTTGCAATGCAGAGTCTTCAATGCCAGGGCAGTAGAGCCGAAAGGAACCCGAGAGGTCCTGACATTTCCTTTGGGGGCTGAGACCCACAATCGCCGCCTGACTTGTTCAAAATTCCACACGTGCGTGCAACTCGGGAAGCGGCCACTCTTGGCCAAGGATGGCTTCGCTCTCGTGTCAGACTTAAAAAAGGGTAGTGACCCACAGGTCTGCGCTTTGCCCATACGTTCAAGGTCCCTGGGCGACAGGAGGGCCAGCCAGTATCCTGGGCGGGGGACACAAGAGGGGACTAGAGCCGACAGCCAATTGTTCTCAGGGGGGCCATGCCAGATCAGGAAGCATGACTTGGCACCCGGGGCAAGTTGGGGCAGGTTCTTCAGTGGCCGCCCTCTGATGACCTCCTCTTCCCTCTCCTTGAAGACCCAAGTACCTCAGACTCTACCTTTCCCTTTGGAGAACAGGCTTCCGGCTATGCAGAGGGTAGAAGCCCCAGTTACGAAGCCACACGTACATCCGGGTGCCGCAGGGCATGTGTGCATGGCCCGCACGTGACCCAAGCACGCCACAAGCTGAGCCTCACACGTTCGCACGTCCGTGCATGGTGCCTTGGCACGCCACACCAAGTGTCTTTTGCACAGATCTGCCTGGTGCCGATCATGCCGGGCAGACTTCTTTCTTCCCAGGATGGTTTCCGTGGCGTGCCCGGCTCTCCCCACCGTGCCCGGGGCCGTGCCGGGGGGGAGGGCGGGGCGGGGCCCCTCCGCCCGCTGGCATCCCGCGCGTGCCCCGTGTGTGGCGGTGCGTGCACGCTCGGCTCGCCGGCTGCTCTCGTCTGGAAGCGCGGCTGATGGCTGCCAGCCCGGGGAAGAACTCGCCTTTGCGAAGTTAGATAACAGGCTGGGAGCTCTGTCAGAGGATTGGAGCGGCGGCTCCACGTGCTGCGGCTGGCACGGGGCCAGGTCCGCCCTGCCAGGCAGCGGGAAGGGAAGGCCTGGCTGCAGCCGGGGAGCTGGCGGGAGGCCGAGCTGGGGGTGGACGGGCGGGCCGGGGCCGGGGCCGCCCATTGGCTGCCTCGGGGCTCCCACCCCGCCTGCCTCGCCTCGCGCTAGCCTGCGGCTCCCCAGCCAGCCCCGGCCCCGGCCGCTCCAGCTGCTTCCAAACTCCCAGAGCAAGCACCTCCTGCCGGGCCATGTCTAGCTGCGACCGGATCGGAGTGGCCCCTGCCATGGACATGCCCGAGGTCCTCAAGTCGCTGCTGGAGCACACTCTGCCTTGGCCAGAAAAGAGGGCAGGTAGGAGCGCAGGTGGTCTGCACCTGGCAAGCTGCCCAAGGGGTGGGGGCAGGCTCAGGGCAGTAGAGGCCGGGCTGGGCAGGGTCCCCCCCCCAGCAGGGGGTCGACCCATCCTGAATAGAGGAAGGGGTGCCCCGTGCAGAGACAAGGACACAGGCCAGTGTGTGGGTGTCACACCAACTCTGGGGCTTACCCCCCTAGGCCTGCTGGCTTTGGGGAGCGTGGTGGTGTGCAGCCGGTGACAGGTGCCGTGCGCGTGTGGGACAAGGACAGGACAAGAGTGCTTGTTGGAAGAATCCAGCGGTGCGCAGCTGGCTGGCCGAGTGCCCTCCCTCTTCCCGCCGGGGTGGGCAGCGGAGCGGCGGCGGCGGCGGGTTTGGAGAGGTTTTTCCCTGCTCGCCGCTCGCTGGCTGGCTTGCTGCTGGAGGGCTGAACTCAAGTCCCGGCCGGGCTGGGAGCTGTTATGTAACAGGACCACAAGGCTGGAAGCTGGTGTTCCTAGGATACCACAGCAAAGCAATGGAGGAGGGCGGGGAAGGAACGAGAGGCAGCCATCCTGCCTGGGGAGCCTGGGGGCCCAAACACTGCGTGTGAGGAATGCTCCTGCCAAGTCCTCATGGCTCAACGGCCTTCCTGCCTTTATCAAATGGGTGTTCTCTTCTGGTGGGGCTGGAGATGGAGTCCAGGCCTCGCCCGTGCCTCAGACAGAGCGAACCCTGGCCGCCTTGTTGCAGGAGGGGCCCAGCTGTTCTCGGCTGCCTAGGTGCGCCGGGGGGCTCAGGGACAGGGCTTCTCTCAGGACCCTTCCAGATCCCTGCCTCCTTTTGCTGTGCTGGTCCCTCGTAGAGCTCATCACTCGGTCCTCCCTCCCCGGGACCCTTAGCTCATTCCCAAACTTTGGAGCCAGAGGACAAGCTCTGGCCCCCCTCTTGGCAGGTCAGGAAAGGGGTGGCAGCGAGCTCTGCTCCCGAAGAGACACCCCACACCTGTGGTAGGGTACAGCGGGCTCGCACGGGCCTCAGGGCCCACAGCCCCCTGTGTTTTGTGTGTTTGTTTCCTCTCTTCCAGCTGAGGGCCTCATGCTTGTTAGGCAGGTGCTTTACCATTTGAACCATGCCCACCACCTTTTTATTGTTTTGGTTCTTCTTCAGGAAGGTTTTCAGTTTTCCCCCAGGTCTGGCTTCTGAGTGATTCTTTCACTAATGCCTGCTATGCAGCTGGGATCGGATGTGAGCCTGGCTTTTTGGTTAAGATGGGCTCTCGCTAACCTTTTGCCTGGCCTGACCTCAAGCTACAATAGTCCTGATCTCCATCTCCTGAGTAGCGAGGATTACAGACATGAGCATCACGACTGGTTTGCAGCTAGCTATAGTTTCCAATGCGGGGGCATTTCAGCGGCCCTTCCAGGCTGGCTCCCGAGGAACCGCCCCTCTAGCCCACGAGATAGATACCTCGCCAGCAGCCAGCACGTAAGACCCCAGCTGCTTACTGGGACAGGCCAGTCTTCTTGCGGTTGGCCCGCGGTACGAGCCCCTGCTAGAGTCCACGTCCATAAACTGGCCGTCTCGCTCTGACTTTTGTATCTCTGGGTGCCCAGGGCGGGCAGAGCCAGCTGGCAAGCTTTCCAAAAGTTAAGGTAGAGTATTCTCGTCCTGATCTAGGCATGGGGAAGGCGGGCACAGCTCCGTCCTGGCCCTCCCCCTGTGTCCCGGGACGCTCCCCGTGCTGCAGGCAGGGCCAGCGCCCAGCTGGGCAGGAAAGGGTTTCTGAGGGCGCCTTAGGGCACGGCTCCTCAGAGGAGGCTAGCGAGGGCTTGGAGGTATGCAGCAGCTGCTGGTCACTGGCTCCCCCCACCCCGCTGGTCTGCCGAGCCCTGGACAGCTGAAGAGTCCCTGCCCCTCACCACCCCCGGACAGCCAGGGCTCCGCGCGGAGGGAACCCGCCCAGGCTTTCAGGCTGAATGGTGCCAGCACCTGGACAGCCCTGTAGGTCAGAGGGACGCAGCGACGGTCTAAGGTCATCTCCCGTCCCTGCATCTAGTCACCCACTGCAGCCAACGCGAGAGAGGAGAGTGAGGGGAAGCGTGGGGAAGAGCCCAAGGCAGCTCGGGGCTCCCATCCACTTCCCGGCCCTCTGCACGATGCCTGCCTGGGGAGATAGCCGGAGTGGACTTACCATGCCCAGCCAGTTTTCTGAGCTGACCTGTGGCAAGCACTTCATATGCTTCGTTTTGTTTGGTGGTTATCTGGAGATAGGAGTCTCAAAGACTTTCTTGCCCCAGCTGGTCTCAAACCTTTGATCCTCAGAACTCAGTCTCCAGAATAGCTAGCATTTTTATTTTTTTTGCCAGCACTGACCCTGGCTTCTTTGTGCTCAAGGCTAGCACTCTGCCACTTGGGGCACAGCGCCACTTCTGGCTTTTTCTGTTTATGAGGTACTGAGGAATCGAACCCAGAGCTTTGTGCATACTAGACAAGCACTCTACCGCTAAGCCACATTCCCAGCCCTGCTCCAGGCATTTCACGTGTTCTTATACAGCTTCTCTCCCCACCAATCTGGTGTTGGCCTTGGTGGCGTTGGCCTGGGCAGCCCCGTTGCCCTGCGCCTCGGGGTAAGGAAGTGGGCTTTCCCCACGGACCTTGCAAACGTCCCCTTCTTTCTCCAGCACGGTTAGGTCATGTACAGGGAGTTTCTGGGCTCCGGTGGGAAGGAATTTCGGCGTGAGAAGTTCCAGGTGTGCTCCTGAGACGGCTCTCCCTACAGCCGCACGTTCCATTTTCTAGTTCTGAGACCTGTGCGGGTCCCCCATGTGGGGTCCCAGCCCCTCACCCCTCTAGCTGCTCCTGGGCCCTGCCCAAACCTCTGTCTCCTTCCTGTCCTTGGAAAAGCAGACTTCCTTTAGCAGCGCAGACCAGACCTAAGACCCACACTTAAGCTTCCTGGCGGCCCTCACCCTGGGCCGCAGAGCAACCAATCTCCCACGGCCAACGAACGAGTGGGTCTGGGCCCCGAGCCCTAGTGAGCTGTTTCCCTTCTCTGCTCTGGGCCCTGATCTCTAAAGCCTACTCTTATTATCACTGCGCCTGCATTTGCCCCAGTGTCCGTGCCAGGTGCGGGGATCTCTTCCCGTGCTCGCCCCATCCCCCCACTTCTTTCCCCCCCCCTCACCCCACTTCTGGAAAGGCCCTGCATCTCTGAACCCATGGGCTCTAAGCCACAAAGCCAGCAACCCCGCCCCTCCGATTTAAAGAACTGGAAGTTGGCGGGATGTGGTGGTCCGCCTCTGTAATGCCAGCTACTTTGGAGGCAGAGAATGGGAGGATAGCAGTTGGAGGCCAGCGTGAGCAAAAGGCTGGCGTCTTCATCTCTGTGAGTAGATGTGGTGGGGGTACACCTGTGATCCCATCCATGTGGGACGCCCAAGGTAGAAAGATTGAGGTGAGACCCCACTGAAAAATAACTAAGCCCCAAAAGGGGTTGTGGTTCAAGTGGCAGAATTCCTGCCTAGTGAGTGTAAGATCCTGAGTTCTAACCCCAGGACTGCCAAACAAACCCAAACAAAAACAGAAAGAAGTGGATGCCTGGCGGGCACTGGCGGCTCACACCTGTAATCCTAGCTACTCAGGAAGCTGAGATCTGAGGATCGCTGTTCAAAGCCAGCCTGGGCAGGAAAGTCTGGAAGGCTCTTGCCTTTCATGAACCCCCAAGGAATGAGAAGTGGCGCTGTGGCTCAGAGTGGTAGAGCGCTAGCCTTGAGAAAGAGCTCAGGGACAGTGCCCCAGCCCCGAGTTCAAGCCCCATGACCGACAAAAATTTCTTGGGGCATGGTATGGCGGCCTGGGGAACCCGTGCAGAAGTCACGTCTGCTTTCAGAGGGGAGGAAAGGGGCCCAGGCTGCCTGGGGGCCAGTGGGCTGTCTCCTTACTCCTCACTCCGGCCTGCTCAGGGATGGATTTGCTCCATTTGAACTCAGAGCTTGGTTTCCCTCGGGGGCCCCTGGGAAGGCCAGCCCCTTCTCCTCATGGCTACACCCCCACCCCACCCCACCCCCTGCCCCGTCTCAGGGGCCTAGTCCTCTCTACCTGTGCCGCTGGCTGCCTCCCAAGCGGGAACTTGGGAAGCCCACATTCACCAGCTGCCAGCTGCTGATGGCAAAGTCAAGAGCGGCCCTTCCACCCGGCTCCCGCCAGGCCAGACCCAAAGCTAGATGGCGAGAGGAACGAACGGCCTGTGCCGCGCGCTCGGCCTCGTGGGCCGGGGAGGCAGATGCGCAGAGACGGAGAGGCCGCGGGCGTCCTCCCTGGATGCTGTGCCTCTTGGTCATCCAGTCGTTTGTTATTGGTTAACTGAGCAGCTGCTACACTTGTGGCTGAAGCACCAATGCAACAAACGCTGCCCTTGACAGTCAGCAGTCAGGGAAGCAGGGCCAGGGGTGACATTTAAGCTGAAGCCCAGAGGGTGAGGAACAGACGGCTACACAGGGGACTTTCTGGCTAGGAGGGCAGTGCCTGCAAAGGCCTTGGTGTGATGCGGGAGAGAACTAATGTATCAGAGGAATAAGAGGCCGCTGGAGGACCGGGGGCGGGGAGCACGGTTCAGGCAACCCCAATGCCTTGGGTTCAAATCCCAGTTATCGTCAATCAAATTAAATAAATGTGAGATTACATAAAGTAACCTGGGTGCTGGTGGTTCACACCTGGAATCCTAGCTCCTCAGGAGGCTGAGATCTGAGGACAGTGGTTTGAAGCCAGCCTGCGCAGAAACATCTGTAATGGTCTTATCTCCAAATAACCAGCAAAACGCCAGAAGTGGCTCAACTGGTAAAGCATTAGCCTGCAGTGAAAAAGACAAACAAATAAGTAAGTTGGGTGCCAGTGGCTCATGACTGTAATCCTAGCTATTCAGGAGGTTGAGATCTGAGGATTACAGTTCAAAACCAGCCTAGGCAAGAAAGTCCATGAGACTCTTTTCTCCGATTAACTACCAAAGAGCTGGAGGCGGAGCAGTAGCTCAAGTAGTAGCGTGCTAGCCTTGAGCTAAGTCCTGAGTTCAAGCCCCAGGATCAGCACGGGAAAGGAAAAAGTAGCCAAGTAAGAGTGCAGGCCTAGATTCAAAGCTCTAATGCCAGCAGCACATGCACACACACACAGAGTAAATAAACAAGTAAACAAAGGCCAGGAAGAGTAAGGGGGGAGAGGCAGGGTTAAGGAGTCAATGGTTAGGAAGAATGAGGCGGAGACACCCCGGGTCCCTATTGAGGAACGGTGGGGAAGAAGAAGTTCCCGGAACAACCCGAAGTAGACTCATAGTAGGAGTTCACGTTAACTGAGCACCGGGCACTGTCCTCAGCACTGCCAAACTGACTTGGACTTCCCACACTCCGGTACGGAGATATAAGGAAGTGTGGCAGCAAGAACCCGGTGCTGCAGCTGGGCTCTGAGCCTGAGCCCCGCCCCCCCAGCCTCACCACCCGCACGGGCGGGAGGTGGCTGTACCTGCAGAGGCTGGGGAGGTGGAGGAGGTATCTGGAAATGGCACTCCTGGGCCAGCTCCTCTGTAATCCAAACCCTGAGAGTGCATGGGATGCGAGCCAAGCAGGAAGCTGGTACTCCAGAGAGTGCTGAAGAGATGGGCGAGAATTTACAAGGGGCCTCCACCCAGCACTTCTCCCCTGGAGCACGCTGACACCCAGGGACAAACCGCAGAGCCGGACTCAGGTATGCAGGCGAGAAAGGAGCGCGGCTGGCCAGGCCCAGTGCCCGGGAACTTGCCATAAGCACGGGTCATGCTTGTTATTCCGGATTCCGCGCGGAGTCCAACACAATAACTGTTATTTAGCGTTACCAATGCTCCAAATGTATGGGAGTTGGCTCTGAGGTTTTCTTAAGCCTTCTAGCAGCGCCAACCAAAACAAGCAAGCCAACAAATATTTACTGAGTTACTACTCTGAACAAAGCCTTGTGCTTGCCTGACCTCGGTACTGAAGGAGTTCACAGATGGCTGGGCTTCGTCAGAACTCAATGGCAGCCTTAATGTCATCTTGCTCTCAACATCCCAGGCTCAAGTCCCATTAGAGGCTGATGGTATAGCCAAAGGTATCATTGTGGGTTATCTGGTCAGTGACTCCCATGCGAGAGAAAAATCTGCATATGGTTACTTTAATCAAGTTTTTAGTTAGCAGATCTCTGGACTATAAAGTCAGCTCAGTTGTGCAAAATGGACATTTCTCAACCCATTCTGGCTTTAACTTCAGATTCTATAACCCATCCTTGGGTCCTCACACCCAAAAGAATCCAAGTCTTGATCCATCATCATAACCTGTAGCACCAAGGTGCCCACCTGCTCCATCCGGTGTAGTGCTGTTCTAGGCTGGCACCTGAGGCTGCTTATCTCAATCACTGCCACCTGGTGTAGTAGATGGCTTCACCTGTTTCCAAGAGGAAACTAGCTGAGGCTTGGATGTCATTTGCTCAAGTGCTTCAGGGCTGGTTAGCAGTGAAAGGAGACTCTCCCAGACTTGCATCCCAAGTCACACTGCCCCAGGACCCATCTGAGGTCTTAATCAAGCAATACCTTCTTCTTATGGTGTTTCTCTCTTTGGGGTGCTCATACACTGTAGAAATTAGCTAACTAGCCAGGCACTGGGGGCTCACGCCTGCAATCCTAGCTACTGAGGAGCCTTAGATAGGAGGATTGCAGTTTGAAATCAGTTGGGGCAGGAGAGTCTGTGAGACTCTTATTTCCAATTAACCACCAACAAGCCAGGAGTAGAGCTGTGGCTCAAGTGGTGGAGGACCACCCTTGAACCAAAAAAGCTCAGGGACAGCATCCAGGCCCTGCGTTCAAGCCCTAGGAACAGCACACCTGTGCGTGAACATACGTGTACACACATACACACAATTTAGCTAATTATTTCTCATAATTACTCCTCTCCTAAGAGAAGAGCCACAGAGTTACTCTTACATTACTGACACAAGGCAAGGATAGAGGGAAGACCCTGGAGATTCTTCTGGGGTCAGCTGGAGGAGGAAGAAAATCATGGCCCCACGAAAGTCTGGGTGTAGTTCTCTCTACAGCTGTGAGACACAAGAGGGAACATGTTCGTGATGTCTCCACACACCAGCCAGCCTTGGGTGATGCAGGGGAAAATCCCCTCTCAGCGGAGTGTCAGTACATGTTCAGTCTCCGACCCAAACTGCTAACTTCACATCTCCCCAGGGTCACTTGTTCTTTCAGTGATCTGCTCCAGGTGAATGGGTGGAATGGTGATTTTTGAGTGAATCTGCACCTTTACTTCCACTCCCTATAATCCACCTTTGTCATAAGACAAGTACCTTGCTATTCTCATGTTATCATTGATCCTCCTCCACTGGCTTCCAAATCATATTCTCTCTATCATATTAGCTAGGAAAGTGTGCATTTAACACAAGCCCAGAAAGCCCCATCATGGCCACATTTGCCATTATGAAAAAAAGAAAAGCTTCCTTAAGTCCCTTTGGAATGCCCTTTGCAATTTGTTTCTAGAAAGATCTAATTGAGTTTCTCCTAAAGGTACATTCATTTAGCCATGTATGGAATTCTCACCAACAATTTTGCAATCTGGGTTTTCTGTACACACAGATTTGCTCTTGCCAAGGTGGATTTGTGCATTTACACACATTGGTTCATGGAAACGCCACAAGGTAGATCCTGCCCTCTCTCCATCTGACCTAGGAAGAGGAGTCAGGATTTACCACATTCAGAGAAAGACCAAAGTTTAATTATTGCAGCAGGAAGAGCTTCAATTTTGGAGTCACACTCGAATTATCTCGTCCCTTTCATCATCCAGAGTCTTTCAAATATCTTGCTTTCTAGGCTTAGCAGCTATTCAACTTCTTTGTCTTCTACTCCTAGGAAAATTCTGATTCCAACTTTTGGGATTAAAACCAAGAGAGCTGAGTATTGTTAGGTTTTGAGGCAGAGTCTATTTGGTATTATAAGAGTTACAAACTTGTTTTTTGTCCCAGACCAGGACTCCAACTCGGTATTTGATGCTTTTACTCATTGGCTGGCACTCTTACCACCTGAGATGCAAACTTCTGACCACCCAGGGCAACTTCCATATGTGCACACTGCCATGTTTTCAAACCTAAGGAACAAACAGGGAGTGCGTAACTTTTAAGAGAAGGGGTGGTTCTCACACAAAACGTGAGGCTCCACGCCTGTAATCACAGCTGAATCCTGAGATGTGAACTCTTATCTCCAATTAACCAGAAAGCAGGAAGCCGAGCTGTAAGAGGGCCAGCCTTGAGCAGAAAAACCTCAGGGATGGCGCCTGGGGGGCCTTGTGTTCAAACCCCAAGGCGCCCCCCCACCCTGAAAAAAAGTGAGATTGGGGCCTTGTATAAAGGAGAATATATGTGTGTATATATATGTGTGTGTGTGTGTGTGTACATATGTATGTACGTTTATATGTATGTGTATGTATATATATATATGTATACATATTTCTAAGGAGGAGAATTCAGAGTTGTTTGGGGGCTGGCTGGAAAGCGGAGGACCCGGACTTTCCCAAGGTCGCTGGCTACAGTGGGGGCAGGGGGAGACGGAAATGTGGATCCGGGCTCCGAACCGCCCCCCCCCCCCCCCCCGCCCGTCCACGCCACTGTTGGCCCTGACAGCCGGGCCAGCTCCAGAGCCCGGGATCAGTGGGCAACCTGACACCGGCCGAGCCCGCTCCGGCCCTGGCCGCGACCCGGCCCAGCCGGCGGGCCTGCCCTCGGCCAACCTCTGGGGCGCGTGGGAGGAGAGCGGGCCGGGCCCGGTGTCCCCGTCCCACGACCTAGGGCAGAGTCCCCGGAACCAGAAGGCCCGCCCTCCCCCGGCGTACGCACGTGCGAAGCCTCGTGCCGGACGCTGGCCCCGCCCCCGCCCCCCATTGGCTGCCCCGCGCTTTTCCCCCCACCCCCTCCCCACTCGGCTAGACTCGGCTGCGGCTCCACGTGACCCGCGGGGCCCGCCGCCGCTCCCAGCTCCGCCTCCCTCTAGCGGCCGCGTCCCGGAGGGGCTGAGAGTGGGGCCAAAGGGAAAGGAGGCCTCGGGGGTCCGGAAAAAGCCGGGTTGGGAAGGGAGGCGAAAGGGGACGTCAGCCGGCTGCTGCCGCCGAGGAAGGCCTAGCGCCCACAAACCCAGCCCGGGCCAATCACGAGCCTAGCGCGGGCGGGGCCGCGCTCCTCACCTGGCTCCGCACGTGTCTCGCTCGCCCGGCTCCTGGGCCAATCCCGCCTCGCGGAACTGTGCCCGCCTCGCACAGAACGGACCAATCGGAAGCCACGCTCCGGGGCCGCCAGCCGGGCCTCATGAATAATGGACGCCCCGGAGCCAGTCAGCGGGCGGGGCGCGAAGGAAGCGAGGCGGGGGTGCGGCGGCGCGCTTGCGCAGTGCCGCTCGCGTCGGCAGCTGCGGCAGGTCGCTCGACTCCGGCCCGTCTCGGGGGGCGGGCGGGGGAGGCGAGGCGGGCGGGCGAGCCGGGCACGGGGCACGATGTCCGACGCGGGCGGCGGGAAGAAGCCGCCTGTGGAGCCGCAGGCGGGACCGGGCCCGGGGCGCTCAGCTGGGGATCGGGGCCTGCCAGGGTCCTTCCCTCTGGTCCTGAAGAAGCTGATGGAGAACCCCCCGCGCGAGGCGCGCCTGGGTGAGGCGGGGGTGGGGGTGGGGCGGCGGTCCGCGCGCGCCTGGGGGCGGGGCCTCCGCAGGGGCGGGGCCCGGAGGGCGGGGCGGGGCAGAGGTCTGGGTGGAGTGGTCCCGCCCGGAGGGGATGGGGGTCCGGGGGTGACGGGGGCGGTGGGTGGGGTGGGGCGGGCAGCCGACTAGACTTGGGGCTGGGGGTGAGGCAGTCGGGTGGGGGGGGCGAGCTGGAGTGAGCGG
The DNA here is from genome assembly GCF_023159225.1 of Perognathus longimembris pacificus. Taxonomy (NCBI): domain Eukaryota; kingdom Metazoa; phylum Chordata; class Mammalia; order Rodentia; family Heteromyidae; genus Perognathus; species Perognathus longimembris. The sequence continues at coordinate 5,516,856 of NC_063161.1, read as the reverse complement.
GTCAGGCGGGAGAGGATGGACCGGTGGCGTGAGGTGTTGCTGGGGGGTGGGGGGCTCTCGGGAGGAGGGGGGGGGAATCGGTGGAGCGGCCGCTTCCAGGGCTCCCCTCCTGGGGCTGCTGGCATCCGAATCCCCGGGATGCCTGGCTGGGCCCCACCCTGTCTGCGGATCCCGAGACTGGACGGTGCCTTTGAAGGAGCACCTGGCCTTCATTCCCCCCACCCCACCCCCCCTTTTGGTTTCAAAGTCCATCAAAGTTTGTGAGGCTCTGGCCTTGGGTAGCAGATGGGTTTTGGATGTGGCCTTGTCCTCAGCTAGGGGAGTGCGGTTCTGGCTCTCTGGATGCCAGGGATCCAGCTTCTAGGTCTGCGCTGGAGCTTTTTTTTTTTTTCTTTTTTGGAAATGTGTCTGGGCTGGTGCTTGAGGTGCATCTGGTGGGGGGGGGGCATGTTGGGCGAGGGATGGGAGTGCCCTTTAGGGAGATGGGTTCGGGCCAGGTCAGGTAGGAGGAAAGCAGGAAGGAGACTGCTGAAGCCCTTTCCCCGGCTGGTTTGGGCCACATTGACTGCACTGAACTTCATCGTACAGCCCAGGCCAAAGGGTCCCTGGGGCCTATGTGGAAAGCAGCTTTGGCTTTGGTGTTTGGCAGAGGAGATGAGGATCAGGCAGCAGCAGGAGTGCCACCTATTGTGGAGTTTGAGGTATACTGAGGTATACTGAGATCTGGGAATTTGCAGGAGCTGCCCTTTAACCCAAAGACTTGGGAAGGGATGGGCCTGCGAATTGTCTGGCCTGGGGGAGTTAATTTCTTTTTTTTTTCTTAATGCCATCTTCTTTTCCTGGTGTATTCTGAAGCTCCCATTGGTTGTTGCTGTGGGATTATAAATAGCTTCAACAATAAGGTGAGCAACAAGCTCCCCTCCTGCTTCAGGATCTCCTGTGCACAGACCTTCATTTGTTTTTTAAGGCGAAGCTTTGTCTCAAATATGAGACGAAGACCAGCTGCAAGTATTCACATTTGGCAGGTTCTTGGTTAAGATTATCGGCAAGTAGTATCCATAACAGTCATTCTGCCTTAAATTTGCAGGGTGTCACAAAGCATGTTCACATAATCTTATTTTATTTTGACTTCTACAACAGCCCTCTAGGATATTATCCCCACTCCTCAGCTGCGGAAAGTTAAGGGTCAGAGAACTTTTACAAGGTCACACATGTCAGCCTTATGGCTCTCAATTAGGTGCTCTTTCTAGTGTCACACTGGCACCACTAGACCTTGTGCTCTGAGTAATGAACAGGTCCTTGAGCTCTTAAAATTAAAACTGCACCTTACAGGGGCTGGGGATATGGCCTAGTGGGGCAAGAGTGCTTGCCTCATATACATGAAGCCCTGAGTTCAATTCCCCAGCCCCACATATATAGAAAATGGCCACAAGTGGCGCTGTGGCTCAAGTGGCACAGTGCTAGCCTTGAGCAAAAAGAAGCCAGGGACAGTGCTCAGGTCCTGAGTCCAAGGCCCAGGACTGGCAAAAAAAAAAAAAAAAAAAAAAAAAAAAACTGCACCTTACAAAAACATGGATCTTAAAAATATCTTTAAGGGCTTGGAAGATGGCTTAGTGGTAGAGTGCTTGCCTAGCATACATGAAGCCCTGGGTTCAGTTCCTCAGTACCACATAAACAGATAAGACTGGAAGTGCGCTGTGGCTCAAGTGGGAGAGCGCTAGCCTTGAACACAGGCTTAGGGACAGTGCTCAGGCCCTGAGTTCAAGCCTAGGAGAGGGAGGTGGGGCGGGAGGGCGAAATAACACAGCCTAATTGCTTAGTCCAGGTAATACCTGGAACTTATTTGTTGCTTGTCCTTGAGTATGGCTGCTTTTTTGTTCCCTCCCCTTCTGTTTCCTTTGAACACTGATGACCCCATCTAGCAAAGATCAGTTCATTTGGGAACAGAATGTGGAGTCTGGATGTCTTGGGAGTAGACCAAGAAGTCTATCTGACCTACAAAGCCCACAAACATGGCTTTTTAGTCCCCAGTGGTTTTTAAAGCCTGGTACAAAGTTAGCTATAGACTTCGTTTATTCCAGTTAGTCATGTCCAAGTTTTGTTGTCAAACCTCCCCCTTCTTTTTTTCTTTCTTTTTGGTGCTGGCACTGGGGCTTGAACTTAGTACCTGGGTACTGCTCCTTTAGCTGTTTTGTGCTCAAGGCTGGCACTCTCCCACTTGAGCTACAGCTCCGTTTCTGGCTTTTTGCTGGTTAATTGGAGATAGAGTCACAGACTTTCCTGTCCAGTCCTCAGATCTCAGCTTCCTGAATAGCTAAGGTTATAGGTGTGAGCACCTAGCTAAAACCTCTATCTTTTTTTTGATTGTTGTTATTGGTCCTGGGGCTTGGACCTCAGGGCTTGGGTGCTGTCCCTAAGGTCTTTTTCCTCAAGGCTAGAGCTCTACCACTTGGAGCCACATCTGGTTTTCTGGTGGTTAATTGGGAGATAAAAATCTTATAGACTGGGCTGGGAATATGGCCTAGTGGCAGGAGTGCTTGCCTCGTATACATGAAGCCCTAGGTTCGATTCCCCACATATATAGAAAAGACCAGAAGTGGAGCTGTGGCTCAAGTGGCAGAGTGCTCACCTTGAGCAAAAAGAAGCCAGGGGGGCTGGGGATATGGCCTAGTGGCAAGAGAGCTTGCCTCGTATACATGAGGCCCTGGGTTCAATTCCCCAGCACCACATATAGAGAAAACGGCCAGAAGTGGCGCTGTGGCTTAAGTGGCAGAGTGCTAGCCTTGAGCAAAAAGAAGCCAGGGACAGTGCTCAGGCCCTGAGTTCAAGGCCCAGGACTGGCCAAAAAAAAAAAAAAAAAAAGAAGAAGCCAGGGACAGTGCTCAGGCCCCGAGTTCAAGCCTCAGGAGTGGCAAAAAATAAACAACAACAAAAACATTATGAACTTGTCATGATCTTCCCTACCACTCCTCTGATTAGCATCCCTGTCACTCTGACACCCTTCCCATAGTGTCACATCTCTCAGTTGCCTTTTTTCTTCTTAATCACCCTTCCTTGGATATCCATGTCCATAACTTTTTGTATGTGTGTGCTGGGGCTGGGGCTTTAACTCAATGCTTGGGATTGGTCTGCCTGGGCTGGCCCTGAGTGGAGATCATCAGATGTCAGCTTCCTGAGCAGCTAGGATTCTAGGGCCAGCTAGGACAATAAGGTGGGCACCGGTCCTGGTTAATTGATAACTAATCACAACTTGCCTTGGAATTGGAGCATTCTTCAGCTCCACCCTTTCCTGCTTTCTGAAAAACTTGCCTTCACTTTTTTCCGTTGATTCAGGGAGAAAGGTTTTCTGAAGTGATGGCTCTGACCAGGGGCCTGGCTCCAGGTCTTCTCCACTACAGTCCACTACAGTGAAGCCGTTTGCAAATCCAGTGTGCTCTACTCATTCACATTTATTATCTTCCCACCTCTTTGATGTTCCCTGTGCTTTAGAAATGAATCAGACACAGAACTTGACCGCAGTATGCTTCCTTCCTAGTATGCACCAGCTCACTCTCAAATGGTCTCTGTGATCACAAAAGAGGTGGTTTTAGAAGTGGTGCTGTGGCCCAAGTGGTAGAGCACTAGCCTTGAGCTGAAGAGCTGAGGGACAAAGGCCACACCCAGAATTCAAGCCCCACAACTGATTAAAATAAAATAAATATTTTAAAAAAGCACCATTAGGGCTGGGAATATGGCCTAGTGGCAAGAGTGCTTGCCTCGAATACATGAAACCCTGGGTTCGATTCCTCAGCACCACATATATAGAAAAGGCCAGAAGTGGCGCTGTGGCTCAAGTGATAGAGTGCTAGCCTTGAGCAAAAAGAAGCCAGGGACAGTGCTCAGGCCCTGAGTTCAAAAAACAGGACTGGCAAAAAAAAAAAAAGGTGGTTTTATCCTTATTTACAATGAAAGACTGGAGCTCAGTTTAAGTAACAACTAATGACTAGCTGAGTGGAGATTGGACTGATAGTGGCAACCCTGGGTTGCTAAGGAGACGTCTAACTAGAGAGAATAAGACTGAAAACAACATTTCTTGGCCTGAGAACCTCACTCCTTTCTACACTAAGGTTTCAGGACAGATAACACGAATTCATTTTCCTTCTTGTAGCCCCTCTCCGGCAGGTGCGAACCCACAGCCTAGTCCACATTAGCCTGGAACCATATCAGGGTGCTAACCTGTGGCTAGAATTCGAGAAATACCAAGTATGGAAGGGCCCGCCAGTCAGCCTGTTGAAGCAGCAGCTTATTACCAGAGCACAGGGTCCGTGAGATGGGCATGGAATCAGGCCTCCACGAAAGCTGGGTCTGCCCTGAGGCTCACTGCCCACCTCCTGGGACAGAGTTCTGCTCTTGTGTGGTATCTCACCTGAGGTTTTGTTTGCAGATAAGGAAAAGGGGAAGGAAAAGCTGGAAGAGGACGAGGTGGCCGCAGCCAGCACCATGGCTGTCTCGGCCTCCCTCATGCCACCCATCTGGGACAAGACTATCCCCTACGATGGCGAGTCTTTCCACCTGGAGTACATGGACCTGGACGAGTTCCTGCTGGAGAATGGCATCCCTGCCAGCCCCACCCACCTGGCCCAGAACCTGCTGCTGCCTGTGGCCGAGCTAGAGGGGAAGGAGTCGGCCAGCTCTTCCGCAGCCTCGCCGCCATCCTCCTCCACCGCCATCTTTCAGTCCTCTGAAACCGTGTCCAGCACAGGTGGGTGGCAGGCCTTTGGGAAGGCCCACCTGTCCCATCCACAGACTCTGTTCCCCATCAAAGGTGGCCGTGTTCATTCTCCCAGTGAGCCCCTTCTCTAAGGGGAAGCCCCGGTGGGCTGCAGGTAGGGAACCCCTCAGCATAGTCCTCCGAGGCCAGAAGGTGGCATAGTAGTCACACGAGCCTTGCTGTCGTTGGCATGCTGCAGATCTGGTCTGCGGGGGAGAAATCCCATTCTCCAGTTGCTCCCTGCCGAGCTTTTACAAACCCCTCACCTGTATGTTGGGAAGAGTATTGGAAAGCTCAGGCAGTACTTACTAATGCCATTAGTACCGTTATTTCAAGTGCTTACATTTCCTTAGCACTTGTTTTGTGCCAGGATTTCATACCAATTCACCAAAATAACCTTATTAGATGAGTGCTGTTATACTTAGTGTGAAGTAAGGAAAATGAAGTACTGGAGTTGGAAGTATGACTCCATTGGTAGAGTACCAGTCAGTGAATGAAATCGTCGGGTACTGAGTTCAAGTCCAAGCCTCAGATCTAACAAAAGAAAAAGGAAAGGGAAGTACAGAGAAGTAATCTGTTTAGGTCACACAGCTGTAGGTACTGGAGAGAGCACCTGAGCCCAGGTGGTCTGTCTCCATGGTCAGGAGCTGCTACACACTGACATAGAGAAGGCAGTCCCACTGCCCAGAAGACATCTTCAAGATTTGACCTTTATCCTCTTTTTCTTTGTTTGCCTCTGTTGTTTGTTTGTTATCTGTTTTTGTGCCCCCCTAGACATTAACCTACCAGGGGAAACAGGAAACATGGCTTCTTTCTTAGCAGGCTCTGTAAAGCTTTGGGCAGGCTCAGAGTCCTAAAAAGCTAGTGTTTGCTGGTTTACCTCTCAACCTACACTTAAATAACTCTCATATAGTTCTCTCTCTCTCTCTCTCTCTCTCTCTCTCTCTCTCTCTGTGTGTGTGTGTGTGTGTGTGTGTGTGTGTGTGTATCTATCTCAGGATCAGGGTACTATCCCTTAGCTTTTCACTCAAGACTATCATTTTACCACTTGAACCATAGCTCCATGTGCACCTTTTTGATGTTTAATTAGAGATAAGTCTCATGAACTTTCCTGGACAGGCTTAGCCTACTGAGTAGTTAAGATTACAAGCATGAGCTACTGATGCCCAACTTTTTTTAAAAACTTTAATATAGGAAAAGTTTTAAGCAAAAACAAAAGTGCATGTTAATGGTAGACCATATAGAGGCTCTGGGTTCAAAAATATAAAACACCCTCTAGCCATCCCCCAGCTTATGCCAGCCATTATTCTTGTTTTGTTTTTATGTGCCACTTCCAGTTCTGGGGCTTGAACCCAGGGCCTGGGTGCTATTTCTTATCTTTTTCATTCAAGGCTGGCACTCTACCACTTGAGCCACCTGTCCACTTGAGCCACGGTTCCACTCCCACCTTTTGCTGGTTAATTGGAAATAAGAATCTCACAGAATTTCCTACCTAGGCTGACTTTGAGTTGCAATCCTCAAATCTCAGCCTCCTAAGTAGCTAAGGTTACAGATGTGAGTTACTAGCTCCTCGCTCAGCTTCTACAGTTCTTTTTTTCTTTTTTTTGGCCAGTCCTGGGCTTTGGACTCAGGGCCTGAGCACTGTCCCTGGCTTGTTTTTGCTCAAGGCTAGCACTCTGCCAATTGAGCCACAGCGCCACTTCTGGCCATTTTCTGTATATGTGGTGCTGGGGAATTGAACCTAGGACCTCCTGTATACGAGGCGAGCACTCTTGCCACTAGGCCATATCCCCAGCCCTTCTACAGTTCTTAATTCATAACTCAGTATTTTCCATCAAGCCTAGATGAAATCACATTTCATCTATAAACATTTGAATGTATATCTAAACTATAAGAGTCTTTTCTTTTAAAAAAAATCTGGTGCCATGGGTGTGTACCTGTAATCCTAGGGTATTCTGATTGCTGAGGAAGGAAGATCAGGAGTTCAAGGCCAGCCTATGCAGCATAGCAAGACTCCCATCTCAAATTAATCCAACAAACCATTTACATGTGAAATTGACAGTAAGTCCATCAATGTTCAAATGTCTAAAGTCTCATACATTTCACTGTTTTGCTGGGCACCGGTGGCTCGTACCTGTAATGCTAGCCACTTAGGAGGCTGAGATCTGAGGATTGTGGTTTGAAGCCATCCAGGGCAGAAAAGTCCACAAGACACCTATCTACTTAACCAGAAAAAAAACCCACAAAAATGGAGCTGTGACTCAAGTGGTAAAGCACCAACCTTGAGCAAAAAGCTAAGACACAGCACTTAGACCCTCAGTTCAATCCCTAGTACCAGTACACACACACACACACACACACACAAATAAATAAATAAAATAAATTGAAAAATAAACGTTATTGTCTTATATTTTGTTTGAATTAAGATCCATACAAAGCCCACAAATTGCATTTGGTTTATATGTTTCTTAAATTACTTGTAGTCCTTAGGCTCCCCTTTCCTTTTTGAATTATCAGTAACAATTTGTTAATGAAACAGAATCATATGTCCTCCAGAGTTTGAAAAGTAGATTTTGCCATTTAATATATTCCTATAGACTGGTTAGATATAGAAGCTTCAGTAAATTTCCAGAGTTCTTCCTTTTCTTTTGCAGCACTGGGGATTAAACTCAAGGCTTTGTGCATACTAAGCAACATTCTACCACTGGAACCACACCCTTGTCATTTATATTTTTGTTGGAGGCTGGCCTCAAACTCTGCCTTTTCTTGCCTCTACCCCTTGAGTGGCTGCAATTACAAGTGTACACCACCACACCCAGCCAGAATGCTCACTTTTGTGTGAATTGTCCTAGAAGGATGGTTCCATAGATAAGTAATAGAGCCAGTCTGTATCTTAGGCCACATGGGTGACACCTAATTTGGTTGGTTTTTTTTTTTGTTTTTTGTTTTGTGCTGATATTGGGGCTTGGACTCAGGGCCTGCTTACAGTCCCATAGTTTGTTTGCTCAAGGCTAACACTCTAGACTTTAAGCCACAGCTCTACATCTGGTTTTCTGGTGATTAATTGGAGAAGAGAGTCGCATGGAAGCCGCGCACCAGTGTCCTGTCATCCTAGCTACTCAGGACACAGATCCTCAAATCTCAGTTCAAAGCCAGCAAAGTCCATGAGCCTCTTATCTCCAATTAACCACCAGAAAACTGGAAGTGGTGCTGTGGCTCAAGTGGTAAGAGTGCTAGTCTTGAGCAAAGAAGCCAGGGACAGTGTTCAAGCCCTGAGTTCAAGCCCTAGGACTGGCAAAAGAAAAAAAAGAATCTTTTGGGTTTTTCTGTCCAGACTGGCGTCAAATCTCAATCCTTAAATAGCACCCTCCTGAGTACCCGGGCTTACAGGTGTGAGCTACCAGTGCCTGGCTGTATGTACTTTTTGTGTGTGTCTGGCTTCTTTTGCTCAACTTTTATTTGTGAAAATTATCCATGTTGATGCTTGTGGCAGTGATTAATTTATTTTCATTGCTGAATAGTATTCCACTGTGTGAGCATACCACCATTTATTAATTCTGCAGTGGAAGGGCAGTTTGGGTTATGAATACTGCTGCTGTGAACACTTACGTAGGTGTCTTAGCAAACGTGTACACGTTTTTCTTGGGTATTTAAGTAGGAATAGACTGCTGGGCTAGTGGACACGCATATGTTCACTTTTGCAGGTGCTTCCAAATAGTGTACAAAGTGCTTGTATCCACCAGCAAGATATGGGTATTCTACGTTGCTTGTGTTGGATCTGAATGTATTTTATTTTTTACTGATACCAGGGTTTAAACTTGGGCCTCACATTTATTCTGCACCCCTACCACTTGAGCTACACTCAGCCTGCCCTTTTTCTAGTTATTTTGGAGATAGAGTTTTGTGGACTTTTCTGCCTGGGCTAGGCTCAAACCCTGGTCCTCTGGATCTTAGCCTGGCTGCTTGGGAAAAGCTACGATTGCAGGTGTGGTTCACCAGTGCCCAACTTCGTTTATTTTTTGTGTGTTGGTACTGGGGCTTGAACTCAGGGTCTGGGTGCCGTCCCTTAGCTTTTTCACTCAAGGCTGGAGCTCTATCACTTGAACTCTGCTTTTAGTGGTTAGAGATAAGAGTCTTACAGACTTTTCCTGTCCAGATTGTCTTTGAACTGTGACTCCGGCATCTCAGTTCCTTGAGTAGCTAGGATTTCAGGCATGAGCCACCAGTGCCTGGCTCCAACTTAGTTTTCAATGTTTTGTCATGGCGGGGCTCAGAGTAGACTGTTTCAAGGCAAATTCAAGTAGACCTGGGACCCTTCTCTCTCCTTCCAGCAGTAATTTTAAGGTTTTATAGTAACTAGGAAGAATTTGTTCACAGAGCTATCCACAGGGAAGGAAAGTTCTTCAACATCCACGTTTTTTTTTTTTTTTTTTTTTTTTTTTTGGCCAGTCCTGGGCCTTGGACTCAGGGCCTGAGCACTGTCCCTGGCTTCTTCCCGCTCAAGGCTAGCACTCTGCCACTTGAGCCACAGCGCCGCTTCTGGCCGTTTTCTGTATATGTGGTGCTGGGGAATCGAACCTAGGGCCTCGTGTATCCGAGGCAGGCACTCTTGCCACTAGGCTATATCCCCAGCCCCAACATCCACGTTTTTATGCAGTCTTTGGCTGTTATCTTCTGTCATGTCGTTGGGCTCTCTCTTGTTCATGAAGCTTAATCACACATTGGCATTTGGTTGCTGCTGAGGGGCATCTAGACATGATGTCCTTGGGGCATAAGTTCCATGTAGTGGGGCTCTTGGCTGTTTGTCTGACAGATCAGAGGTTTGGGGGCCCCTGTGTTCCCACGGTTACCACATGGGTCCCTGTGTATTTGCACCTCTACCCCTTAGACCTCTGACTTCATCTCCTCTGTGACGGTTACCAAGAGTTTATGTGCATGACCTGGCGCAGAGACCTCCAGCGCTCGCTGCCCAAGAGAAAAGGCCAGATGAGCACCATCCAGACTTGAAGTAGATGACTTGTTGCTGTGTCTGGAGAAAGGTCTTTGTGTATCGTTTGTGTTGTAGGGTGTTGAGCGTCCTCCTTGGGCTCTAGCCGCCCGATGGCAGTAGCTCTTCCCCGCGGCCTGACACTTCCACACAGCCCCTCAGGATGGAACAGCCCCCGTGGAGAACCTTAGTTTTGTTGGGATTAAAGATGCAGCGTTTTCTGTTCCACACCCAGTTACTCCCCCACAGTTCACCCCCACCCCGCTCTGGCCTTGACAGTCACACTTCCTGAAAGGCCCCTCACCCGTGTATCTACATAGGATCTAACTTATCATAGATTTTTAAAAATTTGCACCGCGCGCTCACGCCCATCATCCTAGCTACTCAAGAGGCTGAGATCTGAGGATCATGGTTCTAAGCCATCCCAAGTAGGAAAGTCTGTGAAATTCTTCCATTAATCACAAAAAAGCCAAAAGTGGAGCTGTGGCTCAAGTGATAGAGCATCAGTCTTGAGCGGAAAAAGCTAAGGGACAGCGCCCAGGCCTTGACTTCAAGCCCTACTACTGACACACACAAAAACAAAATTAGTAAAAATGGGGGTTGGGAATATGGCCTGGTGGCAAGAGTGCTTGCCTCATATATATGAAGCCCTGGGTTCGATTCCTCAGCACCACATATACAGAAAAGGCCAGAAGCGGCGCTGAGGCTCAAGTAGTAGAGTGCTAGCCTTGAGCAAAAAGAAGCCAGAAACAGTGCTCAGGCCCTGAGTCCAAGCCCCAGGACTGGCAAAAAAAAAAAAAAAAGTAAAAATGTGTGTAATGCTGCCCACTAGGGAAGCATTCTGTGAAGGGGTGGGAGGGGTATTTGTCTGTTATACTGCGTGCCGTCAGTACTCAGTGAATGTTGGCTGAATGTTTTGTGTATTCCTATCAGGAACGTTGGACAAGGCCAAAGGTTCAGTTTTTAAAACATATAGCTCTTATGTTTAACGATATGCAACCTTTGAACTCTAAAATCGACTTTAATCCAGTGTTCACTGTAAAACGGCAAGGAAAAACAAAGAATAATCAACCAGACCAGGAGTCAGGTTGTAGTTCGGTCCTTTATCTGTGTGACCCTGGGAAACCGTTGCATTCTTCTGAGCCTTACTGTCCCTGTCTGTAAATAAATACCCCTCAGAGTTGTCCTAAAACTCAGCTGAACGCAGATACTGCAAAGCGATGAGCGTGTCTTAGGCACCCAACAGCAGAACTCAAAGCCAGGGTCCGATGGCTCTCACCTAAAATCCTAGCTGTGGGGGAGGCTGAAAACAGGAGGACTGGGGTTCAGAGCCATCCCAGGACGAAGGCGTCACCCCAACGCTGGCGTCGGTAGCATGTCCCTGTCTTCCGGTCTCCGTGCGTGGCTGGGGTGGGGACGTGATGATGCCAGGCCAGCCCAGGCAGACAGGCTTTTGGTTTTTTTTTCTTGTGCCTATCCTGGGGCTTGAACTCAGGGCCTAAGTGCTATCCTCTGAGTTTTTGTGCTGAAGGCTAGCCCTCTACCACTTGAGCCACAGCTCCATTTCTGGCTTCTTGGGTGGTTAATTGGAGATGAGAGTCTCATGGACTTTCCTGCCCAGGCTGGCTTTGAACCATGATCCTCAGATCTCGGCTTCCCGAGTAGCTAGGATTGCAAGTGTGAGCTGGCACCCAAACAGGCAGAAAGGTTTTGGAGACTGTCTCCATGATAGGGAAGCCGAACATGGTGGCACACCCCTGTGATCCCAGCTACAACATGAGGCCTAAAAGGAGGTAGATTGATGCTTAGGCACAAGCCATAGCAGGAAGTGAACTCAGTCCTAAAAATAACCAGTGTGTATGAGGGCGAGAGGAAACAGAGCTGGTAGCCAGTGCCGGTGGCTCAGGCCTGTAATCCTAGCTGCTCCAGAGGCTGAGAGCTGAGGATTGCAGTTTGAAGCCAGCCTGAGCAGACAAATCCAAGAAAACACTATCTCCAGTTAATGCACAAAAAGCCAGAACTGGGGCTGGGAATGTGATCTAGTGGCAAGAGTGCTCGCCTCGTATACATGAAGCCCTGGGTTCGATTCCTCAGCACCACATATATAGAAAAGGCCAGAAGTGGCGCTGTGGCTCAAGTGGCAGAGTGCTAGCCTTGAGCGGGAAGAAGCCAGGGACAGTGCTCAGGCCCTGAGTTCAAGCCCCTGGCAAAAAAGAAAAAAAGCCAGAACTGAAAAGGTAGTTCAAGTGGTGGAGTGCCAGCTATGGGCAAAAAAGCTAAGCGAGAGTAAGAGGCCCTGAGTTCAAGCCCCAGTTCTACCACACATAACACACACACACACACACACACACACACACACACACACACACAGAAAGAAAAAAAAAACCCACAGGGCTGGAGGTATGTCTCAGGGTTATGGCATCAACCTACCGACCACAAGGTTCTGAGTTCAAATCCCCAGTACTGGGAGGGAGGGAGGAGAGGGATCAGATCATGACATTTCTAAGTCCTGTCCTTAGCCCATTGAAGGCCAGAGATTGAGCTGTTTTTGATTAATTGCAGGCTTGAGACACAGGAAGCTAAGGAGTGTAAAGATTTAAGATTTTGCTTCACATTTCTGGGGAAGAAGAAGAGCACCTGGGAAACGGTTTTTATGGCCTTTGTTTCCAAGCATCCTTGGGCTCCGCGCCGTCGCTTCGCGGTGGGGCGCATGCTCTGTGTGCGCGCGGCACCAGCAAGTGAAGGCTCCCTCTGGTTATGGCCTTGAGCCATGGCGTGCTGCGCCTCTGTCCGCCTTAAGGACTGCACTGCTGTGGCAGGTTGAGCTTAAAGCCGGAGGCCGGTGACAGGGGTTTCCTCCGGCCTGTGAGCTGCTTCCAGAACCCTGTCTGTCTTTCAGAATCTTCCCTGGAGAAGGAGAGGGAGACTCCCAGTCCCATTGACCCCAACTGTGTGGAGGTGGATGTGAACTTCAATCCCGACCCTGCCGACCTGGTCCTCTCCAGCGTGCCCGGCGGGGAGCTCTTCAACCCTCGGAAGCACAAGTTTGCAGAGGAGGACCTGAAGCCTCAGCCCATGATCAAAAAGGCCAAGAAGGTCTTTGTCCCTGATGAACAGAAGGTAACCCGGAGCCCTGATCGGTACAGGGCTGTGGGCAGGGGACTCGGGGACAGAGGGCTTGCTTACCACAGGCCAGGACCTGAACTCCAGCATGTGCATGCATGCCCGTGCACGCACACGCACACGCACCCCCCCCCCTCTCGTGTACAGAGACACACAGAACCTAGGGATTGCACATGGGATTTGATCTTCCTCCTTGTGGACACCAGGTAGAAAGGCATGAGTTCAGTGTGTGGAGCAACACACTGCCACCATTTGGTAAAAATAAAGGCAGTCAACTATCGTTTGGCCCTGTCACCTCTAAGTTTCTCCCTCCTTCCCACGGCCTCTGATTATGTTGATGTCCTCCCTCTCTGGCTTGAGCCAAACCATGAGGCAAGAGCTCACGAGGCTGAAGGAGCTGGGCTTGAAAGAGCCCCTGTTTTGAAGGGCAAAAGACAGCTTATCTGTGGCCATCTCCAGGGACGCGCAAGCAGCTCTCAGCCCAATGACTCTGCAGGAAGTGAAGGGAAAAGGAAACTCATGGCTTTTCCATCCTTTCTAGAAAAACACACGGGAAGGCTGTGTGCTGGTGGTTCACACCTGTCCTAGCTATTCAGGAGCCTGGGCAGGAAAGTCCATGAGACTCTTTATTTCCAGCTGACCAGCAAAATGCTGAAAGTGTAGTTTGTGGCTCAAATGATAGAGTGCCAGCCTTACATAAGCAAGAGTGCAAGGCCCAGTACTGGAAAAGCAGAGAGAGAGAGAGGACTTTTCAGCATAGCTATAGAGACAAAGCCGACTTGGGTGCAGACCCCACCTTCCCACCCTTGATCTTTGTGTGCCTTGGGCTCTTCATCTTGGGAAGTTTGTGAGACCGATGGTGGCTGGCAAGTGTTTCTATGGTCCTTATCGCAGGCCAGGCACTGGATGAGCCTGTGTGACGCTCCTCCTCAGCCCCGAGGTCATTGGTGCTATTCTTTCCTGCTGTTGTTTCATCCTGAGGGATGGCGCCTTGGAGATTGGATGTGGGTGGGTAAGGAATTCACATATTCCACTGCCAACAATCTTGCAGGACTGAGATGTTAAGCTCTGGGAACTGGCCCCAGATTTCAGGCCTTCAACCACAACCAGCCCGTCTAGAAGAGGCCAGGGCCCAAGTGGCACTGCATGCAGGAGCCGCCCATAGACGGCTGCCCGCCAGCCCGGGGAAGTGCTTCCCTCTGCATGGCGCGCGCCGGCCGCAGGCCAGGGCAGTGCCCCGCGGGGCTCCGTCCCCACGGCCCAGCTTAAGTGCATGAGGAGAGGGAAAGATTGGGGAAAATGAGAGCCCCACAGGAGGCCCCTTCCCGCAGGACGAGAAGTACTGGACGAGGCGCAAGAAGAACAACGTGGCGGCGAAGCGCTCGCGGGACGCCCGGCGCCTGAAGGAGAACCAGATCACCATCCGGGCGGCCTTCCTGGAGAAGGAGAACACGGCCCTGCGGACGGAGGTGGCCGAGCTGCGCAAGGAGGTGGGCAAGTGCAAGACCATCGTGTCCAAGTATGAGACCAAGTACGGGCCCTTGTAACCCGCACCCCTGCCCGGGCAGGGCACTGCCTGCACCTCAGACCTCTGCCTGGGGCTCCCCGGACCCCACGCACGCGTGGAGACTTAGGACTCGTCGTGGGCACGTGGCAGTACCCTGCCCTGTGGGCGTCCACGTCTCAGCTTCATTATGACACGGCCAGTGCCCACGCGGGGCGACTTCCCTGGGGAGGCGGCCTCCTGTCGGAAGGGGAGCGTGAGGAGAATCCATGTAGACGGGGGAACGGCCGGCCCTCCTGTCCCCCGACGTCTCGGCCGAGTCGGAGGGGGCCCTCCTGAGTCCGGTTCTCTGCTTTCATAGGGCGCTCAGGCTCCCCCGGCCCCGCAGAGGGCTTTCTCTGCAGAATGCGTCCCGGTCGCCTCACCCTTACGTCGTCTCAGGTAGCAGGTGCATTTCCACTGGGGTGCGTCTGTCGTGCACCCCCCTTCCCCCAGAAAGTCTCTGCAAGAAGCATCCATTCCCATCTTCCTTGGAGCTAGCTGATGCGGGTGCAGCCGCGGGGCAGAGTCGGGGCCTAAGGCCAGCAGGAGAAGTATCCCCACTTGTTCTTCGTCCCCACACCCCATTTCTCTGAAGCCAGAGGAGCGAGGCCCTGGCTCCCGCCTCTGTGTCTTCCCTGCAACGGAGGAGAGACTCCAGCATGGTGGGTCTCGGGGCCCCACTGACCGGTGCCAAGGGAGGAGAGGGAGCCCTTCCGCCTCCTGTCCAGCCAGGCCCGGGAGCCCCGAGAACCTTTTGTTTATCCCGGGGCCTGGCCTCCTCGCGGGCCCCCTCCACCCAGTAACCACCCTCAGACCTTGGATTTGAAAAGGAAGTGTTGGCTTCCTGCACCCCAGGCACCTCCCCCTGGCAGTATTTGGGCAACTGGCCGCCACAGCCCCCCTATTCTGTGGGCACCGGGGCCGGGGCTGTTTCCTGAGAAGCTCCATTGTTTTCTTGCTCTGCCCACCAGTGTGGCCCAGGCCGAAGCCTGCTGCCCCTGGGTGCAGAAAAGGGCTTCTCAGCCCTGGTCCCGGGCCCCTCGTGGGGGGCTGCCCGGAGCGGCCAGCAAGGGAGGGCACCTCCGGAGTTGCCAAGGGCACCGCGACTCACTGGACATTCTTACAGCCCTAGAACCCCCCTCTGGCCGGCCCTCGGGGGCCACCGCACAGGCCAGGCCACGCCAGGCCACGCAGTGGAACGGTGTCCACACCTGTGGCCGTGTCTTTTTCTTGTGTTCCACTGGACGGGAGAGAGTAACTGAGGCAATTTGTGGAAGCTCCCCCCTGCTCCTTCGAGTCTGGAGGGGGGGGCCCCCCTGGCGGCCACCGTGAGGAAGACGGAGGAGACCGAGGCACTTTGTCACGCTTAACACTGGCTTTATTTACAGCGGTGGCTCACCAGGAAAAGACTCTTCACCGGGGCGGGGAGGCGGGGCGGAGCCACCCGCCGGCCACGCCCTCCAGGACTGCACACCCGCCTCTCCAGGGACTTGCCCCCCCCCCTTTGACCTCGTGGTTCTGTGGAAACCATGTGCACACACCTCCACTGTGTCGTACCCCGGGGCGGTTGCATCCCGCATGTCCCTGTCCGCCCGGCCCCTCGCCTCCGGAGGGCTGTTCACCAGAGGCGCTTCTCCTTGTCATTTTTCTATGGTGGACAAGCCTCGAGCTGAAAAGCTCTTTATTTTCTTCGGCTAGAAAATGTAAAGGTTTGTGATTTTTTCCTTTTCACTTTTGTGTTTTTTAAGGGGCTGACCCCCTCATCTCTGGAGGGCGTCTTGTGTTCTGACCCCAGAGGATGGGGGGGCAGGCTTGACGTCTCACCCCCTTAGGGGCTCCCCCTTCCTTCCGCCTGTGCAATGCCCCCCTCCTTCTTCTCCCAGGCAGGGGTGTCTGGTTCCTTCCCAAAGCGCTCAGTTGGAAAGAGTGTGGCTGCCGGCCGGCCGGCCTTGGCCCCGGCAGGAAGGGGGAGGCCGGCGCTGGGGGGGGGGTGCTCAGGTGAGCCGGGCCCCCTCCCCGGCTTTCGGAATGGAGGCCTTGCCGAGAGGATTGGTGCCTGCCCGTGTGTGTCCGTGGGGCCCGGGGCCTCCTCCTCCGGGCTTCCCTCCCGCAGCCAGAGCTCGGGAAGCTGATTTGGGTTTGGCTCTTCGTGGGTTCCCTTTGGGCTGGGGTGTTCTTGCCTCATCACAGCCACGGAACAGACAAATCATGAATAAGCTAGAATACTGCAAAAAAAAATGTACACATGAGAAACGTCTAGATAGACAAATACCTATCTAGAGATCAAGCAGCCTTGCGGAGTCCCGGATGTCCGGACCCTTGGCAAAGGATGAGCTCTGCCCGACTGGTTCCTGTGAGGGGCAAGGCCCTGGGCAGCGCCCCCTGCCCAGAGCCAGGCTGAGCCCCTCCAGCCCGGCGGCTCCGCACACGGCCCCGCAGGGGGCCCAGGAGCTCCTGGTTTTCATGGCAAAGCTCCTCTACCATCTGTTAATTAAGTGCAATAATTTTTTTTTCTAGAAAATGGCAAAGATGACTTCCAGGTAGAGATCGCGATCTTTTGCTGTTGTTGGGGATGCCAGAACACTACTTGGGTTTATTTTTCTAAGTGCATGTGTTGAGACGGGGCGTGGCCTCTGCCCTTCCCGGAAGCCAGCTTTCCGGCGGCCCCTGTCTCCCTTACTTTTGCCAGGGGAAGGAGGCCAGGAGAAATCCCTTCTTCCTGCGCGGAGCGGGTAGGGGCAGAGCACAGCCCATTGGCCTTATGTGAGCGTGTGCGTGCGAGTGGATCACTGCTGGCGGCCCGAGTGACGGGAGGGGAGCCGGGAATGTATGTATCCTTTTCAAAAGAAAAGTAAATATTTTGAGAAAAAAAAAACACGTGTGTGATGGAACCTTCTTGTTATTACCCTCCGCCCCTTGTAGACTGAGTCAAGTCACGAAACTGTCTCAGAATCCCATCCTAGGCACCCCTGCTAGTCAACAGGCAAATGCCCTAGGCCAGTGGTGCCTCCGTTTCTTCATCTGTCAGAGAAAGGAATTCTTGCCGTTTATATTGGGGAAGGACACATACCAGACCAAAAGTAGTAGATGGTAGACTACTTATGAAATGTGTTCTCAGACACCCGATGGCAACCATGGGGCCAAAGGAAGAAAGAAAGGCAAGCTGGGCACCAGTGCCTCATGCGTATAATCCTAGCTACTCAGGAGGCGGAGATCTGAGGGTCACGATCCAAAGCCAGCCCAGGCAGAAAAGTTCGTGAGATTCTTATCTCCAACCAACCGCCAGAAAACCAGATGTGTCACTGTGGCTCAAAGTGGTAGAGTGCTAGCCTTGAGCACAAGAGCTCAGGGAGAATTTCCAGGCCTGAGTCGAAGCCCTAGGACAAACAAACAAAAGGCAGGTCGCGGTGGTGTACACTGAAGCCAGCTATTTGGGAAGCCAAGCCAAGGTGGGAGACCACCTAGGGTGACCCAAGTCGAATGCTAACCTGGGCAACAGTGAAAATGCGTCTCAAAAAAAAAAAAAATTCCTAGTGATGGGGCTGTAAGAGTTTGCCTTTTTGGCCACAGGAAAAGTCTGTGAGACTTTATCTCCAATTAACCTCCAAGAAGCCATAGGTGGAGCTGTGGCTCAAGTGCTAGATCATTTGAGCACAAAAGCTCAGGGAGAGCACCAGAGCCCAGAGTTCAAGCCCCACCACTGGCCCCCGCCCCCCCAAAAATGAAGGGGAAAATGTATTTGAAGTTAAGCAACATGGCTGGCCAGTTGGATTGTTTTGTGCTAGTTTTGGAGCTTGTACTGTCCCTGAGCTTTTTTGCTCTAAGCCAGCCTGGCTTAATAGGAAAGCCTATTAGATACTTATCTCCAGTTAACCACTAAAAAAGAATTGAAGCTGTGGCTAGAGTGGTAGAGTGATAGCCTTGAACAAAAGAGCTCAGGGACAGTGCCCAGGCCCTGAGTTAAAATCCCAGGACCAGGCTGGGGATATGGCCTAGTGTCAAGAGTGCTTGCCTTGCACGCATGAAGCCCTGGGTTCGATTCCTCAGCACCACATATATAGAAAAAGCCAGAAGTGGTGCTGTGGCTCAAGAGGTAGAGTGCTTGAGCAAAAAGAAGCCAGGGACAGTGCTCAGGCCCTGAGTTCAAACCCCAGGACTGGCAAAAAAATAAACAGGACCCTCCCCCCCACCCACCCACACACAGAAATTACTAGGGAATCCAACACAATGAACCCAAAGCTCCGACCTCCCCTCCCTGAAGTGGCAAACAGGACTTCAAACAGCTGAGTGAGGCAAAGCCTTTGGCTCCTCCACCTTTGGACAAAGATCTCACTCGGCCTGGTCGCCCCCCCAGAGTCCATCCCTCGGTGCCATCTGAACCTAGCCACAGCAACTCAGTCGGGGCAAGTATGTGACGCAGAGGGCGGAAGAAGCTGTTCCTGAGACTGATTACCCTGCATCTCCCCGGGGGGCGGGGGGACCCACTCTAACCCATTGGGTTTTCAGCTCTGCATCCCAACTACTGCAAGCAGAGATTTGGGCAACACAGGAAGGGCAGGGCTGTGGGCCTGGACTATGAGAGCGATCAAGAACACTGGCTTCAGAGTATTGGGTCTGACATCACTCCCTCAACTGTTTATCAGGGCCGAGTCCCTTCCCCTTTCTGGTCTTCCATGTTCTCATCTACGGAGTGGGACATCAGTCTTGGAAGGCAGGTGCAAGGCTTGCCTGGAAGGTCTAGAAGGTACTCATCACTGAGGTGATCACCCCCAAGCCTAGCACCTGCCGCCCATCTTGGAGGGGTGCAGCCAAGATCCGACCACCTTTTGCCTCACTGCTCTTCCTTTGCAGCCTGAGTTGCGGCACCTGCCAATCTGCGTGCCTCCAGGGCCCCCCCCCCCCAATCCTGCCCAGCCCCTCTCCCTTCGCAGTGCCTCATCCTCCAGAAAATGACAGCAACTAGGCCCTGATGTGGCAGCTGTCACCACGCTACCACTAGGTGGTGCTGCAGACACAGCCCGGGCACCTGACCTCAGCAAGGCTTCGCTGGGCTTTCCTGGCTGCTGGTGGGGCGGAGCATCAGGTGACCTGGTCCCGTGACCTGGTCCCTGCCCCCATCTGCTCTCAATGGCCGCTGCCAGGGAGCGCGTGGTAGCTACCTCTCACTGCCTGAACTTCTGGCTCTCTCTGGGGGAAGGGCTGGCAGATCAACCCCAAAGGTGGGATGGAAGGAACAGAGATGGTTAGCGTGTGCGTGCCTGTGTACGTGCACACCCAGGGGCCAGAGGGAGCCGTGCCCAGAGCTCCCTTACTCGCGTGAGATGTGCTTGCACTTGCACTCAGACGTCTCCCTGCCTTACGTTTCCCTTCCGAGGGGGGCAGGGCAGCTGACCTCCACTCCGGCCGCCTTGTCCAACCGGAGGAGAACTACTCTCCTATAGGGAAGGGGGTCTCATGGTCGAAAACAGATGGTTCCAGCCCCTGGCCTTCCACGATCAGAGACTCGATCATCTCCATGGATGTTGAGCAATTACTTTGCACGTGTGTGTGTGTGTGTGTGTGTGTTACTGGCACCCACATCACCTGTTGATTTCTTATGGATGTGTTCATTCTTACAGCTTCCCTTTGAGTTATCTTTTATTTATTATTTATTCTCAGTACTGAGGATTAACCCCCATGTTGGGGTTACAGGTATATGCCACTATACCTGGCTATGGCTTTTTGTTGGTGGTGGTGGTGGTTGTGAGGCTTGAACTCATGGCCTGGGCACTGTCCCTGAGCATTTTCATTCACGGCTAGCGCTCTACCACTTTGAGCCACAGCTCCATTTCCAGTTTTCTGGTGGTTAATTGGAGATACGACTCAGCACGTTCCTGCCTGGGCTGGCTTTGGAACCCAATTCTCAGTTCTCAGCCTCCTGAGTAGCTACAATTATAGGCGTAAACTACCAGCTCTCAGCTTAAAACTATTAAAAAAAAAAATGAGGGGCTGGGGATATAGCCTAGTGGCAAGAGTGCCTGCCTCGGATACACGAGGCCCTAGGTTCGATTCCCCAGCACCACATATACGGAAAACGGCCAGAAGCGGCGCTGTGGCTCAAGTGGCAGAGTGCTAGCCTTGAGCGGGAAGAAGCCAGGGACAGTGCTCAGGCCGAGTCCAAGGCCCAGGACTGGCCAAAAAAAAAAAAAAAAAAAAAAAAAATGAACCCAAGAGCAAGGTATCCGTTGTTCCCACCTGTCATCCTACTTACTCAGGAGTCTGAGATCTAAGGATTGCAGTTCTAAGCCAGCCCAGGCAGGAAAGTCCTGGAGACGCGCTCTCTCTTTTTTTTCTTGCCAGTCCTGGGCCTTGGACTCAGGGCCTGAGCACTGTCCCTGGCTTCTTTTTGCTCAAGGCTAGCACTCTGCCACTTGAGCCACAGCGCCGCGTCTGGCTTTTTCTATATATGTGGTGCTGAGGAATCGAACCCAGGGCTTCATGTATATGAGGCAAGCTCTCTTGCCACTCGGCCATATTCCCAGCCCCCTGGAGACTCTTATCTCCAACCAACCACCAAAAAACAGGAAGTGGAGCTGTGGCTTCAGTGGCAGAGTGCTAGCCTTGAGCAACAAAGCTCAAGAACAGGTGCCCTGGCCAAGTTCAAGCCACAGAACTAGCAGCGCGCACGTGTGTGCATGCGCACGCCTACGCGTGCCCGCGCGCGCACGCACACACACAAATGAACCAAAGGGAGCAGAGCATGATGGCACCTTATTGTTCACCCATGTGGACCTGTCTTAAAAGAACAAGGGCTGGTTTGTAGCTCGATAGCAGAGCTCTTGGTTGGCATGCACAAAGCCCTGGGTTGGATCCTGGGAGCAAATCAAGCTTTGTCAGCAGCATTAAGGCGCCACCAGGAGGTCCAGCCATGTAGAGGGCTCACCCGATGACAACACGCACCTCCCGCAGTGCACCCCTGGCCAAGCCCTTTGTACTTCCTAGGCTTCCGCACGGAAAGCACTGGGAGGGGAGGCGGCTCCTCCTCCCGAGGCCCATCTGTTTACTTGGCCTCGTCCCTAACCTGAGTCTCGCCCTAGGACTCGCCTAGGGCTCTGCTGCGATGTGTGAAATAGAGCAGGGAGCGGCAGGTGGGGTAGGACGAGCTGGGGGCAAGAACGGAGCCAGGCCTGAGTTTAAAAATAAATCCTGACAGCGACAGTCTGGGCTGGCGGGGCCCAGGGACACGGCTGGGGCACAGGATGTCCCTGGCAGGGGCTGGTGGTGGCAGAGGGGGGCGCAGTGGTGGTTGGGAGGGACGGGTCCTCATCTGTCCTTTTGAGCCCGGGAGCCATCTGGGGTTCTGGGGTCCGGAGAAGGCCTTGCCTGGGTTGTCCTGGGGCTAAGGGACCCACCAACCTCCCTCCCTCAACACACGGGCTCATCCCATTTTGCATCAAAGGAACTGAGGTCCCCGGGGAAGATTGTGACATGCCTGTGGCCCCGCTTTGAGAGCTTTGGCAAGCCAGAGAACACAAGCCAGCGGTGCCTGGCTCAGGGGTGGTTCTGGAAGCGTCCAGTGCATGGTTGGGAGGCTGACTATTTGAAATAGAAGGAAAGGCCCCTAGAATGGAAGGCAGGGGAGTCACCACAGGTTGTAGAGTGCCGGCCTTTAGTGAGAAAGCTAAGCAAGCCCGGCGCCGGTGGCTCCCAGCTGTCATCCTTGCTCCTCGGGAGGCTGCGACCTGAGGCTCGAGATGCAAAGCCAGCCTGGGTAGGAAAGTCCGTGAGACTCTTATTTATCTCCAATTAATAACTCAAAAACCGGAAGTGGTGCTGTGGCTCAAATTGGTAGAGTGCTACTAGCCTTGAGTAAAAGGAGTTCAGGGACAGCGCCCAGGCCTCGAGTTCAAGCCCCAGTTTCTGCACACACACAATGGTGGTGGAGGGGTAGATGGAATCTTATACCTCTATTCCTCTGGCCTCCTTCCCATCCCTGCCCCTCCAACCCCTTACACCCCCTCTGTGTTCAGGACAAAGTCTGGCCCCTTTGGCCCAGACTCTGAGCAGTGACCCTGCAAGCTTTAAGCCTCAGCCTCACCCAGTGCTCCTTGGTCCCTAACGCACTTGCTATTTTGGGCCCCTGAGCCGCTGAACAAGCTGTTCCTGGTACGTGCTAAGGAAACTCCCATTCATCCTTCAAATTTCAGCTCTGAGCCGATGCTGCTCGTCACAGTGACATTATGACGATTGTTGATTGCCACTTTCTGCTGTCTCTTCCTGTGTCGACAGTTTTCTTAGGGTGGGAACTGTATTTTGTTGGCTCTCCAATACCCAGGATGTACTTAGAATCTGCATAAAGGAATTGAGTCTTGATCTTTGTCCCAACCTCATCCCTCTCTGAGCCTTAGAAAACAAGGTCCACTTTGCAGGGTTATAGGAGGCTGAGTGAGATCCTCTGTTCTTGTTTTTATTTTTTGGTCCTAGTGGTGGGACTTGAACCCAGGGCCTAGGCAATGTCCCTTAGTTTTATTTTTTTTCCCCCCCATTCAAGGCTGGTGGCTCTACCACGTGAACCAGTCTTCCACTGCTGGCTTTTGGGTGGTTAACTGGGAATGAGCAGCTCAAGGACTTTCCTGCCCCGGATGAGTTCAAACCTCCATCCTCAGATCCCAGCCTTCTGAGTCGCTAGGACGGCAGGTGTGAGCCACCGGGTGGCCTATTCAGAGAGCTCTGCCTTGGGGATGGGGGTGCGGGGCGCTATGGAGCCAATATGGGGACGCCATTTAGCCAAGGCCCCTGAAGTCTTCTCCCAGGCCTTCCCGTTTTTGCCCCGACCCCTCACCTCTGCTCTGACTTTCAGTCCTGCCCGAGAAATCAGAGCAGGCTGGCATCCCTGCCCGCGCGGCCCTAACCCTGAGGGGCCCTCGGGAGCGCGCTTCACTGCACGGGCACAGGCCGGGCTCGGCAGCCTCCAGGGGCCAGGACGGGGCTCAGGGCCCGGGCCCCCTGTGCTCTCCCCCAGGGTGAGGAGACCCGGCCAGGAACGGGGCTACATGGGCGCCCGGGCCCGCCTCCCCCGGCTCCCCGCGCGCCCTCGCCATCGCGCGCCTCCCCCGGCTCCGCGCGCGCCCTCGCCATCGCGCGCCTCCCCCGGCTCCCCGCGCCCTCGCCATCGCGCGCCTCCCCCGGCTCCCCGCGCCCTCGCCATCGCGCGCCTCCCCCGGCTCCCCGCGCCCTCGCCATCGCGCGCCTCCCCCGGCTCCCCGCGCCCTCGCCATCGCGCGCCTCCCCCGGCTCCCCGCGCCCTCGCCATCGCGCGCCTCCCCCGGCTCCCCGCGCCCTCGCCATCGCGCGCCTCCCCCGGCTCCCCGCGCCCTCGCCATCGCCCGCCTCCCCCGGCTCCGCGCGCGCCCTCGCCCTCGCGCGCCTCCCCCGGCTCCCCGCGCGCGTCCTCGCCACCGCCCGCCTCCCCGGGATCCCCGCGCCCTCGCCCTCTGGCCCCCGCCATGCGCGGGCCCTCAGACCCGCCTCGGAAGAAGGCGCGGGTGAAGTCCTGGCGGGGAGCCGGGCGGGAACGGCCGCGGGGCCGCGAGCCGGGCTCAGCTCCCGGGCGGGGCAAGGGGTCCGCAGAGCCGCCGGCCGGAGCGGAGCGGAGAGGAGAGGAGCCGGGGCGCTGCAGCCCCGGCCCTGGGGGACAAACGACCCGGTGTGCCGGGAGAGGGGACCTGAGCCCCTCTGCGCCGGGTCTCCCGGGTGCCCTCCCCCTACTCCCCCAGGTGCCCTCCCCACCCTCCCTCCCCCTCCCAGGTGCCCTCCCCCTCCATCCCAGGTGCCCTCCCCCCTCTCCCGGGTGCCCTCCTCCTACTCCCCCAGGTGCCCTCCCCCCTCTCCCGGGTGCCCTCCCCCTACTCCCCCAGGTGCCCTCCCCACCCCCCCTCCGCGGGCCAGGCGGGCGGCGTCACGCGGCTGCACACCCAGGCTATTCCCCCGAGGGCCGCCCCGCCCCGCCCGCCCGCCTCCGTTATGTAACCGCGCCCCTCGCGGGCTCACAGCGGGGTGGGCGTCGGAGGGACGCGGTGGGGAGCGCCGGGATTCTCCCGGCGGCCTCAGCTCAGCTCCACCTGCGGCTGTGGACGGCGCGGCCGAGGGTGGGGCTAACCCGGCTTCCGTGGCCGCTTTCCCAGCCCCGTGGTATGGGATGAGAAGGCCGGGGGGGCCTCGCCCCTGGCCGCCCTGCCCTCCACCACCCCCCCCTCCACGCGCCCCGCGTCCTCGTGTGCCGGCCCCTCCTCACCGCCCCAGCTATCCTAGTGGAGAGACCAAGAGCTGAGCACCAAGGCTGGAAGCCAGCCTGGGAAGAAAAAGCCCGTCCGCCAGCACAAAGCTGGAAGCGGCGCTGTGGCTCAAGTGGCAGAGTGCTAGCCTTGAGCAAAAGGAAGCCAGGGACAGTGCTCAGGCCCCGAGTTCAAGCCCCAGGACTGGCAAAAAAAATAAAATAAAATAAAAATGTTCTGTTTGAGCCCTGGTGTCTGGATTCAGCTGCTGTGTTCTAAGGACCCCCAAGGTCTCTTTTGATTCAGCTTCAGCCTTTGGAAAACATCAGGATCTACTCAAATGGCCTTCTGACCCCCGGGGAGGCTGGGGACCCACAGGAGGGGGGAGGGGGGAGTGGGGAGGGGGGGGAACCTCCTCAGCCTCTTATGTCAGCTCCATGACTTTACGTCTGAAAAATGACCACCATGAGACTGTTGTTGGCTTTTGGGACGATGCAGATAAAGCTCTTGGCCCAGAGGAGCCATTAATAAAAGTTATCGGTGCTCATTTGATGTGGCGACAGTAGCAAACATCAAGTGCTTTCTCTGAGAGGGACAGGATCTTACATGCTATCCGTGCATTCCCACCCGAAGAGGGAGGTGAAAAGCCGGGTTTCGGAGAGCGTATGACCTGCTCAAGGTCAGACAACTAGAAAAGGGGGACTGGCCCGCATTTGTGAGGCTCTGCCCTCTTCTAGAACTTAGCTCAAAGGATGGCTGTTGTGGGGTGATAGGGGGAGACAGACAGGTAGAGAGGGATTGCCAAGGTCGGTCCCTACAGAGTGTCTCTCGGGAGCTGGCGCTCTCCTTGCCTGAGGTGGTGGGGGACAGGTTGTAGGAACGAGCCGTTTGCTCAGCTTGGCTGCCGCCCCCCCCCCCCCCCGTCGGCCAGCTGCCCGTGTGCTCTGCCAGCCACTGTTCCCTGGGGAGCAGTCTAGGACATTGTGTCCAGAGAGAGGTCCTAGCACCCCCCCCCCCCCGTCCCTGACCAACCCATGGCACTGACCTGGCCCTCCCCCTCCCTCCCCCGGGCTTTGGGCCAATCTAGCATGAACAAGAGGTCAGAGCTGTCCTCAGAGACCAGCGCAGCCCTGCAGCTACCTCTAGCACCCCGCTTCCAGTGCTGCTGAGCAGGGGTGCCCCGCTCCAATGCACGCCCCTTGCCCCAAGAGTCCCCCTGGGACAGGCTGGGGGGGGCACCCCCTGGGTTCCTCCTGCTTTCCTGCCTTTGGCTTTTTTCCCCTCTTGTTGTGCTAATGTCAGCTGACCCAAGGTGAGAGGCCTGCTCAGGGGCCTCGTGCCCTCAAATGACAGAGCCACGCGTGTCCCAAGCTGCGACTCCACAGGCTCAAACAGGAAGGGGCAGGTCCCCGCGGAACTGCCTCCTCTCGGCCCGTGGGGAAGGGGCGCTTCCGCCCCTCCCTTCCCTCAGAACCCCAAGCTCCAGACGGGGCTCTTCCTTCCATTATCATACCCTTGCTTGTCTCATCAGCTACAGTCGGTAAGCTTAGCAAGGCGCGGGCAGGGCCAGCGGCCCGAGTGCAGCAGGCGGCCGGAGGATTTGCTGGAATGCCTAACTGAATACTGTCTGGGTCTTTCCATCCATCAGGCATTTCCGCTTGTTCATTTGAACCCAGGGCCTTCCACGGACTAAGCATGCACTGCATTGCAAGGTGGAGTTCTAACCCCTCCTTCTTTATTTTAATGAATTAGTGAACGTATTTATTGGGGCTGGGGCTTGAACTCAGGGCTTGAACTCTGCTCAAGACTGGTACTCTACCACTTGACCCACACTTCCGCTTCTGGCGTTTTGCTCCTTCATTGGAGATAAGTCTTACAGATTTTCCCCAGGTTGGCTTTGAACCACGATTCTCACATCTCAGCTGCTTGAGTAGCTAGGATTACAGGTATGAATCACAAACACTGGGCTACCCCCTAGCCTTTTGCTTTTAAATTTTATTTTTTTTTCCAAAGTTTTAGGGAGGATTGATTTTAGTATAACAGAGTTAAAAGAGGGAAAAGTAGGAAAAGAGAAACACTTGCTGCCACCTTTCAGGGCAGGTGAGTTGAAGATCCCTGTTAATTGTCTCACTTTGTCTGAGGGCTGGGATTATAAACAGGTACCTCCCCCCCTCCCCCCCCCCCCCCGGGGCTCCTCACTCCTCTGACCTGGAGACTCATTCCCCTTCCACCTCCCCGTGACCCCTGGGACCTCTCTGTGCCAGCTTGCCCTGCAGCTCCCTCCTTCTTCAGACCTTTCCCCCACAGGCTTCTACCAACGCTCTGGAAAGTTCTGGGGCTGGATGGGAGCCTTCCCTAGATGCTGATTGCTCTTTGGACATCCTTTTTTTTTTTTTTTTTTTTTTTGGCCAGTCCTGGGCCTTGGACTCAGGGCCTGAGCACTGTCCCTGGCTTCTTTTTGCTCAAGGCTAGCACTCTGCCACTTGAGCCACAGAGCCGCTTCTGGCCATTTTCCATATATGTGGTGCTGGGGAATCGAACCCAGGGCTTCATGTATACGAGGCAAGTGCTCTTGCCACTAGGCCATATTCCCAGCCCCTCTTTGGACATCCTTTTATCATGGTCCCATTGGGTGTTGAAGTCAGGATGACCTGGCTTAGATTTCCATCCCATTCCACTACCACTAGAACCTTCTACTTCTTCCCCACCGTCTGGGTCTATTCCTCTGGCCAGTCC
The DNA here is from genome assembly GCF_023159225.1 of Perognathus longimembris pacificus. Lineage (NCBI taxonomy): Eukaryota > Metazoa > Chordata > Mammalia > Rodentia > Heteromyidae > Perognathus > Perognathus longimembris. Next base: position 5,489,461 of record NC_063161.1, on the reverse strand, counting down.
ATACCTGCAGTCTAGCTCAGGGTCTGGCACAAAGGAGGGACTCTGGAAGTTTGATGATCGAATAGAGGAGATAAACTCTCCCTCCACTAAGGAAGCAACTAGAGGATAAAAATCTCACTCACCCCCATGGGGGTGGAAAGGCCCATGCTATAGCCCTGCCTAGCTCCTCAAGGATTTTTTTTTTTGTCATTTGTGGGGCTCCAACTCAGAGCCTGGGCACTACCCCTGAACTCTTTTGCTCAAGGCTAGCACTCTACCACTTGACCCACAGAGCCACTCCCAGCCTTTTCTGTGTATGTGGTGCTGCGGAATCGAACCCAGGGCTTCATGCAGGCTAGGCAAGCACTATACTGCTAAGCCACATGCCCAGCCTCTCAAGGTTATCTTACGCTGCTGGCTTGGGCATACCATGTCATTTTCTCTCCCCTTCGTTCTCTTGGTCCCGCTCCCTCTCTTGTGATAGTAGGGATTGAGGTTAAGGCTTTCCACATGCTAGGTGAGGCGAGGGCTCTGCCAGCGAGCTTCATCCTCAGCCCAGGCCCCCTTGAGTGCGGGATATGGCGTGTGGACCAACGGTGGAGCTGGAAGAACCCGGGTGTCCGGGTCCACTCTGTGGCCTTTGATTTTGCTCAGATTCCCCTAACCCAGCCACATCCCAGCACAATTTGAGTATGTTCTTGTGGTACATTCGAGGGGCTCTGCCCAGGGCCCGGCCCGTCACTTCCTCCCTTCTCCCTAGGGAAGGCGTGACAGCACCTAGGGCCTTCCTGGGGTGCTCCCAAGGGCAAGAAGAGGTGCTGGCTTAGGAAATGACCAAATGACCTAACTGGACAAGGGCCTAGCCCCACGTTCCTTGTTGTCTACATGAATGTCAAGATTTCAAGGTGACACGGTAAGTTGGCAGCTTTGAAGATGTAGAACCTATTTCTTTTGCTGGTATGAAATTCCCCTAAATTAAAACCCCGAGGATGAGCAGACTCATTGCTCAGTCTTAGAAGCTTCCCAGCCAGGGCCCAGCTGCCCACAGGCCCTGTCGGAGGCAGGGATTGGCTGAGCTGGCCAGGTAGGAAAGGAAGAGCGTGCCATCCACCCCAATCTCTCCCTGGAGGGGCGCCAGACACAGTGGGACCCCCTGGCCCCAGGGCACTGACTCAGGCAGGCCCTGGAGGGGGGGGGAAGGGAGGGGGGAGTTGCTGTGACTCACCCCACCTGCCCGTCTCGGCCCCCGGCTGTGCTTGGAGAATGCAGTTTTCTTCTCCACCCCAGCCAGTCCTGCTGCTGGCTGGCTTGGGGTTTGGTCCTATCTGCTGATGCAGGGGAGTGGACCGGTCGGGGCTGACCAAGTGGCGCTTGATAATGAAAACGATACTGTCCTGTTTATTCCAGAACCACCCGTGTGCTCAGCGTTTTCCACTCGTAATTTCATTCTGTGTTCACAAGGATGTACAATTACCCCCACTTTAGAGATGAGGAAATGAGATATCAGAGTAGGCGGAATGAAGCTGGGTGCCAGTGGCTCACGCCTGCAATCCTGGTTACTCAGGAAGGAGGTTGAGATCTGAGGATTGTGGTTCGAAGCCAGCCCAGGCAGGAAAGTCTGTGAGACTCTCATCTGCAACTAATGACCAGAAAATTGCAAGTGGAGCTGTGGCTCAAGTGATAGAGCACCAGCCTCCAACAAAATAACTAAGGGACAACAAACACCTAGGCCTCCTCAGCAGCTAGGATTATAGGCATGAGCCACTGGTGCCCGGTGCACAGGGGGCTTCTAAATGAGCCAGATACCCTCGTAGCGAAGGACCAAGCTAGTGGGCACACTAATGGCCAATTTGTGCAGTCACTGTGAGGCTGAGATCACCTGAAACCACGGGGGCTGGGCCGCAACTAAGAGACCCCGGAAACCACATAAACCAGGAACAAGCCGAAGGCTATTATATATCATGCTTTTAATACAAACTTAAAAAAATCTGGAACAATATAAACTGTACAGATTTGATCAATCTTTTTGTGTTTTTTAAATCTCTACGCACACCAATGTCCCATTCCAAAATATTGCACAACATTCTGAATACAAAACGTGGGATTGTATTCCTCCTTCACTAAAGAAAAACAGGTCATTTCCCAGCCCCCCTCCCCAGCTCCTCTCTGCGGCTGCCTCAATACCCCCCTTCCCACCCCGGAAGAGACTCAAGGATCTAGAGCATTCTGCACTGCAGAAAAGCCACCATTCGGAACCCACAGCAGTAACATTTCTTTACAAAATAACACACTTGCTCCTGGGGAAGAACAGACACAGAGGATAGGAAAAGGGGAGAAAATGATTCTATTCTCCTCTTTTTTTTATTTTAAAGTTTGTTTTTCCTGAAAAAATATCGGTTCATCTCCTTTTTAAGAAAAAATCTTGAAAAGAAAAAAAATTACGTTTCTTACGTTAGAAATATACATATATTATATATACCTCTTACATTTTACAAATGTAGCAAATTATCAATACAAACGGACACCAAGAAATGTAGAAAATAAAAAAAAGCCCTACGAAACCAGGTAAATTGTAGTGCAGAGTTGTGTTGTTGTTTTTTCTTTAAAAAAAAAAATAAAGTTGAAGCAAAAATGCCTAGATTTGAGACAAGACAGACTGGACCGGGCACGGAGGCCGGGCTGGAGTCATGCAAAGGGGCTCGGCTCCCCCCAGGTGCGGTGGGGTGGGTGTGTAGGGGACGGGAGGAGGGGATAAGGCAGCACCCTACCTGTCCCAGAGAGAAGCCATCTGCCTGGGGCCTGTCACCTGGGAGTCAGCCAAGGCTAAGGGAGGGGGCGGGCTGGCCTGGCCCTGAGGCTGAGGGGGGCAGATGGTGCCCGGCCGGGAGCAGGCTCTGCCCCGCTGGGGAGGTAGTGCTGGTGTCCGCCGCAGGGACAGGAGGCTGGCAATGTCTGTCTGGGCCCTAGCCACTGGAACGGAACTTTCCACTTGGGGCCCCTGGGGGTGGGCGTGGGGTGGGGGGTGCCGAGGATCTTGGTGCTGTCTGGTGATGGGTCCTGGTGCTAAGTGCCCAGGCCAAAGCATCGTGGTTTGGAGCTGCTTTTGGGTCGGAGAAAAGCCCTCCCACTTATACAGTGGCAGGGGAAGGAGGGCACTGCTGTACTCCAGGGCCACAAGGAGACCAGGACTCACAGGGTCAAAGCCCCGAGATGGGGCGGCAAGTCAGAAGCTCTTGGGCAGGACACAAGTGTGTGCAACGGCCACTCGCTGCACACCAGGCACCCCTCGGCACTCCAGCCCCGCCTCCCTGGGCAGCCCCCCCCCAAGTCACATGACAGGGTCAGTGGAGTCCCTGGAGGCTGGGGTATTTATTCTCCCACCCCACAGAGCAGACTTTAAAAAAAATTTTTTTTTTGGTCAAAAACAAACCAAAGTGCAGATCTCTCTGCAGCGTGGACAGCAGTTGCTATTGCAGTGTTTCTCCTGGGAGTGTCTTGGGCTCAGGCACACAATCACCCCGCCACCTGGCCAGCCCTGCGGGGGGGGGGGGGGGGCAGGGGGGGGCGGTGAGGGGGGCTGACACCTCACCCCGACCCAGGCCCCCCGCTTTGTAGTCACATCCAGAGGGGAAGCCCACGTGGCGGGGGATCCTTTAGCACGCGCACGCACGGGAGAGCAAACACACACAGACACACACTCGACCCCCCACGCCCACCCCGCAGCCTCGGCGTGCATCAACAGGCGCATCTCCAGGGCCAGGAGGGAATGGTGGGATGAGAGGATCTCCAGGAGACCAAGTGCCACCTTCCCTGCCTGCCTGGAGGGACATCAGCTTTCGGGGGGGATGGTGTCCAGTGGCCCCGAGACGACGACGACGGGGGGGGGGGGGGGGGGGGGGGGAAGCGAAGACAGCTTCTCCCTCCCTGCCCTGGGGGCTGGAACACACTGATCACCGCAGGGGTGTGCAGGAAGGAGGGAGGGAGGGAGCGGCCACACGCCCACCGTTCTTAGCACAGGAAGCCACTGATTACAGGACAACTATGGGGGGGGGGAGAAAAATGCAAAACCTGAATCGACCAAGGAAACCAGAGGCCGGCAGGAAACCGTCAGGCGGTGGTGGGTGGGTGGGGGTGGAACCCCGAGGCGGAGTGGGGGCGCTCTGGAGCCCTTCTCGAAGCTTCCCGTGTGGTCCGGCGCGGGGGCCCGATCCGATGGGGACACACGTGCGTGCGCGTGCGTGCGTGCGTGCGGTGTCAGTTGGCCAGCACCACGGGCTGGAATGGCTGGCTGGGGTACTGCATGCTGTTCAGGTTGTAGCTGAGGCCTTCCACGAAGGGCGTCTTCTCCAGGAAGAGGCTGTTGGCGTTGCCGCCGCCGCCGCCGCCGCCTCCGAGCACCTGGGCCACGTCGAAGCCGCCGCCGGTGCCGGTGCCGCCGGCCGCCCCGTCGAAGAGGAGGCCGGGCGAGGAGGAGCCGCCGCGGCCGCCGCTGTAGACGAACTCCTTGGCGTTGGGCGAGAGCTGGGACTGCGGGGCGGCGCCGGCCGCGAGGAGGCTCAGCGGGTGCACCGACAGGGCGAGGCCCTGGGGCTTGGGCGGGCTGGCGGGGGGCGAGCGCGCCGCGGAGGCGGCGGCGGCGGCGGCGCGCGGGGCAGGCTGGGGCGGCGCGGGCTGCGTGCCGCCGGCCCCGCCCCCGACCCCGCCCCCTCCGGCGGAGGCCCCGCCCCCGGCCCCGCCCTTCTTCATCTTGGTGGAGCCGAACTTGGTGGCGGCGAAGGAGGCGGTGGTGAAGGTGAGGGGCTGGGAGGCGCGGGGCAGGAAGGTGGGGCTCGGGGAGCGGCCGAAGGGCGGCGACGGGGAGCTGGTCAGGGAGCGGCTCTGGCTGCCGATGGGCACGAACACCTGGGCGTCGGGGTTGAAGCTGCTGCGGGCCTCCTTGTCCGGCTCCGGGGCCCCGCCGCCGCCGCCGGCCCCGCCGCCCTCCCCGCCGCCGCCGCCGCCCCCGGGCCCGTCGCCCACGTACAGCACCTTGACGGCGCCCTTCTCCCCGATCTGGTAGGACACCTCGAAGGGGTCGATCCAGACGCTCAGCTCCTCGGGCACGTTGGCGCGCACGTCCTCGGCCGCCAGGCCGCTCCGCCGGGCCGCCAGCTCCACCACGGGGTCCACCAGCTCCCCGATGTGCACGCAGCGGAAGCCCGAGCCCTTGAGGGGCCGGTCCGGGTACCAGTGGCCCTCGTACTTCTTCTTCAGGAGGCGCTCGAGCTCCTCCCCGAACAGGTCGGCGCGGCGGCGGGGCAGCTTGTTGTACAGGTAGGAGATGATGAAGTGCAGGGCCACTTTGATCTCCAGCTGCATGGTCCCCTCCGGGGCTCGCGGGTCAGCGGCAGGGGGCAGGGGGCGGCCGGGCCCCGGCTCCGGGCTCCGGGGAGTCCTGGCAAGCCAGAAAGTAGAGAGGCGTCAGTCACGTCACGGACACACGTGCCAGGAGAGAGGTGTTCGTGCTGATGGACGGACGCCAGGGCGGAGGAGCGACCGGGGCGGATCTTGGCCACTCGAGAGCCTGAGGGGTGAGGATCATGGCAAACAAATCCCGCAAGGACACTCATCTCCAGCTAACTGGCAAAAAGCCCGGAGTGGAGGCATGACTGAGGGTGGGGGGCTCAGCCTGGGGCAAAAAAGGATGAGAGGTCCCGAGTTCAGGCCCCAGTATGGGTACATACCCACTTCTCCCCACCAACAAAAAGAGGAGATTAGGACAATGCTAACTTTGGATCACACAGACCCCGGGGACAGTTTCTGCTCCACTAGTGTCTCCTCATCGGTAACAAGAGGCTTACATCAGAGACAAAGCCAGCCGCTCAACTTGGCAATTAGTAGGCGCTTGATAAACCTGGAAATTATAAGTAGGGCTGGGTGCCGTGGCTCTATAAGCCCAGCTACTCAGAAGGCCCCCGAGATCTGAGGATTGTGGTTCGAAGCTGGCCAGCCCTGGCTATCAAGTCTGTGCGATTCTTTTATCTCCAATAAACCACCAGAAAACCACAAGAGAAGCTGTGGCTCAAGTGGTAGAGCGCTAGCCTTGAGCACAGCACAAAACTCCCAGCCAGGGACAGCGCCCATGCCCAGAGTTCAAGCCCCACAAATGACAGGAAAAAAAAAAAAAGAGAGGGGGGAGGGGGAATGAGGGAGGAGGTAACAAACAGTACAAGAAATGTATCCAGTGCCTAATGTATGAAACTGTAACTGCTCTGTATATCAGCTTGACAATAAAAATTAAAAAGAGATTGTATTTTTTGGCTATTTTTATATTTCAAGTTATGAATGATACTACCTGTCAAAAAACATTCTACAATGACTCGGTAAAGTTCTGCCCCCAAACTGTCACAGACCAAGATGCAAGTTTAAAATCTTGAGCCGTCCTCGTTAAATGGGAAGGGACACGGGTCACTGAGGAGGGAGCACTGCCAGCACCGCTGGGGCGTGGGCTCCGGTCACATCCATCTGCCACCCTCAGCCCCATGCGTTTGCGGGCTCTGGATTCAGTGTGGGTTTACAGAACTGATTTAGGGATTCCAAGCCAGGCACTTGGTGGCTCACACCTGAAATCCTAGCTACTCAGGAGGCTGACACCTGAGGATCTTGGTTCAAAGCCAGCCTGGGCAGGAAAGTTTGTGAGACTCTGACCTCCAATTAACCACCAGAAAACCGGAAGTGACACTGTGTCTCCAGTGGTAGAGCTGAAGAGCTCAGGGACAGCACCCAGGCCCTGAGTTCAAGCCTCACGCCCCATGACCGAAAAAAAAAAAAAAAGAAAAGAAAAAAAAGTACAAAGCCAGTCCAAGCAGGAAAATCCATGAGTCCTTTTTTTTTTTTTTTCTTTGCCACTTTTGGGGCTTAAATTCAGAGCCTGGGCACTGTCCTTCAGCTTCTTTTGCTCACTCTACAACTTGACCCATAGCACCAGTTCCACTTCTTGTTTATATGGTACTAAGAAACCCAAGCCGGGGCTTGGTGCATGCTTGGCAAGCACTCTACTACTAAACCACATTCCCAGCCCCCCCCCCCATGAGACTCTTCTCTCCAATAAAATGCCAAAAAAGCTGGAAGTGGAGCTGTGGCTCAGGTGGTGGAGCACACGCCTTGAGCAAAAGAAGCTTGGGGATAGCACCCAGCTCCTGAGTTCGAGACCCAGCGCAAAAAACAAAAGTCATAGAATTCCATAGTCTGGCTAAAGCTTAATAAGCACTTCCATCCGGAGAGCCTCTAAGAATGGGGACCATGATCACCAGGAAAGCGACCACGAGGAAATCCCGCAGCAGGGGGCTCCCCCAGGGAGGCAGAGGAAAGGAACCGGAAGCAAGGTGCTTCGGGTCAGTGGGGTCAAGAGCGCCAGTCCTGTGGCCCACAGGAATCCCTGAGGTTCCTAAGTGATGAGGATGGCAGAAGGAAGAAACTTGCCCCTGGCCTCCAGCCGGGGACCCCAACATCACCCCGTCTCCCGGGGGCTGTCTGACCACCTATGGGTGCATTTGGAACGGCCTGCAGTGGGGGCAGTCCAAGCTAAGCATTGCGATTCTTATTCTGGAGTTCTCTCGCAGCCAGATCCCTCTGAGGTCAGAAAGGGTTGCTTGGGAGGCGTCCTGTTTCAGGAAGATGACCTGTGAGGTCCCGAGGGCCAGTGAACCAGTCATCACCATCCCATGTTCTCTTAGACTCATGTCCGGGGAGAAACTGAAGTGAGAAAGGCCATGTCTGAGGGCCGCAGGGATCAGAGTGTGTCCCCTAACCAGCTCCGCCTCTGAGCTCCGCAGAGACGGGGCTCATCTCCCCAAGGTCATCTTCTGTCCTGGGAAGACTCAGCTCAGCACATTTTTTTTTTTTTTTTTTTGGCCAGTCCTGGGCCTTGGACTCAGGGCCTGAGCACTGTCCCTGGCTTCCTTTTGCTCTGCCACTTGAGCCACAGTGCCACTTCTGGCCGTTTTCTGTATATGTGGTGCTGGGGAATCGAACCCAGGGCCTCATGTATACGAGGCAAGCGCTCTTGCCACTAGGCCATATCCCCAGCCCCCCTGGCTTCTTTTTGCCCAAAGCTAGCACTCTACCACTCGAGCCCCAGCGCCACTTCCGGCTTTTTCTGTTTATGGGGTGCTGAGGAATCAAACCCAGGGCTTTGTGCACGCAAGGCAAGCGCACTACCACTAAGCCACATTCCCAGCCCAGCACATGATTTTTGATGACAATTGCTTCTGGGGCCAGTAGAAAGTATTCAGGTACTAATTCCAGACCTGGAGATCTCCAGGATTTTGAAGACCTGCCCTAACACATTTCTGTATTAAGTTTCAGACCTGGGCCAGTGTTTCCTAGGGGCACTTTTAGGACTGACTGTAGACAACGACTTCTGACGTGGATTGACAGAGAAGATACACAGGGCAATTGAATGCTATAGAGTAGCATAAGACAGTGGCTGGGGGCTGGGAATGTGGCTTAGTGGTAGAGAGCTTGCCTTGCATGCATGAAGCCCTGGGTTCGATTCCTCAGCACCACACAAACAGAAAAGCCGAAAGTGGCGCTGTGGTTCAAGTGGTAGAGTGCTAGCCTTGAGCAAAAGAAGCTCAGGGACAGTGCCCAGGTCCTGAGTTCAAGTCCCAGGACCGGCCAAAAAAAAAGGACAGTGTTTGGATCCTTGGAGGCAGAGGGGGAGACGGGGGAAGTGAGCACAAGTGTGGTGGCTGCAGCCCTCCCCAAGCCTGCCACAAGCGCTCCGCATTCAGGAAATCCGGATTCCCTTCCCATCCCAGTGTCTAACACAGACTTGCTCTTCAGAGTTCTTCAGATGTCCATTCACGATTAAGACTGATCAGTTTCAGGATCATTTTACACTTAAGGAGAAGAATGCTTTTTTTTAAAAAGGGGGACTGGGGGCTGGGGATATGGCCTAGTGGCAAGAGTGCTTGCTTTGTATACATGAAGCCCTGGGTTCGATTCCCCAGCACCACATATATAGAAAACGGCCAGAAGTGGCGCTGTGGCTCAAGTGGCAGAGTGCTAGCCTTGAGCAAAAAGAAGCCAGGGACAGTGCTCAGGCCCTGAGTCCAAGACCCAGGACTGCACCCCCCCAAAAAAGGGGGGGAGGGAACTATCTATTTTGATGACTGGTTCATCACTAGCTGCAAAGTTGGCTACTAGACCACAGGTATCCCAAGAATAAAATCTTTATGGGGGAATGAGGGCTAGGAGGTAAAGCTTAGTCAGGGTCATGCTATGGCTTCAAATTCCCAAAGAATGGAGATTTTAAAGGGCCATGGCGGTCTACTAGAAGTGTCTACCATGTTGAAGCTGAAAGAAGTTGCAAAGAAAGTTTTGTATCAGTTCCCAAGAATAGTCCTGGAACTAAAAACACAGTGTACATACTTTTTTTTTTTATCTCTCTCTCTCTCTCTCTCTCTGCTTAGTTGCTGAAAGCTGGTTCCCCTGTTGCTTGATTCATACCTACAGCTCTACTTTTTACTAGCTGTTTTAAAGATGGCTTTAAATTGAGATACTCTGGATCTCAAGCTTCTGAGTTGCCAGGTTTACAGACACAAGTCACAAGCACTAAGTCCTAAGTGCTTTAAAAATAAAATTGAGCCAGGCACCAGTGGCTCACGCCTGTAAACCTTGCTACTCTGAGGTTCATGGTTGGAATCCAGCCCAGGCAAAAGTCCTTAAGAATCTTATATCCAATAAACTACTGAGAAAAAGCTGGAAGTGGTGCTGTGGCTCAAGTGGTAGAGCGCTACTCTTGAACCCAAAGAGGCTCAGCGATGGCGCCCGGGCCCTGCGTTTAAGCCCCAGCACCAGCAAATAAGACAAAATAAAATAAAACTGATGTGTATGTGTGTGTGTGTGTGTGTGTGTGTGTGTGTGTGTGTACTGGGGCTTGAACTCAGGATCTTGTACTCTCATTTGCTCTTTTCAACTCATCGATGGTCTTCTAATACTCATCCATGCATCTAGTCAAGTAAAATACACCCCAATCCTTTTTTTTTTTTGCTGGTCTCAGGGCTTGAACTCTGGGTCCGGGTGCTGCCCCTGAGCTTCTTTTGCTCAAGGATGATGTTCTGCCACTTGAACCACATCAACATTGGCAGTTTTTTTCTGAGTAGTTTGTTGGAGATAAGTCTCATGAACTTGGGCTGGGAATGTGACTCAGTGGTAGAATGCTTGCTTGCATGCATGAAGCCCTGGGTTCTATTCCTTAGTGCCACACACACAGAAAAAGCCAGATGTGGCATGGTAGCTCAGTGCTAGACTTGAGCAATAAAAACCCAGGGATGGTGCCCAGGCCCTGAGTTCACAGCCCTAGGACTGCCCCCCCCCCAAAAAAAAAAATGGCTCATGGACTTTCTTGTCCAGGTTGGCTTTGAACTGTGATCCTCAGATGTCAGCTCCCTGAATAGCTAGGATTACAGGCATGAGTCACTGGCACCCAGCAAGTAAAATATAGACCTAAGTCAGTATATGACACTTAATATTCCAAGGCACTTACGAATGCACCAAAACTGAAAGGCTTCTACACTTTTCCAGGTCTCCCCAAACTTTGCTGTATAACTTGCCTCCTAAGTTAACAGCCTCTGAACAGTACAGCCTCAAAATGGGATCATTTTAAATGTAGGCTGAAGTCTTTGGGAAATAACCCTCCCACCCCAAATACAATAGAAGCTCTGTCATCAGCCCTGCCTAGAGAGCCATTTTCTGCAGCATAAGCAACTAGAACTGCACACCGGTTTACACTTCAGCGATGCTGCTGCATAAAGAAGGAAACAGAATGCCACCTTTGCTTCTTCAATTGCAGAACAGGCTAGGCCACGCAGTTAGGAGGTGCAGCCCTACAAAACTGCCAGACAACTAGGATGGGATTTTGTGCTCTCTCAGCTCAAGCTCTAATTTTGACTTCAAGAAGCTTATGGAGTTGAGGATTTAGCACCTGGGTGCTGCTGTCTTGTCTTCAAGTAAAGATAGGGGTGAACCACTGGGATGAGTTCATTCGTTGTTTAGAAAGTGACAAGACAGGTTCTAAAGCTTACATAGAAAATCTTTATGGAAGCGAAGGAAGACTTTAAAAAGCTTAGAAATAACTACCTTTTTCTTTCTTTCTTTTTAGTGCCAGTCCTGGGGCTTGAACTCAGGGCCTGGGCTCTGTTCCTGAGATTCTTTTTTTTCAAGGCTAGGGATCAACCACTTGAGCCACAGAGCCACTTTCAGCTTTTTCTGAGAAGTTTATTGGGGTCTCATGGGCAGATCTGCCCATGCTGGCTTCCAACTGTGATCCTTAGATCTCAGCCTCCTGCGTAGGGAGGGTTATATAGGATTAAGCCACCAGCACCTGGCTAGAAATAACAATCTTTAATAATAAAGAGAAACAATTAGACTTATTAAACAGCTGCAGAGGACTCTTCAGATCTCCTCCAGCCAGAAAGCCATAAAAAAGAAAAAAAAAAAAGACAGTGTTGGACTGGGAATGTGGCTTAGTAATAGGGTGTTTGCTTAGCATGCATGAAGCCCTGGGTTCGATTCCTCAGCACCACATAAACAGAAAAAGCCCAAAGTGGCACTGTGGCTCGGGTGGTAGAGTGCTAGCCTTGAGCAACAGGGAATAGTGCTCAGGCTGTGAGTTCAAGCCCCCTAACTGGTAAAAATAGTAGTGTTTAACAATATCAAAGTCTCCTCTCTGTCAATGAGTTACAAAAAGAAAGTATCTTCTGAAATGGAGGGAATGATTTTATTGTTAAAGTACATAGACTTGGTAAGCTATGTAGCATAGAATGGTAATTTTCATCATTGTGAAAGTTAAAATGTAAAAAAAGAAAGTTGCAAGTGTAAATTGGGTCCTATTTCATTGGTAACTTTAGTCATCACTAGTTTACTTGTGGCCAAAGTTAGATCCGGTTTGGGATGCCTTGTGTAGACTTATGTTTTAGGACAGGGGGAGAAAGCGGACCTCGGTCAATCTCCAAAACACAAAGCACCATTTTTAAGGAAAAAGATGACTGTGTTGTCAAAAGGGAAAGGAGAGTTATTAGGGAAGGCATCTACTGGGTCCCAAGCCTACACAAATACTCAGATAACTTCCAACCCTTCGCACCCAGGCCACCCTACAATCAGGCTCTCCTGGCTTCAAATGCGGTGTGGGCAGGGGCGGGTGTCCCAGCAGGGCGGACCTGCAGTTGCTACCCGGCCAGGAGAGCGAGGGCCAGGCCCCCTCCCACCCGCTCCCACCCCGGTGTCCTGGAGGCCCAGGCTTGGGCGAAGCAGGCAGGCTTGCAGCACCCGGCTGGGGACGCAGGGAGTGGTGTCCGCCTTCCTCCGTGCTCTGCACCGGGAGGGGGGGGCCCTGCACCCAGGGTGCCGTGTCCCCCCACACCCCCTCGCCACCCCGCCGCGCGTGACCTACTTTCGGTGCCCGCTCCGCTTTCCCGCGCACTGCGCATGCCCGGCAGGGGGACCCAGCCGAGGGTCGGAGCCGAGGAAAAGTTTCCGACGCACATGCGCACTGGGGCCGCGGGCGGGTTGTTTCCTCCCCCACCTCCGAGGACACTGGGTTCCAACCCGCCGGCGAGTCGTACCGGGCCTGCCGGGGGGCCCGGGTTTCCCGAGGGCCTGGACTCCCCGCCCCGCCCCGCAAGCGTGCCGCCCTAGGGATCTGCCCCGAAGGCGTTTCCGTGTCCCCCCCCCCCGGGATCCGAACCCCCGCGAGCCGTCCCGGGCTGGCTGCAGGCGGGGCGCCGTGGGCTCGGCTCCTGCACCCCACGGACGCGCAGGAATCGGACCCGGCTCTCGCGGCCTCCGCGAGGTCGCCAGACCCGGGCTGGAGAAAGGGGTGACCGCGTCCAGGCCGCGAAGGGAACCCCGACCCCGCACCCCCCCCCCCACGACTAGACAGACTCCCCAGGTCCCCGGCACGGCAAGCTCCCCGCAGGGGTGTTAAACCTCCCCAATCCTTCCTCCCACACAGGCTGCTTCCGCCAGCGCTGGAGAGACAAATGGGGGGGGGGCAGGCAGGCGCCCCAAAAAGCAATACTAGGGGTGTTTTTCTGGGGGGGCATCGAGGGGGAAGGAGAAACACGCACACGCGCGCGCGCGCAGACAGACACACAGGTCAGCGGCCGTCCAGGCACTGGGAAGCCTGCCCCGCGGGTCCCCAAGTTCCTCCCAGGGGAGGGGAGAGGGGAGGGGGGTCCGGCAAGCCGTCCCCGCCCGGCCTTCCCGGGATCCGTGGCCGAGCGCGCCAGCCCCGCCCCGGGACCGGAGGGAAGGGCTAGGCCCCGTTCCCCTCCGCGCCTCACCGGGATCGGAAGCGACGCCGACTCCCCGGCCCGGCTCGGCGAGGACCGTACACTTTTGTTGTTGTTTTGTGTTATTTTTGTGTGTTTTTTTTTCCGCCCAGCGTTCCCTCGAAGCACAGAAGAGGATAAAGAGAGCTCCAGCTGAAACGAGCTCCGGACCCCCGGGGCAGTTCCACCCCCGGGTCCCCTCGCCCAGCACGGGGTAGATCGGACCGCCCCCCCCCCTCCCTTCATCCCTCTGGTTCCAGCGGACCAGACCGAACTCACCACCACCACCACCACCACCCCACCCCACCCCACCTCCCGTTCCCCGCCTGCACACGGGAAAAGAAGCAGAAAAACCAGGCCTGGACGCCCCCCCCTCCCCCGACCTTCCTTCCCCGGATTCATGGCGGGGCGGAGGGAGTTCGCTTTCGGTGCCTAGCAAGGACTCTCCAGCGAGTATTCCGGAGAGCTGGGAGGGGAGGAAACGAACCCCACTCCGGAGGGGGGGGCACTCTCGGGACTGGGAGAGCAGGGGGCTCGTGTGGGTACCCAGGACCCGGGAGAGGCGCACGGGGGAGAGCCGGGGGGGGGGTGGCCGCCGGGCGGTGGGGGGGGGGGGCGGCCGCGCCGTGGAGCCGGCGTGGGGCGGGGCGGGGTGGGGAGGCGGCCGGCAGGTGGGTGTCAGGGTGCCCCCCCCACCCCCGCACGTTCCCGCACTCACTCGGGTGTCCGCGACGGCGGCGGCGGGGCGGCTTCTCCGGCCGGCCAGGGTGGTCCTGAGCGCGGGGCGCACGCCGACGGCTCAGAGCCGGGGTTCGCGGGAAGGTCCTCCCAGTGGCTGAGAGTTGGGGACGGGAAGGGGGGCTCGGGGCTCCCGGGGTAATTCTCTCGGCTTTCGGGAGGGCGGGCGGTGGACCGGGGATGGCGGACCCCGAGGGTGGTTGGCGGCGAGGAGCCGGGGACGGAAGGGCTCAGCCGGCCGGCGGGTCCTGCCTTTCTGGCCACGCGTCGCCGGGGCCACCACGCCGACTCCGGCCGGAGACCCGCTCGTCCCCGCGCCCCGGCCCGAAGTGAGCAAAGTCAATGAAAACTTTCACCCTTAGCAACCCCGCGCAGGGATCCGGCTTCCCCGCCCCGGCGTGATGCGTCCCTCCGCCCGGCCGGGGCGGGGCCGGCCGGAACTACTTGCCGGCCGGCGTCCGCTTAACCCTTGGCGCGCGGGTGTGGGGCCGCCCCGGGGGGGGGCCAGGGGCGCCCGGGACCGTCCGACCCCGCCCTGGGGCCGCCCTCCCGGCGCCTCCGTGCCGCCGCCGGCGAGGCTTTCCCCTTTCCCGTCCTCTCACGGAGGGCTGCTGGGCCTTCTCCAGACCCCCAGGCTCCACGATAGCTGCTTCCCCAGGAGGCCCGAGCTCGGAGAGGGCCGGGGCCGTCCAGGGGCGCAGTGGGCGATCGGGGGCCGTCCAGGGGCGCCGTGGCCATTGCCCTGGCCGCATTGGAGGGGGTGAATGTCGTGGGGGCCATCTCCGCCCCGCACACTCCCCGCTGGAACCGCCCGCCAGGTCTGCCCTGCGGCGCCCACGTTGCGGGCACGAATTCAAGTCGGCGCTGGTGTTCCGAGCGCTGCCACAGCGCACCTCTGTCGTGGGGCTTATTAACCTCGGAGGGAGGGCGAGGGGGCGGCCTGGGGCCTGGGGCCCCTGGTGCGAGAGGATGTGCAGACCCGGAGGGAGCCGGAAAGCCAGGGAAAGGAACCGAGCACCGCGATTAATCGGTCCCCTCTCCGCCCCGGCGCCTGGGTTCCCCGGGAGAAGGCGGGAGGCGGTGTCACGCGCGTGTGCGGGGCCGCTCTTCCAAGCTAGAGATCCCCGCACGGGGTACAAAGGAACCACAGGTCGTCCAGCAGCAGCCCCGCGGCCACCCGGGCGGGGCGGGGCGGCCTGGCACCCTTAACCACGTGTCGGTTGGTGAGGCCAGGCGGGCTGAGTCACGCACGGGCGCGCCAGGCCACGGCCCGGGACCACGCGCTGGACCTTGGCCGCTCGGCCCGGGAGACAGGGCGGAGCGCAGCCCGGCGGAGGGGTGGGGAGGGCCGGGGCGCGGCTGGGGTCCCTGGCCGGGCGCGGGGACGCGGGTCTTTCGCGGGACACCGGCCCATGCCGAGTGTGCCTTCGCCGGTTCCCCGCCTCCCCGGGTTTCTCTCCTGGACCGTGGCGGCCCCACGGCGGCCTCGGGACCCACGTGGGGTGGAGAGGGCTGCAAAGTTTTCGGTGACAGTTTGCATCCTATTTTCCACGCACACTTTTTTTTGGGGGGGGTGTGGGGTGGGGGAGGCAAAGGGCAAAGGCGGCGGGAGGTTCTACGGACGCTCCCCCCGACTGCAGGAGAGAGACGCCAAGCTGGAGGGCAAACTCCATGGGGACGCCGAGCCCAGAGCCCTCCGCCCCCACACGCGAGCGGAGGCTCCCGCCCCGGGCACCCCCCAGGGACTACTTGCTTCGTGCGTCAGCGAGTGGCACTACGTCACGCACACGCCCCCTCGGCCATTCCCGGCTCCACCCTCCTCTTCTTTCTCCCCTCCCCGCCTGCGCGTTCCACCTTGGCAGTGAGACCACCCCACCGCCCGGCTGCACCGCCCTCACAGCTAAAAATTGACTAACGGGGTAGCAACAGCCCTCTGATTGGTCGGCGCGTGGGGCGGGGCGGCGTCTGATTGGGCCGTGGGTGCAGCCACTAGGAGTGGGCGCTAGGTAGCGTGTGCTATGCGCAAGGCATGTTGGTACTTGTAGTCATTAGTTAGAGGCGGTCATGGAAAGGTGAGAGAGGGCTGAATGAGCTGTCTCTGGGGAAGAAGGGATGGTGTACCTACTAGCAGGTAGGAGGTAGACGTCTGCTACCATTCCGCGCAGGGTGAGGATGGGTTGAATCCTTTGAGAGGACGTCTCTGCGGGTTCCTGCGTGTGTTTGAATCTCTCCTGCAGTCCTGGAAGCACAGGCCTTGAGTAGTACCACTAAAACCCGAGGTCTTGCCGACCTGGAGCTCTGGGTAAAGGGTTAGGATATAATAGTGGGGGGGGGGGGAGGTGACCAACTCTTTCCTTAACTGCAGATGTCCTGATTTATCATGTAGTGAGGATTTTTTTTTCTTCCCTACCCCAGCATGGATTTGATCTTGTCAGGGCATAATTGTGAGATGAATTCCTACTCAAGCATTCCACATTCACCTCCCACTTTGAATAATCATATGTTGTAAAGGTACACACCTTCAAAATACTTTTGGGAGCAACCCAGTGCAGGGGGTGGGGTGGGGGAGAAGCAACTCCTCGGTCTCTGAGTAAAGTTATGCTAGGTGTTTAGGGCCAGTGACTTCAGGGTCACTCCAATTAACTCAGGATGAGTCACTAACACACACACACACACAGAAAATCAGGGGGAAAGTTTTGTATTGTTTCATTGAAGTTATGTGTTATTGAAGTTATCTAGGAAAATCGTCTGTAGTTTGATTCTTCAAATGTGCTTCTGTAGCTGGGCAGGAGCACACAGCCACAACAGAAACAGGCTTTGGGAAAGTGGCTGCTGGGGCCAAATGGTGTGTGTGTGTGTGTGTGTGTGTGTGTGTGTGTGTGTGTGTGTGTGCTGCTCCTTAGCATTTTCACTCAAAGCCAGCACTCTACCACTTGAGTCACACCTCCACTTCGTACTTTTTGGTGGTTAACTTGAGGTAAGAGTCTCATGGACTTCCCTGCCCTGGCTGGCCTTGAACCACTATCCTCAGACCTCAGTCTCCTAAGTAGCTAGGATTATAGGCTTGAGCTACCAACACCCATCCACAAGAACTTTAATATAAGGCTGGTACTGGGGCTTGAGCTTGGTGCTTGGGAACTGTCCTTGAGCTCTTTTGCTTAAGACTAGTGCTCTATCACTTAAGCCACAGCACCACTTCTGGCTTTTTGTGGTTAGCAGGAGTTAAGAGGCTTTTGGACTTTTCCTGCTTAGGCTGACTTCAAATTGCAATAATCAGATCACAGCCTCCTCGGTAGCAAGAATTACAGGTGTGGGGCTGGGGATATGGCCTAGTGGCAAGAGTGCTTGCCTCGTATGCATGAGGCCCTGGGTTCAATTCCCCAGCACCACATGTACCCTTCAGAGGCTAAGGCAGAAGGACCTAAGTTGGAGGTCAGTTTTGGGACCCTGTCTGGGAGGGGGGGAAAAAAAGCAATATTTAAAGGATTAGATGGCCATGCATGTTCAGAGTACAAATACAATAATAGGAATACTAATCATACATTCAAGAAACAGAACAGGTTTCTCAGATCTATGAGTTCTATTATCTCACCTACACCTAGGCAGGCAAGGCAGCAGTGCTTATTTCAAAAATGGAAAGGAACACCAGTAATTATGATCAGGTGGTTATTAAGCAACAGAAGGCGATCTCAGCTTGGAGGTACTTGCTTAGTATGTGCATATAAGCCCTGGGCTTGATACCATACACCTCCAGAAAAAAAAAACGCAACTCTATTTAGTGTGCATGTGTGTGTAAAACTACAAAACATTTAAATTCACGTACACACCAACACAAAGGCAACTATAATTTTTTTTCCCTTCTGGATATTTGATTAATTGGAAATAAAGCCTCACAGACATTTGTGCTTGCATTAGCTTGGAATCTAGATTCTCAGATCTCAAGCCTCTTCCGTAGCTAGGTGGCATGAATCACACCTGGCTTTTAATTACAATCTGAAAATGACTTTACGTTGACTCCACCTGATGCTTTAGAACTTTCCAGAGCTTCCCAAACACATCACCGGGCTCACGACTCTTCCTGGAGTTGTGTCCTCCCGACAAATGTTCTGTCTACCTTCCCCACTTGGTATCTTTCAAAGCTGTTTATTCTCTGGTTTCCTTGCCTCGTTCTTCATTCAACACTGAACACTTGGGCTCTGCTGGGCAGAACCCAGCCTCAGAGAAGCTAGTCAGAATCATTTGCAGAGCACACTTAGGATGCCATGTGGGAGTACAAAGGGAAGTTAAGATTGTGGGTTGGAGACATCTGAGGACATATTTGGCTCAGGTCGGAAGGATGAGTAGGAGGTAGCTCAGCAAGACAGGGTGGGGAGCAGCACTTTAGAGAAACCAACAGATAAAAAAATAAAACGCATTACCAGGTGTGGTGGCTCAAGCCTATAATCCTAGCGACTTGCGAGAGGGAGACTGGGGGATTGTGGTTTGAGGCCAGTTTGGGGATAAAAGTTTGAAAGGTTCCATCTCATTCTGTCCGAGTGTAGTGGCACATGCCTGGCGTCCCAGCAACAATAGGAAGCACAAGAGGATCATAACCAAGGTCTGCATAAAGGAAGACCCTATCTGAAAACTAAAGGCAACCAGGCACTAGTGGCTCACTCCTGTAATCCTAGCTACTCAAGAGGCTGAGACATTAAGGATTACAGTTCAAAGCCAAGCCACAAAGAAGAAAAGTCTGTAAGACTTCAGCTCCGACCAACCAGCAAAAATTAATGGAAGCCTGGTTGAAGTGGTAGTGTGCAAGCCATGAGCAGGAAACCCAAGGGAGACTCTGGGAGTTCACGTCCCAGAATTGGGACATGTACACAAAAATTCTCAACCTGGTACAGTGGCTGTCAGTAACCCTCCCTTTGGGAGGAGGATGGCAGTTCGAGGCCAGTCTAAGTACACATGTGAGGTCCCCTGTCAACCAATATTTGGGCACAGTGGCATGCTCCTATTGTCCAAGTATAGCGGGGAAATGTAAAATACAGCTGTGGTCCAGGCAATGACCCTATGTCAAAATCACCAGTGCAAAAACAGGGTCAAGGGGGTTCACGTGGTGGCGGGCCTCAGCAGGAAGATGAGGCGGAGTTCACACCCCAGTTCTGAAAAACAATTTCTCAAAGAAAACTTGAGCTCAACGCGTGTATCCATGAATTTAACCAAGCAACAAAAATAACCAGAATGACTTATCTCCACTGGGTGAGTTTCTTCTTCTAAGCCAGAGAACCGGGGGGCTCCATCTCTATTGTGAGCCATCAATTCCTAGATGAGTCAGAGATTCCTGAAGTTCAAGGACTGACTACCAGAAAATAAACACCAACTTTATTAAAACAATAGCAACAGAAAGGGTTTCCAATTTCGCAGCAGAAAAATAACCTGAAACCAGCACCACCTGGTGAGCGTTACCAGATCAAAAGCTCACGTCACATTTGGTGTCCCATGGCGCCCCGCCACACAGAGGGCCATTAAGGACAAGTGCCATCCATGGGGCTACCAGGACACGCTTTTCACTGGGGGGTGGCTTCACCCCAATTCCTCAGAGAGAAGTCTGAAAGGACATTCTTGTTTGAGTCTCGGTGTAGAGAGAATATAGCGACGTGGAGAACAGAGCTTGGTTCTTGCATTCAAGAAAACCCACGAACCTATCAACTTCTGATCGTCTGTCAGACGGCTCTCTGAAGAATCTTACTCCATCCCCACCCATCTGGGTGCGGGTGGGGTGGGGTGGCGGGGTGGGGAGGCTGGCAAGTGCCAATGCGTCAACAGGCAGTTTTGGTGATGCCGGGCTTCGCTCCTTTCTGCTGGGGGGTGGATGTCTTTTCTGGCAGCTGCAGTAGCTCCATGGCGGGAGGCTGGGCTCACCCGCCAATCACCTCTTCTTGAAGCCATATTTTTTACGTTCATAGAACAGATCTGTCTTAGAGCTCCCCAAATTGACAATCTTTGGGCAACCATCTCTCTGGAAAGTAGAACAGAAGAGTTCGTTAAGTCTTTGAGCTTGACTAAAGGATGATTTAAGATAAAAATCTGAGCTGGGCATTGGTGGCTCATGCCTGTAACCCTCGTTGCTCAGAAGGCTCTGAGTATCCCAGTTCAAAGTCAACCTGGAGAAAGAAGTCCATAGAACTCTTTTTTTTTTTTTTTTTTTTTGCCAGTCCTGGGCCTTGGACTCAGGGCCTGAGCACTGTCCCTGGATTCTTTTTTGCTCAAGGCTAGCACTCTGCCACTTGAGCCACAGCTCCACTACTGGCCTTTTCTATATATGTGGTGCTGAGGAATCGAACCCACGGCTTCATGTACACAAGGCAAGCACTCTACCAGTAGGCCATATTCCCAGCCCCGTAGACTCTTATTTCTAGTTATCCGGCAAAAAGCTGATGGTGCTCAAGTAGTAGGGCACCAACATTGAGTGTAAAAGCACCCAGGGAGCAAGCCCTAGTCCTGGCAGGCAAACAAACAAACACAAAGGATCAAAGCGGACACAAAAATTAGAAAGTAAAAGAAAAGGGGAGGAGGGCTTAATGTGGCTGAGGTCATAAAGCCCTTGCCTATGGAGCTTGTACCTGAGTTCAAATCCCCAGCACTTTGTTTGCTGGGTGCCAGTAGGTCATGTCTATAGTACTAGCTATTCAGTAAGCTGAGATTTGAAAATTGTGGTTTGGAGCCAGGCTGGGCAGACAAATCTGCAACTCTAATCTTCAATTAGCCAGCAAACAGCTGGAACCGAAGGCCCGGTTCAAGCGGTATAACAGCAACTCTGAGGGAGAACGGGAGGTTCTGAATTCAAGTGCCAGAACTGCCCACCCCCACCCCCACCCCCACCCCCACCCCCACCCACGGCACCTCTTCCTGGCTCCATTCGGAATATTTTTTGTCAGTTATGGGGCTTGAACTCGAGGCTTGAGTGCTGTCCCTAAGCTCTTTTTTTTGCTCAAGGATTGTGTTCTATCACTTTGAGCTACACCTACATTTTCTAGTGGTTAATTGGAAATTAAGAGTCTCATGGACTTTTCTGCCCAGGCTGGCTTTGAACGTTGATCCTTAGATCTCAGCCTCCTGAATAGCTAGGATTACAGGCCAGGTGAACCCCTGAAATGTTATTTCACCCTCATTCTCTGATTAAAGCCACATCATGGAGTGTGAGGCTAGAACGCATCTCAGAGAATGACAAGCATAAAATGGTTCAGGGGTGAGACTGACGGGCACTTACTGTAAACATGTGACAATGAAAAGATGAAATGCTGTGTATAATTAACACAAGATAATACTACTACTAGACAACAATACAAAGAGAAGGCAGGTCGGGAAGATGTTTAGGAGGGGAGCTTAGGGAAGCCAGACGCCGGGGCATATGCCCACCACTCCAGATATGGTGGCAAGCAGAAAATAGGGCTAATCAGGACACAGGTGTGGGCCTAGGCAAAAAGCGATACCTATCTCAAAAGTAACCACTACCACAAAAGGCTAGAGGCAGGGCTCCAAGACAGACAGCCTGCATAGCACCCTAGCAAAAGGAAAGGACGAAACACTGGAGAATGGCTCAAGATGGAAGGATGTTTTAAAGTTAAGAACATTTTCTTCCTTCCTTCTCTCCCTCCCTCCCTCCCTCATTTCTTGGGCCTGGGTACTGTCCCTGAGCTTTTGGGCTCAAGGATAGTGCTCTACCACTGGAGCCATAGCTCCATTTGGGGCTTTTTGGTCGTTTACTGAGGTAAGAGTCTCACAGGGGCTGGGAATGTGGCCTAGTGGTAGAGTGCTCGCCTCTACCAGGGCTTCATGCTCTCCCTTACCTTTCTCACTCCAAGCAGAGGCTCTGCCAGTTGAGCCACTCCTCCAATTTTTGTGGTTCATTGGCGGTAAGAATCTTTGGGGGGGGGGGGGGCTGGGGATATGGCCCAGTGGTAGAGTGCTTGCCTCATATATATGAAGCCCTGGGTTCGATTCCCCAGCACCATATAAACAGAAAATGGCCAGAAGTGGCGCTGTGGCTCAGGTGGCAGAGTGCTAGCCTTGAGCAAAAAGAAGGCAGGGACAGTGCTCAGGCCCTGAGTTCAAGCCCCAAGGACTTGCAAGAAAAAAAAAAGGTCTCACAGACTTTCCTGGTTTTGAATTTCAGGATCTTGGCCTCCTGAGTAGCTGGGATTACAGGTGTGAGCCAGTGGGACCTGGCAGATTTCTTTTTTTTCTTGAAAATGTTAGAAAGTACTGACTTTAACTTGCTCTGACTGAATCCCTCCGGGATGGAACCTTGTATACTACTTTTATCTGATTTGGAGATGAGACTCTATGAAATGTGATGTTATATGGAGGATTGACGATCTGGTAGATTTCTTTCTGTTTAGAGATACTGAGGACCTGAACTCAAAAGCCTGGACTCAGGTCCTCTACCACTTGAACCAACTCCAGCTGTTTGTTTTTTTGTTGTTGTTATTTTGGATTATTTTTCAGATAGGGTCTGATTTTAGCCTAGGCCAGCAAACTAAGATCGTCCTGCCTGCTGCATAGGTAATACTACAGCTGTGTTAAACCATGCGGGGCTTGTTATTTGACATGGGGGGTAGGGGGATGTTCCCTTCTTTGGCTAATGAAAAGTCATTTTCTCCACAACTGTTAATAAATATCAATGATGACGGGCTGGGAATATGGCCTAGTGGCAAGAGCGCTTGCTTCGTATACATGAAGCCCTGGGTTCGATTCCCAAGTACCACATATATAGAAAACGGCCAGAAGTGGTGCTGTGGCTCAAGTGGCAGAGTGTTAGCCTTGAGCAAAAGGAAGCCAGGGACAGTGCTCAGGCCCTGAGTCCAAGGGCCAGGACTGGCAAAAAAATAAAAAATAAATATCAATGATGAAAAAAATACACTATACGTTTGGAAAATTAACAGTATTACATATTCTACCTGAAGCTTTAGTTTTAATTAGCTAACAGTAATATCACAGATCACATTGAGACATTTCTATAAATGTACACAATATATTCCAATCAAACGCAATCCTCCACTCTCCCTTATTGAAACTTTAAATTAAACTTTCAAGTACCTAGCTTTCAATAAAAGCACTGCTTGCTTGAGACTACTGATTTCTTCCTTTTGTAAAAATTAAATTTTCACAAAGCTACATGTTGCATTATAGCAGCAAAGTCAAGACATGAATGTTGCTTTTTGTCTTTGTTTGGTGTCTTTTTAATCTTTTTTGGTCAGTCGTGGGGTTTAAATTCAGGACTTGGGCATTGCCCCTGAGCTGTTTTTGTTTTTTTTTTTTTGGCCAGTCCTAGGCTGTGAACTCAGGGCCTGAGCACTGTCCCTGGATTCTTTTTTGCTCAAGGCTAGCACTCTGCCACTTGAGCCACAGCGCCACTTCTGGCCATTTTCTGTATATGTGGTGCTGAGGAATCGAACCCAGGGCCTCATGTATAGGAGGCAAGCACTCTTGCCACTAGGCCATATTCCCAGCCCCCCCCTGAGCTGTTTTGTGTTAAGGGTAGCATTCTATCACTTTAGGCCCTATTCCACTTCTGGTTTTCTGGTGGTTAATTGGAGATAAGTCTCACAAACTTTCCTGCCAGGGCTGGCTTTGAACTGCAATCTTTAGAACTCAGCCTCCTGAGGAACTAGTACTACAAATGTGAGTCACCAGTGCCCGTCTCATTTTTCTTTCTTTCTTTTTTTTTTTTTTTTTGCCAGTCCTGGGCCTTGGGCTCAGGGCCTGAGCACTGTCCCTGGCTTCTTTTTGCTCAAGGCTAGCACTCTACCACTTGAGCCACAGCGCCACTTCTGGCTGTTTTCTATATATGTGGTGCTGGGGAATCGAACCCAGGGCTTCACGTATACGAGGCAAGCACTCTTGCCACTAGGCCATATTCCCAGCCCCCTCTTTTTTCTTTTAGTGGTATTGGGGACTAAACTCAAGGCTTGCTAGGCTGGTGTTTCTACCACCTGAGCGACACTCCAGTCCCTCCCCAGGGGGGCCAAGAGGTATCTATAATTCTGGCTCCTTAGGAGGCTGAGATTGGGAGGATTCGTTTTTACATGGGCAAAAAAGTACGATTCCATCTCAACCAATAAAAAGCTAGACATGGGAGTGCAAGCTTGCCATCCCATTTGTAAACCTTAGTTGTCCTGTCTGTATCACACAGAATTCAGGAGAACTCTAAAAAGATTACCTGAGACTCTTGAGTTCAATCACTAGTACCAGAAGGGGAGAATTAAAAAACAACACCCCCTCCCATAAATATGACTTTTAGTTTTCTTATTTTCTGCTTGGGAGATGTAGGAAGATGATTAAAATGCTGATGAACTGAGAAGCTACAAACTGTTCTGCGGTGTCACAGCTAGCATCCCTGATTCTTCAAAGCTTGAAAAACTATAAAGGAGGACACCTGGCTTAGCTTACTGGCCTCATTTTCTTATCAATTATGAAAGCTGCAGGAAGAGAACAATGATGGGAGGTGCTTGTGTTGAGGGAAGATTACCACATAGGAAAAAAAAGAATGTTGGGCACTTAATCTATGTGGTGATCAGCAAGGACAAGAGGCTGGATCATGTCACCGACTGTGCTGTGTCCCCTGGAAAGTAGTGCCGAGTAAATGTAAGCCACAAGCCTTCTCAAATATCTTCAGAACCCTCCCGTATAATGGGAAGTGGGGGAAGTGACATCTAGACTAATTTGCAGGGACAGAATGCGGCAGAAGGATTCAAAGGTATCAGGTCACCCGTGACGTGCCGACAAACCAGATACCGAAAAACATTTACTAGGCATTCTCTGCTTGCAGGCTTATGCCAGCCAGGTACTCACTATAAAGATGTAAGAGTTCAGTCAAGTCTGTCCTGAAAACACTCTTCAGGTAGTTGAAGAATTGCTTGTAGCTGGGCACCAGTGTCTCATGCTTGTAATCCTAGCTACTCAGGAGGCTGAGATCTGAGGATCAATGGTTTGAAGCCAACCCAGGCAGCAAAGTCTGTGAGACTCTTATCTCCAATAACAAGCAAACCAGAAGTAGTGCTGTGGCTCAGAGTGGTAGAGACCTAGCCTTGAGCTGAAAAGCTCAAGGACAGCACCCAGGCTCTTTAAGCCCCACGACGACAATAACAAAAAGAATTGAAAGAATTGCTTGTATCTTCTCGTTACAGCTAGTGCACTGTAAATAATTACACACAATACTATGTTCCTATGTGTCTGTTGAGGAGAAGGGGGAGAGAACTCCTGTGAACCTGAACCATGCAGCATACTTGAACTGCAAGTCAGGGATTGTACTGAGAGCCAGAAAAGAGACAAATACAAGAAACCAAATCCCTTCCCTTACAGGAGTATAGCCTACTTGGTGAACTAGAACCACACTGGAGGAAATCAGAATATGATCTAACCCAAGGTAAAGAAATGCAAGGCGTTTAGAACAGGAGAGGGTACAAACCACAAACTGAAATTAGGTTTTGGTACTTCATCTTTGGCCTTTCTTATTGTCCTAAACACAAGATGTAATAGTGTAAGAAGTGTGACAAGATGGTAGATGCCTGTTATCCTAGCACTCTGCAGGCCTAGGCAAGAATTGAAGTCCAACTGGGATTACACAGGAGATCCTAAGTAAACAGACAGACCGACACACAGTCCCACCTGGCTCATGTACTGGGGGCAGGCAGCGTCAAAATGAGAGACTGCTGAGGTGATTGCGCTGTTTCTCCTCTCACAGGCACAAACCCAGAGGATTTAGGAAGTCTAGTATGATGTAATATGGACACTAACAGGTGCAACTACACAGCCTGGTTTGTCACTCATAGCTAGGAGGACTGTAAAAATGGGGACAGTAGGGAGGAGGGGCTGGGGGGAGGGAAAGTGGGAGAAAAACGAGGAAGGGGCAACAAGTTTGACAAATGTACTTACATATGTAAGTGTAACCCCTCTGTCTATCACTTTGACAATCAAATTAAATACACCACCACCAAGAAAAGGGGGGCAACAACAATAATAATGACCCCCCAAAAAATAATAACAACCCCCTATTTAACAAAGTTACAGTGAGGAATAAGAGAGATAGCATCAACAAATTACCTGTACTCTGCTCATGGAATATAAACATATATTTTCCCTCATGCTAGATTAGGCAAGCCTATACTCTCTATTAGCCTAGTAGGCTACATACAATTCCTCATAGTCTGTCACAGAATAATAAGCTTGCCAGGCACCAGTGGCTCATGCCTGTAATCCTGTCTGCTCAGGAGACTGAGGACCACAGTTCAAAGCCAGCCCAGGTAGAAGTTCAAAGCCAGCTCAGGCAGACAAATTTGAGAGACTTATCTCCAGTTAACCAGCAAACAACCAGAAACAGAAAGTCGGCTCAGTTGTAGAGTGACAGCCTTAATGGGGGGGAAAAAAAAGGGAGAAAGCCCTGAGTTCAAGCCCCAGTCTCAACACAGACACACATAAAGCTGATTATTCATGGTCATCCCTCAGAAACCTGGCTGCCGGTATAAATCTAAGGCCAAAGTCTAAACCATTCCCTGGTATCTCTAGAAGCCTTTGGCTCAGGGAGTTGGATGATACTAACTAGGCAGTCGTGTACACAATGTTAAAAGACAAAAACGAAGACCCATCCTCAATTTTTGTAATACTACATTACTACATAAAGGAATTCTTTAAACACCCAACGTTGAAAGCAAGGAGAACTACCCCAAACCTAATGTTTCATACTTAAACAGTCTTTAATGATGGTAGATTGAAGAGAACTAAGCTGCATGTTGTGGCACACACTTGTAATACTAGCAACTGGGGGTGGGGTGTGTGTGTGTGAGTCAGATCACAAAAACAAGGCCAGCCTAGGCTATCCACGGAGACAGACTGAGACAGACAGGAAAAGAGGGGAGAACATTAAAGATAGAGTAGCCATTATATACCAAATGCAGGATCTAATTTCTGAATAAGACCCTGAATAAGAATAATCACAGAGCCAGAGTAAGACATCGGCTCTCATCTGTAATCCTAGCTTACTCAGGAGACAGATCTGAGGACAGTGGTTCAAAGCTAGTTCAGGCAGGAAAGGCTGTGAAAACTCTTATCCCTAAAGTCAGAAGTGGAGCTGTGGCTCAAGGCTAGCCTTGAGCAACAAAGCTCAGGGGCAGCACCCTGGTCCTAAGTTCAAGCTCTAGTACTAGCACACGTGCACAAAATATCAAGATGGGCTGGGAATATGGCTTGGCCGTAGAGTGCTTGCCTTGCATGCATGAAGCCTTGAGTTAGAGTCCTCAGCACCACATAAACAGAAAAGGCCTGAAGTGGTGCAGTGGCTCAAGTGGTAGTGTGCTACTACCCTTGAGTGAAAAGAAGCCAGGGACAGTGCTCAGGCCCTAAGTTCAAGCCCCAGGACTGGCCAAAAAAAAAAAAAACCCACTTAAAAAAACACCACACAGAGACATCAAAGAAATAGAGAGGGCTCTCCAAATTACTAGTGTTGAGAAAGATTTGCTTCATTTGCATTTTTACCCTTGATGTAGCCTTTTATTGGGCTACACTGTTTGGCTCAGAGAACTCAGAAGAAGAAATTATAGCCTAGGTGTGATTAGCCAAACATTTTAATCTCCACAGACGAGGAGATTGCTGTGGATGGCAAAGCATTACGAAATACAAGGAGAAAAGGTCAGATGGAAAATTCTGTCCACACTCACATCCTTCTCCTGGATGGTGCACTCTTTACAATAGTAGGCATCGGAGACTCCAGGACCTCCACAGATCACACAACGACCCTGGTAAGATCCATAGTTACACTCATCACAAATGCGCACCAGGGTGCAGGGGCGCACATAGGAGTCACAGATCACACACTTGCCATCACCTGTAAGGACAGGGAATGGAACCATGTTGATTAGCAAGTACTTCCTCCAGGCCTCTGCCCTTCTCCTCCTAAGGGGAAATGGACCAGTCTTCCTCTGACAGTGACTTTGGGCCTATCCATTGTCATCTCAAATCCCTATAATATGTGCTTGTGTTGCTGTGTGGTGCATTCCCCACCTTAGGAGGCGCCCTACACTAGCAATGCTTTCTTTCCAAAATCTAAAAATGAGCATGCCGGAATGGGAAGATGGACGGAGCCTTTGGTTGCTGCCTGGTGTTCACGTCCTTCCCGGAACATCTACTCAAAGGCATTTTTTTTTTCCTTGTGATATCTCTGAAAACTACGGTCTGGCTCCACAGACACTGCATGGAAATAGTAGGGTGTGGGAGGAAGCGTTTGCACTCACATTTTTCACACAGTCTTCCGATGGCTGCAGGATAAAAGAAAGCAAAAAAAAAAAAAAGTACAATTAGAATGAAGGTTTTCACGAGCAAGTTAGTACAACCTCGAGCTGAGGGTAGGGAGCGTGGCAACGACTTTAACGAGTCCTGCAGGATAGTTATCCAAACCAAATCCTGCGCCCCCGCCCCCCCAAAACCCACCACCGCTGCGGATCTCAGACCAGAGATCGTCCCTCCGGCCGTGGCCCAGACGCCCGGCCCCGGCTGCCAGCTTCCAACTTCCGGACGCGCGGCCACCAAGCAGCGCGCGCTCGGGAGGCTCCGACAATACCCGAGACGGCGAGACGACGGCCGCCTCCAAGCCAAGAGCCCGCGGAGGAGGAGGTGTGAACCCCGAACGCCCCCCCCCCCCCCACCCGCCGCCTACCCCATCCCACTATCATCCCCGATCGGACAGCCCAGGGCCGGGCACTCTCACCAACGCCAGCCTGCTTGCGGCAGAATATCAGATCAGGATGATGCTTAGCCATAACCGCTACACTTCCCTGCTACCGGAAGCTCCTAGGAATATCCGCTTGACCCTTCACCTCCATTGTCTACTGTGATTGGTGTATCGGTTTACGGCCTTCGACCCAAATCCCGCTCACATTCGCGCGGGTTTTCGCCGCCGCGGAGGCCCAGGTCCTAGCAGGTTCGTAAAAGTGTGACCATTCTGCTCCAGATTCGCAAGGCACAGTTTACTTTTTAATAAAACCTGTTCGTGCTCAGCATTTACTTCTGCAAGCCTTTTTTTGTAGTGCTAAGGATTGGACGCAGGACCTCAGGCATGCTCCTGTTAGAGTTTTGTGGACTTTTTCTCTTCCGAGGCCGTTGGCGACGCCGGAGCCCGGCCCGCCGTGCCGGCTGGAATCCGACGCCTTCGAGAGGCCCCGCCCTCACCGTGACGCGTCGCCCACACGGCCACGCCCTCTGCCTCCGTCTTTAAATGCGCCGTGTGGAACGTCACTTTCATGCGACCTCATCTTTGTCAGTGCACAAAATGGCGCCTTATAGCCTCCTGGTGACCCGGTTGCAGGTAAGCGAGCTGAGGACTGTGCGGACTCCCGGGGGCGGGCTGCCTCCTACTATGCCTGCGGCGCTGGGCGAGGCTGGGCCGGGCAGGTCGGAACTCGAGCCGGCTTCGTGTATTCTCTGGGTGGCATCCACCTCTGGGTCCTCCCTCGTCCTAGGTCAAAGCGTCCCCTAGCCCAGTCAGCTCCCCCGGCCCTTCTCCCGCCCTGCTAGCAGCATGGGTCTTAGCAACGGCAGGCTGGTGACGTTTGCAGGCGCCGCTTCTTCCTTTTCGAAGACCACATTTCCCGCTCCCTAGGGTGTCTCGACTCCTCAAGGTGAGGACAAGGTGACTGGGGGGCGCAGTGGCTGTGGAGCCCTCTAGGCCCTGTGCCTGAGGCCCGCTCGTCCCTCCTCAGTAGCACAGACTCGCTAGCCTTGTGCATCCACAGTTGCTTGGCTTGGAGTCTTCAGAAGCTAGTTCCGTTATGCCACCTTTTGAGGACGCTGTGGCACACAGAGCCAACCAAGAATGGGAGAATGTTCTCCCGGGGCCTAACGTAATAAGTAGTGATGATAACTAACTTCTCGCCACCGAACCAGAAGTCAAGGTTGTTTTCATACTTCTAATGGCATTTGGCTCATAGGTTCGTCTGGTGAGATGGATGTCAGATGGCCTATCCCATTTGTTAGATAATAAAACTTAAAGGAAGCAGATGGAAGTTCTGGCTGTCAGAACTCGGAGCTGTATCCTGAGCAATGACTGCCCAACCCATCTATTTTTGTTCTTATCAGTCTACTCTCACAGAACTTGCTGGATATGGTCATTTGGATTTGGATTTTTGGAAGTAGAGATGCAGTATTTTGAGCTGACATTCAGTTGCTTTTCAAATAGTGGGTGGGAGGATAAGAAGACTCAACAGTTTGACCTTGACTTTTCTGTTAGGAGTTATCTGGAAAGCTGTCAGGCAGTTTTGTTTTTTTTCACTCATAACTTGTGAAATGCTAAATTTAGAAGTTCAATAGCAAATGTCTATTTTATGAATAAAAACTTTAAAAGTGTAGATACTTTCCATCACCTATTTAGGATGAACTTTGTGATTCTTTGGATTGAGTGGCACAAATTTGAATGTAGAATTAAGTTATGGCCATATGTTCAGGAAGCACTGAAGTTTTTTTTTTTCATCACATTGCTTTAAATTTTTAAAAATTATTTATCTGAAAATACTTACAATTTGAATTCTGGATAAAATCAAGGAATCTGTGCCTAATTCCCTCTTCAAGTCCTTTAAGTCTATAGATAAGTGTGCAAATAGTTGTGTCTTTCTCTTTCTTTTTTTGTGCTAGTCTTGAGGCTTATTAGTGTGAGTGTGTGTGTGTGTAGGTGTGTAGGTTGTAGGGCTTGAACTCCGGGCCTGGGTGCTGTCCCTGAGCTCTTTTGCCCAATGCTCTACCAATTTGAGCCACAGCTCCACTTCCAGCCTTTTCTGTTTATGTGGTACTGAGGAATCGAACCCAGGGCTTCATGCATGCTAGACAAGCACTCTACCACTAAGCTACATTCCCAGCCCCTAGGGGATGATCTTTATTAAACAGTTGTTTATTGAATTCCTGGATTACTATAATGTGATGAGTAGTACAGTGTATTTACAGTTATGTTGTTCAACCTTCCTCCTTTTTTTTTTTTTTTTTGTAAACAGAATTTTAAGACCTTGAAGGCTGAATGACTTTCCGTAGTAGAGTCACAATTAAAAGCTAGGTTTCCTTGTATGGTTGCTCAACTGAGATGAATGTAATTAACATTACACCACTGCCCCCCAATAGGCAGGCTGTCTCACGTTGACCTGCTAACCTTCTCTTCTCAGAACTTCTTTTTTTTTTTTTTTTTGCCAGTCCTAGGCCTTGGACTCAGGGCCTGAGCACTGTCCTTGGCTTCTGTTTTGCTCAAAGCTAGCACTCTGCCACTTGAGCCACAGCGCCACTTCTGGCCGTTTTCTGTATATGTGGTGCTGGGGAATTGAACCCAGGGCCTCATGTATACAAGGCAAGCACTCTTGCCACTAGACCATATCTCCAGCCCCTCAGAACTTCTTATGTTTTTTTTTGTTGTTGTTGTTTGTTTGTTTTGTTTTGTTGGCCAGTCCTGGGGCTTGGACTCAGAGCCTGAGCACTGTCCCTGGCTTCTTTTTGCTCAAGGCTAGCACTCTGCCACTTGAGCCACAGCGCCACTTCTGGCCATTTTCTGTATATGTGGTGCTGGGGAATTGAACCCAGGGCCTCATGTATACGAGGCAAGCACTCTTGCCACTAGGCCATATCCCCAGCCCAGAACTTCTTATGTTTTATTTTACCTCTTTTGTGCTTTGATATTTGAGAGGAGATGGTTGCCACCTTAGTAGTCATATATTCAGAGCCCTGTTGACATAGTGGTTTTATTCCCTTTTGCTGATGTAATTTCTTGAGCACTTGCTGCTTGCTTCAGAAATACGTGTCTTTAAAAAATTTTGGGAGTGTCTGGGAATGTGGCTTAGTGGTAGAGTACTTGCCCAGCATTCATGAGGCCCTGGGTTCAATTCCTCAGTACCACATATAATAAAATAATAATAACAACAACAACAATCATAAGACCCTGGGTTCAATTCCTCAGTACCACATATAATTATAATGATGATGATGATGATGAAGTGTAAAAATAAATCTTAAATTTTAATAGTACTGTACATTAAACTCAGGGCCTTAACAAACACCCTGTTGCTTGAACCATGCCTCCAGCCCATTTTGTTTTAGGAAATTTTTCAGATAGGGTCTCATTTTTTCCCTGGGTTGGGCTTGTACATGGATTCTCTTATCTGTATTTTTCAAGCAGCCAGGATGACATGTATATCAGTTTGTTGGTTGAGGTGGGGTTTCATAAACTTTTTGACCAGGCTTGTTTTTTGAACCTTTTTATTATTTTATTTTATTTATTTTTATTATTATTATTTTTTTTTTGGCCAGTCCTGGGCCTTGGACATAGGGCCTGAGCACTGTCCCTGGCTTCCTTTTGCTCAAGGCTAGCACTCTGCCACCTGAGCCACAGCGCCACTTCTGGCCGTTTTCTGTATATGTGGTGCTGGGGAATCGAACCCAGGGCCTCATGTATACGAGGCAAGCTCTCTTGCCACTAGGCCATATCCCCAGCCCTTTTTTGAACCTTTATCCTCCTGATTTCTAATGTACCCTACTGTGAAGGGCCTTGAAGATCTTCCCTAGCCATAATTTTTTTTTTATGTTCTTAGCTGATCAGAGGTGAAGGTAAATGACAAAGTGATGACTTATTACTGTTATGAAGAGTTGCAAACATTTATCTTACCATGTATCAAGTAATAGCTCATAGTAGACCTATCTATGAGCTGTTTTTTTGCCAGTCATGGAGCTTGAACTCAGGGCCTGGGCACTGTCCCTGAGCTTCTTTTGCTCAAGGCTAGTGTTCTACCACTTGAGCCATGGCACCACTTCTGACTTTTTCTGTATATGTGGTACTGAGAAATCAAACCCAGGGCTTCATGTATGGTAGGCAAGCACTCTACCATTAAGCCACATTCCCTGCCTGTATTATTGTTTGACTGTGCTGTTATCAGGAGATTAGAAACTGTGAAACAAATAGGTGAATTTTTTGTTTTTGAAAAGCCATGTTTTCTCTGGACTTTAAGTGTGACGGTGGATGGTACATAAGCAGGGGTTAGAATGTAAATTACCTTTCTCTCCTGCCTTTTGTTTTGCCTTGAGATACTGATTTGGTTCTCATGTGACCTTGGGGAAGTCCTGCCACTTCTTGCAGGAGAAATCAAGGATGACACCAGTCTGACCAATCTTTGGAGACGTTTTCTGCATGCCTGGGGGTTGGGCTCAAGTAGTAGAGTGTCTGCCTTAACAAGCATGGGGCCAGGAGTTCAATGAACCAATACCACAAATAAAGAAAGAAAGAAAAAAGAAAAGGCTTGCCTTGAATTTTAAGCAGGTTATTCTGGTTGGGAAGGTATGGTCTAAGGAAGTGGTAGTGATTCACTTTTTGATTGGGATTGGTGGGAGGAACCAGAGACAATTGATCAGGTTTTCTAGTATACGTGAGTTGTAACAGGTTGAATGAGATTGTGACATTTCATCCCATGTACACAGAGTATACACGTTTCCCTTCCCCCACCATCAATGCCCTGATCCTCTTCTTCAGGGCCATGTTTGGGCCTGTTTCTTTTGTGTTGTTTCTGTCATTTAGGAGTATGATTACATTCATGAAGAAAGCTACAGAGCTGACTTAAAACAGGGCCCACCTGCAGAAGAGCCTGCGGCTGCTGAGTTGTTATTTTGATAACTGTCATCCATTGAGCCCGATGTGGGAGGAGGGCGGATGTGCTGAGGGCTAGCCTCAGTTCTGACTCAGCCCCCCGTCTGCTACACTAGTAGGCGTTTAGTCTGCTGCTGTGTGCTGTTAGAACCGCCCGTCTAGGCCCAGGAATTAGGACTCACATTAGCGGCCACATAGTAAGTTCAGGTCCTAGAACTAGGTCAGAAGTAGGTCTTTTCATATTGCCTTATTTGCCCTTCACAACAACCATAAGATGTAAGAATTACTGGCCTGTTTTCATAATTATGAACCAAGGCCCAGAGAAGCTCAGCTGAGGTCACAGCTTGTTCTCAGCAGAGCCAGAATTCAAATGCAGATGTGCTGGACTGCAGAACTCAGGCTTGTTAGCATGCAGCCACTCTGTTTCCCCAGATACTCCCCGGAGGGAAGGGGGTAGAGCCATATCTCTGCCCTAAGCTCAGTATAGGGGACACAGTTCAGTTGGCCCTGGCACATCAGGGTGTATGTCTCTTTGGGACTGTGATGGCCTCTGCCCCAGATACCAGCCTGGCAAAGGTGTGGGTCACCCAGAGGCCACTTTAGTCCTGTCCTGAGCTCACTGTCCCCTGTGGCCCTTGCAGGAGAGGCCTGCCTTCATTTTGTTGGCACGGAGCTGCTGCTCAGGATCTGTATTGCAGCTCAGCGTGCCTGGAGTTGACTGCTGAAGTGAGCAGCAAAGAGTCAGGCAGCGGAGCGAATCCATCAGCCCCTATCTTAAAGGAACCCCTGCTGCCTTTGCTGCCCATTTAGAGGGTGCGATTGGGGGGAGATAGCGCCTTACCCGCTTCCAAGCCTCTGGAAAGGACTGTACCACTTTTGTTCCTGCCAGTTGCATAGCAACCAAGCTAGCTGGTTGCCTGCTGGCAGGAGGGAGCTATTTAGCTTTGGATTCTTAGGAGAGGAGGTGGGAGAAAATGGTTAGAAACCACAGCAGAAGTGTGGGAAGACTTCTCCTAAGGCGGGAGGCGACTGACAGCCCTTCCTATGTTCCCCACCTGGGGGAGGCTTCTCTGTCAGGAAGCACTGGGTAGTTAAGAATTGTGAGGGTA
This sequence comes from Perognathus longimembris pacificus, assembly GCF_023159225.1. Classification (NCBI taxonomy): domain Eukaryota; kingdom Metazoa; phylum Chordata; class Mammalia; order Rodentia; family Heteromyidae; genus Perognathus; species Perognathus longimembris. Next base: position 5,454,680 of record NC_063161.1, on the reverse strand, counting down.
ACGGCTGCAGAGCATCGTGGCCAGAAGAACCAGCATATGAGCTCATTGGAGTCTCTGAAGCCATCCTTGAGATGAAATGGGCTGTCTTAAAAGGTAGTGGGTAGACAGCCCACCTAGATGGTGGTGCCCGTGGGGTTAGGCGTTCATTCATGGACAGCTGGAGTGGGCCACGCAGAGCACTTGTGTGGATTACTTCATTTGTTGCTAACACTATAGACTTTACCTCCATGTTCACTACAGTGACCTTAGACTTGGGACATAGCAAGTAGATGGTAGGACTGAGTTGGGCAATCAGGCTTAAGTACTCAGTCTGACACAGTGCTGGGAAAGTAGGCTAAGGGAGGAGGAGGGATGGGTAGCAGAATCCTGAGACAGACAGACTGATAGACAGAGAGACCTGAGCTTCATCCTGGATTCACTGCATTCCAAGTTCACACCTTTTGACTTAACTCACGGGATCAACAGTTACCTTATACTGTTGTAGTGAGTTTTCAGAACAGGCATAGAATGGGCTTGGCCCAGAGCCGATGCTTTCTAAAGAATTGCATTTATTTTTATTCTGAGAGTAGAAGTGCAACACCTCTAGCTAATCTTTTTTATACATATGAGAGATACATGGTCTGTGAATGAATGGTACTTGGTATCCTTGCCCTTGAAATCAATCTACAGGAAACAGAGTACATCCCTTGACAAAAGGCCACCTAGAAGGTAAACCGTTCTTTCTTCCTGTTAGCATTTCTTTGAAGTCATTTATTCTTCCTGGTCACAGTGTACCCTGTGAATGTCACGCACAGGTTAAAGTTCACAACATACTCCATCCTAGCAATCATTTACCTGCTGCTACGAAACAAACTGCCCTCAATAGTAGGGGTGCAAAACAACAGCAGTGTCTGTGGGCCAAGAATTTGGGAGTATGTTGGCTTAGGTAGTTCTGGCATGGAGTCACTGCATGGGTTGCCGTCCAGGCTGAGAGCTCAGTGGTAGAGCCTGGGCCAGGTCCTAGGATCCATCTGTAGCACTACAAAAGAAGGAAGTTGCAGCCAAGGTGGCACCTGGGGCTGGAGATATGGCTCAGTGGTAGAGTACTTGTCTAGCATGCACGAGGTGTTAGGTTCCATCCCCAGCATGTGTGCACACACATCCACCTGTACAGACATCCCTCCCCTTGCACAAAGATATCACTGTGGAGGAAGTCCTGATGGAGGTAAATAAAATCGTAAGGCATGCACCTAGGCGCTGGCGGTTCACACCTGTAATCCTAGCTACTCAGGAAACGTGAGATCTCATGATGGAAGTTCAAAGCTAGCAAGAGCAGCCAAATCCCTTATCTCAGCTAACCAGTAAAAAGGCAAAATTAGAGATGTGGCTCAAATGGTAGAGTGGCTGGCCTTGAGTGAAAAAGCCAAAGAAGGGCTGGGGATATGGCCTAGCGGCAAGAGTGCCTGCCTCGGATACACGAGGCCCTAGGTTCGATTCCCCAGCACCACATATACAGAAAACGGCCAGAAGTGGCGCTGTGGCTCAAGTGGCAGAGTGCTAGCCTTGAGCGGGAAGAAGCCAGGGACAGTGCTCAGGCCCTGAGTCCAAGGCCCACGACTGGCAAAAAAAAAAAAAAAAAGAAAAGAAAAAAAGAAAAAGCCAAAGAAGAGTGCAAAGCCCTGATTCAGGCCCCACTGCTGGCACATGCACGGCAAGGCTTGACCGAACGCTCAAGAAACCTAACATGAGATGGAGTAGTTGCTGTGACAGGGGTGGGGCTTCAGAGCTTTGACCTGAGGCCTGCCCTGACCTCCCCTCAGGGCTCCACCCCCTATGGCTCCTCTGACTCTCCTTCCGCGGATACGGCTTACATAGGAAAACTAGACTTTGGTCCTAGAGATTCTGCTATAAACCCCTCACCTTCTCCTTCTGCAGACTGCTCTGTGTCTGTTGGGTCATCTGGGTTTCAGCTGCAGTCCCAGAATAACTCCTGACACTAATTCACCATGCTGTACTGTCCCTTAGGGATGGTCTCTCCTAAGAACTCCATTCATTGACAGTGCTTTCTTCTTTCTTTTTGCAGAAAGCCCTGGGTGTGCGGCAGTACCATGTGGCTTCAGTCCTGTGCCAACGGGCCAAGGTGGCCATGAGCCACTTTGAGCCCAATGAGTACATCCGCTATGACCTGCTTGAGAAGAACATTAACATTGTTCGGAAACGGTAGGGCCACAGGTGGGAGCTGGTGGGGATGGTGAAAGGTGCCGCCACGCCTGCCCTCTTAGGCAGCAGAAGTGAGGCTTGGTGCAGATGGTAGTCGTGAGGGCAGGATCAGATATTGAGATACAAAGGCCCTTGCAGAGCAAAGCCACCCTGATTCTAGATGAGGAGGACTCATCTAGAGGCTAGAGCCCTCGCAAAGGACTCAGATCCACTTTGGTGCTGTGACCTGTGTCTCCTGACCTTGTGGGGCAGGCTGCTGAGCCAGGGCCACCTCCCTGAGAGCCTCAGGCCCCGGGGCAGGGGAATCACTGTATTGTCCCTTCAGTATAGAGGCCCAGCGGAGAGTCAGGCTGAGACCCAGGATGAGGGCAGCTCCCCTGGGCGGGTCACTGGCCCGGCACTGCAGCCTGGGAGATGCTGCTTGGAGGGAACGGCCCTGGGCCCCCAGTTTGTGCTGTTTTTATGCAAGTCTCTCCTGATTTGTTTCCTTTTTTTTTTTTTTTTTTTTTGCCAGTCCTGGGGCTTGGACTCAAGGCCTGAGCACTGTCCCTGGCTTCTTTTTTGCTCAAGGTTAGTGCTCTACCACTTGAGCCACAGCACCACTTCTGGCCATTTTCTATATATGTGGTGCTGGGGAATCGAACCCAGGGCTTCATGTATACGAGGCAAGCACTTTACCACTAGGCCATATCCCCAGTCCCTCTCCTGATTTGTGCTTGCATAGATTCTCAGAACTTGGGCTACAGTTGCTGCCCCGCCCGGGCCTTAGGGCATGGTGCTTCCAAGGGCTTAGGGCACTGTGGGCTGGGTCCAGGCCGGCAGAAGGTAGAGGTTACATTCCTAGCAGTGGGCAGCCATGCCTGTATTGATGATTAACTACTCCCTACATTCCCGGCCCTGCTGCTTCTGACTGTTAGTTAGCAGCAGAGGTTAACGAGCTGTTCTGCTGGGTCTTGCTGTTCTAGCTCTGCACGCCTGGTTTTGTGGCACCAGAGCAAGTCATATCACCTCTCTGTGCCTCACTTTCCTCATCTCTGCTGTGAGAAATCCTAGTTAGTCTTCAGTGTGGCAGCAAGTAGATCCCCCTGGGAGTGGGTGGGAGGGATTATTACCAAGGAGGAGGAGAAAATTGTGTGGCTAGGTGGCTAGGTTCAGTATTCTTTTTTTCTTCCCCTGTACCAAGTATCAAATTCAGAGCCTTTCACATTCTAAGTAAACGCTCCATCACTGAGCTACACCGCCCCAGCCCCAAGTTGTATACTTTACATCTATACAATTTATTGTATGCCAATTGAACCCCAATAAAGCTGTTTCAAAGTAAGCAAGGCAAGCTGTCCCAGCTCTCTGGAAGCTGAGGCAGGAGGCAAGAGCATCATGAATTCCAGGCTAGCTTGGGTTATGTAGCAAGACCTTGTCTCAAGAAAACAAAACAACATAACCAGCACTATAGATGTGCTAACTGCTTGCCTGCAGGCTAGCTTGCACTCAGGGTAGGTGGGTGGAGCTCCCTGACAGGGACAGCTGTTCCTTTATCCCGTCCACAGTCATTCTAGAAACAGATGCAACCAAGAGTTTCTGATTCCCACTCTTAGGTTTCTTCCCTTGGCCCCAAACTCTAGGTTTGGTCTGCTGGCTGTGGGGTGACTCTGCTGCTTCCTAGACTGGTGGGGACCAGAGTGGGGTCCGGGGGTGGGGGTTTGTGGGCAGCAGGGAGCATTAGCGTAGGAGGACGGAGCTGGGTCTCTGGGTTAGAGGGCAGGCAAGGAGGAGACAGTTGCATTCCGGCAGGGGCTGTATCTCCTTGAGGGTTGGGCTGGTATCGACACTTTGGCCCTAGAAAGCAAGGAAGGGGAAACTTCTAGGGAAATGAGAACTAGGAAGAGAAGCAGTGAGAGGTTTCCAGTTCTTGAGAGCTGGCAGCCATGCTTCTCAGCACATGGCAGCTTGTGAGGCTCCTGGGGGAGTCTGCAGCGTGGTAGGGAGCCAGGCGTGCAACATGCGAGGTGGCAGCCCTGGCGAAGGGGATGCTGGCGCGGTCCCCTGTGACTTAGTGGGCTCCCAGGACATGGGGTGAGGCCCCAGAGAAGAAGTGGACAGTCTCGCGCGAAACTCAGGTTGAGAGCGTGCGCTCTCAACACCTGTCCGCCAAGCCTGTTTCCCCTCGGTTGTTTCATGAAATGACAGCAATGTAGTAGGTAAACATTGAGGGATGAGAAGCGCCCTTCCTAGTTCCTGAGTAGACATCAGTGATGGGAAAGGCCATATCCAGTCCTGTCATCTCTTAGAGCAGCGATGGGAAAGGCCATATCCAATCCTGTCATCTCTTAGATTCTGCCATCAGGTAATCTTGGAGCACTTGTAAGGACCAGGCACTGAGCTGTGTGCTGGAGGTGTGGTAGGGAGCGGGACCCATTTGTCCGCACCTGAGTGGAACGTGAGGGCCCATAGTGCACTTCCCTCTTCTGCCCACATGCCCTGAGAGGGAGGAGCCGCGAGCAGGCCAGCAGCACCAGGCTCCCTTCTCCTTTCCCCTCCAGGCTGAACCGGCCTCTGACCCTATCAGAGAAGATTGTATATGGACACCTGGATGACCCTGCCAACCAGGAGATCGAGCGGGGCAAAACGTACCTTCGGCTCCGGCCCGACCGGGTGGCCATGCAGGACGCCACCGCCCAGATGGCTATGCTGCAGTTCATCAGCAGTGGGCTGCCCAAGGTGGCGGTGCCATCAACCATCCACTGCGACCATCTGATTGAGGCCCAGCTTGGGGGTGAGAAAGACCTAAAACGGGCCAAGGTGAGCACGGGGCGACATGGGGCGAGAACCACCTCCCTCGCACGGGGCCACGAGCGGCACCGTCGCGGGTTCTGACGGGCTGCTTGCCTTGACTTTCGTTTTGCTGTAAATAGTGCTGGGGATCCAACCTAGGCAAACACTCTTCCCTGAGCCACCTCCCAGCCCCAATGTTTATCTTGTTTGTTCCTTTTTCTAATACTAGAAATGACATTTGCTTTCTTTTCTTTTTTGCCAGTCCTAGGCCTTGAACTCAGGGCCTGAGCACTGTCCCTGGCTTCTTTTTGCTCAAGGCTAACACTCTACCACGTGAGCCATAGCGCCACTTCTGGCTTTTTCTATATATGTGGTGCTGGGGAATCGAACCCAGGGCTTCATGTATACGAAGCGAGCACTCTACCACTAGGCCATATTCCCAGCCCTAGAAATGACATTTGATCATTGTGAAGATGCTAGAAAGCATAGAGAAAGCTTAAAGAAGGTAACGGATCTCTTGAGTGTTCCCACACTAAAAGTCCACCTCCTGTTTCAAGTTTACTTGTGGACCTCAGGAACTGCTAGGTGCTGCCAGTGCCCCAGAGAAACTGGTCCTGCTCCATTTCTACGCTTGCTCTGCTGGGATTTGAACTCAGGGTCTTCTGCTTGCTAGGCAGGCACTCTACCACTCAAACCATGCCATTAGCCCTTTCTGCTTCAGTTATTTTTTTACTTCTTATTATTATAAAGGTGATATACAGAGAGGTTAGACTTCTGTAAGTTAGGTAAAGAGTATATTTCTTTGGGGTCATTGTCACCCCTTTGCTTGTTCTCTCCCAGTTTTTCCCTCCCATCCCCACCTATGCATTGTACCGTTTGTTTTTAATGTACTGTCCAGTGAATACCACTGCTGCATTTGTGTTAGGTATTTTTGAGACAAGATTTTGAATGTAGGCTGGTTCATGTGGCCCACGATCCTCCTATTTGTTTCCTGAATGTATGAGGTGACAGGTGTACACTACCATGCCTGTTTTGCTAGAGTTACTGAAATGGGTCTTTTGCTCTTCACCGGGGCTGGCCTGGAACCTCAGTCCTCCCAGTCGCTGCCTCCTGGGCACCTGGGATTATGGATGTGAGCCACCCTGCCTACCTCTCTTGTCCTAGTCTCCTCCCGCCCCCTGAGGACTTGAGAGAGAGGTGGGAGGGCTCCATTTGGTTTGTAACAGAACCTTACCACCATGCTGAGGGCCGACCTGCTCCCAGCTCCTGCCCCGCAGAGCTCACGCGGACGCCTCCTTTGGGGCCCTTTCTTCTGTAGGTTTTGCTTACCTAGGCAGAAGGAGCTGTGTGCCACGGAAGCAGCCGCTCAGCACCGATGAGCTCTCTGCTGGAGCTCCTCCCTCTCCTTGTGAAACCCATCCCTGCCTCTGCTCCCAGCCATGGCTGGAGGCGCCTCTGGGGGTGCCACTTGCTTTCCAGCCGTGGGCGTGGTGCCCCTGGGTGAGAACGGCTGGCAAGAGCTGAATGGTGGCCGGGCTGCAGCCCGCCTGGCACAGAGCAGAGCATGTGATTGAAAGTGCTGTGGCTCCCAGGGTCAGCACGGCTCACAGAGCCTTTCAGACCCCGTCTTCCCATTCTAGTCCATTCCCCACTTGTAATGTCCTGGTTGTAGGGTGGCTTTTTCCATCCATCTGCAAGAAAATCCTGCCTGCTGGCTGGCAGCCTCCGTGTCAGTGGCAGAGTAGGTGCTTCTATTCCAGGCCTTCCTGCAGGGCCAGGGGCCAGCAAGTACTGCGGCTAGGGACCTGGGGCTTCTGCAGCCCTGTGAACCGTCTCAAGGCCCCCATTCTGGGGAGCTGCTCTGAGGGTTCAGAATCTACCTGCCAGAGATGAGATTCATTGAATCATAGGATTTCAAAGTTCATTCCCTTCTTTATTGAACAAATGGTTTTTGAGCATTTACACGAGGTTCTGTGGTAGGTGCAGAGTTCAGTGTGATTAGGCCCCTGGGGGCCTGACCCTCAGGGACCTTAGAGTCTGGTATGGAGGACAGTCACAATTCCAATTTGAATGTTGTTAGGAGGGAAGGTGCAGGACTCAGAGTATCAAACAGGCCTGATTGAGATTTGCAGGAAAAAGAACAGACTCTTTTGAGCATGCAAATATGAGCTGAGACCTCAGTAGGAAACAGAGGAGGAACGTTCAAGACAGAGCGACCTCTGCAGTCCCCAAGACCTCAGTGGTGGATGCATAGGACACGGAGGGTGTGATGGGGTGGCATTGAGTGGATTTCACTTGTAATCCTAGCTGCCTGAGAGATGTTTGAGCACAGGTGCTGGGTGCTGGTGGCTCACGCTACTCATCCTAGCTACTCAGGAGGCTGAGATCTGAGCATTGCAGTTCAAAGCCAGCACACACAGGAACCTCTGTGAGACTCTTATCTTCAATTAACCACCAGAAAACTGGAAATGGCACTGTGGCTCAAAGTGGTAGAGCTCTAGTCTTGTGCTAAAGAGCTCAAGGATAGTGACCAGGCCCCGAGTTCAAGCCCCAGGACCAACAAAAAAGAAAAAAATAAAAAACAAGAAGGGGGGGGTGTTTTAGACCAGCCCAAGTAGAAAAGTCCATCGTACTACATCTCCAGATAACCAGCAAAAAGCCCAGCTGGGGGACATGGCTGAAATAAGAGCACCAGCTAAGCCAGTGCTGGCCCACTCCTCCCCAGTGATGGGAGAGAGGAAGATAAGTAGAATGTGTATGTGGCCTAGTTGACAGCCTTCAATTTCCCCGCCCATCAGACACATTACCACATCCCGAGCACCTACTACATGCAGACCTGCTGGCCTAGCAGCTCCCGGCTGGACTCACATTCCCCTCCTCAGAAGGAGGCACAAGGGATGTGGCATCGGGACCGTTTGGGCAGCACTACCAGCTGTGGCTCCTCTGCTCAGCTCTGGGATCCAGCAAGCTTTTCGCTGGAGCCTCTTCTTCATTGATACACTGGACTTGATGGCAGTCTCTCATAGGGAGATGCCATTTCCGTAGCTGGCCCTCAGTAAACATCAGCTGGGATTCCAGATAGGCTCAGATGGGGCCAGTTGGCCCTGGATGTCCACTTGGTCCCTCAGCCTTTGGCCTGATCACATCTGTGAACATAGTAGCAACTTTGGCTGGGAACGTGGTTGCCAGAGGAATCTTTGATACTTATTTAGCTCTCTTCCTTCTACAAATAAGGGAACCGAGACCCAGAGTGGGCAGGGACTTGTTCGGACCCACCTCTCATGCCAGCCGTCACAGAACTTAGGCTGTGTCGGTTCCTCTGTTTTCCTCCGTGGGCCTGTCAATAGCCAGACCCTTCTGGAATTTTTAGGTCTCTAAGAGAAGATCCATCTTCACAGCGCCAGTACTTCAGAACCATGGGCAAGGAGGGAGAGGGGAGAGCATGGCAAGGGGCTCCCCAGAAATAAGCTGCGTTACTAATGCTCTGCTTATTGATTTGTCTTAATAGGACATAAACCAGGAAGTCTATAACTTCCTGGCAACTGCAGGTGCCAAGTATGGTGTGGGCTTCTGGAGGCCTGGATCTGGCATCATTCACCAGGTAAGCGGGGCTCCACTGAGCCGACTGCACGCGGGGACCAGACAGCGCTTGCCAGGCCGGCTGAGGCAGGGGACTTGGGGCCAGGAAGCAGGACAGCTCAGCTAGCGCTCAGGTTCCTCCTCCTTTGTGTGTAGATTAATTTTTATCGTATTAGCTTTCCCCACCTTCCCCCCCGCCTGTCCTGGGGCTTGAACTCAGGGCCTTGGGCACTGTCCCTGAGCTTAGCGTTCTACCACTTGAGCCACAGCACCACTTCTGGCCTTTTCTGTGTATGTGGTACTGAGGAATCAAACCCAGGGCTTCCTGCATGCTAGGCAAACATTCTACCACTAAGCCACATTCCCAGTCCCTCATATCAACTTTTATTTTGTTTTTCTTTCCTTCTTTCTTTCTTTCTTTCTTTCTTTCTTCTTTCTTTCTTTCTTTCTTTCTTTCTTTTGTTTTTGTTTTTGTTTCTTCTTTTTTGGTGCTTGTTCTGGGGCTTGAACTCAAGGCCTAGGCACTGTTCCTGAGCTTTTTTTGCTCAAGGATATAGTGTTTTACCACCTGAGCAATACCTCCACGTCTGGCTTTTTGGTGGCTGTTTAGAGATAAGAGTCTCCTATGAGACTCTTCTGCCCAGGCTAGCTTCGAACTGCAAGCCTCATATCTCAGCCTTCTGAGTAGCTAGGATTAGTGGCATGAGCCATCAGTGCTTAGCTAAGTTTGACATATTTCCTTCCTCTTTTTTTTTGCCAGTCCTGGGGCTTGGACTTGGGGCCTGCAGACTGTCCCTGGCTTCTTTTTGCTCAAAGCTAGTGCTCTACCTCTTAAGCCACAGCACCACTTCCACCTTTTTCTGTTTTTGTGGTGCTGAGGATCAAACCCAGGGCTTCATGCACTCTGCCACTAAGCCAAATTCCCAGCCCAGTTTGACATGTTTCTGTGCCTTCAAACATATATTCCTGTGAACTACCATAGGACATCATATTCCTGGGCTGGGAATTTGGCTCAGTGGCAAAGTGCTTGCCTAGCAAGTGCAACATCCTGGGTTCAATCCCCAGCACCAAAAAAGAAAAGACAAAAAAAATACAGTTAAGAAAGAACATCAGGGGCTGGGAATATGGCCTAGTGACAAGAGTGCTCGCCTTGTATACATGAAGCTCTAGGTTTGATTCCTCAGCACCACATATATAGAAAAACTGCCAGAAGTGGCTCAAGTGGCAGAGGGCTAGCCTTGAGCAAAAAGAAGCCAGGGACAGTGCTCAGGCCCTGAGTTGAATGCCCAGGACTGGCAAAAAAAAAAAAAAAAAAAAAAAAAGAACATCATATTGTTTGCTTTTTTGTTTTTTCAGTGCTGGAATTGGGGTACCCAGTGCTGGCTCCATCACTAAGCTGAGCCGCATCCATCACCCCTAGTAGCATATTATTCTTTGTGTTGCTTTTCCATAGGTAGCTGACACCTGTTGGGCATACTATGTGGGTCAAGTGCTAGACTTAGCACTTTAAAGATCCTAACTCTGGGGCTGGGAATGTGGCTTAATGGTAGAGTACTTGCCTAGCATGCATGAAGCCTTGGGTTCAATTCCTCAATGTCACATGAAGCCCTGGGTTCTGTTCCTCCATACCTTATACATAAACAGAAAAACCTGGAGGTGGCGCTGTGGCTCAAGTGGTAGAGCTCTATCTAGCCTTGAGCCCAGAGAGGTTCAGGGACAGACCTCTGCCCTGGGTTCAAGCCCTAGGACTGGCAAAAATAATAAAACATATACAATGAGTGGGGTTTTGTTATTTCACATCTTACAAATGAGGAAACTGAGGCAGAGCAGTGACCCTTCTGGCCCAGGAACACCCTCCTGGTTAATTGTAGAACCCTCATTTGCTGCAAGGATATGACCCTGGGCAATTCTTTGCATTCTGGTGGTGCTCTGTCACATGATTTACCCCCCCCCCCCCCCAGATTGCAGCTTGCCTCCTTTTGGCTGTGGGATTCTATAGAATAGAGGTGCTGTAGGTCACCATCCATGTCACCCTAAGGCTACTCTGTAGGCTGTTTCATTTATCCATAAGTACACACGTGCGTGTATTTTTCCAGAAAGGTAGGTGTTTCACTTACATCAAAGGTGATTGACTGTTGAGGTCCATTTGCCATCCCTTTTGTACGCATGCAATTGCTGTGCCTTTCCAAGGTGACCCTCTCCCCTCCCCCACCCCAGGCCTTGCCATCTGCCTCCTTCAAGAGGAGCTGAGTCAGGCCATCATCTGATCCCAACTGGGCTCCTGGCTCAGCCCCACTCTGAAACCAGAGCCAATGGGTTGTTATTGCCCTGCCCTTTCACACCACTGCCTTTGCTAGGACAGGGCTGGCAGGGTCACAGTTCACACAGTCATGGGTTGGGGACATCGCGCTTCTCTGCAGCCGAGTATTGGGTGAATCCCAGCAGTGGTTTTTTGTTATAAAGGGTACCCCAATCCCGGTAACCCCCATTCTATTTATTACAAAAGCCCTGGTCTTGGGCTGGGGATATGGCCTAGTGGCAAGAGAGCTTGCCTCGTATACATGAGGCCCTGGGTTCGATTCCCCAGCACCACATATACAGAAAATGGCCAGAAGTGGCGCTGTGGCTCAAGTGGCAGAGTGCTAGCCTTGAGCAAAAGGAAGCCAGGGACAGTGCTCAGGCCCTGAGTCCAAGGCCCAGGACTGGCCAAAAAAAAAAAAAAAAAAGCCCTGGTCTTTTGGACAGCTCTTAGCAGGAGTTTGGGACTATGAATGACAGTTACTCACATGCTCTTGGTTACTGGCTAGTAGTATAAATTGTTCCACCTGATAGCATTTGTTCCTTGAAAAGAGCATTCCCAGGGACCCTGTGAAATCTCTGCAGCTTTGTTTTTCTCCATTATCAATCTCAACAGCTTTCATCAAGCCAAACCCTAGCTCTTTTCCTCCACCCAGGGGGCCAGGTTTTGCTTCTCTGTACCTCAGCATTGTGGCTTTCTGGGACCCTTATCATGCCCTGCACTGAGGTTCCCTCATGTGATCTTGTGTAGGTCCAGTGCTTTCTCTTCTGTTCTGTATGCTCTACGGGGCTGATACTGAGTAATTCATTGCTTATTGTAAGGTCCGCCCAACCTCGTGCGGGCGCCTTGTTCATTGGCTACCTACTTTAATAAACCTTAGCACTTACTACTTTCTGGCACTCGGCCTGGGGCTGGATCGTAAAGAATTAGTCTCTAGTGTATGTGTGTATTGTGTGGATAGAAGTTGAATTTCCAAAGCTGAATGCTGGTGCCTCACACCTGTAATCCTAGCTACTCAGGAGGCTGAGATCTGAGGATCATGGTTCAGAGCCAGCTTGGGAAGGAAAGTCCATGAGTCTCTTTACTCCAATTAACCCCTGGAAGTGGTGCTGTGGCTCAAAGTGGTAGAGTGCTAGCCTTGAGCAAAAGAGCTCCTAGAGAGTGCCCAGGCCCTGAGTTGCCCTATGACTGACCAAAACAAATTTTTTTTAATTTATTTATTAATTGAACACAAAATTTTTTGACAAGGTGTTGTGCAAAAAGGGTACAGTTACATAGTAGGGCAGTGTGTACATTTCTTGTGATATCTTACGCCCTGTTTTTCTTTCCCTTCTCTAGGTCAGGTAGACATATATACAATATACAATGTATCAACATATACAGTGGCCACGAGGCCAGGCCCAAGAAAATTCGCCTAGGGCTTTAAATGTAATGTCGATATTAGACAATATGTCGACAGTAGTCTTATATGAACAAAGCAAAGTTTTTATTTATTTATTTATTTTTGCCAGTCCTGGGCCTTGGACTCAGGGCCTGAGCACTGTCCCTGGCTTTTTGCTCAAGGCTAGCACTCTGCCACTTGGGCCACAGCGCCACTTCTGACCATTTTCTATAAATGTGGTGCTGGGGAATCGAACCCAGGGCTTCATGTATACGAGGTGAGCATTCTTGCCACTAGGCCATATTCCCAGCCCAAAACAAAATTTTTAAAGAGGTTGAATTTCTAGTTTTATGTTTCACATGTTAGTCTAGTCTAAAGTATCCTCTGCAGGGGCTGGGGATATGGCCTAGTGGCAAGAGTGCCTGCCTCGGATACACGAGGCCCTAGGTTCGATTCCCCAGCACCACATATACAGAAAATGGCCAGAAGCGGCGCTGTGGCTCAAGTGGCAGAGTGCTAGCCTTGAGCGGTAAGAAGCCAGGGACGGTGCTCAGCCCCTGAGTCCAAGGCCCAGGACTGGCAAAAAAAAGTAAAAATAAAAATAAAGTATCCTCTGCCAGGCATGGTAGTACATGCCCATTATCCCAACCCTCAGGAGGCTGAGGCCTGAGAATTGTGAGTTCAAGGCCAGCCTAGACTACACAGTAAAACACTCAAACCGTTTTATTGTCTGGGAATATGGCATAGAATGCATGGAGTCCTGGGTTCAATTCCTCAGCACCACATAAACAGAAAAGGCTGGAAGTGGTGTTATGGCTCAAGTGGTAGAATGCTAGCCTTGAGCAAAAGAAGCTCAGAGACAGTGCCCAGGCCCTCTGTTCAAGCACCAGGATTGTCACCAAAACTAAAAATCTTTTTACTGTTGTCAAAAAGACAACTGTAGAACTGGATACTAGTGTCTCATGCCTATAATCCCAGCTACTAAGCTAAGATAATGAGGATTGGGGTGTAGAACCAGTCTGGAAAGACAAAAAACCAAGACACACTTATCTCCAGTTAACCAGCAGAAAGGCAAACTGTCATGGCTTGAGTGGTATGCCACCAGCTGCGAGTGAAAAACAGAGCCAGAGCACAAGCCCCAGTACAAACAAAACAGGAGTAGCGTGCCTGTATCTAAGCAAGGTTTCGACAGAAAAACCACAACAAACAATTAAAAAAAATACTTCCCCATCCTGAGGCCATCTACCCAGCCATTTCCATCGACCGCTGAGGTCACAGTCACGGTCTCCGGTCTGCATTAGCCCCTGCCTCCGGAGAGGTGGCACGCCTGTGTCTACCGCGCAGTCATGCTGGGTGCCGTGGGTCTGGTCCTCATGGACCAGACTCCTCACAGCCCAGAGCATTTAGGGATCGAGCTAGGGGAGCAGTGGGGCCCCGTCCCCCCAGCCTCACTCCAGGGGAAGGCGCTGGTTGAGCTAGGGGAGCTGTGGGGGCCCGTCCCCCCAGCCTCACTCCAGGGGAAGGCGCTGGTTGAGCTAGGGGAGCTGTGGGGGCCCGTCCCCCCGGCCTCACTCTAGGGGAAGGCGCTAGTTGAGCTAGGGGAGCTGTGGGGGCCCGTCCCCCCGGCCTCACTCCAGGGGAAGGCGCTGGCCTGCCGACCTTTTGCATCCCCAAGTGGGGAGCTCCTCATGCTTTGCTGAGTTCGCCAGGCAGACGCCTCGCCTAAGGCAGGAGTCTGGGGCTCTGTAACGTTGCTGGGAGCTCACGCAGCCCTCATCATCCCTAGAGCCTTTCACATCTCTGGTCTCCTTTGTTCTTTTGTCTTTTTCAGATGCTGGTCAATCTTTGTTTGTTTTTATTATTATTTTCAAACTGATGTACAGAGAGGTTACAGTTTCATACGTCAGGCATTGGATACATTTCTTTTACTGTTTGTTACCTCCTCCCTCATTTCCCCCTCCCCCTCCCCCTCTCCTTTGTTCTTCCCAGTCCCCCTAGCAGGGCATAGTTCCATTTGATGAGCCACAGGATCTCAGGAAGGATCTTGCTGCAAAAGGGTCAAAGTACTACTCCTTAACAGACACGAGGCAGCCCTCCAGTGAGATAGCTGCTATCAGTGTTGTCGGTGAGGTAGTGATATCAGCTGGTTTTATGTTACTGGAGGTTGAACCTAGACCTTTAACATACTCATGAAGTGCTTTACCCTCTGAGCTAGCCACTAACTCTTGTCATCAGTTTTTATGGAGCAGAAGACAGAGATAAGGTGATGTACCAAGATCTCCCAACTACCACTGGGTGGTGAGACCAGAACTCAGGTCTTGGGTGTGGGGTCCCTGGCCCAAGGGGGCACTTTGGAACCCCACCTGGACAGTGGGTTTAATGTGTATGTGTATGTGCTGACTCTGGACCTCTGCTGCATTCTCACCAAACGTTTTGGGGGAACATTCACCCCTTGGTCTAAGAGTGCCTCATTGAAGACTGCCCTCAGGAAAATCGCTTCAGTTCTGAGCCCCCACAGAATGCTGAGATTGAGTGGAACCCTGTGCTTTTCGGGTCAGTAGTAGAGCTCATGGCTTTGTGCTCCCATGGTTGTACCCAGTGTGGGGCAGGAGCCAGCTCACGATAGACTTGTCCACTGATGAAAAGGGAGTGTGAGCAGAGCATCTTGGCACTGCCACACTTGCTTTTCATGGGACACACCCTTTTATCTGACTCTCGCCACATCCTGGGGTTATAGTAGTGTTCTGGTTCTGGGGCTTGAACTCAAGGCCTGAATACTGTCTGTCCCTGAACTTCTTTTGCTCAAAACTAGTGCTCTACCACTGGAGTCACACTCCACTTCCGGGTTGGTTTGTCTGTTTTTGTAGTTTATTGGAGATGAGAGCCTCACAGACTTTTCTGTCCAGGCTGGCTTCAAACCACGATCCTCCAGTCTGAACCTCCTTGGTAGCTGGGATTACAAGTGTGAGCCGCCAGCCCTCAGCTGGTGTGGGTATTTTTATTACCATAATACAAATGGGAGGCTTTACAGGCTCAAACCATACAGCAGGGAGTGTCCAGTTTGCTCAATGAGTCCCAAAGCTGGTTCTTTCTGGTCACACTGAACCCCCTACAGAGCAGTAGGGGTGGTTCAGCATCAATAGGGGCAACTTTTTACACCCTTTTTAGCCCTTCTTCCATTCTTTCTTGAGAGCTTGTAAGCGTATGACCTTAGATTATCATTATTTTTTTCAGATAATTCTGGAACACTATTCCTATCCTGGGGTTCTTCTGATTGGCACTGACTCCCACACTCCCAATGGCGGTGGCCTGGGCGGCATCTGCATCGGAGTTGGGGGTGCGGATGCGGTGGATGTCATGGCCGGGATCCCCTGGGAGCTCAAGTGTCCCAAGGTGAACTGGGTCAGGGTGGGCTGCAGGGGAAGGAGGGTGGAGATGAGGAGCCGACCAGGCAGGCATGAATAGCCGAAGTGGGCGTGGCGGGGCGTGGCCCCATTCCGTGACTTCCCAGTTGACGTGGCCCGTGATGATGTCACCCACCTCCTCAGGTGATTGGTGTGAAGTTGACGGGCTCCCTTTCCGGTTGGACCTCGCCTAAAGATGTGATCCTGAAGGTGGCAGGCGTCCTCACGGTGAAAGGTGGCACGGGTGCCATCGTGGAGTACCATGGTCCTGGCGTCGACTCCATCTCCTGCACTGGTGAGGGGGGCGGCCTGCCGCTGGCCGCTGAGTAGCAGGGGCAGCGGGTAACCTTCCTCCAGGACCATCCGGGCAGGACACGGAGGGCGGAGGAGCCGTTGAGACCACCCTGGAGATGGTGTAGTGCTGAGTGACATCCTCCTGGGAGCGAGGCTGCGGTCCCCCGAGCCAGCTTCTCCCGCTAGGCCCTGGCTAAGCACCAGGCCACATGGGGAGATCCATAAGAACTGCAGAGAGGACCAAGCGGTAGCGAGACTGTGCAGCTGAAGCCAGGACTCGGCTCCCAAGGCAGCCTCGATCCCACACCTTCCCTGAGCCGGAAGTGAGCCTCACTTCCTATCTTGAATTCAAACTACTATGAGACAGTAGTTTGTCCCCCCGGCCTGGGCCGCAGGAATCAGCAATCAGCAATCCGGTCCAGACTTCCCAGGTGCCTGCTGCCTGCAGTTCGCCACTGCCCCCAGAACAATCACATCCTTCAGGGGTTCACCACCCGGGCTCAGCTCCACGGTGAAGTCGGGCATCTGTGAGCCACACCGGGGCCGGGTGATGCCCACAGCAGGTGTCTTTACCATCATCACCACCAGGGAGCCGGCGGTCTCACTGTGCTATTTGGGCTGGCCTCAAACTCCTGCGCTCAGGTCTTTATCCTGCCACCGCCTCTCCGCCGGGACTGTAGGCACTTGTCCCGAGCCCGGCTTGGTCCATTCTTATTGTTCTTAAGTGACCACCGCAGCAGCTGGCAGTGGCTGTGCGGGCTCCCGGTCAGGTCACGATGGCCGTCAGCGCTGCCATGCTAGGCAGCTGGACCTTGAGCTTGAACCCCACCCCTTGCCATGGGCTGCTGCTCTCGTGGCCTCTTCATCGACTCTAGCTTTCACCCTGGCCTCAAGGGTACCCTAGGGGCCAGCGAGCAAGAGCTACCACTCCCCAGAGCGGGGAGCACCTGGCAGATGTTGGGGGCTCACGCCCAGTTGCTCAGCAGCACCCCCAACCTTGTTTCTCCACAGGCATGGCAACAATCTGTAACATGGGTGCAGAAATCGGAGCTACCACCTCAGTGTTCCCGTACAACCACAGGATGAAGAGGTACCTGAGCAAGACAGGCCGCGCAGGTGAGCTGGGGTGGGGGTGTGGGCGGGCGGGCTGGGCGTGGCAGGATAGCCATGCCGTGTACCGTTTCCTTGGTCTGCTGTCTGCACACTCCCTGCGGCGTCTGCGCGAGGGTCCTGCAGGTGGATGATAAGCAGTGTGTCTGAGCAGGGTGCCCGCCGTTCTCTCCAGAAGGGTCTGGCATCCGTGTGGTTCTAAATGTCCTCGGTTCAGGGTGGGATTTAGATTCCACGGGAAGATGGTGCCTGAATGCAGTGCCCTCTTGGTTCCCATTGCTCCCGGTAGAAATCTCTGGAAATGAAGCAGCTCTTGCGTGTTGCTGCCATAGCAAAGGGAGTAGGAAAAACATTTAGAACACCTTCGCAGCCTCCCTCCATTTCCTTCAACTTCTAGCTTGGGTTCCTTGAAGCTCAGAGGAGGAACGAAGGCGCTGGAGTCTGGAAGGGAGGGTCATGGGGTGGGGCATGGACTTGGAGGCTGTGAGCCTGCGTTCTCCCTAGAGGACCCTTTCCTGCCTTCTCATCCCGTCCCTTGTTCACTGTGCCGCCCCTCATCTGAGCCTTGGTTGGTGCTTCCTTCTTCCCCAGCTCCTGTGGGACTCTCCTGGCGCGCTGTCACTTTCGGCCAGTGAGGCCTCCTTCACTGGACAGCCTCCATAGGCGGGGACAGTGTCCTGTGGTGGCAGTTTTGTTCATCTGTTGGCTCAGGCAGTGCCTGGGGCCTGATGTTTGGTTTGGGAAGCCAGATGGCAGGCATGGGTGGATGGATGGATGGATGGAAGGATGGATGGAAAAACCTCACCAGTTTCTATTTCCCACCTGGTGAATTGCAGAGATTGCCAATCTGGCTGATGAATTCAAGGACCACTTAGTGCCGGACCCTGGCTGCCAGTATGACCAACTGATTGAAATTAACCTCAACGAGGTGAGGAGGGGACTTGAGTTCAGGGGGTTTTCTAAGGGCAAAGACCCTGGTGTCTCAGCACTGGGCGCGGGGCAGATCCTGCCTGCACACACCCAGCAGGGCTGTGGCCCTCGCTCCTCAAGGTCCCCTGCCAGCGGCTGCCTGAATCTGGTGCAAGGGACATCGGGGTGGGGGTGCGAGCTGTGTGTGGCCCCCACTGCAGTGAGGGCCAAGACTTACCCTCCAAACTCTGCTTTGTTGTCAGTTCAGAGGCCAAGCCCTTGGCAGGATTTTGCACCCCAAGACCTACAGGCCATAGCAGGCATTCTGAGAGCCAGAGGCAGCCGAGACAGTGAAAGTCGGAATCCCCGCTGCCGAAGCCCTAGGGCCTTGTGACAGGCTGTCCAGCCTCTAGGGTCCTCACTGCACTGGCGCAGTGAGATCTAAATCCTCTCATGAAGCATCTGGCCTGTGGTCTCTGTTTGTCAGAAAATGCCAATAGTAAGATGGTTTGCGAGGTGATGGTCTCCAGTCACTCTCCTCTGCCATCTATTCACAGCCGCGTGGGCAAGCCACTTCTGAGCTTGGGCTCCGTGTGCAGAGTGGAGGGAAGGCCGGCCTGGTCGTGCTGGGCCTGCCAGGCGCTGTGCACTGTCAGCCCCTCTGCCCTGCGTCTCCAGCACTGCACATGTGCGGTGAGGGCAGGAGTCCACCGGCCTGCCCCTCTGACCCCGGGGAGCTGTGAACCCTCGGTTGTCCTCACTCCAAGAGTTGTTGCACCCCTTTGTCTTTCAGTTGAAACCGCATATCAATGGACCCTTCACCCCTGATCTGGCTCACCCTGTGGCAGACGTGGGCGCGGTGGCGGAGAAGGAAGGGTGGCCCCTGGACATCCGAGTGGGTGAGCCCTTCCATTCACCCGGCCGCAGGTGGCCAGGCCAGCAGCTCCGCCCAGAGCCCCGGAGGCCCCTGTGCTGCTCTGGTTTTCCCCAAACAGCCACTTCTTGAAACAGGCCTATTATTCAAAAACTGATCTCTGCTTGATATAACAGATGTATGCCTATTATAGAGAATATTGGCAAGAGTGATTTAAAAATACTCCTAACAGTGGTGTGGTGACACAGGTCTATAATCTCAACACTTGGGAAGCTGAGGCCAAAGCATCAGGAGTTCAAGGCCAAGCTAAGCTACATAGTGATACTGTCTCAACAGAACAGTGGCTCATTCTCACCCTCTTAGCTCCTTCAAGATTAAGAGGATTACTGTTAGAGACCGGCCCCAGGAAAACATTAACAAGACCTCATTGCAATGAATAGCTGGAGATAGTGGTCCATACTTGGCGCCCAGCAATAAGGAAGGCTGAGATCGAGAGGACTGAGGTTCCAGGCCAACCCAAGCAGAAAAGCTCAGAAGCTCTCAACAGAACACGCCGGGCCTGCCATCCGGCTGTGCTGCGAAGTGCAAACAGGATCGTCATCCAGGCCGCTTGGGCAAAGCTGAGCCCTCTTCTCAAAAACAGGAAAAGCTGGAGAGCACTTTGCCTAGCAAACACTAAGCCCTAAATTCAAGCCCTAGTACAGCCCAGATATACAGACAGTGCCCCACAAAAATAAACCCCCAAAACCCATTTACAAAAACACCTCTGAACTCAGCCCCTAACTAGAAGCAAGGTCTTTGCAGTAAGTTTTTTTAAACATCTTTTATTTATTTATTTTATTTATTTTTGCCAGTCCTGGGCCTTGGACTCGGGGCCTGAGCACTGTCCCTGGCTTCTTCTTGCTCAAGGCTAGCACTCTGCCACGTGAGCCACAGCGCCACCTCTGGCCTTTTCTATATATGTGGCTCTGGGGAATCGAACCTAGGGCCTCATGTATTATAAAACAATAAAGAAAACAGGAAATATTGGAAAGAGAAGAATTTGGCCTTTCCTATCACCCCTGCCACTGTGAGCCCTGCTCCTGCTGGTGTGAGCTTCCTGTCACCGACACTGTGGGGTTGGTGTGCAGTGGGCCGCGCTGTCCCTGCGCTCCTGTTGTGCACGTGGCTGGGTCACAGGTCCTTGGAGACTGAGATTTGGCTCGTGACAGTGGCCCCTAGCCCCTCTCACTGGTCACTGTCTCCCGCTGACCCCTGACCCACTGCGCACCCTGTGCCAGGTCTGATTGGCAGCTGCACCAACTCGAGCTACGAGGACATGGGGCGCTCGGCCGCTGTGGCCAGGCAGGCGCTGGCCCACGGGCTCAAGTGCAAGTCCCAGTTCACCATCACCCCGGGCTCCGAGCAGATCCGCGCCACCATCGAGCGGGACGGCTATGTGAGTGCCCTCGGAACGTGCTGGGGGGGGGGGAGGTCAGCCCGCAGCCCGTGGGGCCAGCGCTGGTGCTGCCTCGGGCGCCCGCGGCGCCCCTCCCCCTGCAAGCTGCTGCCTTCCCGCTCCTGACGGCCCGGCCTCCCCTCCTCGCCCGCAGGCCCAGATTCTGAGGGAAGTGGGTGGCATCGTCCTGGCCAATGCGTGTGGCCCTTGCATCGGCCAGTGGGACAGGTGAGTGGCGCGTGGACGTGAGGGGGGAGAGCGGACTCGAGCCCCGGCTCCTGGGGCGGCTCCAGGGCGCCCTTACCAGGCGTGGCTGGGAAGTTGGCGCTGGGTGGGGGCATGAGCCCGAAGCCCCAGTGCTCAGGACAAAGCCGACAAGGCCCCGGTGGGGGTTCGCAAGGCCATGGACAGCCAGGAGCTACGGCGTGCGCCACGGGCACCCAGCCCGCCTGGCCACGCGGCCCCAGCCGAGCAGCCGCTGCCGCTGATTCTGTTCCTTTTGCCCTGGCAGGAAGGACATCAAGAAGGGGGAGAAGAACACGATTGTCACCTCCTACAACAGGAACTTCACGGGCCGCAATGACGCGAACCCCGAGACCCATGCCTTCGTCACATCCCCAGAGGTGAGGGGGGCGGCCGGGCGGGGCTGCCGGCGCCTGACCCTCCGGCATTGTGCTCTGGAAGCTGCGGCCGCCGGGGTCCCCCCAGGTCGTGAGGTGTCTGCTGAGCGCAGTTAGTGGCTCTGCGCGCGCGTGGGCTCTGGCTGTGAGTGGGGGTGAGTGGCAGGAGCGTCTCCAGAACGCTTCGTCGCGCTTTCTCCCTTGCTCCCTCTAGCCGGCCTCCTTCCCTTCTCTGCCTTTCTCTTTCTTACTTGTTCTCATTGTTGCCCAGGCTAGCCTCCAACTCCTGGGCTCAAGGGAACCTCCTCCCTCCGTCTTCTGAGTAGCCGGAACTACAGGTGCTCACCAGGGCACTCAGCTCTAGTTTCTGGGTTCCATGAACTCGGTAGTTTATTTTGTCGGCTGTGGGGCTTGAACTCAGGGCCTGGGCGCTGTCCCTGAGCCTCTGTATGCTCAAGGCTAGCGCTCTACCACGTGAGCCACAGCGCCACTTCCGGCTTTTGAGTGGTTAGTTGGAGATGAGAGTGTCCCAGGGCCTTTCCCGCCCAGGCCGGCTTCCGGTCGGGATCCTCAGATCCCAGCCTCCTTCGTAGCTGGGGTGACAGGCGGGAGCCACGGGTGACTTGGCTTTGACGTTGCTGTGGGCACCGAGTGGGCCGAGGTGGGGTGCTGGCCTCCGCCCTGCCCGGCACCTGGCCTGTGTGTTTGTGCGTGTGTTCTAGAACGCCTGCGTGTGCTGCTTGAGTGAGGGCGGCTGTTTGGTGCTCCAGCCGCTGCCCGCGCAGCGCCCTCGCCCTCGCTGCAGCCTTTCTGCCGGGGCACCGAGTGCAGCCGCGATGCCCGCCGGGCCTGCCGAAGCAGAGAGCCAGGCCGGCCAGCCCTGGCCTCCCGCATCCTCCGCACCCGCCGTGGCCAGTGCTGGTGCACAGTCAGCCTCCCGCGTCCTCCGCACCCCCGGTGGCCAGTGCTGGTGCACAGTCCTGCAGCTCCAGCCTCCCGCGTCCTCTGCACCCCCGGTGGCCAGTGCTGGTGCACAGTCCTGCGGCTCCAGCCTCCCGCGTCCTCTGCACCCCCGGTGGCCAGTGCTGGTGCACAGTCCTGCGGCTCCAGCCTCCCGCGTCCTCCGCTCCCCCGGTGGCCAGTGCTGGTGCACAGTCCTGCGGCTCCAGCCTCCAGGGAGAAGCGGGGGCGGAGCGTGGAGATTGCCTCGCTCCTCTTCTCCGAGGGGCTGGGTCCTCTGGAGAGCGGATAGGCTGGTGTGGGCGCTAACCAGCACACTGGCCTCCTCCATTTCAGATCGTCACCGCCTTGGCCATTGCAGGAACCCTCAAGTTCAACCCGGAAACTGACTTCCTGACAGGCAAGGACGGCAAGAAGTTCAAGCTCGAGGCTCCCGATGCGGACGAGCTTCCCAAAGCGGTGAGCAGGCCCGCGCCCGGCCCCGCTTTGAGGACAAAGAGCTTGCCTCCCCCGCCAGCCGCCGGCACGGGGGATGAGGATGTGGCCAGCGACATGTCCATGTCCCCTGCTTCAGGAGTTCGACCCCGGGCAGGACACCTACCAGCACCCACCCAAGGACAGCAGCGGGCAGCGGGTGGAAGTGAGCCCCACCAGCCAGCGCCTGCAGCTGCTGGAGCCCTTCGACAAGTGGGATGGCAAAGACCTGGAGGACCTGCAGATCCTCATCAAGGTCAGTGCGGGCCGGGCCGGGGTCCGCTTGGTGGGTAGAGGACAGGGCGCCATGGCCGGCGGCCGCGCCTCCGCGCTGCATCGGGCTAGCCCACAGGGCAGCCAGCCGGTGGGGACAGGCGAAGGCGCCACGGGAGGCTTCTGCCCCTGGCTGACAGAGTCACTGACTGGAAGCCAGGCAGACAGAGCTTTCACAGGTAGCCAGGCCAGACATTAACCTATGTGCTTACTTATTTTTTCGCCAGTCCTGGGGCTTGAACTCAGGACCTGGACACTGTCCCTGAGCTTCTTTTGCTCGAGGCTAGCACTCTGCCACTTGAGCCACAGCGCCACTTCTGGCCTTTTGTATATATGTGGTGCTGCGGAATCCAACCTAGAGCTTCTTGTATACCAGGCGAGCACTCTACCCCTAGGCCATATTCCCAGCCCCCATCCTGGCTGGCTCTTAGCCTAGGCCTGGAGGGTTAGTGAGCAGATGCACCTGTCCTTCCCGTCAAAGCTTCCCACTTTGAGTGGCGGCCTGCCCCACGAGGGAGTGTCCTACCTTGGGACTGACGGGCCCAAGGCCCTCAATGGTGCGGGTGTCGGCCTTACCTGCGTGCCCTGGGCCTGAGCACGGTGGCAGTGCCCGAGCTGCTGCCCCGCACGGCTTCTTCCCGGCCTCTGTTCTCTGCCTGCCCCTCCAGGTGAAGGGGAAGTGCACCACTGACCACATCTCAGCTGCTGGGCCCTGGCTCAAGTTCCGGGGGCATCTGGACAACATCTCCAACAACCTGCTCATCGGTGCCATCAACATTGAAAACGGCAAGGCCAACTCGGTGCGCAACGCCGTCACCCAGGAGTTTGGCCCTGTCCCTGACACTGCCCGCTACTACAAGGTGAGCCCCGTGGGTGGCAGTGGCACTGCCCCCCCCCAAGTGCAGGGGCGGCCGCACGAGCACCTGGGGGGAGCAGAGATGAGGAGGGACAAGCCACCCCAAAGACAGACACACAGGCCCTCAGCTGAGGCACATGGGGGCTTTTGGGGGTGCTCCAGAGACACGGGGACGCCTGCTGTAGATGGAGGCCCACCCAGAAGCCGCAGGAAAGTTCTGGATGATTGAGTACAGGGCTGGCTCCAGGGAGGGGGCCGCAGCTCTCCTGGAGCCCGTGGCACGGGCCCTGCTGTTTCTCTGCTGTCCCTGCACTGTGGCCTCTGCCACCGCAGACGGCGCCAGCCCTTGACCTCGACGCGTCCTCCGCCTCCTGACCCCAGCCCCGCTTGCTTCACAGAAACATGGCATCCGGTGGGTGGTGATTGGAGATGAGAACTACGGCGAGGGCTCAAGCCGGGAGCACGCAGCCCTGGAACCTCGCCACCTCGGCGGCCGGGCCATCATCACCAAGAGCTTTGCCAGGATCCATGGTGAGCTTGAGCCCGCACCCGGGACCCGCCGCCCCTCACAGCTGGGTCACACGCCCCCCGCAGTGCCTGCCGGGCCTGGAGCCCCGCGCCTAGCTCTCAGGCTGCCTGCCGCTCTCCGGGCCAGGCCCGTGCTGCCCGAGCTCCACCCAGCAGCTCCACCAGCCCTGCCAGTGCTTCCAAAACTGGAGACGGCACAGCCGAGACCCGGGAGCACAGAGCAGGCCGCCCCTCGCGGGGGGCGTCTGGGGGGAAGGCCTGCTCGGGCACGTGACACCCGCTAAGCTGCGGTCACTTTGGCCACAGCAGCGGGGCCCCACGTGGGTCTAGAGGAGCGAGCTCCTGGGGCTGGGGAGCCCCTGGGCAGGGGTGCCACCTGTTTTCCTCCTTCCAGAAACCAATCTGAAGAAGCAAGGCCTCCTGCCTCTCACCTTTGCTGACCCTTCCGACTACAACAAGATCCACCCCGTGGACAAGCTGACCATTCAGGGCCTGAAGGACTTTGCCCCCGGCAAGGTCAGCGGGCAGGGGAGGCTGGGCCTTCCTGGGGGGACAGGGCTGCAGAAGCCGCTTTGCTTCCCCTCCTGCCTCAGCCAGCCCCGCCTGCATCTCCCGTGAATGTTATTTTGTTGGTCACGGGGCTCGAACAAGGGGCCTGGGCTCTGTCCCTGCGCCCTTTTGCTCAAAGCTAGCCCTCTACCACTTGGAGCCATAGTGCCACTTCTGGCTTTTCTGATGATTAATTGGAGATAGGAGTCTCAGACCTTCCTGGCTGAGCTGGCTCTGAACCATGATCCTTGGATCTCAGCCACCTGAGTAGTTAGAATGACAGGCGGGAGCCACCAGGGCCTTCCGGTGAACTTGGATTCCAGTCGTGGGGCCTTCAGGTCTCCAGGCCCAGACAGGAAGAGAATCCCAGCGCCGAGGGCAGAGCTGGCCAGGCATCAGCCCGCAGCCCTCAGGACCGTGTCCTGCCCCCCCTGCAGGAGGGGGTGCTCCATCCTAGAGCACCTGCCAGCTTCCACCCACACCTCCCTCTTACCTTGCAGCCTCTGAAGTGTGTCATCAAGCACCCCAATGGGACCGAGGAGACCATCCTCCTGAATCACACCTTCAACGAGACCCAGATTGAGTGGTTCCGCGCGGGCAGCGCCCTGAACAGGATGAAGGAGCTACAGCACTAAGGACGGCCACGCCGCCCTGCCCACCCCCCGCCCCCCTACAGCGGTGGCTCCTCATGCGTCATCAGAGCTGGACGTGGCCCCTCCAGCATGGCTTCCTGCTCCAGGATGGTGACCACTCTTCTCCCCCACCTCGGCCCACCCGTGGTGTGGGGAGCAGCCCGAGCTGGGGACTCCTAGCCCCTGCCTCCCCCACTTAGCGTGGTTCAGATCTTGAGCAGCCTCATGCAACTGTATTTATTTTTGATGATAACACTCCCCTCTAAAGAAATTTTTATTCTGCCTTATCATTTCATTGATTAAGTTTAAAGGATTTAAAGAACCATCTCTTATTAAAAAAAATAATATGTGCTGGGAGTGGCGGTGCACGCTTGGAATCCCAGACCAGAAAAGGGAATTAAGAATCCAAATTCATTGACTGTTGCGGTGTGTGTGGTCGTCTGTGGTGTTTACCCACACCAGGGTCAGGGCTGGTCCTTTTGGGGGCGGCCGGTGGGGGGCCTGTGACCACAATCCCACATGTAACCGATTAGTGCGGCAACAACCTAAGCGAACATCCTGTTCTGTCGTTCTTGCCCTAGCACAGGCAGAGGGGCCCTGACCCCAGGTTCCTGTGACTTCAGTGCCACTCCATCTTAGTCCTTTGGTCACCCCAAGATTGGGCCCTCCCAGTCGCAGCCCCTTAAGCACAGGGCTACCCAGCATCACCACACAGACAGCCTGGGAGCTGGAGGCCTGGTGGGCCGACCGGCGGTGTGGACGCTTTCCCAGCCCGAGCTGGTGGTGGTCCCTGGGGGCTCCTGCTGGGCCGTGCACGAGTTGCGGTCACACTTAACTGGGGCCGGCAAAGGTCCCCCCCCCCCCCCCCCAGGCCTGCCATCCTCAAGAACAGCAGCCCGGTCTCAGGCCCTCCTCAGCTTGCTTCCTCCGGAAAGCTCTGCCTCCCGGGTGAGGAGCTACTGTGTGCACGGCTGGCGAAGGTGACTGGCGGCCGTGGCCCAAGGCCGCTTCCCAGGCTGGCTACCCTCAAGCCGAGGACTTGCAGTTATCTCCAAAATGGAGTTGGGATGGATGAGGGAACTGTGCTGTCTCTGCCGGGCCGCTCAGTGAGCCTAGGTCAGGACCTTGGCTGGGCTTTTCATCTTAAGTAGCTGTACAGAGAGGTTTCCCTTCAATTTATTATTCTCCGCAATCAGGACACGGGCTGTTGAGACAGCAGGTGGGGCCTTCCCAGCCCACGCTGCCATCAAAAACCAGCAGTCCCCGGTGGAGGCTGGGGGGCAGAGCGCTTGCCCGGGTTCCATCTCCAGCACTGCAAAAAGACAAGTGCCAGTCCAGTCCAGAGGAGGAGCTGGGTCAGGACGGGGGGGCACACGGGGCGCTCCTGGCCCAGCCGTCCAGTTCTTCATGTGCCACCTTCCCCGGCCGGGGTGGCATCTCCAGCTGAGGCTAGCTGCTGGTCCACCAGGAGAGAAGACCCAGGCCTGGTTCACTGATGGAGCCCTGGGAAGCGGGAAGAACGGGGAGCTTAATGGCCACTTGGGGCCGGGCTGCCTCGGTCAGAGAGGCCAACAGGATCACAGGCAGCAGACCTGCAGAGAGGGGAGCACACAGCCACAACCCAACTGGGGACCATGCCGCCATTGCTCCCAGCTAGCACGATGGGGCGCCGAGGCCTCGCCTTCCTCACCCCCAGCCAACTGAGACCAGCCCCCGGCACATGTGGGGGGAAGCGCCCAGGTGGCCCACCTCGGGGAGGCCTGCCCTTAGTCTGGGCCCCCACCCCCCACCCCCGTGGCCTCCCGCCAGTGCTGTGCCTCCAACACCATGGCTGCCGTCACCTCGTGCTTCCAGCCTGCAGAGATGGGCAGGCTCACTGCGGAGAGGTGACGGGCTGAGACCATGGGCGGCCAGCTAGAGATGGGGTTCTAGCAGCCCCTCCCCGGCACCCTGCCACCCGGGGGTCCGTCTCACCACCAGTGTGTACGGGGCCTCCTTCTTGGGCGGCTCCTCGCTGGAGGCCGTGGCCTCGGCCGAGCTGGGCCCCGTGGGGGACGTGTCCACGAAGCTCTCGTCCACCACCCGGAAGCGGATCTCCTCCCCCGTGTCCATGTACAGGTCATGTGCTCCTTCCTCGGTCTCGTACTCCCACACCCAGACCTGCTCTGCCTCATCGCTGGTGCCAGGGTCAAGGCCACAAGCCAGCCGTGGGGGAGGGGAAAGGAGAGGGGGAGGCGAGGGGAGGCGATCTCAAGTGCCCAGCCCCAGGATGGCACCGCTCTGCCTGGCAATCACGGGGAAAGCAGGTCCTGGCCCTGCGGACAGCCCGTCTCTGCCAGGACAAGACCACAGCCAGCTCCACTTCGAAAATGACAAGTGGCTGCGGAAACCTGACACATCGGCCGGGCAGCAGCAACTCAGACGTGCCTGGGCTAAAGCCGTGGCTCAAGTGTGAGAGCACCTGCTTGGAGTGCAGCGCCCGGAGCTCGAACCCCAGAACCCCCCCGAGAAACAGCAACAAGTCCAGTTCAGGGGCCAGCAGGGTGGGCCAGACCTGCTGACAAACTCCAGTCACGGGCAACCCTGCTCCTCCCGGGGCCCGCAAGGGCGGTTCCGCCAGCCAGGGCCCTACCAGCCCCCCATGTCCTACACCAGAAGCCCCACCAAGGAGCCACACTGCCCTCTAGTGGCACTGTTGCCACTGCACCCCGCTGGGCACTGGGAGGACCAGTGTGCCAGGCTGGGGGTCCTTCAGCCAGGGAGCTCATCGCTGAGCCCCAGTCGGCAAGGGGAGGGCTGGCCAGGGACCACCCAGTCCAGGTACCTGAGCCACACACCTCCTGGAAATGGGGGCCAGCCAGCCAGGGTGAGCCTCCTGGGGACCAAGACCTGGGGACACTCCTGCTGGGAAACCTGAGCAAAGTGAGTGGGGAAGGAGTGGTGTACTGTGGCCCTGAAGCCAGGCGCAGGGCATTGTGGGCCCAGGCCACACGGCCAGGGCCCGGGGCAGGCCCCGAGGTTCCTGTGGGAGAAGCCTGCGCTCCTGGGGACCCGTTTCTCCTTGGGAGGATACAACTTGGCCGGCTGCTGCAGTGACTCCGGGGGGATGAGAATGTCATCGAAGAACCCTAGAGAGACTGGAGGACAAGAAGAAGGTGACAGCAGGGGACAGACAGACAAACGAGGGGTCTAGATACTCACGCCAGCCCCAGGGCCACCCAGACGCCGCATACACCAAGGCAGGAGGGGCTCGAGCTGGGCTTCTGACACCAGGGGGAAGAGGCATCACCTTGAGCCGCCCCCCCCCGCCCTCGAGCCGACCCCCCCTCCCTGGTGGGCAGCGCCGAGCACCTGGCCCTGCGCTCCAGGCTCGCCTGAGGAGCTGCTTACCGTGCACGCCGTCCGGGCTGCAGCCCTTGATCTTCCCAATCAGAATCTCATCCAGGAAGGGGTGGAAGACCACGTAGCGGAAGTGGACTGGAAACGGAGGGACAGGCATGCAGGGACCGCGTGCGGCTCTCGGGCGTGTCCCTCACTGCCAGCCCTTGGCCCTCATCCCTGCAAGGTCACAGCTGGGTCCCCATAAGGCACCGGCAGCAGCCGCCCTAGAAGCGAGGCCCGGCTCCCGACTCCATCTGGGAGGTCCCACCGAGCCAGGCTCTGCGCCACTGAGGACTCCAAAGCCAACCCCAACTTCCTTCCAGCCTCTTTGTTTTTTTATTTTGGCCAGGAGTGGGGCCTGAACTCTGGGCCTGGGCGCTCGCCGTCCTGAGCTCTTGAGCTCAAGGCTAGTGAGCGCTCTACCACTTGAGCCACAGCGCCACTTCTGGTTCTCTGGTGGATAATTGGACATAAGGATTTCACAACCTTTCCTGCCCGGGCTGGCTTTGAACCACGATCCTCAGATCTCAGCCTCCTAAGTAGCTAGGATGACAGGCGTGAGCCACCAGCGCTGGCCAGCCTTTCAATTCTAAAAGGGCAGACACACCGGACAAAGGGAACCAGGATTCAAACGAGTTCTCCCGTCTCCGGCCACCCAGCAACGCTCGCCCCGGCGCAGCTCTGCCCTGAAACTGGATGCTAAAAATGCCCTGCGCCTGGGGGGGGGGGGGGAGGAGGAGCAGGCTGTGGTTCCCAGGCCCTGCCTAGGTGCGTCCCCTCCACCCGACCCCGAGGAAAATGCCCCACAAGTGTTCTCCTCAGCTGACCAGGAGCCCTCCGGAAGCCACCCGCAAGCAAAGAGCAGCCCTGCTGCCGTTGGTCAACGTGGTCACCACCCCCTGTGCCGGATGTGACGTGTCCACCAGCCCAGCCACCCAGCCGCCACACGGAGTCTTCCCCAAGCTGGGCCACCAGGACAACTGCGTCCTCCGACGCCGACCGCCTTCTCCCTCAAACACAGGCAGTCCTGTCAGCCCCCCTCGGCTGCCAAGACCCCTCTCACAGGGCTGGACCGCCGCTTCCGGCACCAACAGGAAGGAGAGAGCAGCACAGGGAGGCCCCGCCCCGCTGCCCTCCCTGGGGAGACATCATCTGGGCCACCTCCTGCTGACCTCGTACTACAGCAGCTGGGGGCACTGCCCGTGGGATGGAAAAACCCGGTCCCCCACCTCACCCAGTGCTCGCAGGGCCGCTGCCAGGTTTATGCCGGGCCTGGCTTGCGCACTAGGCTCACAGAGGCAGAGAGCAGGTGATCCGGAGTGCAGGACGCCCTCTCAACACAGGCGTGGCCTTGGGTCTGACAGATGAGTGGCCATAATGTGGGGTGCACACACAATGGACCACCAGCCAGCCTTGAGAAAGAAGAGGGCTGGGAACATAGCACGGGGGGGGGGGGGGGGCACACTTGCCCAGCATGCACAAGGCCTGGAGTTCCATTCTCTAGGCCTTTATCTCCTCCGCTCAAAAGAGAACTTATTCTTGAGTGAGTGTCCCCAGAATAAGTCTGTGTTGGTAACTAGCCAAGTTCATATGTTGACTGACACTGAATTATCCATTAAGAACGGTTACATTGCTGGGTGCTGGTGGTTCTCACCTGCAGCCCTAGCTACTCAGGAGGCTGAGATCTGAGGATCGAGGCTCAAAGATCGAAGATCAAAGGCTCAGCCCGGGCAGGAAAGTCCATGAGCTCTTACCTCCAACGAAGCACCAGAAATCCAGAAGTGGTGCTGTGGCTCAGAGTGAGTGGTAGAGTGACAACCTTAAGCACAAGAGCCCGGGGACAGTGCCCAGAGTTCAGAGTTCAAGCCCCAGACCACCAACCCCTACCACCACCACCACCCCCCCCAAAAAAAAACTAGTGGATTTTTCTGCCAGGGCTGGCCTTGAATCACAATCTTCTAGGCCTCAGGCTCCTGAGCGGCTAGGATTACAGGTCTGAGCCACTGTAGCTTCTGGTAGTTCAGTCTACGCAGCAGTGGAGAACACCCCACAGGCTCCCTGGGAGGAGGCCTGGCTGCTCCTGCCCTCCTCACCAAGAGTGGGAGTCTGTCCTCTGTTCCCTTACCTTGCCCTCAACCATGTGGCCTGCTCTGGCCAGTAGGAAATACGCAAGGCTAGAGAGGGGCTTATACACCAACTGAGTTTTGAACCCTTGAGACCACTAAACCCAGTATGGCCTACTGAAAGGAGACCAGGTGGAACCCCCAGGTCAGCCAGGCTGCTGACTACCAGAACACAAGGCCATCCTAGGCCCCGTGGGCCCAGCCAAGCCATCCCACTGATCCACAGAACCCACAGACAGCCCAACCAATGAGCACTGGCTGGGTGCCACGGTCCTGCCCTAGGAGCCTGACCTGTGTTTCCTCCTCCATCCCCGCAGCAGTACACAGGAGGAACCAGAGGCACAGAGAGATTACCTATTCCATGCAGGGCACACAGCTCGTCAGTGGCAGAGCCACTCTTTTAACTATGTCCTTCTGCCCATCGAGGTCCTCACCCGACCAGCCTGCTCTTCCTCCTCCCTCTGCTCTCTAACCCAGCTCAGGACATCCACCAAGTCTTCAGCTGTCTGGCTCAACTCCTACCAGGCAGCAGATGAAAGCCCAAAGAGGCTCAGACCTGGAGAGGCCTTGACCACCACCGAGTTCACGTTCCATGTCTTACACATGAGGAAACTTAGTCACAGGGAAGACAAAAGTCAAACCAAAACATAAAACAGAAGACAAAAGTCTACCCCTAGTCACTGAGTCAGTTCCCAGGAGAGTCAGATCTGGGGTTCCCAGGAGAGGGCTCTCACTACCCCAGGTATTTCTGCAGCTACAGGAAACAGAGCCCTATCGGGTTCTGCTGCTACTCAGGAGGCAAAGATCTGAGGAACACAAGTGCAGTTCAAAGCCAACCCAGGCAGGAAAGTCCAGGAGAATTCTATCTCCAATTAACCCCCAGAGAACTGCAAGTGGAACTGTGGCTCAAAGTGGTAGCGTGCTAGCCTTGAGCAAGAGCTCAGGGACAGTGCCCAGGTTCAAGACCCATGAGGGATCAAACAGAAAGAAAAAGAAAGAGAGGAAGGAAGGAAGGAAGGAAGGAAGGAGGGAGGGAGGGAGGGAGGGAGGGAGGGAGGGAGGGAAGGAAGGAAGGAAGGAAGGAAGGAAGGAAGGAAGGAAGGAAGGAAGGAAGGGAGGGAGGACCCACCTTTGGTGTGTGATGCGCCATCCCCAGGGAACACATAGGCATCCTCCAGCTTGGTGATATCGAACAAACAGATGCAAAGGCCCACGTTGTACACAACCTGGGTGCACATGTGTACACACGGTGACCCAGAGCCCCCGAGCCGCAGGCCGCCCCCTCCCCCACCCAAGGCCCTCACAACCACAAGCAAGCTCTGCTCCAGGGGCCGCAGGAGGCCTCAGACGGATGGGGAGCCGGCCCGGTGTGAGGGGCAACACACCTGTGATCCCAGCTACTTGGGAGGCAGAAGGACCTTGGGTTTGAGGCTAACGTGGGCAAAGTTAGCAAGACCCTAAACAAAAGTGTCGGGGGCCGGTGGCTCACGCGTGTAAACCCCCACCACTCCAGAGGCTGCGACCTGAGGTTCGAAGCCAGCCCGGTCAGGGAAGTCCTAGCCCTGCTGGGCCCCGGCCTACCGGGCCGACCCGGCCCCAGTACCTTGTTGGCCAGCTTCTTGTTCAACTCCTCGGCGATGGAATCGTTGAGCTTCCTCTCAAACTGCCAGGGAGGAATCCGCACCGTGTCCACCATCTCCACCAGGACAAACATGGCGGCCTGCGCCGGGGGCCCCGGGACCCCGACAGAGCCGGTCCTGCGGGGACCCCGCCCGGGGCGCCGGGGGTCCCGTCCCAACCACGCGCAGGCTCCGCCCGCCCGGCCAGGCCCCCGGCGCAGGGAGAGCTGAGCGGCCCCGCGCGGGCCCGAGGCCGCTTCCGGGGGAGGAAGCCTCGACCCCGCGACGGCCGGAGCTCAGACGCCGCGCCGGGCCACGCGCGCCGGAGCCACCGACACGCGCCGCGCACCAGCGCGCCCCGGCTGGGGTCCCGCCACGGTGCGCGAGGCTCCGAATCCCGTCGCTTCCGGACAACTGACCAATAAGAACGTTACTCCCACCCCCGGAAGTACTGCGTGACCGTCTACTGGCTCCTGCGCGGAGAGGAGGCGGGGCTTGGCGCCGAGGGGGCGGGGCTTCCCGCTACCCAGAGGAAATCCGACCTCTCTGGGCTTTCTGGTTGCTAGGCGACCGGGGCCGGCTTGGACTGTGCCACGTGGGTTTCCAGGCGTCCGGTGCGCTGTAGCCGGAACAAACCTTTCCACACGTGAACAGAACATTGCTGACAACCATCAGCACTGCGGATCAGAACTGGGAGAGCTGGCAAGAAAGGGATCGCTTTCTAGGATAATGTTTTGGGTTTTTTTGTTGTTTTTTTTGCCAGTCCTGGGCCTTGAACTCAGGGCTTGAGCACTGTACTGTCCCTGGCTTTTTTGCTCAAGGCTAGCACTCTGCCACTTGAGCCACAGCACCACTTCTGGCCATTTTCTATATATGTGGTGCTGGGGAATCGAACCCAGGGCTTCATGTATGCGAGGCAAGCACTCTTGCCACTGGGCCATATTCCCAGCCCCTAGGATAATGTTTTGTATCTTCTTTTAGATGGAGTAACAAAGGTGCAGTCATTTGCCAAAAGTCGGTGAACTCAATACTTAAGACCTTTGCATTTGATTCTGACAAATTATATCTGGATTTAAAATTGCTGGATTCAGTGTCACATGCTTGAAATTCCAGAGCTCCATGAAAGCAAGGGGATTAGGAGCTCAAAGCCAGACCTAGTTAGACCTTGTCACAAACAAGTAAGTAAATAAATAAGTAAATGTTATATAAGGGCTAGAGATGGAGTTCAGTGATAGTGTATGTGTGTGGTGTGGGCAAGGCCCTGGGTTCAATACCAGCCCTGAAAAAATAAAAGTGATAAAAGTTTGAGAGAAGAAGCTAAGTATTGTAGCAAATATTTATAATCCCAAGACTTTGAGAGGCCAAGTGGAGCTACATAAGGAGGCCTAACTCAAAACAAAACAAAACAAAACCAAGAATGATATTAGGTTTGGCCCCTGTGACTCATGCCTGTAATCCTAGTCACACAGGGAAGCTGAGATCT
Organism: Perognathus longimembris pacificus; assembly: GCF_023159225.1. NCBI lineage: Eukaryota > Metazoa > Chordata > Mammalia > Rodentia > Heteromyidae > Perognathus > Perognathus longimembris. Next base: position 5,420,926 of record NC_063161.1, on the reverse strand, counting down.
GAGAATTGTCATTCAAAGCCATCCTAAGCAGGAAAATCTGTGACACTTATTTTCAAGTAACCAGAAGAAAAACTGGAAGTAGACCCACATGTGGTTCAAGTGTTAGAATGCCAACCTTAAGTGAAAAACTAAGAGAAAGTCCAGCTAAGGGAAAGCCCAGGCCCTAGGTTTAAGTTCCCATACCTGCATACAAACAAAAAGATATTGGGGGAGGGCTAGGATCCAACCTCTATAGCTTTCAGGTGAACTAAGTCCATAACTTTTTTGTTTTGTCTTGTTTTTTGCCAGTCCTGGGGCGTGGCAGTCCATAACTTTTTTGATAGCACACAAGGTTATGCTTCATGTCCCAGGTTATCCTGTCTTCACTCTGATCACTAACATGGCTTTAGAGAATCCAATAAGTTATTCTCTGGTAGAAGTGAGCTCTGTCTAAATCTCTACACTACACTTCCTGTAAACAGAAGAGCATGTAGAAAATATTACCCCCTTTTTTTTTTTTTTTTGGCCAGTCCTGGGCCTTGGACTCAGGGCCTGAGCACTGTCCCTGGCTTCTTCCCGCTCAAGGCTAGCACTCTGCCACTTGAGCCACAGCGCCACTTCTGGCCGTTTTCTGTATATGTGGTGCTGGGGAATCGAACCTAGGGCTTCGTGTATCCGAGGCAGGCACTTTTGCCACTAGGCTATATCCCCAGCCCTACCCCTTTTTTTTTTAAACCAAAACAAAAAAAATTTTTTGTGTGTGTGTACTGCTACTGCGGCTTGAATGCAAGACCTTAACTTGACTTTTTCAGCTAAAGGCCGGCACTTTACTACTTGTGCCACACCTCCATTTCTGACTTTTTGCTGGATAACTGGAGACAAGTTTCATGAACCTTTCTGCCTGGGTTGGCATTGAACCACAATCCTCAAATCTCAGCCTTCTGAATAGCTAGGATTACAGGCATAAGCCGCCAGAGACTAGCTCAAAATAACAATTTAAGGACATCAAAGGCTCTTTGAGGTAGATGCCAGAGACACTCGAAATTGAAATGCATTTTCAATTAGTCAGTTTGCTGACTGCACATGCATGAAGCTCTCTCAAGACAGGCTGCAGTACTACCGAATTTGACCTTCCTTAGCTCTGAACTTCTTTATGTAGGTCAGTCTGCTTCTGCTAGGAGTTGAAGAACAATTCTATTTCAGCTCTTTGTCCTTGGTATTCCCTAACATCATCCCTAGGACACATTCAATAATGGCATTAGAAAATATTTTCTCATTCTCTCACATTTTTCTCTCTCTTTAAATCTCAATCTCGGGCTGGGAATATGGGCTAGTGGTAGAGTGTTTGCCTTGCATACATGAAGCCCTGGGTTCGATTCTTCAGCACCACATATATAGAAAAAGCCAGAAGTGGCGCTGTGGCTCAAGTGGCAGAGTGCTAGCCTTGAGCAAAAAGAAGCCAGGGACAGTGCTCAGGCCCTGAGTTCAAGGCCCAGGACTGGCAAACAAAAACAAAACAAAACAAATCTCTATTGCTCCTTAAATCTCAATCTCTCTGTCTCTCTGACTGTCTCGTCTCTCTCTGTCTCAAGCTCTCTCCTTTTCTGTCTCTCTGTTTAAGTGTCTATCTTCCCAGTTCTTTACCTCTTTTAGTTGTTTGGGCTCAAGCAATCCTTCTGCCTCAGACTCTCAAGTAGCTGGGACTATTATGAATACAAACTTGCTTACATACCTCTCAAATGTCCCCCCTTGACTCTGCCCCACTTCTACTGCTTTGGTTCAGGTCTTTTTGGCTGGCCTGTTTCTCCTGCAAATGTTCAACGCTTATGCACACACACACACACACACACACACACACACACACCCTTTCCCGAATAAGGTTTTACACACCCAAATAAGTCTAAGTCTGAATTGAACTTAGTCTTCCTCTCTAGCCTCACCTCCTGGGGTGTGTGTGTGTGTGTGTGTGTGTGTAAATACTGGGGCTTGAACTCAGGTCCTCATGTTCTCACTGGGCTTTTTGCTCAAGGCTGGCACTCTACCTCTTGAGCCACATATTCATTTCCAGGATTTTTGTGTTTTTGGTGCTGGTCCTGGGACTTGAACTCAGGGCCTGGGCGCTGTCCCTCAGTGTCATAGCTCAGGCTAGCACTTTACCACTTGAACCACAGCTCCACTTCTGGCTTTTTTTTTTTTTTTTTTGCCAGTCCTGGAACTTGAACTCGGCCTGAGCACTGTCCCTGGCTTCTTTTTTTTTTTTTTTTTTTTTTTCTCAAGGCTAGCACTCTGCCATTTGATCCACAGCGCCACTTCGGGCCTTTTCTATATATGTGGTGCTGAGGAATCGAATCTAGGGCTTCATGTATACTCTTGCCACTAGGCCATATTCCCAACCCCCTTCCCCTTTTTTTTTTGCTGGTTAATTGGCGATAAGAGTCTCATGGACTTTCCTATTGGGATTGTCTCTGAGCCACAATCCTCAGAGCGAGCTCAGTCTCCTGAGTGGCTGGGATTACAGGTATGAGTCACCAGTACCCACCTCATTTCCAGTCTATCAGATTTGTCTGCCTGGGCTGGCTTCTAGCTAGGATCCTCAGATCTCAGCCTTCTGAAGGGCTACAAAGGGAGATCAAGTAGATTATTCAGTGTCAGACAGCTATAAAGTAAAGTGGCAGAGCTGGGACTCCGGCTCCCTCCGCCCGTGACCCTAACCACTGAGCTGCGTCACTGTGGCATTAGCCTGAGGGCAGCAAAGGGAAGCCTTCGAAGATTAACACAAGGAAATGACGAGATGACACACTCAGATGGGACCATGGATGGGACAAGGAGGGGTGGAGACACGAAAACCAGGAACAGCTTGTATTGTGGTCTTAGCCAGTGAAGGCCAAACAAGGCTGGCGGCCATGGAGAGACACTGGGCAGAGCCCAGGGGTCTCTGTGGGACCCGCGGGTGCCAGGTGGTGAGCCATTCACCAGATGGGAAACTGGAGGAGGGCCAGGCCTGGCTGAGGGGCCACACTGGAGCCCAGTGTTTCCGGTTCCCAGCCTTCCCCGCTGGCACTCAGCCCTGGAGTGCAGAAGAATGAGTTGTTGGCACGCGGGCGTTTGCCTTGGCTGAAGTGGATCAGGCCGCTTTGCTAATCCCCCACATTACTCCCGGAAGGTTTGTAGCTAGCGACTCGCAAAGATTCACAAACCACTTCCTCCGCAAGCGCCATGACACAGAGGCCTTCTTGATGGAGCCCCTCCGGGTCCTGTGGCCCTCACCCAGTGCCTGGCGCATGGCCCAGGCTTGTAAATACGGATTCTTTGAACAGACAAAAGGGTAACATGGTGACCATTGCCAGGGGCCTGGGGGACAGGGGAAAATAGGGCTGGGAATGAAGCAGGCAGACAGAACCCAGCAGGGAGGCCAAGGCAATGAGCTCCCAGGCACAGGACCCCAGTGCGCCCAGATGAAGCCGGTGAACCGCTCAGCCCCCTCCCCCCTCCCCCCCACTGCCTCCTGCAGAATGGAGACAGCCCACAGCTGCTTGCGGGGACACACACCTCTAATCTAACCCCAGCACGTGGGAAGCTGGGGTGGGAAGATCAAGAGTTGGAGGCCATGCTGGTGCTAGGGGCTCACACCTGTAATCCTAACTACCTAGGAGGCCGAGATCCAAGGACTGCTGTCCAAAGCCAGCATGGACCGTCATGTCCATGAGACTCTTCTGTCCAATTACCCAGCAAAAAGCTAGAAGTGGAACTGCGGCTCAAGGGATGGAGCACATGCCATGAACAAAAAAGCTCAGGGGCAGTGCTCAGGCTGCAGGTTCAAGCCCTGGTATTACTGCATGGGCATGCACGCACACACACACACACACACACACACACACACACACACACACACAGAGTTTAAGGCCAATGCCTCATACCTAACAATCCCAGCTACTCAGTAGGCTGAGATCTGAGGATCTCTATGTGAAGCCAATCTGGGCATGAAAGTCTAATCAACCAGCAAAAAGCTAGAAGTAGAGCCATGATGTGAATGGTAGAGCACTACCCAAAAGTGGGAAAGCGAAAAGCATCAGGTCCTGACTTAAAGTCCCAGTACCAACACCTAAATACTCAAGCGATACTCCAACAAAAATCCAGGCTGGATGAGTGGTTCAAGAGGTACAGCGCTAGCCCTGAATAAGCAAGCCGAATGAGAGGGTGGGGTCCTCAATTCCAACCCCAGTACCCATAAAGAAAAAAGAAAAGAGGGGCTGGGAATATGGCTTAGTGGTAGAGTGCTTGCCTAGCATGCATGAAGCCCTGGGTTCCATTCCTCAGCACCACATAAATAGATAAAGCTGGAAGTGGTGCTGTGGCTCATGTAGTAGAGTGCTAGCCTTGAGCAAAAGCAGCTCAGGGACAGTGCTCAGGCCCTGAGTTCAGGCCCCAGGACTGGCAAAGAAGAAAAAAGAAAAGAAATTCTCATTCTTTGGACTGTAGGACAGCTCAGTGGTAGAGCAGGTGCTTTGTATGCACGAAGCTCTGGGTTCTATCCCAGCACTGCAAATAATAATAATAAACCCCAGCCTTCTCTGCCTTCTCTGTACATACTGCAATGCCTTATCTCCCTTGGAGAAAGCTTTTCCTGATCTCCTGTTTTGGTGAAGATCCTCCCCCCCGCCCCAGGGTGGTGGTAGTGGTGGAGATATTACCCGAGTTTTAATTCAGGGCCTCACACTTGCAGGGGGGTGCTCCACCACTTGAGCCACACCTCCAGCTCCCAGCTACTTTCAAACTGCAAGCCACCCACCAGCATCCACACTCCCTACCCCAGCCCACTGTTTGATGGCTTTCCTGTGGCTTTCCTCGCCTTCCACATGACAGAGGGTAATTACTGGGTTGTTTTATTGCCTGCTTCCCTCCCTCAGCCTTGCTGGTGGGCTCCCATGGAAAGATTCCATCCGTCTTGTTCACTGTTGATTTCGTGCAGCCAAGGTTGACGCTCTACCCCTTGAACCACACCCCCACTCCTGGTTTTCGGCTCGTGAATTGGAGGCTTATGGACTTGTCCGCCTTGGTTGCTTCTGAACCCAGCTCCTCAGGTCTCCGCCTCCCCAGTGGCTAGGATTACACGTGTGAGCCGAGGCCCAGCTCCCTGTGGAGTCCTGCTTTCCTCTGCTTTTTAATTTCCTCTATCCGGAGACAAAATCTTGCTCGAGAGCCCGGGCTAGCATCAAACTCGAAATCCCCTGGCCTGTGCCTCCAAAGGGCTGGGGTGGCAGGCGTGCACTCCACACCCATGCCCAGCCCGGCCGAGCGCTGCGTTTTAACCCCGGCTCCATCGCCAGCTGTGCATTGCCGGGCGAGTTCCTTAACCCCCCTGTGCCCGAGCTTCCTCAACATTGGTCATGTGACACCAACATCTTAGGGATCTGTGTACCTGAAGGGGTTCCTCCATCATTCGCCAACCCCCTGGCAACTAGCACTCAGGCCCTGTTGGGGGCGCCAGGACCGCCCCCCCCCATCTTCTGCTTCTCCTGGCAAAGAAAGGGGGGAGGCTTTCAAGGAGAGAAGCTTTGGAATTCCCAGCTCTGCACAAAAACGCAGCCTTCCCTGCTGAGCCACCAGCTTCTTAGTGACTTGGCGGCCGGTGGGCGGGTGGGCGTGGCCGGGCGGCTGGTGGGGATGGGCGTGGCCTGGCGGCTGGTGGAGGTGGGCGTGGCCTGGCGGCCCCGCGGCAGAGCGAGTGGGCGTGGTCCTGGCGGAGCGGGGTGGTGGGCGTGGCCTGCGGCGTGCTTGGTGGCGGTGGGCGTGGTCTGGCGGCGCGGCTGGTGGGCGGGTGGGCGCGGCCTGGCGGCGCGTTTCCTCAATGAACAGCTGGGCCCTCGTGGCGCGTGGGGACAGGCGTCTCACTACTGCGAGTGGCGGCCCAGCCTCCCCCACTCACGGCTGCCTGGCAGCCCGGCACACGCTTGCCAGCCGCCCGAGGAGCCTCTGAGAAAGGGAAGTGGACATAGATAGAAGTGCTGGCCTTGACCTTCGAGGACTAGGCCTGCCTGAGCTCTCTCAGGCCTGTCTTTAAGGCCTGACTCCTAACCTCTGACCTCATATCGGCCTCTTCCATCCCATCTCCCTAGGCCTCTGCTGGGCAGTGTCCCCCCCCTTCCGGTCACCTGGGGGGGGTCAGAGAAACCCTCTCAGCAACACCCCTGTGCTGGTAGATAGGCCGGTGGGGGGAGAGCTGGTACCTGATGCTGGTTGGGCTGGGCCGGGCCGAAGGGGACACTGAGGTGTGGGGCAAGAAGCACTGCGAGGAGGGGTCCACTGGGGGCCCAGCCTCCTGGAGACGCAGAAGGTGGACTGAGCCCCAGATGCAGTCCCGTTACCCCAGGCTTCCTCCTCCTTCAGGCCATCTTCACAGAGCTGTTGGAGAGGGCGCTTGGAAAATGGTTGTCTTGGGCTAAGTGTGACACATCATAGCTGCTTGGGAGGCAGAAACGGGAGGATTGTGGTCTGAGCTAACCCCGGGCAAAAGAATGAGACTCTAATCTGAAAAACAAATACAAAACAAAAGGAGGGTGGTGGTGGCAGTGCCCCAGTAGCAGAGCAACACCCCGAGTTCAAACACTGTACAGTTAAAAAAGAAAGAAGGAAAAGCTGGGCTCACGCCTCCAATCCTAGCTACTGAGATCCTGAGATCTGAGGATCAGAGTTCAAAGCCAGCCTGGACGAGGAAGTCCCTGAGCCTCTTTATCTCCAACGAACCAGCAGAAAACCCAAGTGACGCTGTGGCTCAAAATGGTGGTGTGCTAGCCCTGATCTGAAAAGCTCAGGGACAGCGCCCAGGCTCAGAGTAAGAAAAAGAGGGGTAGAAGGGGTGGCTCAGTTGGGAGAAAGCCAGCCAAGGAGCAAAAGTGTCAGGTACTAAGTCCTAGCCTCACATCAAGAAAGAAAGAAAGAGAGAGAAGGAGGGAGGAAGGGAGGGAAGGAAGGAGGGAGGGGAGGAGGGAAGGGAGGAGGGAGGGAAGGGAGGGAAGAAACTATTGCTTTTATGAAGAGAAAGACAAGAAAGGAAGAACTGGAAGTGGAGGAGGGGAGAGGGCAGTCCCTCCGCTGGTCCTCAGAACACTGCTGGCGTCATGTGACAGCTCTGGATCCCTGGGAGCCACAGCTGTAATTCACCGGTGTCTCTGGTAGTATTTGGAGTCAAGACGGTCTGAGCGTCACTGTTCTGGAAGGTTCTGGAAGGGCAGACTGAGTGATGACACTGGACAGTTCTGGGTCCAAATACCCCTCTAGTCAGCAGAATCACACAGGCAAGTTCCTCTGCCTAACCCACTCCCTTTGCTCACCAGTAAATAAAGATGACAAAAAAAAAAAATGTCTAGCCGGGCCCTGGTGGCTCACATCTGTAATCCTAGCTACTCAGGAGGCTGAGATCGAGGAACTTAGTTCTAAGCCAGCCAGGACAGAAAAGTCTGTGAGGCTCTTGTCTCCAATTAATGAGAAAGAAAGAAAAAAGCCAAAAGTGAGTCCCATGGTAGTGGCCCACACCTGCAATCCTAGCAACTCAGGAGGCTCAGATCTGAGGATTGTGGTTCAAAGCCAGCCCAGGCAGAAATGTCCATGAGACTTATCTCTAGTTAAACACCCAAAAAGCCAGAAGTAGAGCTGTGACTCAAGTGGTAGAGCAGCAGCCTTGAGTGTAAAAGCTCAGGGGCAGCGCCCAAGCCCGAGGATTGGCGCACACACAAAAATAAATACATACATAATTGGGCTGTGGTGAAGTATAAATGAAGGTAAAATATTTCTTGGCTGGTAAGAAGCCCTCGAAAAATCTTTTCTTTCTTTCTCCCTTCCTTTCTTTGTTTCTTTCTTTTTTGTCAGTTGTGGGGCTTGAACTCTGGGCCTGGGTGCTGTCCCCTGAGCTCTTCAGCTCAAGGCTATAGTGCTCTACCACTTTGAACCACAGCATCACTTCTGGTTTCCTGGTGGCTCATTGGAGATGAGAATCTCACTGACTTTCCTGCCTGGGCTGGCTTTGAACTGTGATCCTCAGATCTCGGCCTCCTAGGTAGCTAGGATGACAGGCGTGAGCCACGGCGCCCAGCTCAGTAAACCTTAAGTAGCCATTCTTACTTATCTCCATGTTTGTGTGTTTGTGTGTTCTGGGGCTGGGGTTTCAAGCCGGGGGCTTGTGCTGTAGCCTGGCTTTTTCATTCACGGCTGATCCTCTACCACTCAAACCAGGCCTCCACTCGGGCTGTTTGCTGGTTACTTGTGGATGAGTCTCCCATAGTTCACTGCCCAGGCTGTCTCCACGCCATGATTTTCAGATCTGAGCCTCTTCAGAAGCTGGGGTTATAGAAGTGAGCCGTGGGTGCCCGGCTTCTTCTTTCTATTCCTACCAAAGGCTGATGAGGATCAGGGACAGGAAGGAGGCAAGGAGGCCTTCAGTGGAGACTTTCCTCAGCCCGGCCCTGAGCTCACAGACTCCTTACACGTGGGCCTCCACAACTCTCCCAGGGAGGACCGGAATCCAAAGGATTTCCCCAGGGTCACGGAGCAGGGGGTTGAGATTTGAATCCAGGGCCGCCTGAAGGGGATATGGACCCCTCCCTCCCATGGCCGTGTCTCCATGGGGGTCGGTCCTCTCTGCCTTGAGCCTGTGTGTGTGTGTGTGTGTGTGTGTGTGTGTGTGTGTGTAACAAGCTCATTAACCCCTCGGAAGCTCCTCAGTCAGATTCAGGACCCTCCATCTCAACTCAAGGGCGAGCTCCGTGAGGCAGATGCGCTCATGTGACTTGCCCACCTTCCCGGCCACCGGAGCCCCAGGAGGGGACGGGGGCAGGTGGCACACCGCACGTGTCAGTGGAGGACGGGGAGATGCGTGGGGGTCTCTGGGAGCCTGCCCTCCCCACGGGGTCTCCTCTCGGGCCTTCCTTCTCCCCTGCAGGCCCCCCCCACAGGGGGCATGTACAGACTCATGGACACCCTCTCTCTCTCTCTCTCTCTCTCTCTCTCTCACACACACACACACACCCAGGAATGCGGCCTTGTCCCCTGCCCTGCCTCCCCCGCATGCCTCGGGAGCTACCCTGACTTAGCGAGGAGGTAAATTATAGCTTGGCCCGGCAATAAAAGCCGCCTTCCCAAGCAAGAAGCGTTCCTAAGGACTCCGGACGGACGGACGGACAGACAGACGGACGGACAGACAGACCGACGGACAGAAGGACGGACAGGCTGCCACCCCCCGGGGGCCCCAGCGCCCCACCGCGGCCGCTCCCGCCCGGCCTGACGTCAGCAGGAAGGCGTGCGTGAGTGAGTGAGTGGGGGGCGGAGGTGCCGCCCGCGCGCGCGCGCACCGCACACACACACACACACACACACGCACGCACGCACACGCGCGCCGCACGCACGCGCGCGCGCAGCCTCGTCCCGACCTGCCCGCCGGCGGCACGCACCAGCCAGGCGGAGCGCGGCCGCCCGCAGAGGCCGCGCCCGGACCCCGCGCCCGGACCCCGCGCCCGCCCGCCCGGGCGAGGTAAGCGGCGGCAGGTGGGGGCCGGGGCAGCCCGCGCGCGGGAAGCCGCCTGGGCGGGCGGGGGGCGGGCGGGGGGCGCGGGGCGCGGGGCGCGGGGAGGGGGGGCAGGACCGGCCCAGCCCCACTTACCCAGAGAGGATGGGATGGGGGCCCCGGGCGCAGCGCCCCGCGTGGGAGCGCGTCTGTCTGTCTGTCTGTCTGTCTGTCCGGGACTCAGGTCTAGAACAGCAGATGCCGGCCAAGCAGCCACCTCCTGTGCGGGGTGCGGGGTGCGGGGTGCGGGAGGCACAGGACCAGGGTGGCTGTGCTCTCCTGGAATCTAGGCTGGAGCTGGGGAGGGGCAGACAGACAGACCCCCCCCCTCCGACACCCCACCCCTCGCCGGCCTCTGCCCCCCCTCCCGCCCCCCGTGGGATGGGAAGGACGGTGTCAGGTGGCTGGACAGGTGGGGCTCCATGTTGTCTCCTCCTGCCCGCCCTGCCCTCCACCTTCCGGGCTGGCTCTGCCCTCCCCTCTCCCCAGGGCACTGGGGGGACCAACCCCGGGGGGGGGGGGCCCTGGGCTGCGGGGACCCAGGCCCCTGGCACCAGGTGGCCGGGTGGAGATCACATAGAGACAGCAGGTTCCTGCCAGCCTGCGGGCTCTTCCCGGGGGTAGGGGAGGGTGGGAGCGGGGGAGAGAGGGGGACCAGGCGAGAACGACAATAAACAGAACTGTCACAGCTGCTGGGCTGGGGGAGGGGAGGAGGAAGCGTGCCTGGTGGGAGGTGGGCGCCCTCTCTGAGAGCCTGGCACGGTGCCCCCCCCGGGCACCGTGCCCTCCAGTTGGGGGGGGGGCCTCTCCTTGGGAAGGAAACAAGTGTTTCCAGACACTTCCTCCACTGCCGTGGGGCGGGGGAGGGGGCGGGCAGCCTGGTCCCCAAACCTGACTCCATCCCAGAGGCCTCCGGCCCTCCAAATTCAGAGCGTCCCCTGGTCCCCCCCTCACCTCCTGACCCATTTCCCTAGAGTCTTCCGCAGAAACATCCCTAGGCGCCCATTCTGATCGGGCTGCCCCCACCTCGAAGGAAAAGACAGGGGTGCGAAGCAGCAGGCGTCTTAGGGGCCCCGGAGGACACAGAGGTTCGTCCCAGACCTGGAGAACCAGTCTGGACCATGTTCATGGGGGCCCATAGGCCGGGGAGGGGGGCCCCCCCTGGATGGATGTGGGGGGCATACTCCAACCCTGAAAGCAGCAGGACTCCCCCCTCGCAGGGGACAGCCAGCAGAGGGCGCTCTGTGCCTGGGGGGGAGCCTCCGTCAGGCAACATGAGAAATAAAAGCAGAGTGGGGGGGTCATCATTGTCCCCAAACCCCTGAAGTAGTCCTCACAGGGCTGGGGGGCCGCTCCGCGTGGGACTGCCATCAGGGAAGCTCAGAAGGGGAAAGCGACTTGCCTAGGGTCACTCGGCCAGGTGGAGGCGGAGCTGCAATGAGGACCTGGCTCTCCCGGGACTACTGGGCCCTGCCCTCCTCCACCATCAATGCCCAAGGCCTGGGCATCGGCCTCGGGCAGCCTGGGCATAGGGCAAGAAGAGGGTAAAGGGTCTCGAATAAATAACCTCTAGCATTGGTTGGGGTAGCTCTCTCTCTCTCTCTCTCTCTCTCTCTCTCTCTCTCTGACACACACACGGTGTGGAGGGGGAGGAACGAGGAGTTTTAATTAGGTCATTTCCAGCTGCAGTGTATTTTAGGGCGTGTCGGGGGGAGGGGGCGCCAGGCGGGTGGCCCCTTTTCTCTGGTGGGCCAGGGTTGTTCTGTCCCCGTAGACCAGCTTCGATATCCAGCAAGGCCTGGGGTCCTGGGATCTCTGTTTCGGCAAAGGCTCCCCCCACCCACCCCAGGGGCCCCGAGGCTGGGATGGTTTTATTGGGGGAGTTGTTTTTAAGCTTTACAAAGTTAGAGTGACTCACCCAAGGTCACGGGCTGAGTCAGTGCAACACCAGAAATAGAACCCCAAATTGTGGTTCCCCCCCCACACTTGCTCCACACCCCTGCACCTCCTTCTCCGAGGAAACGTGGGGTTCTCCCTCTGTCTCCTGCCTGAAGCCCCAGCACAGAGTGTTGGAGCTGGGCTGTCCTGGGAGGGAATGACCAGCTTGGCTGGGGGCCACTCATCAACCTAAGATACCGCCCCCCCCAGCTCCGCCCCGCTCCTCCCTCAGCCCCAGGGCAGCCACCACGAGTCCATCTCACAGAGGCAGAGCCTTCCCTTCTCTGTGGAATGGGCACGCGTGTGGCAGTGGCGTGGGCTCGGATGGTGGGAACGCTCGGTGGACGGCAGCAGAGGCTGCTGTGAATCAGGACTGCCCACCCTACATTGGACTCGCATTGGTTTCTTCTCCCCCAGATTGGGGGCCTCCAAGGCCAGGCCTCCTTTGGCATCTGTGGTCTCAAGTGTAATTCAGTTACGTATGTGTTGTATGTAGGTGTCTTTTTGTTTTTTTTCTTTGCCAGTCCTGGGGCTTGGACTCAGGGCCTGAGCACTGTCCCTGGCTTCTGTCTGCTCAAGGCTAGCACGCTGCCACCTGAGCCACAGCGCCACTTCTGGCTTTTTCTGCTTATGCGGTGCTGAGGAATCGAACCCAGGGCTTCATGCATGCAAGGCGAGCACTCTACCGCTAAGCCACATTCCCAGCCCCTGTAGGTATAATTTTTGTTAATGGCTTATAGGAATGGTGACATTAGAAAATGTCACTTTGGGATATGCCCCCAGGTATATTTTTTGTTGTTGTTTTGCTTTATGTTTTGTGCTTGTCCTAAGGTTTGAACTCAGGGCCTGGGTGCTGTCCCTGAGCTTCTTGTGTTCAAGGCTATCACTCTACCACTTGAGTCACGGTGCCACTTCTGCCTTTTTTGGTAGTTAATTACTATGAGAGTCATACAGACTTTCCTGCCCAGGCTGGCTTTGAACCATGATCCTCACATCTCAGCCTCCTGAGTAGCTAGGATTACAGGCGTGAGACACTGGTGTCTGGCATGTGTGTGTGTGTGTGTGTGTGTGTGTGTGTGTGTGTGTGTTTCCAGTCCTGGGGCTTGAACTCAGGGCCTGCACTGTCCCTGAGCTTCTTTTGCTCAAGGCTAGCACTCTGCCATAAGCTACCTTCCCACCCCATGTGTTTGACAACCTCAAAGGAGCTGAGGCAGTGATACATCCAGCTGGAGACAAAGATGGAGCCCAGAGAGGGGCGGCCGCTTGTCCTGGGTCACCCAGCGCTGGTGGGTGAGCTGGCCTGCTGGCCTTCATCCGACCAGGCTCAGGAGAGGCTAAGGAACCGCCCTTTCCATGCCTTTCTCTGAGGGGACAGGGATGGTGGGGAGAAGGGGAGCAGAGCTCCCGCTGGCCCGGTCACCCGGTGCCAGGGCTGACTCACTGTCCAGTGCGCCACCGTCCTGTGACATCGTATCGCAGCCAGTGTGCCCTCCCAGCGGCCCGGACGGCTCTCCGCGGCCTCCCTGGCCTCGTGGCCATAGAAGCACGGGGCCTGTCAGGGACACGGGGGTGAGCCTGGCCGCAGAGCCGGACCTGAAGCAGCTGGCCGGGGGGAGAAGCACTCGACTGCTGGTTCTGGAGGCGGCCCCGGCCCCAAACCCCAAGTTCCTGCAAACGTTCTCAAAACACCTGGCTCTTGGCTTTGTTTGTCTTGTCTTAGTGCCAGTCCTGGGGCTTGAACTCAGGACCCGGGCACTGTCCCTTAACTTTTTTGCTCCAGGATAGCGAGTCACTGCTCCGTTTCTGGCTTTTTTTTTCCCTTGTAGTTGATTAGAGATAAGAGTCTCAGGGATGGGCTGGGAAGGTGGCTTGGCGGTAGAGTCCTTGCCTAGCATATATGAAGCCCTGGGTTCGATTCCTCAGTACTAGGTAAACAGAAAAAACCAGAAGTGGCACTGTGGCTCGAGTGGTAGAGTGCCAGCCTTGAGCACCAATGCCCAGGCCTTGAGTTCAAGTCTCAGGACTGGCAAAAAAAAAAAAAATCAAGAGCAATGCAGGCCTGACACAGAGCTTCACACGTCCTACTGAAGCTTCCAGAACGAGCCTGTCCTGTTAAATCCTGGCCCTCCTGGCCCGAGCAAACGCAGCACCTCACGAAGCTCAGTGCCCTCTGCAAAATGGAGCCTTAACGCCACCGGCCTCAAAGAGATGCTGCGGGAATTAGAAAAGCTGTGGGGTGGGAGGGGACGTCTGCCCCCCCCCCTTCATCCTGCCCTGTCTGGGGGAAGCAGACGCTCCTGTCCAGTGCTCCCCTGCCCAGAAGAGCCCTTGGCCCTCTTCATTCCGGGAAGGAGCCCTGGGAGGAAAGCCTGGCACCCTTCGGCTCCGAAGCCATCGGCAGGCCTGCCGTTCCTGCAGCTTCTCCCACCTGCCACTCCTAGAGCCATGGCGGGGAGGGGAAGGCAGAGAGGTGTCGTCCCCCCCCCCCCCCCGTGGCACTGTGACATTCCCACGGCCACCGCGTGCTTAGCCTGAGTGAGGCCTGGGAGCCCCAGCCTGGCAGCTGCTGGGAGCCTGCATCTCCCTGGCAACCGCTGGGGCTGGGCCCCGCCCCCAGGGCTCCCAGCATCCCACAGGGCCCAGCGCCACACCAGGCCCGGAGGCCAGGGCTACCCTGAGCCCCAGAGACAGGCGGTGGGGCTCTGTGCCTGCCACCTGCCTCTCTCTCCCAGCGGGGGTGGGGGGAGGGGAGGGCAGGCTCCAGGTACCCCAGACCTGGCACTGAGGACCCCCAAGGGGGGGGCATTTGGGGACCTTCCTACCTCAGCCCCACCCCACCTCTGTCTCTGCCAGTGCTGGGGCTTGAACCCGGGGCTTTGTCCTTGCTACGCAGGTGCTCTACCATTTGAGTCATCCCTCCAGCTGGATTTTCTCAAGTTTCTAGGCACGGGGCTGGGGTGACTCACACCTAGAAACCTCACTGCTCAGGAGGCTGAGATCTGAGGATCGTGGTTCGAAGGCAGCTCAGCAGGGAAGTCCAGGAGACTGGCGTGTACGGAAGCAGAGGTGTGCGCTGGACAAGGCCCGCCGCGTGGGCCGCCCGTGGGGCTGTTTGGCACGCGGAGCCAGCTCCCTCCCACCCAGCCGCAACCCTCCAGCCTCATTTGGAGAGGGGGAAACTCCCGTCCACAGCACAGAGCGGAGATGGGGTGACCGCTCAGGACCGGGCCACAGGCTCGGGGCGGGGAGCCCGGCTGGCCCTTCTGCAGCCCGCACACCTGCCTGTCACGGAAGCACTGCGGATGGCCTTCCTTTATTTCTATCTTACTTGTTTTTATTTTTTTTTTGCAGTCCTGGGGCTTGAACTCAGGGCCTCATGCTCTCATTTGACTTTTTTGGCTCAAGGTTGGTGTTTTACCGCTTGAGCCATACCTCTACTTCAAGTTTTTTTTTGCTGGTTAACTGGAGATAAGTGTCTCAAGGATTAGTCTGCCTGGGCTGGCCTTGAACCATGATCCTCCGTTCTCAGCCTCCTCAAGGGTGAGTCACTGGCGCCCATCCACCTTGCTCTTGGACTATTCTGCCCAGACTAGCTTTGAACCATGATCCTCTAGAGCCCAGTGTCTTGAGTAAGTTAGGATTACAGGCACAAGCCACCCGCCAGAACCCCGGCGACTACCTTCCCCGAAGTCACCAAGTTGAAGGTGACAAAGCTGGGATTTGAACCCGAGGCTGTGAGTTTGAAACAGCTGATACTTAGGCCAAATCCTAGCCACCCTCCATCCACTCTCTGGCCCTTAGAGTTAGGGAATTCACTACAAGCTGGAAGGACTGAGTGGTTTTGTGTTGCCTTACTGGAGTGTTGGGATTTGAACCCAGGGCCTCACACATGCTCTTCCAAGCCTCCTGTCTTTCTGGTGAGGATACCGAGCCAGGGAGACGCCATGGGTGGCTTGGGGTAAGGCTGTCGGCGGTGTCCGGGGCTGTCTGTCCCCTGGCTGTACTTTGCTGTGTCTCTCCCCTCTGCAGACGGAGCCTGTGGCTGGCGAGGCTGAGCAGGGCCAGGCCGGGCCCTGCCTGCAAGGACACCCAAGCCCTTCACCGGCCCCCGAGCCCCAGAGGCCCCCAGGCTCTCCCGAGGGGCTCGCCATGACGTCAGAGTCCGCGTCACCGCCCGTGGTCCCGCCCCTCCACTCCCCCAAGTCTCCCGTCTGGCCGACCTTCCCCTTCCACAGGGAGGGCAGCAGGGTGTGGGAGAGGGGGGGCATCGCTGCCCGGGACCTGCCCAGCCCTCTGCCCACCAAACGGACCAGGACATATTCAGCGTGAGTACCTCAGACCTTTCTGCCAGGGGTGGATTAGAAACACCACCCTCCCGATCTCAGCAGCCGACTGAGGATCACCGGTTATGGCGAGGGCTGATCGCCCCATGTCCAAGACCCGGCCAGGCGGAGCAGATGCTTTAGGAAATGACAAGAAAACGAGAGTGAGGTGTGAGGAATGACAGGGCACAGCTGGGGACATGGCGAGGGCACAGCTGGGGGACTAGCCAAGGCTGGAAATCGCTCCCTCGGAAATCTTACCAGAAGAATCCATGTAAGCCCCGACAAGCTCAAGAAGGGAGGGTAGGAAGCAGAGAAGGTTCTGGCAAGGAGGCCAGAGCCGCCTTTGCTGCGCAGCCTGGGGCAGCAGCCGCTCGGTCTCTGGTTTGGGGGTGACGATGGGTCAAAGGTCCCCAGGCCACAGCTCGCTCCCCCGCCCCGCTCCCCAGGACAGCCCGAGCCTCGGCCGGCCCCGTGTTCAAGGGCGTCTGTAAGCAGTTCTCCCGCTCACAAGGCCACGGCTTCATCACCCCCGAGAACGGGTCTGAGGACATCTTCGTGCACGTGTCTGAGTGAGTCCCGGCGGTGGCCCCTGGGCGGGGCCCGGGGACCTTTCCAGCTCCTGGCCTATCAGCGGGCTAGAGGGGCGGGCCTAGGCCTGTCCCCGCCCAGCCCGCTGTCAGAGCAGAGTCCCCATCCCCCATCGTCTAGACCAGCCGGGCTGCCATGGGACCCGGGGGCCCCACCTGCTGCTAGGCTGACCCCCTCTCTCCTGCCCCCCCAGCATCGAGGGGGAGTACGTGCCGGTGGAAGGTGACGAAGTGACCTACAAGATGTGCCCCATCCCGCCCAAGAACCAGAAGTTCCAGGCGGTGGAGGTGGTGCTCACGCAGCTGGCTCCGCACACCCCCCACGAGACCTGGTCCGGCCAGGTGGTAGGCTCCTAGGCTGGGGTGCCACGTGGAAGGGCAGGCAGCAGCTGGCTGTGCACCCCACGGTGCTGCTGACCACCCCCCACCCCAGGCGGCCTCAGTGCGCTTGTCTGTCTGTCTGTCTGTCTGTCTGTGCTCGTGGCTGTGACTGTGTGCTGCAACCTCCCGTGACCCGTGATGAAGTGAGCCAGGAGCTGGACGGGCTTCTCCCTCTCGCCCTGCCATGTACACGCAGGGGCGCCTTCGGCCCCCCGTCCACGGTCCACGATCTGACTGAGCCTCTGGGAGCCCGTGTCAGGCTCGTGGGGACTCGTAGAGACCCCTTCGGTATGACCGTACCCCTTCCGGCTTCCCCCAGTCCCGGGCCACACTCTGCCTATGCTCCTGTCCCCTGCCCCGGGCTGGGGTCTCTCCGGTGCTCGGGGGACCCTGCCCTCCAAAATCCAGGCCAGGGAGGGCTTTGTGGAAGCTTTGGGCCTCGGGCAGGGGAAAGAGGGCGAAACATGGGGTGGCGTGGCCCCCCAATGCATCGCTTTCAGTGCATTGGCGAGGCAGGAAAGAGGTGCCCAAGGGCGGGACCTGGGGGTCCCCCTGCGGCTGGCTGGTCCCCGTCCATCAGCCTGGCAGTGGCTCTGTGAGTCCCCAGAGCTGGGCCGCAGGAGCCGAGCTCCATCCTCCTCCCACTGGGGCGGAGCCACCCCTCTACCTGACCCCAAACCCAGTGGACAGCGCAGCGGGCTGACGTCCCCACAGGCGAGACCCAGCACCCAACAGACAGCCCTCAGCCTGGGGGACCAGTGCCAAACCCAGTCCCCCCTCCCCCTCCCCCCCGCCATGGTCCTTATTCTGTCCTTCCAGTGTGGCCGTCCCTGTCACCTGGCGTCCCTCCGGCGTCAAGATACGTGTGGTGTGTGCCTATCCCGGCCTGGGGAGCCAGGAGGGGCCCTGGCTCCCACATTCTCTGATGAGAGCCCATTACCTGGTGGTTGGGGGGGGGATACATGGGGTCAAAGGCACAAGGAAGGCCCTGCCAGGACAATGACCTCTGTGAGACCCATCTGCAAGCAGAATTGAAGGGAGCAGTGGCCTTGCAGGGACCCTCGGGCAGCACCCAGCTGGGGCTGGCTCATCCTGCCCCTGCCCCCCGTGTCCACCACACAGGCTGGGACCCCAGATCTCCTGACAGGCTCTGGGTGCCCCCCCACCCCACCCCCCTACTGTAAGCTAGGCTTTTCCGGCCAGGCCTCCCCCTGGGGAGCAGGCTGAGGTGACATCCGCGCAGGTGCTGCCTGAGGGGCCGGGGGCGGCAGGCCCCCCCTCCGCTCCCGGAAACCCTCCCAGGCCCCCAGCCACGGACCCCCACCACCTTCCTCACACTGGCAATAAACTCAACTGTGACCTACTCCGGCCCACGGCTGTCCATCTGTCTGTCTGTTCCCAGGGAGGGAGCTGGGGAAGAGGATGAGGAAAGACACGAGACACGCCCCATCCTCGGGTGTTGGATCTGGGGGATCCCCTGTCTCTCAGGGCCCTAAGGGGGGGAGGAATAGGGTGATCACCCCTTTAGAAATGTATCTCGCTCCATCTTGTCCTGGGAACTTTAATATCACGCAGTCCTTGCCACAGGGCCTCTGGAGCCCGGCGTGGCGGCTCCTTAGTGGGCTGGCACCGGCGCCTCCTTGCAGGGCAGACAGGGCTGCCCTGCTCTCTCAGATACCAGCAGCAGCCATGACAGAGGCTGGCGGGGTGGAGGGTGGAAAGTGTCTTGGGATGATCACTGCACAGACCCTGGTCCCCCGTGAGTGGACCTTGCAGTGGGCCACAGGAGGCCACGTCGTAGGCCAGAGGAGGAGGGGCGCTGGCACCCCACGGGCCTTGCTTTGGGCCAGGGCAGAGCTCTTGGCGGCGGCGGCGCTCGGGTCAGGCCTCGTGGGCGGTCTCCGGGAAGAAGATCTCTCGGCATCGTTGGACCGTGTCTTGAGGGGACACCACGCTGTGGCCGACAGTCCGGGGGTCAGCGTAAATCTCAAAGTCATTCCCACCCTGCACACAGAAAGCCAGGACTTGGGTGAGGCCTGGAGCTCGGGCGGGTGCCCAGCGCCACCCCAACACGGAACTCCTCCTCCCACGCAGGCTCTGGCTAGAGCTCTGCCACTCAAGCCTCAGCGTCACTTCCAGCCTTTTCTGTTTCTGCGGTGCTGAGGAATCGAACCCAGGGCTTCATGCATGCTAGGCAGGCACTCTACCGCTAAGCCACGTTCCGGCCTTGTCAGACTTGCTTCGTGACCGAGGATGAGTACCCGGCCCTCTCCGGCCCCAGTGGAGCTGGTGAGCAGTGGCTGTCCGCCAGGGGCCCCCAGGAGGCCCGTCCTGTTGGCTTGTGCCCTGTGACCTTGACCTCGGGGGTTCCGGGGTGTGAGGGCAGCCCCCCCCCCTACTCACAGGACTGGTCTCGTTCCCGAAGAAGTGAATGATGTCGAAGCTGTCCTGGTCCAGGCTGTCCAGGCAGCAGCGCTTGTCCCAGCCCTCGGGGAAGACGTCGAAGCTGATCATGCCTCCTGCGGAAGGGGGGGGCTGTCACTGTCCCGGGAGGGGCCGGCGAGGCAGGGCGGGCTGGGGCTTCACAGGGGGAGCTCAGGGGAGGCCCCTCGTTCACTCATTCACCCAAACCAGAGAGCCTGCCCAGCGCCAGGCACAGGAGCCCCGAGGTCTTCAGGGATGGTTTGATCCCGGAGGGACAGACAAAAACCATCTGAGAGTAAGTGGAGGGGGTGGGGGGGCTGCACTCGGCCGGCTGCAAGGCTGGGGGAGGTGTGGGGGTGGCTGGGGAACTGGGTGCAGTCCCCAAGGAAGGGAAAACTGCAGGACTGGCGGGCGGGGAGAAGGCTGGGGGCGGAGGGCCCAGCCTCTGAAGGGCTCTGAGCAAAGCGAGGCGATCACAGAGCTCTGGGGGCGGGAGGCAGTGGCCAGGTCAGCTCCAGCCTTGGGGGGCACCAGGAGCGGCAGAGGGGAGCAAAACCGGCCTCCACACATCCACAGTGCTCTGGACTCCTTAGCCAGTGGCACTTGGGAGTGGGGATGCAGACGTCGATACCAGGAGGCCAGAGGGCATTCACAGAGGCAGGCAAGGCTTGGCACCAGTAAACATGGAGCTCTGGCCTATTCAAGGTTCCATGTGCCCGCCAGGGTGCCCCTGCTGTGCTGTGTGTATGTGCACGTGTGTGCATATGTGTGTGTGTGTGTGTCCCTGTGCTTTGCTCCCCAGACCCACTGCAGGCGGAGTACATACCTCTAGAGAACCTCAGCCCCTTGCCAGCAAACTCTGTCTTCAAGGCTTCCACAAACTTCTCCCGGATCTTTTCCTTCTGTGGAAGGAAGGGTGCTGACTGAGGTTCAGAGGGCCCGCGGTGTGCCGGGCCCACGCGGGGCACACAGTCCACAGGAGCTCGCTGGCTTGAGGAAACGAGGCTCAGAGAGGGGCCAAGCCCTGATCAAGGTCACCCAATGTCAATGGTCTAGGACCTTCTAAAGGAGGCCTGGAGTGGGGCACCAGTGGCCACGCCTGTAATCCCAGCTACTCAGGAAGAGATCTGAGGATCATGGTTTGAAGCTCAGCCTGGGCAGGAAATTCCATGGGATTTTTTTTGGGGGGTGGGGTGGAGGGGCTGGTCATGGGGCTTGAACTCAGGGCCTGGGTGCTGTCCCCGAGCTCTTCAGCTCAAGGCTAGCACTCTACCACTTTGAGCCCAGCGCCACTTCTGGTTTTCTGGTTTACAGATAAGAGTCTCATGGACTTTTCTGCCCAGGCTGGCTTTGAACTGCGATTCTCAGATCCCAGACTCCTGAGTAGCTAGGATTATAGGTGTGAGCTACCTATGCCTGGCCCATGAGATTCTTATTTCCAATATATATATTTTTTAAAGGCAGGAAGAACTGTGGCTCAAGAGGTAGAGCACTAGCCTCAAGCAAATAGGACTGGCACTTAAGTGTAGGAAGGAAGGAAGGAAGGAAGAAAAAAGAAAGAAGGAAGAGAGAAAGGTAGGGAGGAAGGAAGTCTGGAGTTGGGACGCAGGAGGAAAGGTGTCTCCTTCCAGGTGGGGCTCAAGAGTCAACAGATCAGGATGGCTGGCTCAGAAATGCTGGGAGCGGGTCCGGTGTTTCCTGAGCACTGGGCTGGGCTGGGGGGCGGGGCGGGGCCCAGGACGCCCCGCCCCATCCCCGGCCCCGCCCCGCCCCTGGCAGGCCGGCCGGGCCTGAGGCAGGCAGCACACACAGAATCGGGCCCAGTGAGACACGCCGAGGATCACAGCGGCAGACAGACAAACATGTCTACGCGGCAGGGCAGCCCGACACAACTCAGAGGCCGGGAGACCAAGTGGGGAGGTGGGTAGACGCATCCGGGGGGACCCGAGGAGCCTCTAAGGGCACAGGACGGTGGTGAGTACTACCCGAGGTGAGACTGCGCAGGGCTGGAAGGAGGCAGGCAGTGTGGGGCCGGGAGAGGCCGTCCAGGGAGGCCAGGAGACGATGGCGGGAAGGAGCCAGCCTGAGATGCAAAGCGGGCCGCCCGGCCCCAGGCTTGGAAGCTGCGCTGCTCCACTGGACAGGTCATGCGACCTCTCCAAGCCCATGTGCTGGACCAAAGGGCCGAGAAGTGATTCCCGACCCTGCCTGCTTCTTTCTCGCGGGGAAGCAGAGATGCCAGCTCTGGCTTTGCCTTCCCGGCAGGTGGCTGTGCCCTCGGCCCCAGTCCCTTCCCCAGGCTGCTCCTTGGGACCTAAAGTGCTGGGAACTATTTCCACATGGCCCTGGGTGCCTGCAGTCCCCTTCCCCAGGGGACTGGAGGACCAGACTGGCTTCTGATGCCCAGTGACCTTGCCCTCTTTGTCTCAGTGCCCTCTTCTGTCATCCTGTCAAGTCTGAAGGACCCAGAATCTGCCAGGAAGCTGGAAGGTGGGAACACATACGATTCCTCCCCTGTCCTGAGGGGGTGAACAAGAGCCAAAGAGAGACGGAGGAGGAGCCAGGGGCCCCGGGAGGTTAGTATGTACCAGCCACACCCCAGCTTCCAGGACCGCTGCCCCAGGCGGGGCTGGTGACCTGCTCCAGAGGCTGGAGCGGACAGTCTGTGAGATGGCGGCGACTGTGGCCCCATTCTACAGATGACAACACAGAGGCACCCAGCAGCAATGCTGCCTTCCCAGCCTCAGGGTGAACAGGAGGCAGAACATGGCCTGAAAGAAGGGTCCCCTCTCTAAATGTGTGCAGGTGGGGAGTGGGTCCTGGCCGTACTAGGATTAGAACCCAGGGCCTCATGCTTGCCTAGGCAGGTGCTCTACACTAAGCCATACCTCCAGCCAATCAACTACTCCAACAAGGAAAGTCTCAGTGCCTGTGGCTACTGCCTACCCCTAGGCCTGTGGACGCAGCGTGCAAGGTGCAAGGCTCAGGCCCACCTGCTCCCACAGCACCCGAGGGCAGTGGTCAAATCAAAGGCAGGCTTAACAGGCCCTCCAGGGCAAGCTGGAGGACGCAGGTGGCCAAGGGGATGGAGGAGCCAAGGGGAACAACTTTAGGACGTCCTAAGGGAGAGAACATGGCAGGGAGAGTGGACTCTCGTCGTGCAGATGAGCACAAGCAGGACTTGCTTTAGAGGCTGAGGGAACAAGAGCTATGGAACCGGTCAGGGCAGGAGGGTGGCTATTGGCTCGAGTCAGTCCTAGGAAGGGGAACCAGCAGCACTGGAAAGAGGCTGACGGGCCTTCATTCCTGGCACACAGTACACACCCAAGGGTATCAGTTCAATAGAACTCCTCCCTGCAACCCACTTGATGATGAGAAATTGAGGCCCAGCAAGGCTGTGGGCAGGGCGGGCGGTACCTTGTCCAGTTCTGAGAACTCGAGCCGCTCCTCCAGGGTGCAGCTGCGGCCGATGGGCGAGATGTTCAGCATGCCGTTCCGGAACTCGATGAAGGTTCCACTGAGGGTGACAGAGGGCGGGGCCAGGGAGAAGACAGCAGTCCTGAATTCAAGTCCAGCCCCCATGGACCACGGCCATCCTGGACTTTATAGGTAACCAGAATCTACCCAGCAGTAAATCAGTGGATATGGCTCAGAGAGAAAACACCTGCCTAGCAGGTGCAAGACTGTGGGTTCTTCCCCTTGGCGCGCATGCGCACATGCACACGCACACGCGCACGTGCACGCGCGCACACACACACACAGGGCCATGAGCCCTGGAGCCCAGGCCAAGTGAGGCCTCACCGTTTCTTGGGTAGCCGGAGCAGGGCCATGTAGCTGAGGCAGAAGTTGATCAAGTCCTGCAGCAGTTCCTCCCCCAGGTGGTTCTGGATGGTCTAAGGAACACGGAGCTCTCAGTGCCACAGGACAGAGGTGGCCCCGTGCCCCCCCAGAGTGGAGAGACGGGTGAGCCCGGGGTACAGACCTGCTTGGAGAGCAGTCGTCCGTGCTTGTACTGCACCGTCCCGTTCTCGGCAAACACGTAATCAAACTTCTCGATGACTTCAGGGCCACACAGAAGCCAGAGGTCAAAGAAAGAGCATGAGGCCAGACGCTGGTGGCTCACGCCTGGAAACCTAACTCTACTCAGGAGGCCGAGAGCTAGGGACTCAGGTTCAAAGCCAGTCTGGACAGAAAAGTCCATGAGACTCTTAGGGCCAGCTAGCCACCCCCAACACTGGAAGCGGAGCTGTGCTCAAGTGGTAAGTGGGTGAGAAAGCTCAGGGATAGGGCCTAGGTGCTGAGTTTAAGCCCCAGGACTGGCGCGTGCGCGCACGCACACACACACAGCATGAGATGGGGCCCTCTGGTCAGTCACGCTGAGGTAAGGCTCTTCGATTTGGCTTTCCGAGGTCATCCTGGACCTGCTTCCCCAGCCTCTGCTCCGGGAGCTTTTGCTTTCTCCCTCACGACCCAGTCGCTCTGTTAGGCCACTGCTCAGGGTCTCCAGCTTGAAGCCCACCTGTCCCCTGGTCCCCCACCATCTTCAAGACCCAGCTCCCTCCTGTGGAGGCGTTCTAGGACTGTCCAGCAGAGGGCGCCATTGCCCACAGCGCCTCTGCAGGGGTCCAGGCTTCCACCCCCTGGCTGCCTAATGCAGCAGTTAGAGGGGGCAGATAGGGAGCTGGGGGGGGGGCGGGGAGGGGGCTAGCCAGGACACTCTTGCAGGATCCGCTGACAGGTGACAATTGCCTGGACAATGCTGGGCTGGTGAAATGGAGACACTGATGTGTTTGAACTTCCTGATGGGATGACCAAGGAAACATGGAAGGAAGTTTCTAGCTGGGGGAAGTGTGGGGGGGGGGGGGGCTCTACCAGCACCAAACCTAAACTAGAGGCTCTGAGGTCCATGTGACTTCCTGGAAGACTTCAGTCCCTGCTGTTATAAATGGGGCGATTCTGATGCGGATTGTGTGAGAGGGAGTCACCACCTGGCCATTTTCAACAAGTCACCGCAGTTGTTGATGATGTCTGGTGAACAGATGGGCCGACACGGCAGAGAGGCCTCCCTGCCCCAGGCAGGACCCCCCTGCTTTTCACCTCTGTACCTCCAGAGTCTAGTACAGTGCCTGGCTACAGTAGCTGCTCACTAAATGTTTCTTGGCTCAGTGAGGGAACCATTTACCAGTTGCTTTCTCTACCTCTTCTGCCCACAGAGGCAGGATTGGGTCTTTGAAGGTATTCAAGCCCCTCCCTCTTCCCTTCCAGCTCTCTTCACCCACCCCAGCCCACTCCACCTAGACCAGCCCCGGACCCGTGCCTACCTTCATCTCCATCACCCAGTTGCTCGGCGATCTTAGAGTAGTCAGAGCCGCCCACCACACCAATCTGCACCCTACTTCGTAGCTTCTGCAGGAAGGCTGACACCTCAGGATCAATTTTCTGGGGGAAGAAAAGCACTCAGAGAGTGCTGCACGGGGCTCCGAATCCAGGGAGCCCTTGTTCAACCTGGAACTGTGGCAGGAATGGCCCACCGTCCAGTCTAAAAATCAGAAATGCAACCTCAAAAGCTTTCTGAACACTGACCCAAGGCTCCACAAATGGGAAATAACATATTTGACTCCATGGGATGGGATGTAATCAAAACAGACCTACAGGACTGGAGGTGTGGCTTCAATGGGAGAGTGTTTGCCTACCAAGGGTCCCAGCAAGAGTTCAAAACCCTGGTGCCACAAAACGAAACAAAACCACCGCACTCAGGGCATAGTCGGTCATACTTGTAACCCCAGTACTTGGGAGGCTGATGTAAGAGGATCAGAGTTTGAGGCCAGCCCCAGCTACACAGCAAAATCCTGTCTCAAACCGTCATAACAACCAGGTGCTAGTGGCTCATGCCTGTAATCCTAGCTACTTCAGGAGGCTGAGATCTGAAGAGTGAGGTTTGAAACCAGCCCATGCAGGAAAATCCATGAGACTCCTAGCTGCAATTTCATACCAAGAAATCTGCAGACAGAGCTGTGGTTCAATTGGGAGAGAACCAGCCTTGCATAAAAAAAGCTAAGGAACAGTGCCCAGGCCCTGAGTTTAAACCCCAGGACTGGCGCACATGCCAATCTACACAGGGTGTAGATTGATACTGCTGTTTTGAAGATCATTTGGTGAGATCCACTAAAACTTAAAATGCGAAGCCTTGAGTTGCTTCTCTTGCTTGGGCACATGGGAGGTTGTCTGGAGCTTCGGAACAGTGGGAAACTGCATGCCACTTCCCTGCTGTCAATGGCAGAATGATACCACCTTCCCTTCAGGCTCCCAAGACATGCTGTTTAACTGTCAAAAACGAGCTGCAGCGCTGGGAATGTGGCTTAGGGGTAGAGTGCTCGCCTAGCATGCATGAAGCCCTGGGTTCAATTCCTCAGTACCACAGAAACAGAAAAAGTTCGAAGTGGGGCTGGGAATATGGCCTAGTGGCAAGAGTGCTTGCATCCTATACATGAAGTCCTGAGTTCGATTCCTCAGCACCACATAGACAGAAAATGGCCAGAGGTGGCACTGTGGCTCAAGTGGTAGAGTGCTAGCCTTGAGCAAAAAGAAGCCAAGGACAGTGCTCAGGCCCTGAGTTTAAGCCCCAGGACTGGCCAAAACAAAACAAAACAAAAAAAACGCAAAACAAACAAACAAAAAGCTGGAAGTGGCACTGTGGCTCAAGTAGTAGAGTGCTAGCCTCGAGCAAAAAGAAACCAGGGACAGTGCTCAGGCCCTGAGTCTACGCCCCAGGACTGGCAACAGAAACAAAACAAACAGAAATAACCTCACAAAACAATGCCTCATATTCCCTTTGGTTAGACAGATCCGGATAAGTGGCTGGAAGGAAGCCACTCTATATAGGTGACCCCATTACTTGGGGAGGGGCTGGGCTTAGGAGCGCAAGGTGGCCAGAAAGGACTTTAGTCTGCTCTATTAAATGTTGCTTTTTTTTAAATAGAAATAACGGGCTCATGAACACTTATGTAATTAAAAATTAACTTTGAAAAGCCCTAGGCGCAGGGTCTGATGGTGGAAAGTTAACGGGGCATGGCAATTCAGCAGTGCAGTCACAGGAGGCCGCAGGCCATATAAAGCCATCAAAATTATTTGCTATATAACAAGACCAAGCTAGACAGTGGTGGTTCATGCCTGTGTCTAGCTACTCAGGAGGCTGAGATCTGAGGACGACAACTCAAAGCCGGCTTGTCTGGAAAGCCCACGACTCATCTCCAATTAACAACCAAAAAGCTGGAAGTGGAGCTGTAGCTCAAGTGGTACAACACCAGCTTTGAGTGAAAGCTAAGAGAGTGCCCGGGCTCTGAGTTCAAGCCCTAGTACTGGCATGTACGCGAACACACACACACACACACACAGAAGGAAAACAAGACACACACATGCTTCTTGTGGGCCATCCTCTGTCTGTCTGCCTCTATTGACAATTATGTACAGCTCTTGAATACTGTTATAAATACACAACCATATGGCTCTTGGAAGGAAAAAGGCTCCCTAACTGGGCACCCCCCTCTCTCCAGTTCTGTGGGCACTCCCAGGGTGGCTGCTCCTTTCCTGCTAAGGTAGGGCTCAAGATTGAGCAACTTCATCTTAGCAGAGGGGAGCGGCCCCCAGACGCTGAGACCTGGCTCCCATTCGCCTCTGCCGGGGAACCCAGCCCCACAGCCTCTGCTCTGGGGTGATCCTTGTGGCTCCCACACTGGAGTGTGTTACCCCACGGGATGTCCACGCACACGCACGAGGCCTGCCTGCTGATTCATGCACCCTGCTGGTGAGGGTGGGTGTGGGGCAGAGGTTTGGAGGTCCAGCCCTGGAAGGACCCTACACCCCCACTCTGGCTGTGCTTGGGTGTCTCCATCTTAAGCAGGCTAGGCCCGTGGGCCCTCTCCTCCAGGTGGGTGGAACCCCCAAACTCCTTAGAAACGGAGCTCTCCCCGCAGGGCCTTGTTGCCCCCAGCAGAGGGCGACTCGAACCCTCGGGTCGCGTCGAGCCCGCCGGGCGCCCACTTCGGACGCCAGCTCCGGACGACGGGTGCATCCCGGGGCTGACCGGGGGGTGGGAGCCCCGGCCGGCCGGCGAGGCGGGGGGCGTCACGGGGTGCGGCTCCGGGCCTCCATCACGCCTGGCGGCGGGGGTGGGGGGGGCTGCAGATGCCAGGACCCGTGCCGCTGCACCCCACGCCGGGCCCGGAGGCGGCCCCAACGCTTGCCCTGGGGTGACACTTCCGGCGAAAGCCTCGGAACGTCGGGGCCTTACCTGGCGAGCCGGCGTGAGGGTCCCGTCCACGTCGAACAGGCAGAGGATGCGCTCCTTCCTGCGGGCGCCCTCGGCGGTGACAGCCATGGCTGCAGCGCCGCGCGCCGGGCGGAGTCACGGGGGCGGCCGCCTGGCTCGCGCGGGATGCAGGCTGGGCGGGGCGGGGCCAGCTGCGCGCTACTTGGAGGGGGCGGGGCCACCTGCCCCAGAGGGGATAGGGATTGGTCCCCACGGGGAGGGGCGGGGGCGGGGCCTGGGCCGGCGTGGAAAGAGGATTCTGATTGGTTCTGACGGGAAGGGGCGTGGCGAAGGGCGGGGCCGAGCCCCGTGCGCTCGGTGGGTGCGCTGGGAACCAGACCCGGGGCCTGGCAGGCATGGAGGCGCCCGGCACGCCCGTCTCCGGCCGGTTGATCGGGATTGCAATCCCACGAGGGGGGGGGGGTGGGGTAGGGGGACGGGACGGGGCGGGGCGGGGACGCGACGAGGCCTCGCGCGCCCCGCAGGGCCGGGCAAGGTCAGGGCTCAGCCCAGCCGCGTCGGGCAATCCCTTTGCCCTACAATCTGGAGCTTTCCGAAAGCTCCTGCCGGCCTCTGCGCAGGCTTTGGACCTGGCCGGCCCGTCTTCCTTGACTCCTTCACTGCCGAGCTCACCCCGCCACCCTAGAACACCCAGCTCGGCAGTGGGTGCTGGCCTCGGGTGTGCCAAAGCCCCGGCTTCAGTCACCAGCACGGCAGAGCGCAAACAAACAAAAGTAAAGAGAAAAAAAAAGGTGCCTGTCATCCCGGGAGGTCTAAGCCAGCAGGATCGCAGTTTGAAGCCAAGCCTGGGCAGAAAATTTCCTGGGACTCCCTCCATCTTCACTTAATTAGGAAAACATCGAGCTGGAGGCATGCCCCAAGTGGTAGAGTGACTTCAGCCAGCAAGCCGGGTGTGAGTAGGAGGCCCTGAGTTCAAGCCCTGGTACTAAAAAAAAAAAAAAAAAAAAAAACTCTTCCCAGAGCTTGTGTTAAAGATTGACTTTGGAGTCAGTTTGGGTTGCCTCCACACCTCCTTCATTCTGCCGTCTTAGATCAGGTCGCCTCTCTGAAATGTGTGTCTCCATCTAGACGATGTGAAGAGTGTCACCTGATGTGTAGGGTTGCTTTGCACGTGAAAATAAATGCTAACTAGAGAAGAGCTCATGTAACAATCAGTGGGACAGGCCCACACCAAAGGAGAATCTAAGGATGGGCTGGAAGTTGCTGAAGCATAAACGTGGATTACTTGTGTTAAAAGCTTTATATTCAGATTCTTTGCGCCGGCTTCAACTTTTACAAAACAGGGAAAGATAAAATAGTAATTGAGTCCGGTGCGGGCAGATCACGCCTGTCATCCTAGCTATTCAGGAGGCTGTTTAAAGCCAGCTCAGATAGGGAAGTCTGTGGGACTCTTACCTCCAATTAATCACCAGAAAACTGGAAGTGGAGCCGTGGCTCGAAGTGGTAGAGCTCTAGCCTTGAGTGAAAAAGTTCAAGCACAGTGTCCAGGTCCTGAGTTCAAGCCCCACAACTGACTGAAAAAAATAAAAATTGGTTAATTTTTTATTTTATTATTTTGATTTTTTGGTTTGTTTTTAATTTTTGTCAACTTTTTAAATTTATTTTGAGACAAGAGTCTCTCTACAGAGCCCAAGCTGACTTCAATCTCAAGATCCTTCTGCCATACACTGGAGTATAGGTGTGTACCACAGTGCTTTGTGAAGTTTTTGTGTGTTCCAGTACTGGGACTTGAACTCAGGTTCTGGTCACTGTTCCTTAGGTTTTTTTCACTCTACCACTTGAACCATGCCTCTACCTTTTGCCTTTTTTATTTACTTGGAGGTAAGAATCTCTCAGACGGGTCTACCTGGGCTGGTACTGAACCTCAGTCCTCAGATCTCGGTCTCCTGAGTATCTTGGATTAAAGGTGTGAACCACAGGTATACAGCTTCCTGTAAAATTTCTAACGTCTGTCTATAATATGAAATACCATGAAGCCATGAAACTCTGCGTGGGAGCATGAACATGCAGAAGGCGCATGGTTCGTGTGTGTGTGTGTGTGTGTGTGTGTGTGTGTGTGTGTGTGTGTTGGACCTGGGGGCTTCAACTCAGGGTCTGAGTGCTATTCCTAAGCTTTTGTACACAAGGCTAGTGACCATTTGAGCCACAGTCCCCGTTCTGGCTTTTTGATGGTTAACTGGAGATAAGAATCTCACGGACTTTCTTGCCTGGGCTGGCTTAGAACCAGGATCCTCCGACCTCAGCCTCTTGAGTAGCGAGGACTACAGGTGGGAGCCACTAGTTCCCAGCAAGGGGCCCATTTTTGTAATCGAAAAGTAGCAGAATGTCTCAGGTTTCTTGGAATGGGGAGTTTCAAAGCTTCCCCCCCCGCCCCCCGCCTTGAAATGTGCCAGCTACAGCTTAGTCTCCATTTCTGCCTCCATGCGGGCCGAAGGCAAAGACCCTCCTTTGCTCCTGGCTCTCGGGTATTGCCCTTACCTGGGTGAGCCTTTTTGCTGTTTCTACCCTCCTAGCTTTTGACACTGTAAGGTCCTCTCCCTGAGGGCTACATGCAGATGCCCCCACCCATTAAGTCTCCACCCAGTAACCTGGGTAACCAGCAGACCTGGAGGCAGTTACCTCCCCCTTCCCTGAGGTCACATCCTGGCCACACCTCCCCATCTCTGCCCTACATAAGGCATCCCCCCCCCCACCCCCGTGGCTCGCTCTCTTGCCTACCTCATCCACCTTGAACTTGGAAGCAGGTCAATAGAATAAACTTTTCTCTCCTGCCTGAAGACCGCGTGGCGTTCTCACCTAACAGACACCTATGATGCACTTTGGCGATGTGAAATAAACATTCCGGAGAGCATGGTTTTGGACTAAGCCCCAGCAGGCCATGCTAAAGCTTGAAGGCTCAGAATGTAGGCCGGTGGTAGACTGCTTGCCTAACATGTACAAGGTCTCGGGTTCAATCCCCAGCATTGCAAAGCAATCAGTCAAAAGGGAATCACTCATCTTGGTTTCAGGTCACCAACATAAAACTAAAGTATTCATCAAAGCTTCCAAGAAGTGAAGATTAGAGAGATAAAAGCCAAATTTCCCAAATAGGTCAGTTTCAATTGGCATGAATAGAAAGAATAACCTGAAAAATAGTCTGATGTTAACCACTCCACTGTCTTTTATTCTGTCTCTCTGTCCCAATCTTTCAGGGAAACTTTGAAATGACTAACCTGTTTTTTGTTAGTTTTGTGTGTGTGTGAGTGTGTGTGTGTGTGTGTGTGTGTGTGTCTGTGTCCGTGTGTGCCTGTACTGGGGCTTGAATTCAAGGCTTGGCCTGCTGTCCTTGAACTGTCTTTGGGCCTTTTCTGCTTAAGGCTGGTGGTCTACCACTGGAACCACAGCTCTACTTCCAGCTTTTTGCAGGTTAAGTGGAGATAAGACTTCCCCTCTGGGGCTGACTTTGAATTGTGATAATCAGATCTCATCTTTCTGAGTAGCTTTCTTTGGTCCTTTCCTTTTTCCTTTCTTTCTTCCCCTCCCCTCCTTTCCCCTCCCCTCCTTTCCCCTCCCCTCCTCCCTTCCTTCCTCACTTTCTTTTTGTCCTGGGGTTTGGACTCGGGGCCTGAGCACTGTCCCTGAGCTTTTTGCTCAAGGCTAGCACTCTGCCACTTGAGCCACAGCGCCACTTCTGGCTTTTTCTGTGTATGTGGTGCTGAGGAATCGAACCCAGCATGCTTCCTGCATGCTAGGCAAGCACTGTACCGCCAAGCCACATTCCCAGCCCTCTTCTACCCTTTTCTGTCTCTAAAATAAACTTCCTGGAATCTATCTTGGGAGGGTAAGAGAGGCTGCAGGTTCCATTTCGAAGCAGATCTGAGCCTGCCTTAGACGCCATCAGCAAAGCTCACCAGCCCAAGCTAATAGCAAGTATGAAGACCTGGGGTGTAGCTCAGGAGCGAGCACTGGCCCGGCATGTGCCAGGCTCTGGATTTGATCTCTAGCACCACAAAAACAACAACAAAAATGAGGGTCTAGAAAGCAGCTCATGTGGCAAAGTACCTGCTTAGCAAACATGAGACCTTGAGTTCAAACCCCAGTGTCACCGGAAGTAGGTCCAAGAAAAATCTATGGAAAAGAAGTTATCCTTGAAATCAAAGGGTGGCAGACATGGCCAAGAAACAGTGAGCATTTGGTCTCTTTGTGAATCTTGTGATGGAAGAAGGAAAGGGGGAGATGGCATCTATGGGCAAGCATCTAGAACAACCCTGGAATGTGTAATATGGAGGTCAGATCTGGCCAGGGCCATCATTGGCTGTTGAGGGGTGTCAGATTGACTCCATCTCCGATTAGTTAAAGAGAGCAGAAGCCGACTCCATCTTCACTAAGATCTCCCCCGCCCTATCCAGGGAAGTTCCCCTTCCCTGGGAGAAGATTGTGTAAACTGGGCTGGGAATCTGGCCTAGTGGTAAAGTACTTGCCCCATATACATGAAGCCCTGGGTTCGATTCCTTAACACCACATATATAGAAAAGGCCAGAAGCGGGGCTGTGGCTCAAGTGGCAGAGTGCTAGCCTTGAGCAAAAAGAAGCCAGGGACAGTGCTCAGGCCCTGAGTCCAAGGCCCAGGACTGGCAAAAAAAAAAAAAAAAAAAAGATTGTGTCAGCTGCTAGACCACCTGAGTAGTGGAAGGTTCAAGGTTAAACCTGTGCCCTCCCGTGAGTAGGCGTATCCACCTGCATCATGGGAGCCCCGCCAAATCCATGCGCCAAGTCTAACTAGAATGATAGGTTGGTTCAAACAGTTGCTATGAAGCAGACTGTAACTCCATTGGCCACCTGCGTGTGACCTGGCGTGCGCTGTAAGTGTGGTAACCTCATTGGCCATCTGTGTGTGGCGGCTTCCCGAGTCTGGGCTGTGGTCCCGGCTGGCCAGCCTCCTTTTTACAGTTGGGGTTCCAGATCCCAAGTCTGGGCCGTGACCCTGGCCGGTCAGCATACTTTTTACTTCCCCAATAAATCCATCCTTTTATCATCTTTTTGCTGGAGACTGTCTCTGAGTGGTGGGCTTTTGGAGGGATGGGGGATCCCCCCCTCGGATCCCATTACATTGTGGTCCCCTCCCTTGGGGGGACCCCATTACAGAATGGTGGTAAGAGGAGGAAATAGGTAGAGTGCTGGTAATTCACACCTGCAATCCCAGCAATCCTAGCTGCTTAGGAAACTGAGATCTGAAGAAGAGCAGTTCAAAGCAGCTCAGGCATAACAATCTGAGAGGTTCTTATCTCTAGGTGAACAGCAAAAAATTAGAAGTAGAGGTGTGGTGGTAAAATGCCAATCTTGAGCAAAAAAGCCAAGCAAGAGAGCAAGGACCTGAATTCAAGCTCCAGTATCGGCACAAAAAGAAAAAAAAAAGGAAATAGTATCATCATGTTAGAAACCTTGGCACAAATTTAAATAATGGCTAGTAAGCGCAGAATTCTGTATCCCCTCTCCAAAGGGCTTGTTTTACTAATGAAATAAAAATAAGGTCATGTACATTTTCATATTAAACTTTTTGTTAAATAAAGAAAAATGTCCTCTGCTCAGCTCAGTGGAGCACTTGTTCTATTTTATGGAATGAAATGCTGCTCAATTCTAGAATAAAAATAAAGCCGATTAAGATCATTAAACTAAATTGCTGTAATTTTGTCCTCTGAACAGTTTTGGTCATGCAAGGACACACGGATCTATCTGCCTGTGGTGCTGCTCTGGCACACAATTCTTTTTATACTGTGCATAATCCTGGTTTTGTGAATATGAGGTGTTTTTTTTTTGTTGTTGTTAGTAATTGGGTCTAAATTCAGGGCTTCAAGTCTGTTAAGCAGGTGCTCTACTTCTGAGCCACATCTCCAGTCCCCCCCCCCCACCGTGTGTGTGTGTGTGTGTGTGTGTGTGTGTGTGTGTGTGTGTGTTAGTACATGAACTCAGGTCCTCACACTCTTGCTTAGCTTTTTTTTTTTTGGCCAGTCCTGGGGCTTGGACTCAGGGCCTGAGCACTGTCCCTGGCTTCTTTTTTGCTCAAGGCTAGCACTCTGCCACTTGAGCCACAGCGCCACTTCTGGCTGTTTTCTGTATATGTGGTGCCGGGGAATCGAACCCAGGGCCTCATGTATACGAGGCAAGCTCTCTTGCCACTAGGCCATATTCCCAGCCCCTTGCTTAGCTTTTTTTTCTGCTCAAGGCTGTCATTCTACCACTTGAGCCACACATTCTACCACCACCACTTCTTTGTCTTCATCTCCTCCTCCTCCTCCTCCTCCTCCTCCCCCTCCTCCCCCTCCTCCCCCTCCTCCTCCTCCTCCTCCTCCTCCTCCTCCTCCTCCTCCTCCTCCTCCTCCTCCTCCTCCTCCTCTCCTTTCTTTCTCCTTCTTTGCTCGTTTTTGCTAGTTGGAGATAAGAACTGGGATCCTCAGATCCCAGCCTCCTCAGTAGCTAGGATTGTGCGAGCACCAGCCACCATCACTTGGGTTGTGTGTAGGATTTTTTTGAGATAGCGTCTGACCATGAAGCCAGGGTATCCTCAAACTCACTATGTAGTCGAGGTTGGCTTTGGCCTCTCAATCCTCCTTTTTTTTTTGCCAGTCCTAGGACTTGAACTCAAGGCCTGAGCACTGTTACTGGCTTCTTTTTGATCAAGGCTACCACTCTACCACTTGAGGCACAGCGCCACTTCTGGCCTTTTCTATATATGTGGTGCTGAGGAATCGAACCCAGGGCTTCAGGTATAGGAGGCGAGCACCCTCAGCCCCCAGCCCCCTCTCAATCCTCTTACGCAGGTATTCTGAGTTTGAGGAATAGAGGTGTGTACCACCAGGCTCTCTGCACAATCCTTTCGATTGGCTTGCTTTTGTCTCTGACTAGGTAGCCATGGTGTCCTGAGACGATCACTGGAGAACTGCAGTGTGGGTCTGGCTAAGAAGGACACAGACAGGCCATCTTTCCTTGTTGGGCCTCAGTTGCACCATCTGTATAATGGGGATATAGGCTCACTTGATAAATATATGAAAAAGGTCTCAGTTCAAAGCCAGCCTACGCAGAAAAGTCTGAGAAACTCTTATCTCTTATCTTAATTAACAAAATGCTGGAATAGAGATGTGGCTCAAGTGGTAGAGCACCAGGCATGAGTAAGAAAGCTGAGTTAAGACAGGCAACAACAAATGCTGGCGGGGGTGCGGGGAAAGAGGAACCCTTCTCCATAGTTGGTGGGAGTGCAAATTAGTACAACCACGTTGGAGAACAGTATGGAGGCTTCTCAAAAAGCTCAGTATAGACCTACCCTATGACCCAGCCATACCACTCCTAGGCATCTATCCTGAACAGCAGGTCCCAAGATATTAAAAAGACATTTGTACTTCCATGTTCATCGCGGCACAATTCACAATAGCCAAAATATGGAAACAACCCAGATGCCCCTCCACAGATGAATGGATCCAAAAAATATGGTACCTATACACAATGGAATACTACATAGCGATTAGGAATGGTGAAATATTGGTATTCACAGGGAAATGGTCAAAACTTGAACAAATAATGTTGAGCGAGACAAGCATAGAACACAGAAAACAAAGGGGCATGATCTCCCTGATATATGACTGTTAAGATGGGGTGACGGAGAGACAGTAGAGACCAGGTCTGTGAAACCAAAAACTGCTTGTCAAATGGTATTTCCCACAGGATTGGGTCAGCGACCCAACATTATGTAACTAAAACCAAACAACTACTCAACATAGAAAGGTCAAAAATTGACCTCTCAGTGGATCACAATAGCTCAAAAGCTATGTATGTACGTTCATATAAGACTCCTGTCGACATTACATTTAAAGCCCTAGGTGAATTTTCTTGGGCTTGGCCACGTGGCTACTGTATATGTTTTTGGTACACTGTATATTGTATATATGTCTACCTGACCTAGGGAAGGGAAAGAAAAACAGGGTGTAAGATATCACAAGAAATGTACACAGGGCTGGGAATATGGCCTAGTGGCAAGAGTGCATGCCTTGTATACATGAAGCCCTGGGTTCGATTCCTCAGGACCACATATATAGAAAAAGCCAGAAGTGGCGCTGTGGCTCAAGAGGTAGAGTGCTAGCCTTGAGCAAAAAGAAGCCAGGAATAGTGCTCAGGCCCTGAGTTCAAGCCCCAGAACTGGCAAAAAAAAAAAAAAGGAAAAAAGAAATGTACACACTGCCCTACTATGTAACTGTACCCTTTTTGCACAACACCTTGTCAAAAAATTTGTGTTTAATAAATAAATTACAAAAGAGAGAAAAAATAGAATTATCAAGTTATCCTTTTTTATATTTTATCATCAAATGTATTCTGAGACTTAACCATGTTGTTTATTTTTCTTTGTCCCCCCCATGTTCTTTGATGTATCAAAAAATGTGGTTCTTTAAATTTCTGTATAAACATAAATTTATAAATTAAAAAAAAGAAAGCTGAGTTAGAGCTCTAGTTCCAGAGTTCTAGCCCTAGTACCAGCAGAAAGAGTATAAAGAAGGAGATAGTAATACCTGATATTTACTGATCCCTTCTTAGTGTGTAGCCAACGTACTGATCATGTGACCAAATACTTTCACACTTAGCAGTTGTGAGTGGTGCTAATATCTCTCCTTCCCTTACTGAAGAAAGGGAAAGGAATGTGCCTAGTATTTCTGGTTGGTTTTTTTTTTTTTTTTTTTTGCCAGTCCTGGGCCTTGAACTCAGGGCCTGAGCATTGTCCCTGGCTTCTTTTTGCTCAAGGCTAGCACTCTGCCACTTGAGCCACAGCACCACTTCTGGCCGTTTTCTATATATGTGGTGCTGAGGAATCGGACCCAGGACTTCATGTATACGAGAGGAGAGCAATTTACCACTTGGTTGAGACCAAGGTGAGCCACACAAAGTCGAAAGGCAAAGATAAGCTCCCTAGCCTGCAGCCAGTACACCCCTGCCTTAGACCTGCAGGAAACTGGCCTTACAAATACGAGGCCTACATCCTTCCCCAACCTGCCCAGAGACACAGCTAGGTGGGGCTGGCCCCAGTGTGTCCCTTTAAGACAAAGTCTGGTTCTAGGCAACGGTGGTGAAGAAAGAGACTCTGGAAAAGCCCTAGGGAAAGAAAGGATCCAGACTGGGGGAGGGGAGGCGTGGCCAGAGGGTGCATTTGAGATTCCCAGAGCCACCAGGTCCAAAGGCTGAGCCTGGCTGGGTCCTACCAGAAAGAGGACCTGGGCCACAAACAAGACAGACTGCCCATCATGTTCACTCTGCATGCTGTAGCTCCTGCCTCGGGCACGCTTTTGGCTTTTCCAGTCAAGTCTTTGAGGTGAGTACCCTTACCCTTGATTTCTAGAGCTCGGGGCCACGGAAGTGTGGTGATTCCGTTAGGGTTGGGCACACAGCCCCGTGAGCAGTGACAATTCCCACTCCATCCTGTTTCCCCTAATCCAAGGCTTTCTCTCATCGCCTCGCACGTCCCGGTGCTATCCACAGCATAGAGCGGCCAGCCACCTTCTCTAACGCGGAGTTGGCCTCTTTCATGGGACAGGATAGGTTTAAGGAGCAGCCTCCGTGTGGTGAGGTCCAGTGAGGCTGACAGTTCCTGGTGATGCTCTTTCATTGTATTTTATTTTTACTGGTCTTAGGGCTTAACCTCAGGTCCTGAGCACTGTCCCTAAACCTTTTTTATTTTTATTTTTATTTGCCAGTCCTGGGCCTTGGACTCAGGGCCTGAGCACTGTCCCTGGCTTCCTTTTGCTCAAGGCTCACACTCTGCCACTTGAGCCACAGGGCCACTTCCGGCCTTTTCTATGTATGTGGTGCTGAGGAATCGAACCCAGGGCTTCATGCATGCTAGGCAAGTAATCTACCTAGGCCACATTCCCAGCCCCCCCCCACCCCCAGCCTCTTTTTGATCAAGGCTCTCTATCATTTATCTCTGTCTATCCACCTCTGACTTTTTGGTGGTTTATTGGGAGATAAGATGTCTAGTGGACTTTGCTGCCCAGGCTGGTATCAAACCGTAGCCTCCTGAGTAGCTAGGATTCCAGGTGTGAGCCACCAGCACCAGGCTTCCTGGGGCTACTCTTTTTCCATCCCACCTAGATGTCCTTCATCTACAGACATCAGCACTGTCAGCTCCTAGCTATCAGGAAGATGGGAGGGACGGGAGAGGAGGTTTGTTTAATAAAGGAGAGGAGGTATGTTTAATAAAGAGGCCCTGTACAGGGGAAGGGAGGAGGCACACACCAGTGGAGGTTCCAAGCTTGTTTTCCTTTCAAAATCTCTGCAGTGATTACATTGTTTCACAATAAACAACTCCACTAATTTAAACAAGTCACTTCATGCCAAGTGCGCATGCTCAAAGACCATGTTTGTTGGCAGGTAGTAGAGGTTGTTTGGCTGACCTGGGTCTCCTTGGGGGCCTCCCTCAGCCAGTGGGGACAGATCCGAGATCTCTGGGGATTTGGGCTCCTCTCCAACCACTGGAAGAACTTGAGCACTGTTCCAGCCAGAGGACGGTATTGGGAGAGATCTGAGATCCATATTCACTTTTTTTTTTGGCCAGTCCTGGGGCTTGAATTCAGGGCCTGAGCACTGTCCCTGGCTTCTTTTTGCTCAAAGCTAGCACTCTGCCACTTGAGCCACAGCGCCACTTCTGGCCGTTTTCTGTCTATGTGGTGCTGGGGAATCGAACCCATGGCCTCATGTATATGAGGCAAGCACTCTTGCCACCAGGCCATATCCCCAGCCCCCCATATTCACTTTGCAGATGAAGAAAATGAGGTCGTGAGAGGGGAAGGCCCTGATCCAAGGTCTCAAAGTTAGAGGCTCACTCCAGGAGATCAGAATTCAGGTTCAGAGATTATTATTATTTGTCTAGTCCCAGGGACTGAACTCAGGGCCTGGGTGCTGTCCCTGAGCTTCTTTTGCTCAAGGCGAGCACTCTACCACTTGAGCCACTGTGTTCTTTCTGGCTTTTTCTGTGTCTGTGGTGATGAGGAATTGAACCCAGGGTGTCATGCATGCTAGGCAAGCGCTCTTCCACTAAGCCACCTTCCCAGCCCCGGTTGAGAGCTTTTATAAACCACTTACTCCAGCTGTGGTGCCTGGGGAGGGGTTCTGGCTTGGTGGGAAGATGGGGGGGGCACTCTCAGGAGCAAAGGCAGCAATTGGGGCCCCTAGTGTTGAGTGAAAGGCAGGATGGGAATCCAGCTAGTGGAGACATGAGCTGAGGGGTGCAGGTGGTAAAAACATCAGAGTGAAAAAGATGACACTAGATTTACAACATGGTGTGGGAGCTGGACCCAAGCGTCCAGGGACAAGTTAGAGAGGGCCTTTAGTGTGTGTGTTGGGGGGGGGGGTGTCCTGAGTCTTGAACTCAGGGCCTGAGTGCTGCCCTTGAGCTTTTGTGCTCAAGGCTAGCGTTCTACCACATAAGCCATAGCTCCACTTCTAAGAGGCTCACGGACTTTCCTGCAGGGCTGGCTTTGAACCGGGATCCTCAGCTCAGCCTCTGAGTAGCTAGGATTACAGGCGGAAGCCCCCAGCCTGGGCTCACTCCTGGAGAGTCTCAGGCCTTTCCTGCCCTGGCTGGCTTTGAGACAGAATCCTCAGATCTCAGCCTCTTGAGTAGCCAGGACTGCAGATGCATTAGCGCCAAGGCTGGCTGGAGAAGGAACTTTGCGTGTGAGGACAAGGATCCTGACTGTCACCCGTGGGTTGCGGTGGCCATGCAGTGACTGCGGTACCACGTTTGGAGGTGGACAGGGCCGTGGACATGCAGGTCCCCAGCACCGTCTGGTGCCCATGCCCCCGCAGGGTCCTTGGCTCGGTGGAGGGGACTGGCCCACGGTTTCTGCATGGTGCTGCCTCGCAGGTCTCCCCAGCACTGTGCCGGGTGCCTGGCACAGCACTTGACCTTCATTCTTTGTCACCACCCCGTGAGGTGGCCCCACTGACTTCCCATCTGGGCTGGCTTCAAACTGTGATCCTCAAACTCAGCCTCCTGACTAGCTAGGATGACAGGTGTGAGCCACTGGGGCCCAGCTAAAACAGGGTGTCAGTGATGGGGACTCAGAGGTGTGGCCTACATGCAAGGGGGACATCCCCGTAATTTGTGCCGTGTGAAATGGGAGCGATCCTGTCTCCTCAGTTGTGTGTGAATGCATCAGCCAGGTCAGCCCCAGGAAGGTGCTCACTGCACAGTCCCAGCCTGGCTGGCACATCAGAAGTAGAGGGAACCCTCAGAGAGCTGACCCCAGTCACTATTTCATGAGGCAACTGTAGCACGATAGAGCTGGGACTATCGGGCCAACTTACTGCCCGAGTGGAAGCTAGGTGAAGTCAGACAGCCTCCATGGCCGAGTTCTTCTCAGGGAAGACTTTAGAATCTGAAGCCATCTCACCACCAGGAGGTTAGCTGGAGCAAAAAGTATTCTCTCTGGGCCTTCCCTCCTATTTATATTATTAGTTTTGTCTGTCATGGGGCTTGAACTCAGAGCCTAGGCACCGTCCTTGAGCTTTCTTGTACAAGGCAAATGCTCTACCACTTTGAGCCGCAGTGCCATTTCTGTGGTTAATTAGCCATAAGATCTCACGGACTTTCCTACATGGGCTTGCTCTCAACCGTCCTCCTCAGATCTCAGCTTCCTGAGTAGTTAGGATTATAGGCGTGAGCTGCCAGTGCCAAGCTCCTTTCCTCATATTTCCAGGCCAATCGTGAAAGCCATGCATTCTTCCTTGCTGCCACCCTTGTCCACAAGGCTTTGCAAGCAAGCAGAGGCAGTGTGCTTCTAGATGCAGCAAGGCCAAGTTCAGAGGGAGACAAGATGGAGAAGCCTGGAAACAATCCTACCTGAGATTAAGCACCACACCAATGCAGCAGGCAGACATGAGTTTATTGCATTAGAAAAAAACACCAACCGAAACCAGCAAAGATCTCCATACACAATTATTAGTTTGACTTGAAGGACATCAAAGAATCTCAGAGGTTCAAGCTCTATGTCTTCTGGGGCCGAGTAAGCGGCCCCTCCTCCCCCGTCCCTCTAAACCAATGGGCATCTCCGCAGAGCCTCCCTTCCCACTCTGCTCGGCTCCGCACGCTCACGTGGAGTGCCCTGGTCACAAGCATGCTCCTGAGCTTCGGGACAGACAGAGGGAGGACGGGGCGGGGGCTCCGGGCCTGGGCACCCTGCATGGGGGAGGACAGCTTGCCTTTCTGCAGAGTTCGGGGGGAGACTTTGCCATGCTTCCGGGTCCCCACCAGCCCGAGGGCCCAGGCGTTGGCATGGACGGTTTGCTGGGTGTGAATAATAGTGACTCAACATCTCTCAGGGGAGTCACGCAGGTAAACATCTCGGAAGAGCCCTGGGGTTGAGGGCCACTGCTGGGAGGGCAAAAACCAGCTGAGCCTGGAGGGGGAAGCCCAGCACCTCTGGACCAAGATGAGAGGGAAAGCAGGGTGTAGGCCTGGACCAAGCTGTGTGCTCGTGGAGGAAACCCAGCCACTGACACCCATTCTCCAGGGCCCCAGTTGTGCCAGTCGGTCAGCAGCAACAGCCCCTGCTGGTTTCAGCTCTCATGTCTCATCGCCACACCCAGCAGTAAGCCAGGGCACCTTGAGAAGAATGAAAGCGTACAATCTTCTGCCCCTTGACCTCCCACCTAGACGTGCCTCTGGCTTGGCCCTGGGCACACACTTAGTCAGAATG
This sequence comes from Perognathus longimembris pacificus, assembly GCF_023159225.1. Taxonomy (NCBI): domain Eukaryota; kingdom Metazoa; phylum Chordata; class Mammalia; order Rodentia; family Heteromyidae; genus Perognathus; species Perognathus longimembris. The sequence continues at coordinate 5,379,693 of NC_063161.1, read as the reverse complement.
ACCTCTCTCCTCCAGTGGGACCCTGCTAATGCCAACCACCATGGCAAAGACAGCAGCAAAGGGGGCCAGGGCGAGCAGCGGGTTTTCAGGGAGGAAAAGTCCCTGTCCCAGGAAAGAGCAACTGAACTCAAGTTTTAGAAGAATCGGGGAGCCATGGCATGAGGGGTGGGGTGGGAGGCAGAGCTGAGACTCAGGCACCGGCAGCTCTGGGTCCCTTCTCCACATTCAACTCCTCAAAATAAATGCACAGGAGGTGAGCGTGAAAAAGGAATCAGAGACATCCTGTCTGCTCCCTGTCTGTGAACCCCTAGCAGCAAGTGATTAAGAAAATACCCACTCGTGCCCAACCACACCTAACGGAGATAATGGGTGCCCTCAAGGCATTTGGCATAAGACACAGTTCCTAGAGGAAACAACTCAATTTTCTTGTCACCTGGATTCTGCATCGCTGTTCTTTCCACATCAGGGCTATTTTCCTTGAGAAGATAGAACCTTGTCCTTAGCTGAGTAAGGTAAACCGTTGGCTGGTTCTACGGTGATAAACAACCTACATTGTTATTGTGGACAGGAGGCCTGGTCTGCGCCACTCCAGCCGGGACCTTCACCGCCTGTGACAGGCCAGCCGCACGGAGGAAGAGCAGCCTCATGGGCACGAAGCAAGGTGGGTTTTCCCAACATAATGGTGAAGGATTGGCAATCAGTCTCAGTAGAAAGAGGGATGGATGGCTTTATCCTGGTTTCTCTGGCCCGATCCTTGGCATCCCTCTCTGTGGGTCCTGAGGCTCAGCTGCTCCAGCCCTGGCCCCAGGGTCTCGCTTGTGAAATTGGGGGGAAGATGAGATAGGTGTGGCTAAGGAGTTCACTTAGGTTGGGGTTAGTCAGCCTATAACTGGTCCCGCGTGCACCAAATCCTTTGGTTCAGTGAATACTAGAAAGTAACGGCTTCCAGGTCCTGGGTGCTGTACGGCTCACCTGGGTCCCACAGGTGGGGTAAAACGGGCAGAGCGTGGGTGTTCCCTGCGAAGAGCTTCTAGGTTGGGGCTTCTCCAAATGGTGCCTCTTGCTTTCTGCTTAAACAAACCCCCCTCCCTTTCTCCAATGGAGGACGCTTAGGAAACAGCGTCAAAAGTGAACTCACAGACAAGACAGCCTTAATAAATTAGTATAATACTATTAGAAGGGATGGCATTTTGTTTCGTTTCTTAGCAGCATTGTCCTACATGCAGCCTGACGAGCTCCTTCCCTGGGAAATTTAAAAAGCCGTCCCTGGTTGTTAGCTCTGATGTAAAATTATAAAATAGAAATCTGGTAGGGTTTGTTTTGTTTAAAAAGGAAAAGCCCTGATGGAGAGGCAGGTGGGTTGGTGCCGTCCTGTTAGCTCTGGCCATTGGGTCTGCCCACGGTGCTCCCTCCAGGAGGCTGGATCTGGATGGAGTCCAGGAGGGGCCGAAGGGCCTGTCCGAAGGGCCTGTGGGGAAACACACGTGAGCGAGGAGAGCTCGTGCGTCTGGCCTGCCCACAGATGGCCAGCGGACACAGACCTGCCCATGGCAGTGCTCTACCGGGAAGGAAGATCCCCGTACCTTCCTTTTCTTATAGCCTCACACATCGGTATTTTTAGGGGGGCTATGGATGGCTTAAGTGTTCTCTAAAGCCCTGTGTGTTACAGACTCGATCCCCAGGCCGTGAACATTAGGGAGGTGGTAGAACCACTAAGGGGGTGGGGCTTGTGGGAGTCATTTGGTTACTGGGGGATCATAGGACCCCGGCACCTCTTCTGCCTCTGCTTCCTGGCCACCCTGTCCTAAGCAGTCCCGCTTCACTGTGCGCTCCCGGCCACAGGCCCAACCAAAGGTGACAGGGCCATGTGACCACGGACCAAAGCTTCTTAGTCACCATGAGCCACAATCAACTCTTCCTCTTTAGACACTGATATTCCTAGGTGTTTGGTACAGCTACAGAGCACCCCAACTAGCCTGTTCTGTCTTCACTCTCAGGGTCCACCCGCTGTGGATGCAACTTTCTTGTGGCTGACAACTCTGAGGCCCCATTTGCTGTGGCTTGGACACGCTAGCTACCTGCAGGGACATGAGCTTTCTGTATGCAGTGTGCTTCTTTTGTTCTTTAAGGTTACAGTGAGGAAGCTGAGGCAAAAGGAAAAGAGTATTATCACGTCAGGAGGTTGTGCACAGCTAGATTCACATAAGAAACCGAAGTCTTTCAGGCAGTATAGAGAATATTCAGCAAAAATAGTCCATGCCAGGTTTGTTAGAAGGTGTTAATGCCACTATGTAACTTAGCTGGGAAAATAACTACAAATACTGAAGTCTTGAGACTTTGCAAGATTAAAGCCCCCTTTAAGAAAGTGTCAGCAGGGGCTGGGGATATAGCCTAGTGGCAAGAGTGCCTGCCTCGGATACACGAGGCCCTAGGTTCGATTCCCCAGCACCACATATACAGAAAACGGCCAGAAGCGGCGCTGTGGCTCAAGTGGCAGAGTGCTAGCCTTGAGCGGGAAGAAGCCAGGGACAGTGCTCAGGCCCTGAGTCCAAGGCCCACTACTGGCCAAAAAAAAAAAAAAAAAAAAAAAAAAAAAAAAAAAGAAAGTGTCAGCAACACTTGTCAGGTGCGACCTTCTTTGGTGCATACTGGCAGCTTTGAAAATGATTCCTCACTTAAGGGATGAAGGACTCCAAAATGAAAACAGATGAAACCTAGACTCCAATTCAGACACGTCTAGGAACTCACCTATAAAACAGGTTGAGTTTGCTCACTGTTTCCTCACACAGACGCCTTTGGTAGGACTCTGACCTTTTTCTTTTTTTGGTGCTCATGCTTGTGCTTTAACTCAGGTCCTGGGTGCTATTCCTAAGTGTGCGTGCATGTGCACGCGCTCATGTGTGTGTGTGTTGATCCTGGGGCTTGAACTCAAGGGCTTGGGCACTGTACTTGAGCTTTTTCACTCAAGCTAGTATTCTGCCACCTCACCCACAGCTCTACTTTTGGCTTTTTGCCGGTTAATTGGAGATAAGAGCACTTCTGGAAATGATGTGCTTCATGCACCAGGCGCCAGGATGCTATGCAAACACTGAAGCCAGTGGAAAAGTGTCGAGTGGGTTTCTAGAAAGTTCTACAGTGGTACTCAGGCCAGGGTAAAGTTGGTCCAGCTCCGAGACAGGCGGTGGTCACCTGGGTACACACCAGTGGGTGGGGACCCGCCACCAGGACGGGTCCTCCTGGTCAGAAGTGTCCTGCTGCCATCAGGGCAGGAAGATGTTGGCCATGGGGGAGACACAGAGGATGAATGGGAATTTTCAAGGCTGACCAAGGCTGGGGCGGAGAGGGGGAACTTACGTGGAGAGAACTTCGGAGGGCAGGTCGGTGATGTAAGACGGGATCTTCCGCCCAGTCAGGAACTGAGCCACTTCATTGCTGAAGGTGTTACAGTTGTGTTCAAATAGGTTGTAGGCTTCACCTCTGTACATGCAACAAAAGGTTTAGAAACTAGATCCTACGTGGTAAGACTCTCACCAGGCAGGAGTGGGAGGGTGAGCATGGCAGGATGGGAGACTGCCACCCAGCCTTAGACACACCGGAGTGCTGGGTATGCCGTGCTTCACAAAAGGTGGACTGGAATGACAATAGATGGATCTAGAAATTCCTAAAGCAGAGCTATAGGGTTAGAGTGAAATCCACTGAAGTGTCCTTTGTGCCAGTCCTGGGGCAACTTGGACTTAGGGCCTGGGCCTTTTCACACAAGGCTAGCACTCTACCACTTTGAGCCACAGTGCTACTGCCAGCTTTTTCTGTTTATGTGGTACTGAGGAATGGAACCCAAGGCTTCATGTGTGCTAGGCAAGTACTCTATGTCTGGCTTTTTTGGGTAGTCAACTGGAAATAAATATTTCATGACTAAGTTACAGTAATACCTTTAAATATTGTGTCATCTATAAAAATAGAATAGTTGGGGGCTGGGAATGTGGCCTAGCGGTAGAGTGCTTGCCTAGCACACATGAAGCCCTGGGTTTGATTCCTCAGTACCACATACACAGAAAAGGCCAGAAGTGGCGCTGTGGCTCAAGTGATGAGTGCTAGCCTTGAGCAAAAAGAAGCCAGGGACAGTGTTCAGGCCCTGAGTTCAAGCCCTAGGACTGGCAAAAAAAAAAAAAAAAAAAAAAAAAAAAGAAAGAAAGAAAAGAAAAAAGAATAGTTGATATTAAATATTAAAAGTTGATTTTTTTGTTTTATTTTGCCAGTCCTGGGGCTTGGACTCAGGGCCTGGGCACTGTTCCTGGCTTCTTTTTGCTCAAGGCTAGCACTCTGCCACTTGAGCCACAGCGCCCCTTCTGGTTTTTTCTATATATGTGGTGCTGAGGAATCGAACCTAGGACTTCATGTATACAAGGCAAGCACTTTACCACTAGGTGATAATCCCAGCCCCAAAAGTTGATTTTTTGATTTTTTTTAATTGTAAAAAGAGTTTTATGAACTTTTCTGCCCAGGCTGGCTTCCAGCTGAGATCTGAGGATCACTGTGATCCTCAGATCTCAGCCTCCTGATTCGGTAGGATTACTGGCATGAGCCACCAAGTGTCTGGCTGATGTAAGCTCCTTAAGAGAAATCTGCCCAAGTTTGCATTTTATCCAAACCTGCCTTTGATGATCATGAGAAAGCACTGGGCCAGTAGAGGCTGCCTTTGCTGATTTTAATCGGAGGGAATGAATAGCTCTTCCCTGCTCTCAAATTGTCAGCAGAAAGCATGCTGGGATGGACTGTCTGCTGGGACAACTCTGGGCTCTCTGTAGCGTGGTGCCTTCTCTTTGTGTCCATTCAGCAAAGGCTAGGCCAGCTGAGTGCTCCAGGGACGGAACCTGTGCCGCCCTCCAAGGGTGAGCAGCTAGCCAGGGAGACAGACACAACCAGCCAACAGCTCTGTCCCCACTCACCGGAACAGAGACTCCCCCAGGGAGGAGAGGTACTCCAGAAAGATTTCTTCTGTGACTTCTGTGCTCCCCACATCAACCACAGAGTCTGGGGGTCCAAGCAGTGTTCCTCCCTAAAAAAAAGACAATCCAAGGAAGTCACTGAGTCACTGTCTCCACCGAACCCTTTGTTGTTGTTGTTGTTGTTCTTGTGCTGGGGATCAAACTCAGGGCCTCACTAATGAACTATACCTCCAGCCCCTCATTAATTTTTTTTTTTTGCCAGTCCTGAGACTTGAAGTCAGGGCCTGAGCACTGTCCCTGGCTTCCTTTTGCTCAAGGATAGCACTCTACCTCTTGAGCCACAGCGCTACTTCTGGCTTTTTCTGTTTAAGCGGTACTGAGGAATCCAAACCAGGGAGGGCTTCACGCATATTAGGCAAGGGCTCTACCACTAAGCCACATTCTCAGCCCCTCCCCTCATTAATTTTTTAATGTGTCACTCCACACAAGGCCAAAAATGCTCTGAACTTCATTTTTAACCTTCAGAGCACCCTGAGGAGATTCCTGTTTATAAGGTTTATAACTTCCAGGGGGACCTTCCACTGCCACAAGTCAGCAGCATATCTAAGAAGTTGCTGCTGGCAGGTTCAGAAAGCGGATTCTCTTGCAGGTCCAACTCCTCATGCTGCCTACTCCCCTTCAGCTGAGGAAAAGGTAGAAACCCAGATCCTGGTATCCCCTTTGGTCCAGAGCAGAAATAACCTGTGTTCAGGAGGCATGCCGCCAGTTTTGATTGTGATACTCTCGGTATCATTGGTAACAGAAAAGTGTGAAGGACCAGGAGACATCTGGCAGACTTAGCAAATTATTTCTAGAACTCAGGGCGTTTATTTTTCCTTTTTGTGCCAGTCCTGGGGCTTGAACTCAGGGCCTGATTGCTGTCCCTGAGCTTCTGAGCTAAAGGCTAGCACTTCACCACATGAACCACAGCCCTACTTCTGATTTTTTTGGTAGTTAATTGGAGATAAAGGTCTCGTAGACTTTCCTGCCTGGGCTGGCTTTGAACCATGATCCTCAGATGTCAGCCTCCTGAGTAGCTAGGATTAAAGGTGTGAGCCACTGGCTTAATTCAGTGCATTTTTGATCAGGGAGGCTAATCTACTGAAGGTGATAGGGCAGAGGAGCTGTTGGCCTGAGATGCCTACTTCAGTAAACCCAGGGCCATAGGCTGATAGATACCAGAGGAAACTAAAGGAGAGACCCAGTGTGGACACCCCTAAAGGAGCAGCAGCAGGAATGCGGAGCATGGCAGATGTGGGAACTCAAGATGTGAACTCAAGAGCAGAGCCGGCCACAGAGTACCTAGGTGGCGGACACTGTTGGAGGCATTGGGGACAGCATGGTGAGCAAGACAGGTTAGTATAACACACAGGAGACAAAGATCACCGTTGGAGCCTCACTATTCACTCATATGACAGGTATTTATTGAGAACTTACTATGTGCCGTGCCGTATGGTAGGCACTGGGGGTACGGTGTGCACAAAACAGATGAGATTCTTGCCCTCATGGAACTTAAAGTCTGGCAGGGAAGGCAGACAAAAAAAAAAAAATCTCATCAACCAAAGTGTAATCACAAGCTGCAATCAAAGTTGTGCTGCTGCCGGGTGCTAGGGGCTCATGCCTGCAATCTCAGGAAGTCCAGGGAGGCACGGAAGTTAGCCTGGCGGGAAAGTCCTTGAGACGCAGCATCAATTAATTACCAAAAAGCCAGAAATGGAGCTGTAGCTCAAGTGGTAGAGCACTAGCCTTGAGTAGAAAAAGCTAAGGGACAGTGCCCAGGTTCCTGAGTTCAAGTGTCAGAACTGGAACAAAACCAACCAAGTATATGGAAAAGAAAGATCATGCTGGAAAAGTAAAAAAAAAAAAAAAAGCCATTAGTGAAGGATAAAGGAGGTATATTGAGGTCAGAGTTCAGGGTTAACTGAGGTGTGCTCAAGGAATGAGGAGAGGAATGAGGTAGGGGTAGGTACAGCCTGAAAAGAGGTCAGCTTGAGAGGGAGACAGAGGCCAGATCAGAGGGGACATTAGAAGTCATGCTAAGAATTCTAGGTTTGTTCCGCCCACCCATCCATCCATCCATCCATCCATCCATCCATCCATCCACCCACCCACCCATCCATCCATCCATCCATCCATCCATCCATCCATCCATCCATCCATCCATCCATCCATCCATCCACCCATCCACCCATCCATCCATCCACCCACCCACCCACCCACCCACCCATCCATCCATCCATCCATCCATCCATCCATCCATCCACCCATCCATCCATCCATCCACCCACCCATCTATCCATCCATCCATCCATCCATCCACCCATCCACCCATCCATCCATCCACCCATCCATTCATCCATCCATCCACCCACCCACCCATCCATCTATCCATCCATCCATCCACCCATCCATCCATCTATCCATCTTTGTTGTGGTATTGGAGCTTGAACTTCCGGCCTTGCTCTCTCCTTTAGCGTTTTCCACTCAAGGCTGGTGCTTTACCACGTGAGCCACAGCTCCACTTTTAGCTTTCTACGAGTTACCTGGGAACGAGTTTCTTGGATTTGTCTACCCAGGCTGGCTTCAACTGCAGTCTTTAGATTTCAACCTCCTGAGTAGCTAGGATTACAGGGGTGCGCCATCAATACTTGGCTGCCTTCTGGGTTTTATTCCAAAAACAGTGGGGAAATCTTTTCAAAAGATCACTTTGCCTGCTGTGTGAAGGACAGAGGAGAAAGACCAGGCGGCCACTGTCCCAGGTGCAGGTTAGACATGAGGTGGTGTGGACCAAGGTGAGAGGTCTGGAGGAGTAGGAAGAGATGAGGGAGGGAGACCAATGACACATTTACAGGTAGAACTAACGAGGCTTAATGTGAAGGATTTGTCTCCCAATGGGCGAGGAAGAAATAAAAAAAATTCTTTCCCACATATGGCTCTGAAAATGGTTGCTTGGTCTTTGTGCACCTCCCATTACAACCTTTAGGTAGCTCTGACAGTAATGTTCTGGGAGCTGGGTATTGGTGGCTCATGCCTGTAATCCCAGCTACTCAGGAGGCTGAGATCTGAGGATCAAGGTTTGAAGCTAGCCTGGGCAGGAAAGTCCATGAGACTCGTATCTCCAATTAACCACCAGAAAACCAGAAGTGGCACTGTGGCTCAAGTGTTAGAGTGCTAGCCTTGAACTAAAGAGCTAAGTCCAGAGTTCAAGCCCCACAACTGACCAAAAGAAAAAAAAAATGTTCTGGAAGAGGACATGGCTTTAGAGTCGCAGAGACCGGAGTCTTAGGACTAATCCAGTCTCGGATGATGTAATTTTGAGCAACTCAGTCGTAGCTTGCAAGAAGCTTAGGCTCCACTCACTGTGGATTTACGCCACCATGCCCTGCTTAGTGTTGACACAGAGGGACCCGCAGGTGCACGGGAGCCAGAGACACTGGCTGGGTGTCTGGGAAAGGTGTACTTTTTTTTTTGGTGGTACTGCAGTTTGAACTCAGGGTATTGCATCTGCTGCACTGATGCTCTTGTGACACACCTCCAGCCCAACTTTTAGCCAGTTGTTTTGGAGATGGAGGCCATCGACCTAGGCTGGCCTTGATCTGTGACCCAGATCTCAGCCTCCTGAGTAGGTATGATTATAGGTCTTCGTCACTGATGTCTAGCTAGCGAGGTGTTCTTGAACGATTTTTCTTTTTTTATTGAAGGTGAGAGGATGTGGAGAATAGAACCCAGGAAATTAAACATGCCAGCACTCTATCACACCTGTAGCTCTCTTAAATGAATCAGTTTTTGTGGGTTTTTTTTTGGTCCAAGACTGGGACTCAAACTCTGTCCTTGACACTTTGGCGCATTGGTGTTCTACCAATTAAGCCATACTCTAACCCCAGGGCTGTTTTTTTTTTTTTTTTTTTTAATAAATCTTAAAAGTATTTATGAGGAACTATGTTATAGGCCTCTATATACCGGGCCAGAAGCCAGAGGCACACACAGAAGCAAAGATATTGGTCTAGAGAGGCCCAGGAAGCTGAGGTTGGGTGTAGGGGAGACACTTACCGGGGGACAGCTGGAGATGCCACCACTGCCAAAGAAGAACTCATCCTTGTGCACAACTATGGAGGTGTGCCTGCCACACAGAGAGACACAGTGAGCCAGAGATTAACACCGTTCCATGAAAACCAAACATCACAACGCAAATATGGAACCATGGCGCCCAGTCTTGGAATAACCAAATAAGGCCATGTAGCCATTCCTCAAATGGGGTGGGGTGGGGGGAATGGAGTGCTTCTAGATAACCCAAGAGATATTCAAATCTGCAGATGACCAAGTCTGTTATGAAATGGTATATAGTATTGGGGCTGGGAATATGGCCTAGTGGCAAGAGTGCTCACCTCGTGTACATGAAGCCCTGGGTTTGATTCCTCAGCACTACATATAAAGGCCAGAAATGGTGCTGTGGCTCAAGTGGCAGAGTGCTAGCCTTGAGCAAAAAGAAGCCAGGGACAGTGCTCAGGCCCTGAGTCCAAGCCCCAGGAATCCAGAAAAAAAGTATAGTATTTGCATAGAATCTATGCAATCTCCACGTACATTTTAAGTCACTTCAATACCCAAAATGACCTAAATGCTGTATAAATGATTGTTACACTCTATTGTTAAGCAAACAATGGTTGAGTCTGTTTGTTCATGTTCAATACAACTAATGTTTTTCCAAATTTTTTTGTGTGTGCTAGTCCTAGGGCTTGAACTCATGGCTTGGGAGCTGTCCCTTAGCTCTTTTACTCTACTACCTGAGCCACAGCTTCACTTTCAGCTTTTCAGTGGTTTATTGGAGATTAGTCCCATGGACTTTTCTGCTTGGGCTGGTTTCCAACCATGATCCTCAGATCTCAGCCTCCCAAAAGTAGCTAGGATTATAGGAGTGAGCCACTGAGCCTGGCTTCTGAATATTTTCATCACCTTGCATGATTGTACTCATGGATGTGGCACTAGTGATGTTCTTTTTTTCCCTCTGGTCCTGGGGCTTGAACTCAGGACCTGGGCTCTGTCCCTGAGCCTCACTGTGCTCAAGGCTAGCACTCTACTACACTTGAGCCATAGCGCCACTACCAGTCTCCGGTTTATGTGGTGCTGAGGAATTGAACCCAGGGCTTCATGCATGCTAGGCAAGCGCTCTACCACTAAGCTACATTTCCAGACACTAGTGATGTTCTTTGTAGATAGTCATTTGTGTGGGAGGCTATCCTGTGCATTATGGGATGTTGAGCAGCATCCCTAGCTGCCAGTAGCATCCTCCCACTGGTGGTAAGACATGTCTGTGGGCCGGCCAATCCCAAGATGGGGTGGAGGGACAAAAGGAGAGTGGTGAGGGCTGCTTTAGTACTTAGAGATCAGTAACAATGAGGCTCTGAGCTCAGATACACAGACTGCAGCGGAATTGTGTGGTGTTGCCTTATTTCATAAAGCAGTGAATGAAGAGTCCCAGCCCCACTTACCAGATGCCTTCCAGTTGTTTCCCTGTGGAGAGAAGAAGAGATTTAGCTACTGGGGATGAGACTAAGTGGCCCTCATCCTGAGTAGATTTAGAACATCACTCAAACCTCTTGGAGAACTGTACTCCAGAGATGCAGCTCTCCTCACGCAGGTAATAAGGGGGCATTATGTGAAGTTGAAAAGTAATCAGGAGGCAGGATAAAAACACTGGCGCAAATACACTGTGGGTATATGCCTGCTTCATTTCCCTTTGGTGTCTAATTAACTCTGCCTTTAAAAGTTTCTGTATAGAAGACTAGAGCTAAATGGTGAAAGCTGTTACTCATTTCTTCATTGAGGTGAAATCCCTCAAAAACAATAGAGATCTGCGAATGCTATAAAGTGCGTGTGTGTGTGTGTGTGTGTGTGTGTGTGTTACTGGTGGTACTAGGGCTCGACCTCAGGGCCTGGGTGCTGTCCTTGAGCTTTTTTTGCTTAAGGCTAGTGCTCTAACACTGAGCCGCAGCTCCACTTCAGGTTTTCTGGTGGTTAGTTGGACCTAAGAGTCTCATGGGCTTTCCTGCCTGGGCTGGCTTTGAACAGTGATCCTAAGACCTCAGTTTCCTGAGTAAGTAGGATTACAAGTGTGAGCCACCGGTGCCTGGCAGTTTTGTTTTTTTCTTTTTCTTTTTTTTTTTTTTTTGCCAGTCCTGGGCCTTGGACTCAGGGCCTGAGCACTGTCCCTGGCTTCTTCCCGCTCAAGGCTAGCACTCTGCAGCTTGAGCCACAGCACCGCTTCTGGCCGTTTTCTGTATATGTGGTGCTGGGGAATCGAACCTAGGGCCTCATGTATCCGAGGCAGGCACTCTTGCCACTAGGCCATATCCCCAGCCCGCAGTTTTGTTTTTTTGAGTCAGGGTTTCTCTATGCAGCCTGGGGTGGCTTCACACTGGAAAGCCTTCTGCTTCTTCCTTTGAAGTGCTGGGATTACAGGTGTTAACGTGTGGCCAGATAGTAGTTTTTTCACTTGCTCGAGGAGATCTTGGGTGAGTTTACCTCTCTAAAGCCTCGGTTTCTCTAATATGGATTTATGGCCAATAATCATGTTTATAAAACACCACAGTATGGAATGCATAAAGGTTTGAGAAACAGAGGGTATTATCAGGCCTAATGCTCTGTTTGTGGGGTTGTGGGGTTTTTTGCCAGTCCTGGGGCTTGTACTCAGGGCCTGAGCACTATATCCCTGGCTTCTTTTGCTCAAGGCTAGCACTCTGTTACTTGAGCCACAGCACCCCTTCTGGCCATTTTCTGTATAGGTGGTGCTGGGGAATTGAACCCATGGCTTTGTGTATATGAGGCAAGCACTCTTGCCACTATGCCATATCCCCAGCCCCCCGAATGCTCTGTATTTAAAAGGTAAAAAGTGGCAAATAAAATAAATTTTACTTCAGAATGGGTGGCTAAATCTAAGAACAGATTTCAGAATCTAGGGAATGATTCTGAAATGCTTAGACTAAATGATCAGACTAAATGAAATGAGAGAAAAATGAAATGCAGCAGAGTTCTTTCTGCTGTCTTCTGCCTCCCAAGGCCAGCTTCCCTTTCTCTAAGACACACGTTGCTCTGGCCCACAAGATCACAGGTGGAAGAGAGACGCTGGCTGGGGGCTTCTGGTGAAGGCCCCTAGGGAAGGAGCAGCTGACTTTGCCTTTATCCAAATTGAGCTGAAATCTGGAGGATGATCAGACCCAGACTGAATGCTGGTATGTGTGTGTGTAATCCATTTAGAATTTGTATCTTCAGTTGCTGGCTCTACCTGTTTCTATGATCAATGGAGCTGCAGTTGGCCGTCTTCCTAACTCTGGAAACAGCAGGAAGTTTCCTGTTTAGAGGGAAGACTAACACTGTTTTATCTTTCCTGGTGCTAGGGATCAAACCCACATGCCAAGCAAGTATCCTACTAGTTTTAACAGTAAGGCACATCCCCCGCTCTAATGCAATGTTTAAATAGAGCTGGTGTATGCTCCCAGGCTGCTTTCATAAAAATAGATGCTCTCTAAATGGCAGTGCTTTATTTCTTTAAAGACATAAAATGATTTGTGAAAGTGAGCAGATGAGGAATACTTGCTTTCTTTCTCCTGCCTGTTCATTCCAAGTGAAGCTTCTCTCACTCACGTTGGGGGAAAAAAAAAAAAAAGGAAGTGGCACTGTGGCTCAACTGGTAGAGCACTAGCTTTGAATTGAAGAGCTCAGGGAGAGCTTCCAGGCCCAGAGTTCAAGCCCCATGACCACCACCACCACCACCAACAAAAGCTTTCACTTTGGAAAAACACTACACTACACTCACTAAGAGAAAGAGCATAATGAGTAAAAATGTGGGTTCTGGTGAAGGCTGGCCAGTTATAAATTCTATTAGTTTAATCAGTGAGACAGTGACTGTTATATTTTAGATATTGATTTTGGCCCTAGGAATACATCAGTTAACAAGGAGACGAAACTCCTTTCATGATACAGGGTGAGGGGAGGGGATCATCGATAATATTGATAACAATAACAGTAACAGTGTCAAAGCATGTAACAACAATGAAGGGGCAGAAAAAAAACAAGAGCAGGTAAGGGAAGTTGGGAGTTTAGGAAGGGGCAGGATGGACAGGCCTGTTTGCACAGGTGACATTGAGCAAAGGCTTGAAGGGGTTAAGAACCCTGGACGGGTGGAGCCTGTAGGAGGTATTGAAGGAACTAGAAAGAAGCCAGAGTGGCTAGAGGAAAAGTGGGGACTAGCAGAGGTAATGGTCAGACCACATAGAGCATTGTGGAGGCTGACAACCAAAGTCCGCCTGAGCTAGCTAGGAGAGTAGTCATCACAACTAAATTCAATAAATTCAGCCTAATTGCATTTCAAGTTCCTCAGAGGCCTGTGTAGGTAGTGCCTACTGAGTCTAGAACAATTTCCATTACTGTAGATACTTCTATTGGGCAGTGCTGTTGAAACCTTATTTCCCCATTTTTTTTTAAGACACAATAATGATGCCTGCTTTCCAATATTACTATGGTTAAAAGAGAGACATAGGCTGGGAATATGGCTTAGTGGTAGAGTGCTCACCTAGCATGCATGAAGCCCTGTGTTCGATTCCCCAGCACCAAATACACAGAAAAAGCTGGAAGTGGTGCTATGGCTCAAGTAGTAGAGTGTTAGTTAGCCTTGAGAAAAGAAGCCAGGGAAGGTGCTCAGGCCCTGAGTCCAAGCCCCAGGACTGGCAAAAGAAAAAAAAAAGAAAGAGATGGGCTGGGGATATGGCCTAGTGGCAAGAGTGCTTGCCTCGTATACATGAGGCCCTGGGTTCGATTCCCCAGCACCACATATACAGAAAACGGCCGGAAGTGGCGCTGTGGCTCAAGTGGCAGAGTGCTAGCCTTGAGCAAAAGGAAGCCAGGGACAGTGCTCAGGCCCTGAGTCCAAGGCCCAGGACTGGCCAAAAAAAAAAAAAGAAAGAGATGACGTGTGGCCAAGCAAGAACTTGGCAAAGCTGGAGGTCACAAGACAGCCAGAAGACTTTGGGCTGAAGGCCACGACAAATTTGAAGATAAGTCTCAGGCCCTGCCTGACCAATATTATGCATATACACACATATAATCACAGAATATTTATAAGCACACATGGAACCATATGAAAATACATATTATATATTTCTCTCGATATTTCTATAAGATATATTACAATATGTAATATAACATAAATATAGGAATATTTCTATAGTAAATATTCAGCATGTATGTAGACTATAATATAGAAGTAGATATATATGTATATATTATATATGACAGAAGTTTGAAGTTTTCTCATGTACATATGTAGCTCTATTTAGCAAGTTGGGTACTGAAATGTTGAGTAGAGAGGCGGCCATTCAGACACCTCATTAAGTAACTATCTTCACATACAAGTACAACATATATTTCTAATAAATAATCATAAAACTATATTGGTTTACTAACATATATATTTTAAATGCTTTATTTAGTAAAACCTTGTGTGGGTAGTGAATGGACAAAAATTGTGCAAGGTTAAAAGGTGAGGTGGGTGGTGGGGAGTTTATATCACAAGTGGGACCTGACTCAGAGAAGGGTTGTGGTAACTAACCAGATTTGGGAGTCAGGGGTGGATAGTTCTTTGGTAATTTATTATCTGTCCTTCCAGGCCTGAGGAGAGGCCTGATCAGAAGGGTGAGGCCATCCCTACAAGGTTAGGGAAGCCAGAAGTGGCAGCTGCAGCGGGAACTGCTGGGACGGGCCCAGCTGGTGACTGCAAAGGCAGAGCTATATGCGGCCTTTGCATTGGGCCCACAGCTAGCTCCAGCTTGGAGATGGCCACGGTGAAGAAAGATCCAGAAACTCAAAGCACCATTTGGCTCCATTAAAACAGGTGAGCAAGGCCAACAGTAGAATGTATTGGGGTGGGGTGGGGCAGGGAGTCTCTACCATCTTGGTCCAATTGTCAAGTGGGTTTAGAAAGATTATCCTTCCCCATAAGAGCAGACAAAAGCAAACCCAAACCCAAAGTGTATTAAGAGCCAGCATGCAAGGTGCTAAGAGAGTCATCTCTTGGTGTCTCTGGCTCAGAGGCCAGTGGAGCTCTCTCACTCCTCCATTCTGGTCAGACGTAATTCTTGGTGGGATACTCAGAGGGCCGGCGAGGTGGGGAGTGTGGGCCCGATGTAGAATAGCGGGCCATGTAATGGCTGGAACCTCGGGACCCGCCAGAGGGGCAAGTGCAGCACAGGAGCCCCCTACTAACATATAGTTAAACATATGAAATGACAGGAGAAATATAGCCTGGCATCTACTACATGCCCAATAAAGGCCGTGTGTGTGTGTGTGTGTGTGTGTGTGTGTTAGAACTCAGAGCCTTGCACTAGATGAAAGCCCCACCACTTGAGCCATGACCTGAGCTTTTTGTTTTAGTTATTTTTCAGCTAGGGTCTTATGCTTTTTTTTTTTTTTTTTACGGATGTGCACCACCATGCCTAACTTGTTCTTTGAAACAAAGCCACTTGTAGCATTCACTCTCCAGTCTGGTATTGGTAGTTATTTTGGAAATGGAGTCTCAAGGACTTTTCTGCTAAGGCTGGCTTCAAATAGAGATCCTCCAGACCTCAGCCTCCTAAATAGTGGGATTACAGCAGTTTCTTAGACACCTCTGTAACTCCAGCAGCCATGAGAGTACCTGGGTCAGATGCAGTGTGAACATCTGTTGAGATCTATTTGTTTAGTCAGTCCTGTTGCTTGACACAAAGAGCTACTGAGGTCAAAGTTCTTACTCCTAATCTCACTTTCCTTCCCTGATTACTCAAGTGATTGCAATCCTGGCATACGGGGATCTGCCTGGGTTTTGCCTCTTGTGCACCCACACTCTATAACAAAGTGAGTCAGCTGGCAGGTACAGATGGATCCATTCAAATACACATATATAAAAATAATTTGTACAGGGGCCTCAGAGATCATCCTGTCATTTACTTTAAATCTATAAATTGACTCAAAATGTACAGGAAACAACCTTACTTTAGTCTCCTTTATTTTTTATTTATTTTTTTGTTGCCAGTCCTGGGGCTTGAACTCAGGGCCTGAGCACTGTCCCTTTTTGCTCAAGGCTAGCACTCTGCCTCTTGAGCCACAGCACCACTTCTGGCTTTTTCTATATATGTGGTGCTTGGGGAATCGAACCCAGGGCTTCATGTATACGAGGTGAGGACTTTCCCACTAGGCCATATTCCCAGCCCTTTAGTCTCCTTTATATTCTCGCCATTAACCACTAATTAGCGTATATAAGATGAGGTCATGCTTCCATACATCAAGGTGCAATTGAGACTTCATCCACCCAGTCGGAGATGGTGGTATGGCCTCTAGTCCCAGTGACCCAGGGAGCTGAGGCTGAGGATTGCTTGACCCCAAGAGTTTGATACCAGCCTAGGCAACATAATGAAACTCTCAAAACCACCACCAACCACCACTACTTATAGAATTGTGATAGGAAATTACAGAGGAAAAATAAGTTCTTTTTGGGGCTGGGAATATGGCCTAGTGGTTGAGTGCTTGCCTCCCATACATGAAGCCCTGTGTTTGATTCCTCAGCACCACATATATAGAAAAAGCCAGAAGTGGTGCTGTGGCTCAAGTGGCAGAGTGCTAGCCTTGAGCAAAAGGAAGCCAGGGACAGTGCTCAGTTCCTGAGTTCAAGCCCCAGGACTGACCAAAAAAAAAAAATTCTTTTTGTCATTCTTTTATTTATTCCTCTAAAGATCTTCACAGGTATTCTCATTCTCATAATGTTTTTATTGGTAGGGTAGGAAAAAGGCTTATTCACATCATTTAACAAGGAGGTAAAGATTTATGATTGTGAAGTATAAAAACAAGATAGAGCGGTACATGAAGATAAACTTGTTGGAGAAGCTTAGGCAGAGATATCAGGCCTAGCTGGGCACCAGTGACTCACACCTGTAATCTCAGCTACCTGGGTGGCTGAGATCTGAGGATTACACTTCGAAGCCAGCCTAGGCAGAAAAAGTCTATGAGACTCATCTCCAATTTACCACAAAAGGTTGGAAGTGGTGCTGTGGCTCAGTGGTAAAGAGCTAGCCTTGAGCAAAAAAGAGCTCAGGGACAGTACCCAGGTCCCAAGTTCAAGTCCCAGTACTGGAGCGCGCGCGCATGCGCGCGCGCACACACCCCCCCCCCCCTCAGGCCTGCTATCGGGAAACCTGCTCTCGGTGGGAAAAGAACATGACCTCCTTGACACCACGATGGGCATTGCAAAATGGAACTGGACTCGACCGAGTTTTTTTTTTTGAGTCCTGGGCCTTGGACTCAGGGCCTGAGCACTGTCCCTGGCTTCTTCCCGCTCAAGGCTAGCACTCTGCCACTTGAGCCACAGCGCCGCTTCTGGCCGTTTTCTGTATATGTGGTGCTGGGGAACCGAACCTAGGGCCTCATGTATCCGAGGCAGGCACTCTTGCCACTAGGCTATATCCCCAGCCCTCGACCGAGTTTTAATTTAATTCTTATTACTATTTTACCAGACTAAGGTGGAAGTGAGAAGAGGGGAATAGTTTTGAGACAGAAGTAGGGCACAGGTCATGTGGGGACCAGAGTTAGGCTCAATGGCATTAGCACAGTGTAGAAGCGGATTATTTCCCATTAGGCTTTCCTCAGCCAGCTGGGGACTGGGTGATCATGTGGCCGCAGGTCTCCAAGCTTGTGGGCAGGAGCAATGCATTCATCTTCAGGGAGGGCTCAGAAAAATAATAACAGGTGGGCGCTGGTAGCTCACGCCTGTAATCCTAGCTACTTAAGAGGCTGAGATCTGAGGATAACAGTTCAAAGCCAGACAGGGCAGGAAGGTCTGTGAGACTCTTATCTCCAATTAATCACCAGAAAACCGGAAGTGGCCCTGTGGCTCAGAGTGGTAGTGCACTAGCCTTGAGCTGAAGATCAGCTCAGAGACAGAACCCAGGCCCAGAGTTCAAGCCCCACGACTGACAATAACAACAACAACTCAAAACTCCTCAAAACAAAAAATAAGAGAAAAAACCCCCCACAAGGGAAGTAGGTTTTACTTAATACTCTAGTACAGGAACTCACTGGAGTCAGTGCAGGATTTTTTTCCTACAGTAAACATAACACTTCAGTTCTTTTCCTCAGTACTGAGAGTCACAGCTTAACTATGCCTGTTTGGTATCCACCAGGCCTTGGAG
This sequence comes from Perognathus longimembris pacificus, assembly GCF_023159225.1. Lineage (NCBI taxonomy): Eukaryota > Metazoa > Chordata > Mammalia > Rodentia > Heteromyidae > Perognathus > Perognathus longimembris. The sequence goes on along the minus strand of NC_063161.1, from coordinate 5,361,500 downwards.
TACTACCTGAGGATCCCACCAGTCACCTACTTAGTGATCACTGAATGCTAAACTGCTACAGACACTAGGCACCCCGTTCTTACCCCAAGGAGCTTCCGGTCTAGCTGGAGGGAGAGGAAGGGTATGGGGACACAGATAAGAAAATGAGCAATTCTAGAAGAGGATGAGGAATGCTGCTAAAGGGGTATATGGGATGTAAGAGGGGCACCTGAGCAAGATCTGGAGCTGGGGGGGTCAGAGGTGAGATGGTGAAGATGAATGGAAGTTGGCACGTGGAGGGATGGGGAAAGAAAGTAACCCCAGCAGGGGACACTGTCTTTGGAAAGCTAAGGTGACAAGAGGCCTGGAGGCATCCTGTTCTGTTAGGTGTGGGCCCTTCACTGCTGTGGTTCTGCAAGTGAAGTCCTAACCCTCTCACTCTGAGGGACCTATGGGGAGAACTGAGGAAATTGTCAGGCAAACTATTTTTTTCTAGGATTGAACTTTTTTTATGGGACCGTGAAAGAGAGGTTGGTGCTAAGTGTGCGAAGCATGAAGAGGTGACAGGTGAGGTCATGGAGGAGGAGCAGATATGAGAACACTCAGGGCCCTGTAAGCTAACATGCCTTCATTTTGCCAGAAAGAAACTGCAGGATTCCAAAACTCATTCACTCAGTGGCTATCAAACTGTTGACACAATGAACAAGAAAAATCTAAAACAAAGCACAATAGATGACATTAAAATATAAAAATAAAACCACCCTCAGATTTGAATAAATTCTACTTAATCTTCAAGCTTGGATTCAAGCCACAATCATTTCTATAATCAATACTTACTAGGGCTGAGGGTATAATTCAGCGAGGCCCCGGCTTTCATCCCCAGTAACACACACACACACACACACCCCTTCCTGGCCACTTGTTCCGACAAGCCACTGGGGACAAAGGCAGGAATGAGAGAGTCTCTGCTTCCAGGAGCTTGTGGCTTTTGTTGAAATGACGAAAAGTTTGAAAGCTGCTATCTATCTATCTATCTATCTATCTGTCTGTCTGTCTGTCTGTCTATCTATCTATCTATCTATCTTTTTTCCCCCCTTCTGGTTCTGGGACTTGAAATCAAGACCTGGGTACTTTTTCTTGTTTATTTGTTTTGTTTTTGCTGCCAGTCCTGGGGCATGGACTCAGGGCCTGAGCACTGTCCCTGGCTTCTTTTTGCTCAAGTCTAGCACTCTGCCACTTGAGCCACAGCGCCACTTCTGGCCATTTTCTATATATGTGGTGCTGGGGAATCGAACCCAGGGCTTCATGACTATGAGTCAAGCCATCTTGCCACTAGGCCACATTCCCAGCCCCATGGGTACTTTTTTTTCGCTTAAGGCTACTGCTTTATCACTTGAGCCACAGCTCCACTTCTGAATTTTTGGTGGTTAACTGGAGATAAAAGTCTAAGAGTCTCACAGACTTTTCTGCCCTGGCTGCTTTGAACTGTGATTCTCAGATCTCAGCCTCCTGAGAAGCTAAGATTACAGGCATGAGCCATCAGTGCACCGCTGATATTTCACTTTTATGGTATTTTTTAATACTGTTGGCTAATTTTATATGTGCATAATATTCTTTTTAGAAAAATTAACTCCTACAGAAGAGTTTCCATTATTATATGCACTACAGAGTTAAGTAAGAAACTGAAGGAAGAATAAAATCTCAAATATTCACGAGCTTGCATTCTGGTAAGAATGCGCTGGTACTGGGCTTGGATTTAGGGCCAGGACTCTCTTAAATTTTCAACCATGGCTGATGCTGTACCACTTTAGTCATGCCTCTACTTCTGGCCTTTTTTGGGTAGTTAATTGGAGATGAATACTATGGATTTTTCTGTCTGGGCTGGCTTTGAACCTGGTCCTCCTATCTCAGACTCCCTAGAAAGCTAGAATTCTAGATGTGAGCCACTGGCATCTGGCATGGAACCAGGACTCTGATACCATCCTGGGCAACATAATAAGACCACCACTACATCACCTTACCTACCAATAGAACTGTGTATTTGTCTGCCTGGGCTGGCTTAAAACCATTATCTTCAGATCTCAGCCTCCTAAATATGTAAGTGAGCCACCAAAGCTTGGTTAACATATAGTATTATTATTATCATCATTGTCCTTATTAGTGCCAGTCCTGGGACTTGAACTCAGGGCTTGGGTGCTGTCCCTGAGCTTCTGTGCTCAAGGCTAGTACTTTACCACACTGAGCCACACCATACTGCCTCTGGTTTTGAGGTGGTTAACTGGAAATAAGAGTTTCACAGATTTTCTGCTTGAGCTAGCTAGCTTCAAACTGTGATCCTCAGATCTCAGCCTCCTAAGTAGTTAAGATTATAGGCAAGAGTCACCAGTGCCCTGCTTTCCCTGAGCTTTTATGCTTAAGTCTAGCATTCATGATTGTCACTCTACCACTTGAGACACGCCCCTAGTCCAGCATTATGCTGGGTAATTTGATTTTGTTTATTTGTTTTGTTTTTGTTGCCAGTCCTGGGGCATGAACTCAGGGCCTGAGCACTGTCCCTGGCTTCTTTTTGCTCAAAGCTAGCACTCTACTACTTGAGCCACAGTGTCACTTCTGGCCTTTTTCTATATATGTGGTGGTGAGGAATAGAACCCCAGGCTTCATGTATACAAGGCAAGCACTTTACCACTAGGCTATATTCCCAGCCACTATGCTGGTTAATTTGAGATGGAACCTCTGCAGGATTTTCTGCCCAGGATGGTTTCAAAACGCACTCCTCTAGGTGTCAGTCTCCTAAGTAGCTATGATTGCAGGTGGGAGCAATCCAGCTCTGAGAATAGTTTTGAGATGAGCTTGTAAAGAAAAACATATGTGATGCAGATCAAACAATAACAATTATGAAGAACCATTTAACACAATTGAAAAACAAACCACTTCCAGCACTCAGGAGACTGAAGCAAGAAAATTGAGAATTCAGGACTAGCCTGGGCTAGTGAAACCTTCCTCAAATTACCTGAGGGGTGGAGAGAGAAAAACCAAACTCATGCATTTATTTCTATATACTGTGGCACAAAAAGAGGTCAAAAATTTTAAAGAACAGCTAAAATTATTAGAAGCATAAATTGAAGGTCAATTATAATAGCTAATTATATTAACCAAGTGGTAATAGGGGAAGACAAGATACTGTCAGGCCATCTGCTCAGTTTTAATACTAAGGATAATGAGGAACTGTGTAACAGAAATACCTTCCTGAGGGGCCATTCTGAAAGACTGAAAACAGGATGGGGGGGGGGGAGGGTCTGAATAATCTACGTGCTTTCAGGGGAACAGTTGAAGTCCATCCATGGATTATTCTATTAGAATTGGAACAGGTCTTGTCGTAGGAAATGAACACCACCACAGTGCGGCAGGATACTGCTGTTGAGGTCACCTGAATTTACTTTGGGAAAAGGGAGGATAAGCCAGGAACTGGTGGCTCATGCCTATAATTCCAGCTGTTCAGGAGGCTGAGACCTAGAGGACTGTAATTTGAAGCAAGCAAAACTCCCTCCCTCTCCAATTAGTCAGCAGAATGCTGGACTAGAGGCATGGCTCAACTGGTAGAGTGATACAGCCATGAGCAAAAAGCTAAAGAGAGCACAAGGCCCTGAGTACAAGCCCTACCTAGTATCAACGATGGGCTTGTGGGCACTCGCGCACGCGTGCGCACACACACACACACACGAGATGATCAGAACTCTAGATGATAAATGGCATATACATACGAAACCCAGGCTTTTTTTTCCCCCTTCAAACTTGAGACATTGGTAAGAATGCTTTTAAACACCAACATTTTATCTGCTTTGCATCAATCATAAGGGATAGCAATCCACAGGAGAAAAAAAAAAACAGAATAGAAGCTCTGGAAGTCAGACTGCCTGTTTATTTTTGTTTGTTTGTTTTGTTTTGTTTACCTTTTCTTTTTTGGTACTGGGGATCTAACCCAGGATGTTGCACTTGCTAGGCAAGCGCTGTGCCACTGAGCTACATCCCAGCCCCAGACTGCCTGTTTATAACCAGGCTGTCACTACTTGCTATGTGACTTGGGCAGATATCTTAACTTTGTCTCAGGTTCCTCAACTGAAAAATGGAGGTAATGACACAACCCATTCTACAAAGATTCTTTTTTTCTACAAGGATTCTTTTTTTCTTTTTTGTTGGTCATAGGGCTTAACCTCTGGGTCTGGGAGCTGTCCCCGAGCTCTCTTGCTCAAGGCTGGTTCTCTACCTCTTTTGAGTCACAGCTGCGCTTCCAGTTTTCTGGTGCTTAAGTGGAGATAAGAGTTTCCAGGAGTTTCCTGACAGGGCTGGCTTAGAACCATGATCCACAGATCTCAGCTTTCTGATAGGACTGCAGGTGTGAGCCACCAGTGCCTGGCGCAAATTAATTCTTTGTTTTTCATTTTTATTTTTATTTTTTGCTAGTCCTGAGGCTTGAACTCAGGGCCTGAGCACTGTCCCGGAGCTTCTTTTGCTCAAGGCTAGCACTCTACCACTTGAGCGACAGCACCACTTCCAGCTTTTTCTGTTTATGTGGTACTGAGGAATTGAACACAGGGCTTCATGAATGCTAGGCAAGCACTCTACCACTAAGCCACGTTCCCAGCCTGCAAATTAATTCTGTAAAGGTTCAAATATACCAAGGAATGCAAAGTCAATACACAGAAACTAATAGAACTGGGATGCAGCAACTCTAAGGTATTGTTCACTTGCAACTCTAGAAAGTAATGGCTATTAATTCTGCTAAAAGCATAAAAGCAACATGGGAAAAAGAGAGATTTGTAGGCAAGGTATGTCCCTCAGAAACACCACTGCAATCGAATGTACCAAACTGGTGAAATTTCCATGTTTGTTTTGAAGCCTGCCAGGGTTTCACATCTTTAAGGAGGCATGAGTATTACATCATTTTCATTTGTGGTACTTTACCACTCCATCTACTATTTTCTACAAAGGCCTGCTTTCAGTCCCAGGAGCAACCAGATCCTTCTTGTCTCAAGCCCTCAGTAGGCTCAGCCGTCTCCTATTTGGAATGGTTACTCCCTCATCACCTTCTGGTGTCTGCTGCTTCTTCATTATAACTTTCACTTGAAAAGACACTGTTAGGTGACTTTTTTTAATATATGTTTATGTGCTGGGACTGGAGCTTGAACTCAGGGACCTCTCAGTCCTACTTGACTTTTTGCTCAAGGCTGGTGCTCTAGCACTTGAGCCACACCTTCAGTTACAGCTTTATGTTGGTGAATTGAGGACAGGAATGTCATGGACTTTTCTGCCCATGCTGAACTGTGATATTCCAATCTCAGCCCTTTGAGTAACTAGGATTATAGGTGTGAGCCAACAGCACCTGGCTTCAGATAGTCTCATTTAAAGCCTCTCTCTCTCTCTCTCTCTCTCTCTCTCTCTCCCTCCCCCTTTCCCTCCCTCTCTCTCTCCCTCCCCCTTTCCCTCCCTCTCTCTCTCTCCCTCCCTCCCTCCTTCCCTCTTCCTCCCTCTCTTTCCCTCTCCCTCCTCTTCCTTCTACTCCTCCTCCTCCTCCTCTTCCCTCTCTCTCTCCCTCCCTCCCTCCCTCCCTAGTGTTAGGGATCAAGCTCAGAGCCTTGTGTTTGTTAGGCAAACATTCTACCACTTGATCTAGCATTTGAGATACGCCTTCAGCCCACTCTTGTTATTTTCTTAGTACCCAGTTTGCTTCTTGCACAATATATTCTTTCATTTGCATATATATTTATCTTGCAATACCTCTCACACTCCAGAGCTCCAAGATGGCAAATAATATTTTTCTTCATTCTATCATCCTTAGTTAAGCTTCACTCATTCACTAGTACCTATTAGGTACTCAAATATCTGTTGAATGAATGAAACGATTATACCTAAGACCTCTTTCAGCCACAAAGTCATTGCCAGGTAACAGAATACAAATTAGCCAGTGTAAAGGGGAAGCTTTTATTTATGGTCTTAGGAAATATCTAAGTAAAATCTCACTACGATCAAACTAAACAAATGGCTCCATTCCAAGGCATTTTGTTAGAACTTGACTGATGTAATCTATTAATAATTACTACCTATAAACAATGACTTTGTAAGTTTTGCTTTCAAGTTTGTCTGACTGGTGTCTTTTTCCCCCCTAGTGCTGGAAATTTGGACAGAGGGTTTTGTTCATGCTAAGCAAGTGTTCTCTACAACTGGGCTATACTATATCTCTAGCCTTATCTCACTCATATAGGAATCTCCTCTCCAGTAATGGATTGGCTACAGAAGAATGATCTAAGGGGCTGGGAATGTGGGTTAGTGGTAGAGTGCTTGCCTAGCATGCCTGAAGCCCTGGGTTTGAGTCCTCAGCATCACATAAACAGAAAAAGCCACAAGTGGCGCTGTGGCTCAAGTGGCATAGAGCTAGCCTTGAGTAAAAAGAAGCCAGGGACAGTGCTCGGGCCCTAATTCCAAGCCTCAGCAGGCAAAAAAAAAAAAAAAAAAAAAAGAATCAAGCAGCTGATTAAAAACACAGATTTACAGAATTCTGATTGAGCATTTACAAAGTATGTCCCTAGACTTTATATGTTTAAGACGTATCTTATTTTGAATAGCTAATGTGTACATAATCCGCTATTTGAACAGTAAGAAAAAAATTCACAGCAAAGTTTCCTTTCACTCCTGTCTGGTTCTCAATGCATCCAGCTCTCCTTTCAATAAGGGTTGCCTATTTCTTGTGTATTCTTCCAGATAATTATTCACCTAAGAAAGTCTGTCTGTCTGTACATACATATATGTTTGAGTACTCCTTTAACATACACACACACAAACACATACAGATAGATATTGGTTGTGGGGCTTGAACTCAGGGCCTGAGCACTGTCCCTGAGCTCTTTTGCTCAAGGCTAGCATTTTACTACTTTGAGCCTCAGCTCCATTTCTAGTGTTTGAGTGGATAATTGGACTTATGTGGACTTTTCTGCCCCGGCTGGCTTCGAACCATGATCCTCAGATCAGGAGGATTACAGCCATGAGCCACCAGTACCAAAACTACTCACTGGGTGCAGAGTTGAAGAATTAAGTTCAACTGGGTTCAATTTAGAAACTCAAAGACCCTGAAAAGACACCTTCAAAAGGAGCTTTGCTTCCTTGAGTTCTGCCCTCTTGTTTCCCAGAGATGAACTAAACTTAAACATCACCTCTAGTCTCCATGGAATCCAGGAAACACTAGGCATTCAAATGTTGCCAATGCTCTTTAAACTTCAATTCCTTAGGCCCTTCCCTGCCTAGTATTACCTGAAATGACAAACCTATATGGCACTAGACATTGACACTTGAGCTGGAAACCAGATTGGAGCTACACTGATTTTTCTCACCCACAATGAGAGTAGTTGAATGGGGCACAACGAAAAGACACCTCTTATTAATCTTCACTGACACATCAGCATCCAGTCCTCTGGAATTGCTTTCTTAAGCTCTTGGCAAAAAGCAGCTCTGATTTAGAAATGTCGAGCGGAGAAGAATGCATTGTCAGGCCGAACTTGGTGAATTCCGAAGTTCTGGCTGGGGCTCACCTGACTTGCCCTCTACCTGGGGGTGTGGTGGGGGTCGGGGTGTGCGGGGGGGTGGGGTGGGCGATGGCGGGGAGGCCTCTGGGCAGCTTCTAGCTCTTTCTCCTCAGCTACCCTGGAGACTACAAAGGGAGTTTCCTCCGCGTGGAGCGAGGGCTCTTTGGGGGCCAGGGGCGAGTGCATCGCGCGGGAGAGAAGCCCCTCCCCGGGGTCGCCTCCTCCACCGAGTCTGGAAAGGGGGTGTGGAGGGCCCCTCAGGCCCGCCGCGACCCCCGGTCCCGGCTGAAGGGGGCCGGGAGGACCGGTCCTCCCCCGGGGTGCCGCGCGGGGGGAGGGCGTGACCCCTCGGAGCCCTCCTCCCGGGACCCAAGCGGGGCTCCCAGGCCCCGCGCCCCTCTCCTCCATCCGGCCTGCCTTCCACCCTCTGGGCCCCCCCCCCCCCCCGAGCCCTGAGCCCTCCGGCACCCTCGGGCCCGCCCGGCTCACGCCCTCCTTCCCACTCGACCCCGGCCTCCTCACCCAGCATGATGGGGCTGAGCCGCCGGGCCAGGCCCTTGGACAGGTCGTACACGTAGAGTTTCACCGGGTAGAGGTTGGGCGGCTCCATGGGGACCCGTGGCGGCGGCCACCAAGGCCCTGGGGCACCCGGCAGCGGCGAGGACCAACCAGCACCAGACGGGGTGGGGAGAGGAGGGAGCAGGGGAGGGGGGAACCGAGCCCGGCTCGGCCTGAGGGACGGGGAAGCGGCCGCCCCACGCGGCAGGCGACCCGGCACCGGCTACCGGCAACGACTACTGTGAGGTGACAGAAAGGGGACGGGGAGGGTCCACACGGAAGAGGCGGTGGGGGCGGAGACGCACTTTCGCGCATGTGCGCGCCGTCCTGACGGGAGGCGGGGGCGGGGTTTCGGCGGAGGGGCGGGGCTTTCGCTAATGGCGTTGGCTTCAGGTAGGGACGTTTGTGGAGGCTGGGGGCGGAGGGAGTGAGGGAGTGGGCGTGCCCGACGAACGTACGTTGCGCGTGATGACGCGGCAGACGTTGATTGGGTGGTGCGAGTGCGGGCCTCCGTGCGGACTCGGTGCGCGCCTTGTGCGAGTGGGTCCCTTGCCTGCCGCGGAGGTAGGCTGCTGTCCGTGCGCCTGGCTCGCGGGACGCGAGTCGGGGGGCTTCGCCGCGCTTGTCCACCCGGTCTCGGGTGTCTCCTGAGCTGGCCGCGGGAGGCGTCGTGTTCGTTAGGAGGGTGGAGACCGCCCTCGGATCCCGCTCCTTCTCCTGGGGGAGGCGGCGTCGGGCCTTCCGAGGCCTACTTGGGTTTGAGACCTCCTCGAGCCTGGTTGGCCGAGAGGTTTGGGCGTCGCGGGTGGTTTGGCTACCGGCACGGGCAACCGGGCTGGCAGGGCTGGGTGGCCCGGCCCCCACGCCCATCGGGACGCCCACCCAGAGCCACTGTAAGCAAAGACTTCCAGTAGCGAGAGTGCGAGGGAAGACCCGAAAGGCGAACTCCACAGACAACAGGCTTTATTCGGTATAAAAACCTGGGACGGGTACCAAGTCGCCTTCAGTCCTGCTGGAGGAAAAAAAAAAATGGCACCCCTTCCTTACAACGCGGGCGCCTCTATGAGGCAGAACAAGTGAGGTCAGGCGGGGCAGATGAGGCGGGGTGGGAGAGCAATCTTATCCTGAGTGGGAAGTTTCAAGGTTCTCCACAGCATTTGTGTCCTCCAGGGGGACATCAGCGCCAGACGTTGGTCCTGTTGGCTCTGTTTCGAGATCGGGGTGCATTTGTTCAGGGGGAGTGGGAGGGGAGATGATTCAGTGGGGTCTGCAGGAAGGACAGTTGTGTGGCTGTCAGCGTGAAGGAGGGTGCTTTTAGGCTGTTTTACAGTCAGCCACGATTGGCCCTGATGATTGGAATGATTCCCCAGGCTCCTTTACCTCTGCACTCCAACGGCTGGGAGTTCCTCACGTTCCACGTTCCTCACCAGTAACCCTGAGCATGTAGAAAAACCTAAGTGGAACTGTGGCACAGTGGTAGAAAAAGCTAGAGCATGGAAGGCCCTGAGTTCCAGCCCCAGTGCTGGCGTGTGTACACGTGTACATACACACACACACACACACACACAGCATGGTGCCAGAGGCTCATAACTATAATCCTAGCTACTCAGAAGGCTGAGATCTGTGGATTGTGGTTCAAAGCCAGCCTAGACAGGGAAGTCTGTGAGAGACTTCAATTAACCACACACACATACACACGCTGGAAGTGGAAGTAGTAGAGTGCCAACCTTGAGTGGAAAAGTTAAGTGACAGCAACCTGAGTTCACACCTCAGTATGACCCCACATACACACACACACACACACACAAAGGAGTCTTGAAATGGATTTTTAAAAAATATTTATTTATTTTTGCTAGTCCTGGGGCTTGGACTCAAGGCCTGAGCACTGTCCCTGGCTTCCTTTTGCTCAAGGCTAGCATTCTAACCACTTGAGCCACAGCACCACTTCTGGCTTTTTTTCTGTTTATGTGGTGCTGAGGAACCAAACCCAGGGCTTCATGCATGCAAGCCCTTAGCACTCTACCGCTAAGCCATATTCCCAGCACCCTGAAATGGATTTTTTTTTAAAATTTAAATTTGTTGCTCATCTTAATTTCTTTCACCTAGTGAGCAGAAATCAACATGTCAGAGTGGGAGTCTTACTACAAAACTGAGGGCAAGGAAGAGGAAGAAGAGGATGAGGACGAGATCCCTGATGGAATTGGTAGGCAACTGACTGTCGTACTGTCCTGTGTGCAGAAGAAAACTAAAATCTTGTCTATAATTGAGTTTTGCAGAGTTGGTCTAGGTTCTTTTATTGAGATCCTACTATCATCTTTAGGACATGTCTAGCCTTAATTTTTTGCTGATTGCACCATTTTGGGTTGTTTTCTTTTGCTCAAAGATGGATACTTTTTAGCTCCAATAAATGATCCCTGGCTATCTTTTATCATCTTCATTGACTCAGGGAAGATCCTTCCTCACCTGAGAAGGTAGTTTTACTCATTCCTGTTCCTCTGTGTAAAAATTAATGTAGTAATTGAAGAGTAAGTATTAGCCACACACTTACAGGGTGGTAATTTCATGATAGCCTTCAGGTTCTGGGAGAATATGTTCAGCAACATGGTAACACATAGGGCAAGGAAATGAAGGGTACATGTAATCTTTAATCTATATATTGGTTGATGTAACTCTTGGGTAGAAAAATTTAAATCTCTGTGTATGTGTATTTTGTTGGTACTGTTTTGTTTTGTGTCCCTCCCCCCCCCCCCGCCCCCTGCGATTGTGGGGCTTGATCTCTGGGCCTGGGTGCTGGTGCTCTACCACTTGAGCCACAGTGCCACTTCCGCTTTTCTGGTAGTGGGTTAATTGGAGATAAGAATCTCACAGACTTTCCCGCCCAGGCTGACTTTGGATCTCTATCCTCAGATCTCAGCTTTCTGAATAGCTAGGATTACAGGCATGAGCCACTGCTGGTACTGGGGTTTGAACTCAGGGTTTCAAACTTGTTAAGCAGATGCTCTACCACTTGAGCCACCCCTCCAGTCTTTTATGTATCTTTCAGTCCATATTTTCTAGCTATTATATGTGTTTTTGTTTGTGAGCATGAGCAATTGTATGTGTATATTTCTTTTTTTTTTTTTTAATACTGTATGTATGTTGTAATCATGCATGTACGTTTTTCCCTTCTAATTTATTTGGCTTCAAAGAATTGTAGGCATACATAATTTTCTGTTTTGCCTTGTTATATCTTTCCACTTAAATACTTATATGCGATTTTTATAACTTGGTTTAAATGTACTATAGCTTATTCATCCTATTTTCAGTTGGAAATAGAAACATAAGTAGGTGGATTACAGTCAGAGCCAGAACCAAGCATAAACATGAGACTGTGTCTCAAAAATAACTAAAGCATAAAGAGCTTGGGGAATTGCTCAAATGGTCATGGCAGGTCACACTTGCCTAGCAAGTGTAAGACCTTGATTTCGAGCCCAGCTCCCTCCAAGATTCAGAACTATTAATTGGGCTGTGAGTTTGAAGCTAGCCTTGGAAACCTAGTGAAACGTCATAAGAAAAATAAGGGGATCCAGGCTTGGTGCCTTACGCCTGTACTCATAGCTGTTTAGAAAGTGGAGATTGGAGGATCCTGGTTCGAAGCCAGCCTGGGCAAAAAGTGAGCAAAGTCTCATCTCACCGCATAGAAGGGCATGATGGCAACTGCCTGTGGACACACCTATGTGGGAAGCATAAATAGTGTCACAGTCCAGTCTGGCCTGGGAAAAACACTAGACCCTACCTAAAAACTAACACATAAAGGGCTGGAGGCCTGGCTCAAGTGGTAGGGCACCTACCTAGCAAGTATGAGGCCCTGAGTTCAAATCCTAATACTGCCTACCATCCAAAAGGAGGTCTGGGGGCTGGGAATATGGCCTAGTGGTAAAGTGCTTGTCTCATATACATGAAGCCCTGGGTTCGATTCCTCAGCACCATGTATATAGAAAAAGCGGGAAGGGGCACTGTGGCTCAAGTGGCAGAGTGCTAGCCTTCAGCAAAAAGAAGCCAGGAACAGTGCTCAGGCCTTGGGTTCAAGCCCCAGGACTAGCAACAAAAACAAAAACAAAAGGAGGGATGGGATGTAGTTTAGCAGTAGAGTGCTTGTCTAGTGTATACAAAACCTTACAAACTTCAAAAGAAAAGAAAAATGGTTACTTGAGGGTAGAGACCAGAGAGGGAAAATGAGAGAGAATGAAAAAAGTGACATTAACCAAGAAGCATTGTGCTCATAACCTGACTTACGGAATTATAACCCTTTTGCACAGCTACTCAATAATAATAATAAAAGAAAAATAGGGGCTAGAAGTGTAACTCAGTGGCAGAGCAACCCCAGCTCTAACCAGTGGGTTAGAGGTGAGGCTTCAGTAGGAGAGTGGCTGCTTAGTAAGTATTGTAGGGAGTAACAGCTGACCCCATTTTGATTAGGCAAACATGGTAGGAAATGTTGGGGGGAATAGAGCTGACTCCATCTTGATTATTAGGTCAACCTGATCCCAAAATTCTGCTTCTGTAAATGGCTTGCTTAACTTGTTATTTGCTCTACCCCCTGCGTCAAGCCCCTACAGATGTGCTACGTGTTTACCTTTATAAACCCCAATTTGATGACTGCTCGGGGTCACGGTGTCAGTGCCCGAGTCTGCACTGTGTCCCTGGCCAGTCAGCCCACTTTTCACTGTCGCAGTTTCAGCTCCCAAGTCTGTGCTGTGTCCCTGGCCGGTCAGCTCGCTTTTTGCTTCCCCAGTAAATCCATCTTTTTGCTGGAGACTGTCTCTGAGTGGTGGACTCTTGGAGGGACGGGGACTCCCCTCCCTGGAACCCCATAACATTTCTTACCCTGTATCAAGTATGAGGCCCTGAGTTAAAAATCCCAGTATTAACCCCCCTCTCTCCCAAAAAAGGAAAGAAAAATTCAAAACCAGTATTTAGCGTTTTACACTTGGAAGAATCCAGGTATGTATTTTGTTGCTGGGAATTGAACTCGAACTCAGTTCCTTGCACCTACTAAGCACACTACCAGTGAGTTACATGTTTACCAATTAAAGCTATAAAGACAAATGAGGAAGTGATTGTCAAAAGTCAGGATAGAAGTTACTGTTGGGGAGACATGGGCATTATAGTTGAGAGAGAATATAGGAAGGACTTCCGGGATGATTGGCAAGACTCAATTTCCTGACCCTGGAGTGGTTTTAAGTGTGCTCACCTCCTTTCCATTTCTTTCCCCATAGGAGAATATCAGTATTCAGGAAGAGACAGTTTGATTTTTTTGGTAGATGCCTCCAGGGCCATGTTTGAATCTTACAGTGAAGGCGAATTGACCCCTTTTGATATGAGCATCCAGGTAAGACTGTTTTGGGTTTTTTTTTTTTTTTTTGCTGGTCCTGGGGCTTGAACTCAGTGACTGGGGCACTGTCCCTGTGCTCAAGGCTAGCGTTCTACCACTTGAGCCACTTCCACTTCCGGCTTTTTCTGTTTATGTGGTCCTGAGGAATCGAACCCAGGGCTTCTCGCATGCTAGGCAAGCACTCTACCACTAAACCACATTTCCAGCCCAAGACTGTCTTTTTATGTAAGTAAAATGAAGGTAGTGGCCGCCCAGTGGCTCATGCCTGTAATCCTAGTTACTCAGGAGGCTGAGATCTGAGCATCCTGGTTTGAAGCCAGCTGTGGCCGAAAAGTTCCCATGAGACTCTTATCTCCAGTTAAACCACTCAAAAGCCGGAAGTAGAAGTGGAGCTGTGGCTCAAGTGATAGAGCACTAGCCTTAAGCAAAAGACCTCAGGGACAGTGTTCAGGTCCTGAGTTCAAGGCCCATAACCAGCCGAAAAAAAGACTAAAATTATAAGCAAACCAACAAGTAAATGTAGGGAAAAATCTGTGGAGCAAACATGGGAAGGTAAGGTGCAGAACTCCAGACTTCTTGGCTGCTGACTTGAACCTGTAGCACCCATACTAGTCAGAGAAGTATCCAGGCTTCTTTCTCAACAACAAGCCTCAGGCAAGGACCCAAATCTATATTCCCCCCAACCCACTCCTCTTGTAGTGCCAGTGATGGAACCAAGGGTTTTATACCGGGTAGGCAAGTGATCTGTCATTGAGTTGCATTCCCAAGTCTCTGCTCTGAGCTTCCTCTTTGGAATCATTATTTGTTTTAGTATTGGTCCTGGGCTTGAACTCAGGGCCTGAGCACCATCCCTGAGCTTTTGTGCTCAAGGCTAGTGCTCTATCACTTGAGCCACAGCTCCACTTCCAGCTTTTTGATAGTTACCTAGGAATAAGGATCTCATAGACTTTCCTGCTCAAGCTGGCTTTGAAGCTCAATGCTCAGAACTCAGCCTCCTGAGTAGCTAGGATTATAGGTGTGAACTACAAGTGCTTGGCTGGAATCATTGTATAAAAGAAAGTTAGAGTTGGGGTGGTGGTGCACTCCTATAATCCCAGTACTCAGTCTTCCTACTTCAGCCTCCCAAGCACTGGAATTACAGGTTTGCTCTCCCACATCTGACTTGAATGCATCTGACTTGATTCTCTGGGATCTTATCTTAATTTCTGTTAAATATAGACTGCCCTTTGTGTTGTATTTCAGATATCAATCTATCTCCAATTTATATATACTTATATATAGTTATATAATTTATAATGTATAATATGCAATTTATAATTTGTTAGATATAATGTGTAATTTTTTTTTTTTGCCAGTCCTGGGCCTTGGACTCAGGGCCTGAGCACTGTCCCTGGCTTCCTTTTGCTCAAGGCTAGCACTCTGCCACTTGAGCCACAGCGCCACTTCTGGCCGTTTTCTGTATATGTGGTGCTGGGGAATTGAACCCAGGGCCTCATGTATACAAGGCAAGCTCTCTTGCCACTAGGCCATATCCCCAGCCCATAATGTGTAATTTATATGTTTATATAGTGTGTATATAGTATATATCTGCCCTCCATGTCCTGTTTCAGGAGTTTTCTGAAGGCAGAGGTCATTTCCTCTCCTAGTGCTGTGCTAAAATTAGGTGCTTTGTATTGAGCACATACTAGACGCCTATGGAACTATAATGCTGTGTATCTACTTCTTTGCTTTATTTTTGCAGTGTATTGTGAGTGTGTACACCAGTAAGATCATAAGCAGTAATCGTGACCTCTTGGCAGTGGTGTTCTATGGCACAGAGAAAGACAAAAATTCAGTAAATTTCAAAAATATTTACGTCTTACAAGAGTTGGATAATCCAGGTCAGTAATATTCTAAAAATCAGTGTTTTCGCTTATCCAAGAATGCCACTTCCCGAACAAAGAGGGCTGTGGATGAGGAATCTGCCTTTGTGTTGTCTAGGCGCGTGCTCTCCTGCATGCGTAAATACTGTTGACTTAACAGAGGGCCCTCTGTTAGCCTGTAGTGAGGATGCGACTGATGTTGTTCTCGTTTCTCTGCCCATTTGACTCCTGCCTCTGACCAGGTGCCAAACGAGTGCTAGAACTTGACCGCTTTAAGGGACAGCTGGGGAAAACCCATTTCCAAGAGCTAATTGGCCACGGATCTGACTACTCGTTGAGTGAAGTGCTGTGGGTCTGTGCCAACCTCTTCAGTGACGTCCAGGTCAAGATGAGCCATAAGAGGATCATGATGTTCACCAATGAAGATGACCCCCATCGCAGTGACAGCGCCAAAGCCAGCCGGGCCAGGACCAAAGCCGGTGACCTCCGTGACACAGGTGGGCCTTTTCCCTGTCCTTTTTTTTTTTTTTTTTTTTGACCAGTCATGGGCCTCGGACTCAGGGCCTGAGCACTGTCCCTGGCTTCTTCCAGCTCAAGGCTAGCACTCTGCCACCTGAGCCACAGCGCCCCTTCTGGCCGTTTTCCATATATGTGGTGCTGGGGAATCGAACCGAGAGCCTCATGTGTAGGAGGCAAGCACTCTTGCCACTAGGCCATATTCCCAGCCCTTCCCTGTCCTTTTTAATTGGCACTTAATTTTATTTCTTACTTTGTCCCTGGTGTCAAGGTTTGCTTTTTATTATCCAGAGTAAAAATGAAAGAATAAAATGGGCTGGGTGCTGGTGGCTCATGTCTGTAAATCCTAGCTCCTCAGGAGGCTGAAATCTAAGGATTGAGGTTCAAAGCCAGACTGGGCAGGAAAGTCAGTAAGACTCTTTTTTTTTTTTTTGGCCAGTCCTGGGCCTTGGACTCAGGGCCTGAGCACTGTCCCTGGCTTCTTTTTGCTCAAGGCTAGCACTCTGCCACTGGAGTCACAGCGCCACCTCTGGCCATTTTCTGTATATGTGGTGCTGGGGAATGGAACCCAGGGCTTCATGTATGCAAGGCAAGCGCTCTTGCCACTAGGCCATATCCCCAGCCCCAGTAAGACTCTTATTTCCAATTAACCATCAGAAAACCAGAAGTAGCGCTGTGGCTCCAAACGCTAGAGTGCTATCCTTGAGTGAGAAAGCTCAGGGACAGCACCTAGGCCTTGAGTTTGAGCACTATGACCAACAACAACAACAACAACAAAAAGAATAAAATGTTAGGGAAGTGAACGTGTGGTTCTGATGGTAGAGCACAAGACTTGAGTGAAAAAGCTAAGGAACAGTGCCCAGGCCCCAGTATTAGACACACACACACACAGAGGTTAGGCTGGGCATTGGTGATTTATGCCCGTAATTCTCACTACTCAAGAGGCTGAGATCTTAGGATCATGGCTCAAACCTGGTCCAAGACAGGAAAGTCTGATCTCCAATTTGTCATCAAAAAGCTTGAAGTAGAGCTGTAGCCCAAGTGGTAAAAGGACCAGCATTGAGTAAGAAAGCTAAGGGACAGCATCTAGGCCCTGAGTTCAAGCAAGCCCCAGTAATGGCAAAGAAAAACAAAACAAAAACAGAATAAAGTGAAAGCAGGGGGAAGACTTAACCTGTTTGACATTAGCATTGAAAGTGCCTTTGTCATACTGTCTCTAGAGGCCTCTACCAGAGCAAGTTCGTCTTTGTGTAAGTGCATGTGTGTGTTTTGCTCAAACGCAGGGCCTTGTGTTCTCACTTGGCTTTTCAAAAGCTCAAGGCTGGTGTTCTGCCACTTAAGCCATACTTGAACCAGCATTTCTGCTGGCTGGAGACAGGAGTCTCCGGAATTGCCTGGGCTCTCTTTGATCTGTGATCCTCAGACCTCCATCTCCTGAGTCGCTGGGAGTGAATGAGCCATCGGCACCTCAGTGCAAGCTTATCTTGACTTCAATGCTGTCATGTATAATTACTTTAATACATTGTCTATACTACTATAATAGCCCAATTTATATTTTCTCAATATCACACAAGGAACGCTAGATACTTGGAGCTCATTTATTAATTCATTTTTTTTGTTTTGTTTTTGCTGGTTTGAACTCAGGGCCTGGCCACTGTCTTTGAACTTCTCTGTGCTCAAGGTTAGCGCTCTATCGCTTGAGGCACAGCACCACTTCCAGTTTTTTCAGTGTAGTTTATTGGAGATAGGAGTTTCATGGACTTTCCTGCCCAGGTGTGCTTTAAACCATGATCCTCAGGTCTCAGCCTCCTGGGTAGCTAGGATTAGCTGGTGCCATGAGCCACCAGCACTCGACTTTTTTTGTGTTTTTATATGTTTTTTGAGACAAGGCCTGCTTTGTAGCACAAGCTGTCTTTGAACTCATGATCCTTTTGCTTCAGTCTCCCCAAGTGCTGGAATTCCATGTGTATGACACCAGCCCCAGTCTTTTATTCCCCCCACCCCAGTCTTTTTTTTTTTGTTTTTGGCCAGTCCTGGGCCTTGGACTCAGGGCCTGAGCACTGTCCCTGGCTTCTTCCCGCTCAAGGGTAGCACTCTGCCACTTGAGCCACAGCGCCGCTTCTGGCCATTTTCTGTATATGTGGTGCTGGGGAATCGAACCTAGGGCCTCGTGTATCCGAGGCAGGCACTCTTGCCACTGGGCTATATCCCCAGCCGCCCCACCCCAGTCTTAAGAAGCTTTAAAAGCCCATTTGGCTGCGTACCAGTGCCTCATGCCTGTAATCCTAGGTACTTAGGAGGCTGAGACTGAAGATTGTGGTTTGAAGCCAGCCCAAGCAGAAAAGTTTATACAACTCTTTATTATCAATTAACCACCAAAAAGCCAGAAGGGGACTTGTAGCTCAAGTGGTAGAGTGCTGTCCTTGAGAAAAAAGCTCAGGTACAGTGCCTAGGCCCTGAGTTCAAGTCCCAGGACCAGCACACATATACACACAGCATATTTAACTCAAAAAACAATTTCTTGAGTAGTATCATATGTTTCCAATTCCAGTGATTCGGGAGGCTGAGGTAGAAGGATTGATTGATCGAGCCCATGAGTTCAAGGCAAGCCAGGACAACATAGTGTGACCCCATGTCATGTGTGGAAAATGTTTTCCCCCGCTCACTTTGTACTTCTCCTTATTATATCCTTGTACCAGGTATCTTTCTCGACTTGATGCACCTGAAGAAACCGGGAGGCTTTGACATATCCCTGTTCTACAGAGATATCATCAGCATGGCGGAGGATGAGGATATCGGGGTTCACTTTGAGGAGTCGAGCAAGCTGGATGATCTCTTGAGGAAGGTTCGTGCCAAGGAGACCAAGAAGCGTGTGCTTTCCAGGTGTGTACTGAGCCTGAGTCCCCTGCCTAATCCCAAACAGTGCATTGCTCTGCCTTCCCCAGGCTGTGCTCCTCCCTCGCTGGCCTCCTCCAGAATACCCACTCTGTTTCTGGGTGGCCCCGCTACTGGTTTTTCTTTCTCTTGAAGAGCTGGTGAGGTATTTCTCTAGAGTAACATGGCCTCCGTTGCCTTGTGCTCCAGAACATTGTTTACTGTCGTTTTTTCTCTGTGTGGGGTAACATCACCAGTCTCATAGCAGCTTATTATGAGGAATAAATGAAGAAAAAAATAAATAAGAACATATAGAACAAAGGCTTAGTGCATTTTAGTTATAATCATTGTTAAGATTATATCATCCTGGGCTGGGTGCCAGTGGCTCAGGCCTGTCATCCTAACCACTCAGCAAGCTATCTGAGGATTGAGGTTCAAAGCCAGCCTAGGCAGGAAAGTCTGAGACTCTTACCTGAAAAATTAATCACTCAAAAGCCAGGAGACAGTTGTGGTTCTAGTGGCAGAACATGAGCCTTGAGCAAAAAAGCTAAGGGACAACACACAAGCCCTGATTTCAAGCCTCAGCACTAACTAGCACACACACACAATTGTCTTGATCTGTTTTTTTTTTTTGTTGTTGTTTTTTGTTTTTACCAACAGGAACCAGAATTTAGATTATCCTCTTTCCACCCCCCCCCCCCCAGGGGTGGAGGGTATGTCTTGCTCTATACAAGTGCTAGCTGGCTTTGAACAAACAATGTTGTCTTACCCTCCCTAGTGCTGGGATTACAGGCGGACACCATCAGGCTTGATTGCATTCTATTTATGTTCTTTTTTTTGGCCAGTCCTGGGCCTTGAACTCAGGGTCTGAGCACTGTCCCTGGCTTCTTTTTGCTCAAGGTTAGCACTCTGCCACTTGAGCCACAGCACCACTTCTGGCTATTTTCTATATATGTGGTGCTGAGGAATCGAACACAGGGCTTCATGTATACGAGGCAAGCACTCTTGCCACTAGGCCATATTCCCAGCCCCAACATTCTATTTATATTCTAAGAGCTTCCTTCCATTGAAACTGGGTGCCATGAAGGAGTCTGATGAGAAAATATATGTAATTTTTCAGTCTGTATTTTTGTATTGTCTTCTTCTTCCCCAGGTTAAAGTTTAAGCTCAGTAAAGATATAGTGCTCACTGTGGGCATTTATAATTTGGTCCAGAAGGCTATGAAGCCTTTTCCGGTAAGGCTCTATCGGGAAACAAATGAACCACTGAAGACCAAATCCAGAGTATTCAATGTAAACACAGGCAGCTTGCTCCTACCCAGTGACACCAAGAGGTCTCAGGTAGGTAGATGTCACTTGTGGTGGGAGGTCCTCCCGCTGAAGCAAGCGATTGCAGGGGCAGACACACTGACTTGGCTTCCACATTACACACATAGGGATTTCTCTTTGGAACTGTGGCTTCTGAACAAGTGTTACCCTAAAGCGGAGCAAGTTAGACAGGGCCAGCGTGTGTAAGAGCTGTAGCATGCTCAGTCCTTGCTTGAGCAGTGGCAGAAGGTGTTCACTAGTTAGCCAAGACACATTGTGATGTGAAGTGGGGATCATTGCGCTTTGCTAACCAAGGCAAATTTTTTCTGTGTTTTGAAATGACACACATCGGCTCTTCTGACCTGAAGGGCAATAGATAGGCTATTCTCCTCCTCCTTCCTCTCACTCCAGTTCCATCCAGGGAAGAATTTGAGTTGGAATTTAAATCAAATGAGTCATCCTTTTTAATTATGCAACCTGTGGAAGAGAATCAGATTTTTTTACTTCACTGCAGGACCTAAAAGGGATGACTAAAATTAAATATTATTTTGGTTCAACCCCTGAGATGTTTTTTTTGGAGCACATATTTCAACCAGAGAATTTTGCCCTACTTTTCTGGAAGACAAGCTAAGAAATGTTTCATTCTATTTTGGAAGTAACTAGTTTTTGGTGTCTGTTTATTTACATACAACAGCTCTTTAGGCCGCTGAGTTTTCAGGGCCTGGGCTCTGTCATTTGTTTTTTCACCCGAGGCGGGTGTTCTACCACTTGGTAGAGTAGCTAGGATTAAAGGTGTGAGCCACCAGCACCTGGGTACTGTAAATTTATATCATGATCCTAAAGCTTAAGGGATTTAAGAATTTTTAAAAATTGTTATTATGAAGGTGCTGTACAAAGAGGTTGTAGTTACATAAGTCAGGCATAGAGTACATTTCTTTTTTTTTTTGGCCAGTCCTGGGGCTTGGACTCAGGGCCTGAGCACTGTCCCTGGCTTCTTGCTCAAGGCTAGCACTCTGCCACTTGAGCCACAGTGCCACTTCTGGCCATTTTCTGTATATGTGGTGCTGGGGAATCGAACCCAGGGCCTCATGTATACGAGGCAAGCACTCTTACCACTAGGCCATATCCCCAGCCCCATAGAGTACATTTCTCACCCTTCTTTTCCTCTTCCAATTTTTCCCTCCCATCTCCACCCTTAATTGTATAGTTCATCTTCAGCTTAGTGTCCAGTGAGTACTGTGCTGCATTTGTTCACCCTTTGTTTTTGTGTGTACTGGTCTTGGGTCTTGAACTTAAGGCCTAGGCATTGTCCCTGAGCTTTTTTTTGCTCAAGACTGGCATTCTGTCACTTGGAGCCACAACTCTGCTTCCAGCTTTTGGGGGCAGTTAACTGGAGATAAGAATATCATAGACTTTCCTGCCCAGGCTGGCTTCAAACCTTGATCCTCAGATCTCAACCACCTGAGTAGCTAGGATTACCAGCATGAACCACTGATGCCTACTTATTGGTCATAAGACCTGAGTTTGACTCTGCTACTAAATCTGGACACTAATCACTCTGGGATTAGGATACTAACAAGTATTGAAATGACTACTTAGGAATATTCATTCTGCATTCATAGGAATATTCATTGCTGCATTCCGTAGCAAGCAGGGTTTGGGTATCTTTTGAGCATGAGGGGTGGGGCTGGGAGATTAGCACAAGTTAAAGGAAAAGTAGAACCTGGAGTGAATTGCCCAATCGTTGGCACTCATTTATTAAAATTATATAAAAAAAAATGTGGGAGTGCTGGGGTGAACCCAGGGTCTTGCATGTCCCTTGCCAGTAGGCATTCTGCACTGAGCCATCTGCAGACCTAGCTCTCGCCCTGTTGTGTTTCATTTTGAGATAGGGTTTCACTCTGCAGCTCAGGCAAGCTTGAACTCCCTGTGTAGCTGGGCTGTCTGCCTTAGTTTTTCTGAGTGCTAGGATTACAGACATGTACTACCATCTCCCTCATTGCCTCCCTTTATTTTGTTTTTTGAGACACAGTCTGACTGTAACCCAGATTAGCCACAGGTTCACATCCTCCTAGATCTGGCATGGATCCCACACTCAGTGTTTTTTTTGTTTTTTTTTTTTTTGTTTGTTTGGATCATGAGGCTTGAACTCTGGGCCTGGGCGCTGTCCCTGAGCTCTTCGGCTCAAGGCTGCCACTCTACCACTTTGAGCAAGTGTCACTTCCAGGTTTTGAGTGGTTAATTGGAGATAAGAGTCTCACGGACTTTCCTGCTGGTCTGGCTTTGAACCGCAATCCTCAGATCTCAGCCTCCAGAGCAGCTAGGATGACAGGCGTGAGCCACCGGCGCCCTGCCACACTCAGCTTTTCTATTAGTTTTTAAAACATCTAACAAGATAAATTAGATGACAGGTATAAAATGCACAGCAATTGCACAAAATATGTTCATTCTCTCTTGGAGGAGGAGGAGGCCGTTGGTGAGCCATCTTCCTGCTCCTTAAAGAGAGCTGGGCTTCACTTGCTCGTGTCTGGTGGGCACCATTTCTCCTTTCCACATAGCTTCTACATGGCCCTCATTGTTCCCCTCCTAGATCTATGGGAGTCGGCCCATCATCCTAGAGAAAGAGGAAACCGAAGACCTGAAGCGGTTTGAGGACCCAGGTTTGGTTCTCATTGGCTTCAAGCCCTTGGCCGTGCTGAAGAAGCACCACTACCTGAGGCCTTCCCAGTTTGTGTACCCTGAGGAGTCCCTGGTACACGGTAAGTGGCGCAGAGCCAGGATGGATGAAGGACTCTTAAAGCAGGACGTGAGCTGCGGTTCCCACGGGTCCTGCCTAGACATTGTACAGGAGATGCTAATGGGTTCTTACAGTGTTTTCTGCTCAACTTTTGGAAATGTAAGGTGAAACCAAGTTAGAGATCTCTTCAGGACCCTTACTATGCTGATATATATAATGATAGGAAAATCAAGGAGGAGGTGTGGATGTTAGGATTCGTAAGATGTTTCCTAACTGGAAGAAGGTGGTGCACACCTGTAACCTAGCTACTCAGGAGGCTGAGAGGAGATTCGCTCCTCAGTGCTAGCCAGGGAGGAAAGTCCACGAAACACTTAATTCTGACCAGCAAAAAGCTGGAAATGGAGGTGTCACTCAAGTGGTAGAGTACCAGCTTTGAGCAAAAAGCTAAGGGACAGTGTCTAGGCCCTGAGTTCAAGCTCTAGTACTGTCCCCCAAAACAAAACAAAACTTGTCTTGTGAAATTGAGGCATCAGATAAGAAAAAAAAAAAAAGTAGAACCACCCAGTCTTTTCTCTAGTTTTGGCAAAAACGCTGAGGTGTGAGCACTGTTGTGTGTGCTTGTACTGGTCATAAGGAGCCACGCCCCTCTCCTCGCCCGCAGTTGTTAGCCCCGTGTCATTAAGTGAACTGACATTAATAATTAGTACTCCTAATTTGAGTTTTTCTTTCGCTTCTTTCTTTGCTTTTGCTATCCCTACTTTTCCCTCAGCTTTGGGTCTTTTACCCTTTCTTTCCCTATTGAGGTACTATAGCTCTTTAAAGAAGGGCATGGTGGCTCATGCCTGTGATTCTAGCTACTTGGGAGGCAGAAATAGGAAATTACATTTTAAGTCTAGCCTAGGCAAAAAGTCTTAGACACCCTATCTCAAAGAACAAGCCGGGCATGGTGGTTGGTTCACACTGATAATACTAGCTATATGGGAAGCAGAGATAGGAAGATGGCAGTCTAAGGCTGGCCTGGGCAAAAGTGTGAGATCCTATCTTTAAAAATGAAAAAGGATCAGGGGGCATGGTTCACATGGAAGCATGTGAGAGTTCAAACCTCAGTACAGCTAGGAAGAAGAAAATGAAGAGGAACTGTAGGTTTTTATGATGGTCCAAGGAGGAAAGGAAAACTCGTGGGGATGCTAACCACTGCATCGTTTGCCTTTTAGGGAGCTCCACGCTGTTCAATGCTCTGCTCATCAAGTGTCTGGAGCGGAAGGTCATTGCGGTGTGTAGGTACACAGCCCACAGGAACAGTCCCCCTTGCTTTGTGGCATTGATGCCACAAGAAGAGGAGCTGGATGACCAGAAAATTCAGGTGACTCCTCCAGGTGTGTGGCTTTTTTGGGGGGAGACCAGGTCTTGCTTTTTAGATCAGTGGGCCTCAAACTCGTGATCTTCCCTCTTCAGCCTCACAAGTCCTGGGATTAAGGACTACCATGCCCAGTTTTGTTTTTGTCTTATGCTCCTATGTCTGCAAGCTGTTTGTTTCAGACTCATCTCTGTCACTTGTTAGCTGGCCACAGAGATAGGAATTCTGGAACATCTTCCCCTCCAGGCTGTTTTGCATTTGAGATGCGTTAATGTGCTTGTGGCCAGTCTCTAGGCATGCTAGTAAAAATTAACATCTTTATAAAGCTACCTTTTAGGCCAGGCACTGGTGGATCACACCTTTAATCCTAGCTACTCAGAGGACTGAGACCTGATGATTGAGTTGGAAGCGAGCCTGGGCAAGAAAGTCTGTGAGGCTCTTTATTAACCACTAGAAAAGCAAAAGTGGAGCTGTGGCTCAAAGTGGTAGAGCACTAGGGACAAGCCCAGGTGCTGAGTTTAAGCCCCAACACTGACTAAATAAAGCAAGCAAGCTATCCATTAGAGATGTATTTTCAGCTCTGGTCATCAGTGCTCACAAACAACTCAGTCATTAAACATATATCCCTCAGCTGTGCCTCACCTGTCACGCTTCTGTGCTGTTTGGCCTGCGACCACCCCAGTCAGCTGGCTCTCAGGCTATGTGAAGCACTGTAGGGAGGCTGGAGGACAGAGGAGAGGTCAGGGATTGGTCTTTCCTCCTTGCTCAACCCCTTCAGCATTGCCAGCAAGGGTTTACACCTGGTGGCAGTCATTGATTGTGGTGTATCAATTGTTCACTCCTAAAACCAGCCAATAACTGGCTCTCGATCTGCCTGGTAGCACTTACCTCCTTCCATTTTGACCTGTGCTGGAGAGTGAAAGGGGAGAGGTCAAAGGTCTGAGGAGGGCAGTGGAGCTGGGACTTGACTTAACCCAGTGGGAGGAGACACTGTCCACTGTCGCTTCTAGATGGGCCCCCGAGTCTACAAGGCATCTGCCAGGCCCAGGCCCTCAGGTGTCAGCAAGCCCCCGCCCTAGCCCTGCACCAGAGGACGGGGAAGGGTAGGTTTGGAGAGGCAAACGGCTGTGATAGCTGAAATCAAATCTCAGAAAATGTCTCTCCCTTCTTCAGGCTTCCAGCTTGTCTTCCTCCCCTTCGCTGATGATAAGCGCAGGGTGCCCCTCACTGAGAAGGTCGTGGCCAACCCAGACCAGATAGACAGGATGAAGGCCATTGTTCAGAGGCTCCGCTTCAAGTACAGGTGAGTACTGGGTCACCCTCGTGCTTTTCTCTGGAGCTGCCTTCCAAGTGGAGTCCAGCTAGAGGTGCAGAGGTGATCACAGGCCGGGAAGAAGGTGGTGGAAGCTGGGTATGGGAATGGGAACCTGTAATCCCACTTTCAGGAGGCACAGGCAGGAGGATGAGGGAACTGAGGCCAGCGGTGGGTTCCCTAGTGAGTTACCGTCTTAAATTGAAGTGTAACGAGATTGGCAACTCTTTTTTCTCAGCCTGACCTTGGACCTTTGGCATCTAAGCTGGGTGTACTTAGTGTTGTCGTTTAGTTGTTAACTTCCCTACATCTTAGTTTTATTGTTTTTTAACAGAAGCGACAGCTTTGAGAACCCAGTGCTACAGCAACACTTCCGGAACCTGGAGGCTCTGGCTTTGGACTTGATGGAGCCCGAAGCAGCAGTCGACCTGACAAGTAAGAAGCTTGAGCCAAGTTCAGACAGTTTCTCCTAGTTTTCCTTTTTGACCCTGGGGATGAAACCCAGGCCTTTATATATCAGAGCAACAGCTCTATTACTGAGCTATGTCCCCAGCCTGAGAAATTCTTTTTTGTTTTTGTTTTGTCTTAAGGCTTTAACTTGGGGCCTGGATGCTGTCCCTGAGCTCCTTTGTTCAAGGCTAGTGTTGTTCCACTTTAAGCCATAGCACCACTTCCAGTTTTGGGGGGGTTAACTTGAAGTGAGAGTCTCACAGACTTTCCTGCTCAGCCTGGCTTTGATCCATCCTCAGATCTCAGCCTCCTGAGGAGCTAGGATTCCAAGCTCACCCTTCCAGTGCCTGGCTTGAGAAATTCTTCTTTTTTTTTTTTTTTTTTTAGCCATTATTGAAGCTTCAACTCAGGGACTCTTGCTTGCTCAGCCCAGATTTTTGTTGGCTATTTTGGAGATATAGTCTTGAAAACTTTTCTGCCTGGGTTGGCTTCAAATCAGGATACTTCAAATCTCAGCCACCTGTGTTGCTACGATGGGCTTCAGCTACCAGGACCCAGTGAGAAGTTCTCCATAAAGAAGGCTGCTGTTGGGATCGGTGGCTCAGCCCTATAACCCTAGCAATTCAAGGGGCTGATGTCTGAAGATAGAGGACTGAAGTCAGCTAGGGAGGACAAACTGGACAGACTCTTAGCTCTCACTAATCAGCAAAGAACAAAAGCTGAGTTGGAGGTGCGCCTCACATGGCAAAGTACCAGCCTTAAGCAAAGGAAATCAATGAACTCAAGGCCCTGAGTTCAAGCCTAAGTACTGGCACAAAAAAGGCTATCTTCTTTTTCATTTCACACTCACCAGTTTATGCATTTCCTAGCCCTCCTAAAAGCTAAACCTCATTGTCCAGACTATCTCTGCATCAGAGATTTTTCTAGACTGCCTGGAAGTTGACTTGGCTAATTCTGCAGTGAGGAGGAGAGAGAGGGCCAGGTTCCTGGGACCTGCCTCTGCACTGGGCCGCCCTGCGCTTACACATCTGTGAACAATGTTGAGTGTCTGCAGTATGCCAGGCACTGTTGGTCCTGTGCATCAACTCAATTAATCGGTCTGTGAGCTGGGGGTCATCACTGTCCTGAATCTGCAAAGAAGGGAAGGATTTACCCAGGGTACAGGTATGAAACAGTAGTGGATCAGGGTTAGAATCCAGCGGCTCCTGCGTAGAGGCCTTGCCTGAACCACTGCACTTCCTGCATCTCCAATACGCCGTGTGCTCTGCGCTGAGCAAAGTCCCCTCATCACGCAGTGTGGGGAGCTTCTGGCTTCCCAGGCCAGGCATCTCTGGCCTTGCTGTAGTCTTTTCGATTGGGAGTCTTTTACATTCTCATAAGAGGACACACGTAGTTCAGTGACAGAAGTATCGACTGGGAAGCAGATTCGGTTTAATGAAGAGCCTTACAAAGGTTAGAAAAATCAGAATCATTCATTTGACAGGCTTCACTTCCAAGTTATACTACAAGGGAGAGTAGATGTGTATTATAGGTATTATAGAAGGTAGTGGGTGCTCTACTGCCAAGCCTGGCAGAAGAGAAATGCTTGAGTTAAACAGCCCCTTGCTTTAAGGCATTAGGTTAAATTGTGAAGTGCTGACTCCAGATTCTTGGAATCTATACCCACAGGTTCACCCAAGCTGATTAAAAAATATTGGAAAAACACTGCATCTGCATTGAACGAGCTGCCTTTGGGGGAGGGCTCATTCCCTAGAAGATACAGTGCAACATCTATTTCCATAGCATTCCCATTGTATATTGGGTATTAAGTAATAATCTAAAGGTGATTTAAAGTATGGTGATTTAAAGTAGATGCAAATGCCTTGCTGCTTTTAAGAAGGGGCTTCAGTGTGGAGGATTTCGGTATCCTTGGGGACCCGGAAGCAGTCCTCACAGACCCAGGGACGTATGTGGGAAGATGCCGGAAGGACTGTATTGAATGGTTTCTGGTGATCAGGTCAGCTGCCTTCTAGCAGGCCCTTCTCCTGATCTCACTCCAGCTCCTGCATCCCACAGAGCTGGCTTTGGACAGCTCCAGCCTATCTACCACTTACCTGGCCACACTTCTGTGTTTGGATTTTCTAGTGCCCAAGGTTGAAGCAATGAATGAAAGACTGGGCCCCCTGGTCGATGAGTTTAAAGAGCTTGTCTATCCACCAGACTACAATCCAGAGGGAAAACTGAACAAGCGGAAACGAGGTGAGGAGCTGGGTGTGGAGTGCACTGAGCTCTCGTACAGAGTGGCTCAAGTCTACAAGTGTCAGGATCTGGGGATCAAAGCCAGCAGAAGCATAACAAGTGGCTGAGACTCCATCTTGGTCAATGGCCGGAGTGTGGAAGCTTGCACCTGTCATCCCAGCAGTAGGTAAGCAGAAGGCTGGTGTATACTTGTTATTCCCAGTAACACAGGGTGCGCAAGCAGGAGGATCACAGCCCAGGCTGGCCCAAGCATAAAGCAAGACCCGATTTCTGAAATAACCAAGATGAAAGGGGCTGCCGGCATAGCTCAAGTGGTAGAGTAGCTGCCGTGCGAGTGCTAGGCCTTGAGCTCAATCTCCAGTCTAAGTGCAGGTACGGGCAAAAATCACCAGTGCAGGACAGAGATGGAGGCGTGGATCAGCAGTAGAGCTCCTGCCTCGCAGGTAAGAGGCTCTCAAGTGCAAACCCCGGTACCAAGACCAAAACATAAAAACAGGGCTGGGGATATGGCCTAGTGGCAAAAGAGAGCTTGCCTCGTATACATGAGGCCCTGGGTTCAATTCCCCAGCACCACATATACAGAAAATGGCCAGAAGTGGCGCTGTGGCTCAAGTGGCAGAGTGCTAGCCTTGAGCAAGAAGAAGCCAGGGACAGTGCTCAGGCCCTGAGTCCAAGCCCCAGGACTGGCAAAAAAAAAAAACACCAAAAAAACCATAAAAACACAAGTGCGCATTTAAATCCCAAACAAGAGAAAATGAGCCAGGTGCTGGTGGCACACACCTGTAGTCTTAGTTATTCAGGAGAGGCAGGAAAGTCTACAAGGTTCTTTATCCCCTACTAGCCACGAAAAGCTGCAAGTAGAAGTGTGGCTCACAGTGGTAGAGTGCTAACCTTGAGCTCAGGATACAGCACTCGGGCCCCGAGTTCACGCCCCATGACTGACAAAAAAAAGAAGCTTCACTGACTTCAAACTATGATCATCCGACCTCAGCCTCTGGAGTAGCTAGGGTTATGGGCATGAGCCACTGGTGTCCAGATGTTTATTTTTTTGTGCCAGTACTGGGGTTTGAACTCAGAGGCTTGGCTTTTCCATTCAAGGCTAATGCTCTACCACTTGCCTCTACTTCTAGATTTTTGATGATTATGGACATGAGTTCCATGGGCTTTCCTGCCTAAGCTAGCTTTGAACCATGACCCCCAGAGCCTCCTGAGTAGGATGACAGCTGTGAGCCACCAGCACCTAGCTCTCTTATTTTAAACATAAAGCTGCTTTGTGACACACGTCTTCCCCACAGGGCCTAGGCATTGCGGTCACATAGGACATGGTCAGCCACAACTCAGTGGGCCTATGACGCTGGTAGATTCCCGGTCATTCCTTCCTGTTCTTTTCTCCTCAGATGATGATGCGTCTCTCAGCAAAAGGCCCAAGTTATCTGCAGAGGAGCTGAAGGACCACATCGTCAAGGGCACACTGCACAAACTCAATGTGGCCACACTGAAGGAGGCATGCAGGGCGTATGGGCTGAAGTGCGAGCTGAAGAAACAGAAGCTGCTGGACGCCCTCACCAAGCACTTCCAGGACTGACCAGAGACCGCGCAGCCGCCTTCCACACCACAGCCTGGTGTTTTGCTCTTTATGTGTTATGCTCTTCTGCAGGTCCTGGGGCTTGAAGTCATGGCCCGGGAGCTGTCTCTGAGTTTCTTTTGCTCACTGGAGTCACAGCTCCAATTCTAGCTTTGTTTTTTTTTTTTTAAGTCGTTTATTGGAAATAAGCCTTGCATGGACTTTCCCGTCTAGGCTGACTCTGAACCACGATCCTTACATCTCAGCCTCCTGAGTAGCTAGGATTACGGGCGTGAGCCATTGGTACCTGGCTGTCAAGTTTTCTGTTTTCTTTTTTTCACCAAGTTAACAAGTGTTCCTCTTGAGCTGCAGAGAGCTGCCTGACAAGCCCAGGGGATTTACATTTCTGAGATCCGCTGGCGTAAAGGCAGTGCAGCCCTGCTTTGCTGTGCCTTACTGCGCCATGTGAATGAAGACATCTAACTTTGTACTGTATACTGTTTAGAATAAAAGGTGTGTCTGCCTCACATCCACACATCACGTAGTTCTCTCTCCCACTGGAAACTCATCATTACAATGGAAACACAACATTGTTCCAACTAGATCCTCCGCTCTAGGAGTGAGCCACCAGTGCCCAGCTTTTTTGTTTCTGAGACATTCTAGCTGCCCTTAAACTCACAGATCCTCCTGCCTTACCGGACAGACATGTACCTCTATGTGTTCTTTTCTGGGTCTTTCCTTGTCAGGACAAGAAGGAAGACAATCCACTGGACATTGCTGTGGCTCATGCCTGCAACCCTAACTACTTGGAGGCTGAAATCAGAAGTCTGAGGTTCAAGTTTCATCTCAATAAAAAAAGCTGGGTTGGGGCTGGGAATGTGGCTTAGTGATAGAGTGCTTGCCTTGCATGCACGAAGCCCTGGGTTCAATTCCTCAGCACCACATACACAGAAAAAGTGAAGTGGCCCTGTGGCTCAAGTGGTAGAGTGCTAGCCTGAAGCAAAAGGAAGCAAGGGACAGTGCTCAGGCCCTGAGTTGAAGCCCCAGGGCTGGAAAGAAAATAAAAAGCTGGGTGTGTTAGTATACCCCTGCCACACTGGTTGCTCATGGAAGTGTAAAATGAGTGGGTTCTAGAAAAAGTGAGGGGCTGGGAATATGGCCTAGCGGCAAGAGTGCTTGCCTGGTATACATGAAGCCTTGGCTTCAATTCCTCAGCACCATACAAACAGAAAAGGCTGGAAGTGGTGCTGTGGCTCAAGAGGTAGACTGCTAGCCTTGAGCAGAAAGAAGCCAGGGACAGTGCTCAGGCCAAGCTCCAGGACTGACCAAAAAAAAAAAGAGAAAAAGTGAGTCTTAAATAGTTAAGGTAACAAAGGGCTAGAGGCATGGCTCAGTGGTAGAGTGCCTGCCTGCTTCAAACTCAACCCTAGTATTGTAAAAATTATTCCAACTCATTCACCTTTTGGAAAAATTAGACCACCCACCATTCTTTTTTTTTTTTTTTTTTTTGGCCAGTCCTGGGCCTTGGACTCAGGTCCTGAGCACAGTCCCTGGCTTCTTTTTGCTCAAGGCTAGCACTCTGCCACTTGAGCCACAGCGCCACTTCTGGCCATTTTCTGTCTATGTGGTGTTGGGGAATCGAACCCAGGGCCTCATGTATATGAGGCAAGCACTCTTGCCACTAGGCCAAATCCCCAGCTCCATCACCCACCATTCTTAAATGAAGTGTGATTGGAACCTCTGGATTCTAGATCAATCCACAAAGAGATTAATGGTGGTAGTCACAGCCATTCATCTATATGTAGGAGAGCAAGAAAGTACCATCACTGAGTCCCTGGTAAAGCACCAGGGTGTTCTGTGGCGTGACAAGGGGCCCTTTTGTGCATTTGTCTGGCTGGCTTTTTTTTTTTTTTGTCAGTCTTGGAGCTTGAACTCAAAGAGCCTGGGTACTGTCGGCCTCTTTCTTGCTCAAAGCTAGCATTCTACTACTTGGAGCCACAGCTCCACTTGCAGTTTTCTGGTGGTTAGAGATCAGTCTCTCATGGACTTTTCTGCCTGGGCTGGTTTGAACCACAATTCTTCTATTTTAGCCTTCATGAGCCACCAGCGCCCTGCTCAGTCTGGCTTTTGTTTTGTGGCTCCTGAATGACTTCATCCAACTCTAGGTATCGTTTCTTTCTCCTGTTTTCAAAATTGGAAGAATTAAAGTTTCAAAGGGAAAACAATATGAGAGCCAAACAGGCATAGGAATGACATTAGAAAAGTAGCCACTGAGGTTTGTGGGAAATGCTTGATGTGTTTCTTTGTAAACTGCTTAACTGCTTGCTTAGCATAAATAAAAGCAGCGAACTACACACTACACACAACTCAGCGCTGCGATGATGCTCGGATCCGCCAGGTGGCGCTGTCACAAGACCTGGTTAGACTTGGGCCTGTGCATGAGCGCCATGGGCCTGGCAGCAGCTAATCTGCCAGGGGAGGGTGGCTCCAAGGTGTGCGGCAGGCCCAGGCTGCCATGACAGCAGCAGAACACTGCAGAAACCCTACTAAACTCAGGGGACATAGGGAAGAGCAGCCTCCTATCACTATGTGCCCTTCCATGATGTCGTCTGTACAAATACTAAGAAAAGCCAAGGCAGGAGCTCTGGGAGCAATGAATCATCCACCTTCTGCCTGTCACGGGGAGATTCTCTCCCCAGATCACACAAGCTCCCTGCAACGGGAGCTAGGGGGAGTATGGCTTTTCAAGTTTGAGTCCTTGAAACCTCGACTGCAGCTTATATAAAAACCAATTCTACAAGGCCTTTACTCTGGCCTGTGCTAGCCAGCTCATTCCAGCGTGGATCAGGTGGTGAGCAGGCTGCCTCAGGGTCTCATGGGTAATACTGATTCGTGACTTCACAATTATTTCCTTTCACAAGAGTAAGTGATTATCCAGTAGATAAATCTGCTAAAGCTATATAAGCACACACTTGGCTTTTCAAAGTGTAACCCAGACAACACTGAGGGAATACAAAGTCTCAAAACAGTTTTTCTCCTTGCCCATCCATGATGTATTCTTTGGTGGCGCTGGGAGTGGAACACAGGGCCCTCTACCACTTAAGCCTTGATCCCAGCCCTCCAATGTCTCTCAAACCAGGGATGCAAGCAAGCAATACACAGGGCAGCCCCTTCCACAAATTAACCAGTCCAAAATATGAGTAGGACTAGTAAGGAGTTCTAAGAATAACTGGGTAAGGAGAGGTATTTTTGAACTGCCAAAACCTGCTCAGTGGTAGCTTGCCACCTGCAGATGTGCAGGTCAAAAAATAGAAAAAAGTGTCTCTCAGATTATCAGTCTAAATCAGGCACTGCCACTCTTCATTTAAAATGGAATATGAATATACTTTTTATTAGGTGTCCAAGAATGAATGACACATCAGTTTTCATGTAATATAACTGAAGAAATCCCCATTGACCCCCACCCCCACAAGTTTTCTGACTCAACCATCTCTGTTGTATCTACCATGTAACTATGATTTTTCCCAGAATTCCCAGAATCCCCCATTCCAGCATCAATTGACCCTTCTGTCCTTGCTACTCCTCAGTCTTCAAAGCCCACGTTGACCCCCAAACACCATTCACCCAGCCTGCCTTCAAATCCGACAGGCTTCCCCTTTGGTATATTGCTGTTCTACCACCCTCAGAGGCACGCGTGAGGCGAGAATACAGCATCACATCCAAAGCTCCAGGAGTACACATTAGTAAATGGCTACAGACCCACCTCATGGAACATACATCTCCTCCTTAAACAATACATGATCATTTAGAAAGAGGGAAATAGAGAAGAGCCTCAACCACTGGACCATGTACAGAGATCCTGCATGGCAGGCACATAGAACCCTAAACTGGCTGGTATTTATTCCTGACCTGCATGCAGGAGGGAGTTGGTAGGTGAAAGCTGCACCAAAATCTCTCAGTGGGGTTTCCCCTCCTTCTTTCTGCCTTTGTTTTGGGCATTAGCTC
This sequence comes from Perognathus longimembris pacificus, assembly GCF_023159225.1. Lineage (NCBI taxonomy): Eukaryota > Metazoa > Chordata > Mammalia > Rodentia > Heteromyidae > Perognathus > Perognathus longimembris. The sequence continues at coordinate 5,327,793 of NC_063161.1, read as the reverse complement.
AGTTTTCAAGATAGGGTAAAAGGATGGCAAAGAAGGTGAAGGGGAGATAAGGGAAAACAGTTCTGTAAAACAAACCAAAAACAATACAACAACCTAGAAACCAGATTTAGTACAATACTTTATAATAGAAAGGCATTGAAAATACTACATGCTAACACTGACAATATGATACATGATTTCAAGGGGGAAGGGAGCGGGGTGGGCGGGACCAGGGCAGAGGCCAAAGGCTTAGACTAAGAGCCTTTCGATGGACTGCTGAATGGACTGGATCTGCTGTTTCAGCTGAGAGCCTTCCTTGATGGTGACAGAACAGGCAATGACAGGCCTGGAAACCCCGCAGGCTCGCCCCAGGGCCTGCTTGGAGCGCACAAACACATAGGGCACATTCTTGTCTTCGCACAGCAGTGGTAGGTGCAGGATGATCTCCAGGGGCTCAGCGTCTGCTGCCATCACAATGAACTCAGAGATGCCTCTGTTGAGGGTTTTGGTGGCTGTGGAGACAAGGACGGGGGGGCATGGGTCGTGTGGAGCTTGGACAGCGTAGCCACAACAAAGTAATTTCCAAGGAAAGAAGAACAGACACAAGAAAATTGGGCAGAATGGCTAGGCATAGGTAATTATCTGTCCCAGGGCACCCTGAGACTTGAGACAGGCAAACCTACATCCTGAATCCCACCACTTGTTTGGCTGTTTTTGGCCTAGGACCAGGGCGTGAGCTGATGTCACCATCCATCATCACTGTCCTAGTCAAATACACCAGCTTCCTGCAGAGCTCTAGGCAGCAGCAAGAGTGCAGTGTAGCACTTCTCCAGTATCTGCCACTAATATTCAGTTCTATGCTCAAACTCTACTACCTCAGAAAGGCTGAGTGCTCTATTTAAGAAGATCCCACTTTTCATGAACCCTGAATCAGAGCAAAGATGGAGCATCTCTCACTCAAGGACCTATCATCTGTCCTGACACCACTGGGCCTAGCATAGCACGGAATCAAGTGTGCCAAAAGGAAACAAGATGCCCAGTCTGTGTTCTCATCTACCTGAGGGGCAAGAACAAGTTCCCGCCCAGTGCCCTCCTATCACTGGGCACTGCTACACCAGGCCCCAGAGCCTGAAGGGCAGGACAGAAGCCATGAAGACAGATACATGGGCTGCATGCTCTGTCTTCTTTCAGGAACACAGGCTGATGTGACTCTCATCGTTCCCTACAACCTCAAACAGAGCAAGTTTTCCCACAAATTCTAAGTCTAGATAGACCAGGGGCTTCAGATGGAGAACAGAGCCTTTACCATTCTCTCCAGCTGCAATGCATGGCTGACTTACCCTCATTGGCTCCTTTCCGAAGCTGCTTGTAGTTACATGACTGCTGAACAAGGTCCAATAGTTTCTTGGTGAGATGCGCATCTGCAAGGGGATAGGCCTTGGGATTTACATCAGCCTCAGTCTGTGGGGGAAATACAAGCATCAGTCAAACCTCACAAGACACCACTGCTGCAAATTACTAATCAAAGGGGGTAGAGTGCTTGCCCTGGGTTCAATTCTTCAGTATCACATATGTGCAAAAGGCCAGAGTGGCGCTGTGGCTCAAGTGGTGGAGTGCTAGCAGGGCCTTCTCCCCGGCGGTTAGCGCTCAGAGTGTGGAGTGTGTGCTCCCGGCTCGGAACACACATTTATTATTAAAAAGTCAAAAAAAAAATTAACAAAAAGTTCCGTGTCTCCCCCGCCAGAGACTTTAATTTTTTTTCCTTCCTCCTCTTTTATAAAATAACCCGGTGAAGCAGCCCACGGCCCTGCAGGAGCTCCAAGAAGAAACCCAGAGACCAAGGTCTGCCGGCCCGCCCACCACCCGGCACCGCCAGCCTCCTTCCCAGCCAGCAGCCGGCCACCCGGTGGCAGCGGCGAAAGCAACCCCGCTCTGCGGCCGTTGAGTAGTTGCCGGTTTCGGTTGATTTTTGTCCCTCTGCGCTCGCCCCTCCCTCCACACCCCCCCCCCCCCGCTCCGTCCCGGGCCCCAGCACTGGCTCTCCTCTCACAGAAAGGTCACGGCCTGTGGGCAGCCGTGCGGAGATGAACCCCAGCGCCCCCAGCACCCCGACGTGACCGAGGCGATGCTCTAGGAGAAGTCAGCCGGGCCAGGCCCATCCTCTCCATCCAGGTCTGCAGGGACATGATCACCTGTTGCACGTGGAGCATGCTTTGGACACCATGAATTTTGATGTTATAAAGGGCAAGCCAGTACGCATCACGTGGTCTCAGCGTGATCCATCACTTTGCAAAAGTGGAGTGGGTAACATATTCATTAGAAATTTGGACAAATCCATTGATAATAAAGCACGGTGTGATACATTTTCTGCTTTTGGTAACATCCTTTCATGTAAGGTGGTTTGTGATGAAAATGGCTCCAAGGGCTATGGATTTATATACATTTTGAGACACAAGAAGCAGATAAAAGAACTATTGGCCAAAAATGAATGGGATACTTCTAAATGATCGCAAAGCATTTGTTGGACAATTGAAGTCTCGTAAAGAACAAGAAGCAGAACTTGGAGCTAAGGCGAAAGAATTCACCAATGTTTACATCAAGAATTTTGGAGAAGACATGGATGATGAGCGCCTTAAGGAACTCTTTGGCAAGTTTGGACCTGCCTTAAGTGTGAAAGTAATGACTGATGAAAGTAAGAAATCCAAAGGCTTTGGATTTGTAAGCTTTGAAAGGCATGAAGATGCACAGAAAGCTGTGGATGAGATGAATGGAAAGGAGCTCAATAGAAAACAAATTTACACTGGTCGCGCTCAGAAAAAAGTGGAATGACAGGTGGAACTGAAGTGCAAATTTGAGCAGATGAAGCAAGATAGGATCACCAGATACCAGGGTGTTAACCTTTATGTGAAAAATCCTGATGATGGAATTGATGAACATCTCCGGAAAGAGTTTTCTCCATTTGGTACAATCACTAGTGCAAAGGCCATGATGGAAGGTGGTCGAAGTGAAGGGTTTGGACGTTTCTCCTCCCCAGAAGAAGCCACTAAAGCAGTTACAGAAATGAACGGTAGAATTGTGGCCACAAAGCCACTCTATGTAGCTTTAGCTCTGTGCCAAGAAGAATGCCAAGCTCACCTCACTAGGCAGTACATGCAGAGAATGGCAACCCTGTAATCAACCCCTACCAGCCAGCACCTCCTTCAGGTTACTTCAAGGCAGCTGTCCCACAGACCCAGACCATGCTGCGTACTATCCTCCTAGCCAAACTGCTCAACCAAGACCAAGTCCTCGCTGGACTGCTCAGGGCCCCTGACCTCATCCATTCCAAAATACGCCCGGTGCTATCCGCCCAGCCGCTCCTAGACCACCATTTAGTACTATGAGACCAGCTTCTTCACAGGTTCCACAAGTCATGTCCACACACCGTGTTGCTAACACATCAACACAAACAACGGGGCCACGTCCTGCAGCTGCTGCTGCAGCAGCCACTCCTGCTGTCCACACCGTTCCCCAGTATAGATATGCTGCATGAGTCCGCAATCCTCAGCAGCATCTTAACGCACAGCCCCTAGTTACCATGCAACAGCCTGCTGGTCAGGTACAAGGTCAGGAACCTTTGACTGCTTCCATGTTGGCATCTGCGCCCCTCCCCCCAAGAGCAAAAGCAAATGTCGGGTGAAAGGTGCTTTCCTCTTATCCAAGCCATGTACCCTACTCTTGCTGGTAAAATCACTGGTATGTTGTTGGAGATAGATAATTCAGAATCACTTCATGTACTTGAGTCTCCAGAGTCGCTGCGTCCTAAGGCTGATGGAGCTGGAGCTGTACTACAAGCCCACCAAGTTAAAAAGGCTGCCCAGAAAGCAGTCAACAGTGCCACTGGTGTTCCAACTGCTTAAAAATTGATCCGGGACCATGAAGAAACTCGTGCTTCACCGAAGAAAAAGATCTAAACATCGGGAAACTTAAATATTATGAAAAAAACATTGCAAAATATAAAATAAATAAAAAAGTAAAGGAAACTTTGAACCTTATGTACTGAGTAAATGCCAGGTCTAGCAAACAATGCTAGTCCTAGATTACCTGATTTAAAAAAAAAAAACAAACCATCAACCCCACAAAAAATAGTAAAATATAAAAACAAATTAATGTTTTATAGACCCTGGGAAAAAGAATTTTCAGCAAAGTACAAAAATTTAAAGCAGGGGCTGGGAATATGGCCTATTGACAAGAGTGCTTGCCTCTTATACATGAAGCCCTGGGTTCGATTCCTCAGCACCACATATATAGAAAATGACCAGAAGTGGCGCTGTGGCTCAAATGGTAGAGTGCTAGCCTTGAGCAAAAAGAAGCCAGGGACAGTGCTCAGGCCCTGAGTCCAAGGCCCAGGACTGGCCAAAAAATTTAAAGCATTCCTTTCTTTTGTAATTTACTGTGGAATAGCTCAGGATGTCAGTTCTAAGTAACAGAATTGATAACTGTGTGAGGAAACGTAATTTGGATTATAAAATTCTTGCTTTAATAAAATTCCTTAAACAGTGAAAAAAAAAAAAAAAAAAGAAGCCAGGGACAAGGCTCAGGCCCGGAGTTCAAGCCCCAGGATTGGCAAAAAAAAAAAAAAGGGGGGGGGAGACGAGGGAGAGTGACCGAGGGGATAATTCTGATGATTAAGGCATGTCTAGAAGGATGTGCCAAAATGAAACCACCAGAAGCTGGTGGCTCAAACCTGTTAAGCCTAGCTGTGTGTGTGTGTGGGGGGGGGGTGAGATCTGAGGATCCCTCTCAGAGCCAGCTCTCCATTCAAAGCCATTCAAAGCCATCCTGGCAGCAAAGCCCTGAGACTCCGACCCCCCATTAACTACCAAGACGAGAGGGACTGGGGCTCAAGTGGCAGCGCGCCGGCCTCGAGCGGAAGCAGCTCAGGGACGGCGCCCAGGCCCTGAGTTCAAGCCCCAGGGATGGCCAAAAAAAAAAAAAAAAAAAAAAATTCCCGCGCGGGAGGCATTTATTGCCCGGGCAGGCCGGGGGCAGCCGCGCCAGCGTCCCCCCTGCGGCCCGCGTCCTCGTGGCGAGGACCGCGGCACGGGCCGGGCACACTCACCCTCGCGCCGGCCATCGCACCTGCCATCGCGCCCGCTGGCCTGGGCCCAAATAAAATGCCCACGGGGGGGGGGGGGGCAGGAAGTGGCGCAGCGATGATGCCGGCGGAAGTGACCGCCCCGGCCTACAAGATCCCGGATGTGACAGGTAAACCCGGCTTCCGGCCAGGTAAGGGGGAGGGGGGAGGAACCGGCTAGGGCCAGCGCTCCGGGCTGGAGGAGAAAGGTCTCCACACCCCGGGTTGCTTGCTTTTTTTCAATATTCTTATCCGATCTCCAAGGCGCACGCATGCACACACACACACACACACACACACACGCGCGCGCGCGCGCGCACACACGCATGCGCACACAACGCCACAGAGACCCATAGATTCCAATGGGGGGGCAGGGGAGAAACTCATCTCTGTACATTCTACAAATTTTCTCCATAGACGTTTAACACATTTTACGGGGCTGTGTGTGTGCGTGTGCGCGTGCGCACACGCACACTGGTATGGGGGCGTGGACCTAGGGCCTTCGCCGTGCCCCCTGAAGATTTTCTGCTCAAGGCCGGTGCGCTACTTCTGGCTTTGGTGGTTAACTGGAGACAAGTCTCACAGACTTTCCCGCCTGGGCTGCCTTCACTTCCAACACTGATCCTGAGATTTCAGCCTCCTGAGTCCTGAGCAGCTAGGATTACAAGCTCCAGCCACTGGTGCCCAGCTTTGTATCTTAGGTTTATTCCTAGATACTTTAGGTTAAGAAAAATTACTTAAGGACTTGGGGTGCTGTCCCTGGGTTAGTGCTGCACCACCAGCTCCACTTTCAGTGTTTAGGTGGTTAACTGGAGAACGTTCCTGCCTGGGCTGGCTTCAAACTGCAATCCTCAGTTCTCAGTCTCCTTCGTAGCTAGGATTACAGGTATGAGCCACACAGCCTGGCTAAAACCTTATCTTTTCAAGTATTGCTATATTTGGTTCTTTTTGTTGTTGTTGTTGTTTTTTGGCCAGTGCAGGGACTTGGATTCAGAGCCTGAGCACTGTCCCTGGCTTCTTTTTGCTCAAGGCTTGCACTCTTACTAGTTGAGCCACAGCGCCACTTCTGGCCTTTTCTGTTTATGTTGTGCTGAGGAATCCTGCAGGACTTCATGCATGCAAGGCAAGCACTCCACCGCTAAGCCATATTCCTAGCCCAGGGTCAAATCTTTTGTGCCTTCTACTTTTCCTTATCGCTTTCTTCTTTGAATGTATTACTATTTCATTACTTTTCCTTCCACTATTTAAGTTTATTCTCTTATATTCTTCCCTTGTCTTTTCTTTAAAAAGACTTGCTAGGTTGTCTTGAACCCTGAGTTCAAGAGACCCTTCTACCTTCGCCTCCCAAGTAGCTAAGACCAAAGATACATACTCAGCTTTATATACGCAAACGCTAGTCAGAAAAAAAAAGGCTTTTATTATTTTGTCAATTTATTTACATGTATTTTTTTTTTGGTAGCGCTGAGGACCAACACTTGCTAGGATTCTGCACCTGCTAGGCAAGTGCTCTATCACTGAACTACATCCCCGGCCTATTTTTTCTCTTCCCTCCCTCATCTGGTGGCAGGCCTTGAACTTATGGTTCTCCTGCCTCAGCTTCTCAAGTACTGAAATAAGACCTGCACCACCACCATGTGTGGCTCTAGACTCAGTTTTAAAATTACCAAAGTACTATCTTATAAACACAATCATAATGCATATGAGTGTATGTGCACACACATTTCAATCTCCAGTTTAAGTCTCCAGCTTATCAGTTTTGTCTTCCTCTATGAGACAGTCCAAAACATGCAAGACTTTACTCCAGTGCCAGTGTCTTACATCTGTAATCCCAGCTACTCAGGATGCTGAGATCTGAGGATCACAGTTCAAAGCCAGCCTAGGCAGAGCAACTCAAGAGACTAATAATTAACCATCAAAAAGCTGAAAGTGGAGTTATAGCTCATGTGGCAGAGTGACATCCTTGAGCAGAAAAAAACTCCTCAGTTGGTCCTGAGTTTAAGCCCAAGAAAACAAACAAACAAAAATCACAAAGATTTTGACTTAACAAATACAGCCTAATGCTACATTAATGGCATATAGAAAGGTAGTTTCATAGTTATGACAGAGCTGAAAAACACTCATAGTACAGTGACCTGGTAGCCATTTAAAAATTACTAGCACAAGGCATTTCTCTTGTTTGTGGTAATCTTAAGTGTAAACTCATCTACTATGTTGCCAGCTGTGCGACAGTATAGTGCATATAATAAATACTTTATAAGTGACTATGTTAGGTTTATGTATTTATCATAGTGTATCGTGGGGTCAAACCTATGGACTTGTGTGCATGCTAGGAAAGCATTCTACCACTGAGTTATACCCCACAGTCTTTATGGTAAAGACTCCTCTTTATACAAAGAATGTTTACTGGGCTGGGGATATAGCCTAGTGGCAAGAGTGCCTGCCTCGGATACACGAGGCCCTAGGTTCGATTCCCCAGCACCACATATACAGAAAACGGCCAGAAGCGGCGCTGTGGCTCAAGTGGCAGAGTGCTAGCCTTGAGCGGGAAGAAGCCAGGGACAGTGCTCAGGCCCTGAGTCCAAGGCCCAGGACTGGCAAAAAAAAAGAAAAAAAAAAGAAAAAGAATGTTTACTGTAAAATAACAATGTTAGGCCAGCAGTATGCTCTTTCCATGTCTTGTTTACCTCATCTCGATTGCATCAAGAGGCCACGAGACTGACTTATTAACATGTACATTTGTGTTGTTCACACATCCACAAAATCACCTACAAACAACTGAAGTCCCAGAACGCGTCCGTATCCAACAACGACTGACAGCAACTGCGTACATGCTTCCATACCAAGTTTAGGGCGAGGTGTTTAACCCATTGCTTCATTTGATCTCGCGATATGCTCACGGAAGGAAAACAGAGTTCAACCTGAGCCACCTGATTCCAAAACTCTTCAAACTATGTTAGGACAATCTGTGGCTGTAGGATCTTCTCAAGCTTTGGACCCTGGCCACATACTAGCTTTGAAAAGGCACAGAGGTGCGAGGGCGGGAAGGTAATCCCACCACCAAATTAAACTGGATTAAACTTCACCATGGAGATGAAAGAGTTCAATAAAACCCTCCCTCCTCACCAAGTGCCAACCCAAACCTGCCACGGGACACATGAATTAGAACTTTCTACTAACTGGAGACCAACAAACGACACAGGCTGTGTGCTACCAGGACCTCTGGTTCGAACCCAGTGTTTAGAAGCTGGGGCCTTCCTGAGCTCCAGGCCATTTCCACCATTCCTCACGGCGCTCAAATTTAAATACTCGTCCTAATGTCCCCCGCCTCGCACGTGTTACTCGCGCGGGGCTCTGGGGGCAGGCCGGTAGAAACCAACCACTTCTAACCCCAACGACGGGAATGGGGTGGGTCGAGGTTTATCAGTCTCACGGTTCCAAACCATCCCCTAAAGACTGGGGGGGAGGGGAGGTAAGAAACGGTGCCAGGCGCTGGTGCACGTTCTTCTTATCGCCAACTAAGTACTAAATAAGCCAGAACTGGAGCTGAGGCTCGAGTGGTACCGCACAAGCCTAGAGAGAAAACGCAACGCAACGCAACAAAACTCGGGCCGGCCCCAGGCCCTGAGTTCAAGTCCCAAGACCCGCACCAAGAGGAGAGGGCGAGCCGGGCTTTCCGGCGCCCACGTGGGCTGCTCTTTCCCCAGGCCCGGCCGGGCCGTCGCCTCCGCTCGCCGGGGGACTCCGGTCGCGCAGACCCGCCACGGACTGCGGTACCGCCGCCCGGACCACCCTCCTCCCCCCCCCCCCCGTTCCCAGAGCGCCCCCCCGCGGCCCGAGCGGCGAAACCCCGCGGCCGCCCGGCCTCGAACTCAGGGCCCGGCGGACCGAGCGGCGCACACGCGGAGCCCCCCGCGGGGGAGCGAGGGGACGGAGCCGGGGGCTCCCGCTTCCCGGTCCCCCGGCCCCCGCGCCAAAACTCACCATGGCTGCGATCCGGCGGGCACGCCGCGCTCTCTCTCCGCTCACGAGCAGCCGACGTCAGGGAAGCCGGAAGGCCGCCGTGTGGGGCCGGAAGCGGAAGTGGCGTCACGCGGGGCGGGGCGGGCTCTGCTTGGAGGGCTACGGCGGAAGTGGCCTCCGGCTTCGCTGATTGGATCTACTTGGCTGTGTCTATGCGCATCCTATAACTTATTAAACAGTCTCTCTCCCTCTTCCTCTCCCTCTCCCCCTCCCCCTCCCTCTCCCTCTCCCTCTCTCTCTTCCTCCTCTTCCCCCTCTCTCGCCCCTTCTCACTCTCTCTCCCCTCCCTCTCTCTCCTCTCCTCTCCTCTCTTCCCCCCTCCCCTTTCTCCCCTCCCTCTTCCTTCTCCCCCTCCCTCTTCCCTCTCTCCCCACTCCCTCTCTCTTTCCCCCTCCCCTCTCTCCCCTCCCTCTCTTCCCCCCTCCCCCTCTCTTCTTCTCTCCTCTCTCTCCCCCATCTCTTTTTTTTGCCAGAGGGTAAAGGAGTTTATTGTGGGCCACCCAAACCAGGCCAGTTCCATAAAGAAGTCTGGATCCCCAGGGAGGGGAAATCTTGGGTTTTCTACAAGTAGGATTCTAGGTCTCTCTCTCTCTTTTGTATTCCAATCCTGGGGCCTGAACTCAGAGCCTGGGGTGCTGTTCCTGAGCTATTTTGATCAAGGCATTGGTGCTGTACCACTTGAGCCATGGCTCCACTTGTCTTTTTGCTGGTTGGTTGGAAAGTCTCACAGACTTTTCCTGCCCAGGCTGGCTTTGAACTGCAATCCTCAGATCTCTATGCCTCCTGGGTAGCTAGGATTACAGGCATGAGCTACTGGCACATGACTCTAGTTCGTATTTGAGGACAATCTTGGGCTTTTTCATAATCATTTTTCTGATTTCACACTGCTAAGAAAAGATAATAGATACTCCTGACAGTTCTCCTCATTTTCAGGTATCTTTTCTCAACTTTTCCCTTGTAAGGAGTGAAGTTAGAATCTACTGCATGGGGAATTATAAAAGAAGAGTTGAATTGTGGGGAAAGAATAGAGTTTGAACTACTGTTGGTTGTATTGCTGGATGTCTTAAGACACTGGCTTCTGGTCAGCATCTTGTTCTTTTTCCAGTGCTGCTAAATTTAGCTTTAAGGCTAAACTCTACCTCACAACTCCCTAGAGGGCCTCCTTGAACTTACTCCCCCCTTCATTTTTTAATCTCTTTCCAACATCCTGCCACACACAACTTGGGATGGACCCATGGTGAGACAGTGTCAAAGCCATAACTGGATCCTGGGATTTTTGGCTACCGATATGGGTTGTTTATATCACATCTGGTTGCTGTGCCTGAGATGTTTTGGGACATCAGACAATAGGAAGACTTTGAAATGGCTCTAAGAATAAACGTTAATTACATAAAAAAAGTCTACCTTCAAGTTTCACCTCATGCAAATCTCATATGACTTGTCAAAAAAGAAAATCCTGAAAGAATATCCATGGATGGCTTCTGTTTAAGAGTAGAACTTGTGACATGAACGCGGTAGGATCTATTTCATATCTCCGTATTGTTTAGACAGCCACCACTGTTTGGGGAGCCAAACCTATTTGTTCCAATTTACAGTAATAAATGCATCATTAGTTACTTCTAAACTGTCTTTTATATCAAGTTATGATGGTCATTTGACTTACCTGGAATCTTGGACCATCACAACCAGGTCTCGTTTGTAAGACTGATAAAGACAATGTTTTTTTTTTTTTTTTTTTTGGCCAGTCCTGGGCCTTGGACTCAGGGCCTGAGCACTGTCCCTGGCTTCTTCCCGCTCAAGGCTAGCACTCCGCCACTTGAGCCACAGCGCCGCTTCTGGCCGTTTTCTGTATATGTGGTGCTGGGGAATCGAACCTAGGGCCTCGTGTATCCGAGGCAGGCACTCTTGCCACTAGGCTATATCCCCAGCCCAAAGACAATGTTTTTATGACCATGAGTAACAAATGACATGGTATATCTTACATGACTACCTAATTCTTGAGCTATGTGATCCTAGCTACTTGGGTGGCTGAGATCCAAAGATCACAGTTCTAAGTTGGCAGGAAATTTCGTGAAGCTCTTTTTCTTGGGGGGGGGGGTGGTAGGGTAGGTCATGGGGCTTGAACTTAGGGCCTGGGGACTGTTCAAGCTTTTGCTCAAGGCTAGAGGTCTACCACTTTGAGCCACAGCACCACTTCTGGTTTTCTGGTGGTTACTTGGAGAGAAGAGTCTCATCCTCAGATCTCAGCCTCCTGAACAGCTAGGGTTACAGCATGAGTCACCAGCACCCAGCTCTCTGAGGCTCTTATCTTCAATTAACCACTAAAAAGCTGGAAGGGGCGCTATGGCTCAAGTAGTAGAGTACCGTCCTTGAGCAAAAAAGCTAAGAAACAGTGCCCAGCCTTAGTGTCAGGTGAAAAAAAGACAAGGCGGCAATAGAGAAAAAGCAATCAGGCTGGATGCTGGTGGCTCAGGCTTAGTATGATCCTAGCTACCCAGGAGGCTGAGATCTCAGGATTACAGTTTGAGGCCAGCCCCGATGGGAAAGTGCATGGGACTCGTGTTAAATTAACTATCAAAAAACGGGAAGTAGAGCTGTGACTCAAAGTGATAGAACACTAGTCTTGAGCAAATGCTCAAGTATAGCACCCAAGCCCTGAGTTCAAACCCCACTTGACAAAATTTTTTTAAAAAGGACATCTTGCGTACATCTAATTCTCATACGTGGAGGTTTAAGTTTAATCTCGTTACTCCAGAGAAGAGAGATATTTAAAGCAAGTCTTAACTTCTCCCAATTCCGTCTCAGCACATCTCCTACCACCATGCTTCCCCGCAGGATCCGTAGCAGCTAGAGCTGAAGCTCCTTTGTGACATGGCCTTAGTGACAGAGGTGCTATGAAACAAGGGTTGCCCCGCCCCAAACTGGCTGAGTCACCCACTCCAGTGCTGCCCCTGTGTACTCTTAACATCATCTGCCATGTTGCTGCCACTGCTGGGTGCCTGTGCCGTGGTGGGGCCATTCCAGGGTCCTGAATGGGAGCCGGTGAGGGGTCTACTCTCCCGAGATTGCAGCTGCAAGGACCCCCGGTGTTGTGGCAACCTGCTGGTCCTGTGTCTCTTTCTGATCTGGCAGGTCCGGCACTTTTGGTACTGTGTCATCAGGACTCGTCTCTGCAAAAGCAATGTCATCAAGGTAAGGGGAATTCCTTTACCTCCGTTCTCCTCTCCATGTCATCCTTGTTACAGTCACTTGCTACCCTGCTCCTTTTCTATCCCCTATGTACTAGAGATGCATGGCAGAGTGGCTCCGACTGGTCAGGATGCTCACCATCCAACACTCCAAACCCAGGAATCCTCCTAGGTTCCTTTCCTTCCCTCATTCCACACATTCTACCCATCTGCAAGTCACAGGAGCTCTATGTGCAAACTTTGTCTCCAATCTGATCAGTGACTTTTAGAGATTTCATCATACTACCCTGGCCAGAGCTACCAGCACGTCTCAGCTGGACCTTGGTAATAGCCTTCTGCTTAGTTCTTGTTGTCTCTCTGACCAAGCCATCACAATGAGAGAGGGAGGGAGAGATGGAGATGGAGAGGGAGTATTGGCTTGAACGTGAGGCCTAAGAACTCACGGTTAGCCTTTTCCGCTTCAGGCTTGCACTCTACCACTTGAGCCATACCTCCACTTCTGGCTTTTGGCTGGTTAGTTGGAGGTGAGTCTCACACACTTTTTCTTCCTGGGCTGGCCTCAAACTGTAATTGTTAAACCTCAGCCTTTTGAGTAGGTGGGATTCCAGGCCCGAGCCATGGAATGACAAGCTTCACAATGTTTTTTCTCTCTTTCGCTGGCAATATTGGAGATGAACTCAAGGCCTGGTACTTGCAAGGCAGATACTCTACTGTTTGAGCCACTCCACCAACCACATCTCTTTAAGAGAAAGTTGATTAGGATTGGAGGCATGGCTCAGGTGGTAGAGCACCAGCCAATAAGGGAAAGTATCAGATACCAAGTTTAAGTCCTGGTCTCGGACAAAAATGTTGAATCTAGGGATCATATACGTACACATATTACAAGTGTACATGCCAGTGACTTTTCACAAACTGAACATACTCAAGTGCAGCACCCACATTAAGAAACAGACCACAAGCCAGGAACCAGTGGCTCATTCCCACAATCCAAAGCTAGCCTCTGCAAAAAAAAAAAAAGCCCACATGTGACTCTTAGCTCTTAAGCAGCAAAAATACTGGAATAGCTGAAATGGAAGCGTACCTGTCATGAGTGAAAAAAAACCAAGAGTTTGAAAACCCCTAGTTCAAGCTCTGGTAATGGCACAAACCCCAAACCACAAAAGCTAGGCATAGTGATGCATACCTGAAATCCTAGCTAACTGAGAGGTTGAGGTCAGCTTGGCAAAGTTATCAAAACCCTATCTCAAAAACAGGAGGACTAGGAGTGGTAGAACACTTGTCTGGCAATATAAGGCCTTGAGGAAAGAAGGAAGGAAAGAAAAAGAAAGAAACATAGAAAGGAAGGAAGGAATGAAGGGAGGGAAGGAGAGAGAGAAAGAAAGAAAGAAAAGTGGGGGAAGAAGGGAGAGAGAAAGGAAGGGAGGGAGGGAGAGAGGAAGGGAAGAGAGATGTGGAGGGAGGGTAGACTAGTCTGTCAGTCTTGGGGCTTGAACTTAGGGCCTAGGCGTTGTCCCTGAGCTTTTGTTCTCAAGGCTGGCACTCTACCACTTTAAGTCACAGCTCCACTTCCGGTTTTATGGTGGTTAATTGGAGATACGAGTCTCAGATTTTCCTGCCTGAGCTGGATTTGAACCAGGATCCTCAGATCTCAGCCTCCTGCATAGCTAGGATTACTGGCATGAGGCACTAGTGCCTCATGGGAAACTAGTTTTTTTTTTTGGGGGGGGGGAACTAGTTTTGCCAGTGCAAAATCCTATGAGAATACCTCTTCTCCTCCTTCCTCCTATTCTTTTTTCTGTATCTCCTCCTCTTCCTCCTCCTCCTTTTTATGATGCTAAGGATGGGACCCAGAGCTCTAGGACTAAGCAACACCTCCAGCCCAAACATGGGCTTCTTTGCTGTTCCTGTACACAAAGACTCTGTCCTGTTCTCAAGGCCTTTGCACCTCACATCTCCCTGTCTACGGTGTTGTTTCTTCAGGTGCCACTTGGTGTGCCTCTCTGTATATTCAAGTTTCTAGCCGAGTATCCCCTCTTCTGAGAGGTCTTCCCTGACCTCGGGGTCTAAAAGGAGTCAATGCTATGCCCTCACTATTTAAATACTATTTTTGGTGGTACCAGGGCTTGAACTCAGGGCATTGTACTAGCCAAGCTTAACTGCTTATCCGGTGTTCTACCAGGCTTTTTGCTGGTTATTTTGAAGATGGTTTGTTTCAGACTTTTCTGCCTGGGATAGGGCTTTGAACCATCCAGATCTAAGCCTCCTGAGTAGCTAGGATTACAAGCATGAACCATTGGCACCTGCCTCAAATACTTTTTCATACCATATGTGTTTGGTTATTGTCTTTCGTAGAAGATAGCTCCCTGCTTCTAATGGTATCTCAGCATTTAGAACAGTACCGGGGGTGGGGGGGGGCTGGGGATATGGCCTAGTGGCAAGAGTGCTTGCCTCATATACATGAGGCCCTGGGTTCGATTCCGCAGCACCACATATACAGAAAATGGCCAGAAGTGGCACTGTGGCTCAAGTGGCAGAGTGCTAGCCTTGAGCAAGAAGAAGCCAGGGACAGTGCTCAGGCCCTGAGTCCAAGTCCCAGGACTGGCCAAAAAAAAAAAAAAAAAAAAAAGAACAGTACCAGGGCCCAGAGTCACTTCTCATGATTTGGGGGAATAAATATTGTTTGCTTTAAGGGAAGTAACTCCTTCCTTTTCTGAGCCCAAATATCCTGGTAATGGGGATTGCTATTCTAGATCTATGGGGGGTGGGGGGGTGGTATACGAACTAACCGTGTGCCAATTCTAACCTACAGGTCCAACCACAGAAGCGGGCAAAATCTTTTGAGAGACATGGCACTTCCTTTGGGATGCGTTCTGGATTCTTCCATCCTGACGAGCTCAAAGACCCCCCTGTCCAGCAGTTGGTGGAGACCCAGAGAAGCCTCCCGGAACCCTGGGTCCAATCCCTACTCTGGCCGCAGCAGCCGTGTCAGGACCCACCTTGGGGTGTCCACCCCCTCTCCGAGTCCTTCTTTTGCACCTCTTCCTTTTCAAGCACCTGCCTTCTCCCTCGGGGCAGTTCTTCAGAAGCAGAGAGGACTCCCTGGGGTCTTAGGGATAGAGAGACTCGGCTTCGTCTTCACACATGCCAACAGGTGGGGCAGCTGCTGGTTCACTCCCAGAGGAAGCTGGTGCCAGTGGAGCCTGCAGTTCGCTTGCGGGACCCCACCGCCATGACCCTGGCCATGTCTCTCCCAAATCTTTCAGCTCAAAGACTGCAGTTCTTGCACAGAGATTTCCTGGGGGATCCTCCCAGCCAACAACAGGAAATGCCCACCTGGATGTCCTGGAACAGCCTCCAAGAGAGAGGCGTGCCACAGAGTGAAACCCAGGCTATGGGCAGAGAGAATAGTGGGGAGATGCCAGCCCCCCAGGACCAGAGAGAGGGCAGGGGGGAGGATTCCTGGGGAATCCAAGCATCCAGGGGCCAACTCTCTGTAGGTTTTAGAATGAAGGATGGTGCAGCAGCTGAGGCCCTGGGGTACAAAGGCCTGAAGACACTAATATGTAAAACTGATGGAAAAATCCAGACAGCAGTACGGGAGAACCAGGACTATGTGGGAGTTGAAAATCAAACCCCAATTGGAGAGCGAGAGCAGAAAGAACAGAAAGAGCTTGAAGATAAGAAGCCCCCTCAGGCTCACCCAAGAGGGAACCAAGAGGGATTAAGATGGAAAACAGATGCCGAGACCCAGACACCAGAGTGGGGGAACCAAGGGAAGAGTGGAAGTGAGGATGCTGTAGAGATTCAGTCATTTCAGAAGCAAGAGAAAGAGGCCAGAAGGGAGGAAAAAGAGATCCAAGGATGGACTGGAGGGGATAGTGGTAAGAAGTCCAAGGTGCCACAGCAAGAGACACAAGGCCAGGCTGGCATTGATCCTGGTGCAGAAACTGAGGCAGAGGAGAGGAGAAACCAGGACCAGGCCGGAAGTGCGGGTGCTGTGCAAACCCAGACATCTGACGGGGAGAACCTGGGAGCAACCCAACAAGATGGTGACGATGCAGAGATCCAGACCCTTGAGTGGGGACAGCACCGATGCGTTGGAAACGAGAAACTTACTGAAATACAAACACCACTGGGGGTGAAACAAGGTCAGAGTGGAAATGAGAAAGCCAAGAGCACCCAAGAATCCTGCAGGGAGAAGCAGAATCTATCAAGACATGCCATTCGAGGGGGATGGGAAAAACAAAGCCTGGGAAGGGACCAGGAGGCTGAGAAATGCCAGATAAGAAGGAGGAAGATGCACAGAGAGATAAGACAGGAGGACTGGGTGGTGATCCAGGCAGCATGTTGGGAAAACCAGAGCCTGGTAGCAGGGGAAATTCACCGAGAAGTTGACATAGCATGTTGGGGAAATCAGAGGCAGTTTCGTGGTGAATTCGGAGCAGAAATTCAGGTGCCAGAGAATGATCAGAGAAAGGATGGAGATGAGGATGGCACACACATCCTAGCCCCTGAGGCCAAGAATCAAGGACATTTAAGACATAAAATTGATGTGGACATTCGTCCCGCAGAGAGGAAATCCAAGATTGGAGTTAAGAATGGAATTGATTTTCAGGCTTCAGAGAAGGGAAATCTGAGAAGGGTTCAAGGTGAAGATGGTCCAGACACCCTGGCAGTTGGGCGAGACTATCCAGGTCAACTAAGAAATGAATTTCACCAAAAGATACATAAAATACATATATCGAAGTGGAAGAATCAGGAACGTATTAAGGGCAATGATGATGAAAACACCCTGACGTTGGAGGCAGGAAAATGGGGAGAAATAATGAGTAATTTTGGTGGTGGAGAAATCCATTCATCAGGAGGGAGGAAAGGAGAGCAGGCTGAGTGTGAGAATGACACAGAAACACATACACAAGACGTGAAAGTCCTGGAGAGTGCGACAGAGATCAGGGAAGTGGGGGAAGGAGGCCAGAGTCAGTGGGGTCATAACAGAGATGGGCACACCCATTTATCAGAGTGGGAGAACAAGCCAATGGGAGTTAAGGATGGAACCGAGAAGAAGAGAAACCAGAGAGAACCAAGAGGAGAGGATGATGTAAAGGACCAAAGACCTGAGAGGTGGCGTAGACAGTTGGAGAGTGAAAGGGGGAGCTGTTCCCCAGGCAGGGGGAGCTGGGAGCTTCCTGGAGCAGAGAACCCTGCGGAAAATCAGGTGGCCACGAGGAGAAGCCAGAGAATGGCGAGCAGTGAGGATGGAAGAAAGACGCAGAGATTGAAGAGGAAGAAGCAGAGAGTGCTAAGAAGCAGAATTAACAGAAAGATCTGTTCCGTGAGGAGGAAGAACCGGGGACAGATCAGAGGTAGAAATGGAGCAGAAATGGAAAAACAGCGGAAGAGAAATGTGAGGAAAGCCACAGGTGATGGTGGCGCAAAGACCCAGATATCTATGGAAGATGACCCAAAACAAGAGGGCCAGACGCCAGCGCAAGAGAACCAGGACAAGGAGGGAGTTGAGGATGCTGCAGAAATCCAGGGTGTAAGAAACCAGAGAAAAGGCAGAGGGGAGGGGCCTGGGTGGTGTGGAGCACCCAGGAAAGGAGACAACAACCCAGTTGGAGGAGAGGATGCTCTCAGGATCAGCCTCCAAGGTGAACATCCTGCCAGCGAGGTGCCTGCAGGCAGGAAGCACAGCCTGGCGCAGTCCCCAGCCCTCGTTGCCTCTGGATATGAGGCTATGGATCACAGGCAGACAGTGACCGTAAATAGTGTAGCCTCTGCCCCCCATTCTGAGATGGAGCACAAAGCTGGGAACACTCCAGCCTCCCCAAAGACCAGACTGGAATCCCAAAGAAGACGACAGAGGAAGCCCTCCAGCTGCACATGGCAATCCCAGAATCCACTATCTTCGGTGCCCTCTGACTGCCCTTCTCACCCATGTGGCCGGGCTTCCCAAGCCGCCACAGCTTTGGGGGGTGCCTCCGCTGCCCTCGATGTCATACCCACTTGGCCAACCCTCAGGAAGAGCAAACGGCTGCTACTGGAGGCCCTCATGCGGCGGAGGATCGCGCACCTGAGATGGGGCCTCCCGTGGCGGATCCTGGAGTCTTATTTGCTCTTTAACTTCTTGCAATCTTGCTCTTTGCCTGTGGCTGAGGTAAGGCTGCCGGGGTTATGCACAAACCAGGAGCTCCAAAGGCATGATGGCATCCAGAGTTCCGTGTCAGGTGTTAAAGCTCCAGCGAGATCCCAAAGCCTTCCACCTCCAGAAAGAAAAAGCTCAAACCTTCCCACACAGGCCAGACCTTTGGGGAAGCAGAGACCAGGCAGTGCCATTCCACCAGTGAAGCCTAAGAGAAGCAGGCCACCAGGGGGAGCCAGAGAACCACAAGTCCAAGAAGAAGCCTCCACGTCGAAGGTCCTGGCTCCCAGGAGCCCCAGGTCAGCTTCAGAGTCTAGGAGCAGGTGTGGCCCTGTAAGAGTACTGGATCTTTCCCATGAGAATACCAGAGGCAGGGAAACGATCAGGACAGGGATCTCCCAGATGGCAGAGGGGGCTTCCAGCAGAATGCAGACCTCCTCCTCCTCCAGGGCTGATCAGGATTATTGGAAGAAAGAGCACACATCCAGGGGAGACCCTGAGCCCTCCAGACTCGAATGTGGGCAATCCACACACCACAGAAGAGGAAGCGTGGAGGCTGCAAAGGAGAGAGGACCCGGGGAGCAACCTTCCTTCTATTCCACGGAGCCCTCCAGCCTCAAAGGGAGTACCCGCTCCATCGTGGCCAGGACAAGCATGTCTCTGCCCAGCAACATAGCCTGGACCCCGCAGCCTGCCAAGGCCCAGTACTCAGCCCCCAACCTGACTCTGAGAGACCCTATCTTGCTTCCACACGTGGGTGACCCACGTTCAAGGGAGGACATCGTTGGAATTCAAACAGCTTTAGAGAGCAACTTTCAGCCACCAGGATATTTCTGTGCTGGGGTAGCTTTTCCTCAGACAGACATCAACCAGGCCCGGGGGACACGTGACAAGACAAACTGGATTCCACGAAATCTACCAGCCCCCCGGAAGTTTGGTTTTATAAAGCGGTTGAAATGCTTTATCTTCCAAGGTGGCTTTAAAAAGTAGGCCACTGGTCCCGAGTCCTTAGGAGGCGCCAGAGAAGCAATGAGTATGAATTAATTACTCATCTCCAGAGCTTCTAATAAAATTGGTTTTTGGGGGGTTCTGTACGGATTTCTTTGGCCTGTGTTTTCTGAATGCTACCTTTGGGGGCTTCGTAATACTTTATGGATGGGGTGGAAGCCACTTATATCCTGTGGTTTTTGAGATTTGGGGAATGTGGGTCAATCCAATGCCATTTCTTAAGCTCCTGCCCTCTCACCATGCCACAGAGTTCATGAACATTTCTGGTATGGTTCTGTCCTGCCCTAGTCTCAAGCCGATTCTAACTGAGGATGGATCAACAACCTCAGGATTGGGGGGTACTAAAAGTCTGAGTAGGACACTGTTATTCAGGTAGTTCTGGTCCCAAGAAAGGGAGGTGATCATGGGCTGTCCTGCTAGGATTTTGCTGCCTGTGAACTGACTTCCTGCAAAATTCATCCCTACCCCTTCAAGACTCAACTATTTCCTACTGGAATATTTTATTGCGTTTCCAGGTCTACCATAGGACATGCTACAGTGAGTCATTTTACTTTGGTCAAGATTAAAATGCCTGACTCGATGGATTCAATCAATGGGTGTCACGTCTTCTCCATAGATAAATTTCAGCGGGTTGTGGCGCTGGTGGATCATGCCTGTCATCCTAGCTCTTCAGGAGGTTAAGATATGAGAATGGTGCTTTGAAGACAGCCTGGAAAGACAAGTTGGAGAGACACTTACCTCCAATTAACCAGTAAAAGGCGGGAAGTGAAAGTGGTAGAACAGGTGGAGAGCCAGATGTGGGCTTTTGAAAAAGCCAAGCCAGATTGCAGGCCCTGAGTTCAAATCTCAGTCTACACACACACACACACACACACGCACACTTTTTTTTGCATTTTATACACAGTGCACACTGAATATAATGACTCCATTTGCTCGCGCTTCCTCTATTTCTGTGCCCCACCTCTTTGCCCACCCCCCGTAACATGTTTCCATTTCCTGGCTGGGTTTTTTTGGGTGGGGGGGCTTGAACTCTGGGCCCGGGCGTTGTCCCCGAGCTCTTCAGCACAGGGCTGGCACTCTACCACTTGGGCCACAGCGCCACTTCCGGCTTTGGGGCGGTCAATTGGGAATAAGTCTCATGGGCTTTCCGGCCCTCCCTGGCTTCGAACCGTGATCCTCAGATCTCAGCCCCCGGAGCAGCTAGGATTCCCGGGCAGCCGGGCAGCAACTCAGAGAGGTCGGCAGGCAGACACAGGGCGGCGCGCAGACGCCGCGTGGGGAGCGCGCGCCAGTGCGCACGCGCGGGCCGGTCTCGCTGCCAAGTGCGCCTGCGCCGAGTTTGCGCGGGGAAAGTTCTGAAGCTTGGGGCACTCGAGGCGCCGCCGAGGCCCGTGAGGCGGATGGCGGCGGCGGCGGCGGCGGCGGGCCCTCCAGGATTCCGGAGGGATGAAGACGCGGTGCTGCTGCTGGAGAAAGCCCACTACCGACATGACCCGCACTGGCTGCTGCCCGTGGCCCCACGCCTCTGCCTGGCCTGCACCCTGGAGCTGCTCCCGGAGCAGGGCGTGTCGGTGCGGTGGCGTCCCCTTCCCCCCCCTCGCCCCCCCCCGCCCCCCCCCCCCCCGGCGGCCTGGGCGCGGGCCTTCGCCTCCAGACCTGCCCCTGCCCTGGGAACCCTGGCCCACTCGCCTTGCTCCTCTGGGCCCCCGGGGCCTGCCCCCTCACCTGGCGGAGGCAGCCATTGCTGCCCCAGACCAGGGTGCCCCGCAGGCTGTCCCTTTCCAAAATGAGGCCTCCTCCTCTCCTGCTATGGGAGGCTGTAAATTGCTGCCTTGGTCTTCATGATGGCAGTGATGGTAGAGGTTCTGGTCAGGCAGAAGTGGGGGGCGGGGTGTGCACTGGGAAGATCTTCCCTATGGGCAGAGCTGGCTCCAACATGGGCTGCTTGGACCCTCCACCCGCCTTTGCCATGAGTTCTTTCAGATTACTTTAACAGTCGTGGGAAGCGAATTCATAGCTTGGTGGTGGTGCTAGACTAATGGTTTTCTTTTCATCTCGTGTGTGTGTGTGGACACCATCAGGCTTGATTGCATTCTATTTATGTTTTTTTTTTTTTTTTTTTGCCAGTCCTGGACCTTGGACTTAGGGCCTGAGCACTGTCCTTGGCTTCTTTTTGCTCAAGGCTGGCACTCTGCCACTTGAGCCACAGCGCCACTTCTGGCCGCTTTCTATATATGTGGTGCTGAGGAATCGAACCCAGGGCCTCATGTATACAAGGCAAGTACTCTTGCCACTAGGCCATATTCCCAGCCCTCTACCACTTCAATCACACCTCCAGTCTACCTTTTTTTCTTTTTCCATCTTGGGGCTTGAACTCAGGGTCTAGGCACGGGGTCTCTTGAGTTTGCTCAAGGCTATCGGTCTACCACTTTGAGCCACAGTTTTCTGGTGGGTCATTGGAGATGAGAATCTCAGGGACTTTCCTGCTGGGGCTGGCTTTGAACTGAAATTCTCAGATCTCAGCTAGCTGAGAGTAGCTAGGATTACAGGTGTGAGCCACCACCACCAGGCTAAAAAGAGTGTTTTGTTCTTGTTGATCATGAGGATTGAACTCAGGGCCTGGGTGCTGTCCTTGAGCTTTTCTGCTCAAGGCCGGTGTTCCACCACTTTGGGCCATAGCTTCACTTCTAGGTTTTTGGCTTTGAACTGCAATCCTCAGATCTCATTTTCCTGAGTAGCAAGAATTACAGGCGTGAGCCACTAGTGCCTGAATAAAAGAGTGGTTTGGGGGCTGGGAATAAGGCTGAGTGGTAGGGTGCTTGACTCGTATACATGAAGCCCTGGGTTCAATTCCTCAGCATCACAAGTAGCACTGTGGCTCAAAAAGAAGCCAGGGACAGTGCTCAGGTCCTGAATTCAGGCCCCAGGACTGGGGGAAGAAAAAAAAAAGAGTGGTTTTGAAGGGTAAAGTGTTACGTAAGTATAAGGTATGAACTTGTCTATGCTCCCAATGGGGAGTATGGATCTTCATATACTCAACATCCAGTTTAGATGACACTTGCGTGTTATGTCGTAACTAGGGAATGATAGTTGTTTGAGTTCAGATTACCTAGACTTGGTTACTCCTGAATGTTTCTCTTCATCTTCTCAAAGTTGGTACGCAAAAAACACGTGCTGTCCTGCTTCCGAGATGCCTTTGTGAGGCACACCTCCTTGGTCATACAGCTGGTGGCTCAGGACCAGACAGTCTGCATCTACTTCATCAGTGTGCTTTTTGGTGCGTTCAGAAGGGAAACTTGGCATAAGTTTTGCATGTATAGCATGCCTGTTTGCTTTTGGGGGAATCTTAGGGAAATCGTTTTGGAAAGGTGATGTTTATATTGTAACAGTTTAATTTGCTAGCCTAACACTTTGTCATATGGTGGAGGTATGGCTCTCTTTCTAAGATATATGATTTATCTTATGGTAATGAGCCTTAGTATAGCTAAGAGTTTAATATAGCATGAGGAGGAATATGGATAATGCGTGATCTTTCAGAGTCTGGTTTAGATTTTGTGTACAATCAGAAGTCCTGAAAGGGAGTCTGCTGACCTTGGTGTGACCTTGATCAAGTTATTTTCCTTCTCCTGGGCCTTAGTTTCTTCACATATAAAGTGAGATGCACTAAATGGTATCAGGTCCTTTCTTTTAGTATGATTATATTATCTAAATGGAATGAGTTCTTTTGGACAGTAGGGCAGCTAACTTGTACTGAGTGCTTTTCTCTCTATGTCAGAGGCTTTTCAGGCTTTTAACTGCCAGAATGGTCTTTTAAGGGAAATAGGATGAGTCTCAAAGTTCAGGGAGATTATAACTAAGAAATTACTGAGCTGGAATTTACCCCCATCTGTTATAGACTCTAGAGAGCACAGTTTTTCTGCTGTGTTACTTTGATAGTTCTCATCTTTTTTAAAGCCAAAAAAGGTGTTTAAGGGCTAAGTGTAGATTTAACTAGTGCATTGCATAAAGCTGCTAGTTTTAGAATTCATTTGGCCTGTGAATTTTGTCTGTGTATTTGTTTCTCTTAAAAGAGAAATTAACTACTCTCTTCTTACTTTCTTCTGCTCCAAGGACTTTTATGCAGTGTGGAAGATGAGAGTGTAATTGATCTCTGTATTGAAGGTAAGGTAGAATTGTGGGTACCTAGTATTTGAATTGTAGTTCTCATTACTTGAGACTTGGTGAAATTGCCCACTTAGAGTAAGATAAGGAAAAATCAATTTGTTGTTCTTAAATAATTCTATATTTCTTTCTTGGGCAGCTATTCTATGCTGAATACTGCATGAATTTGTGATATATAAGAGGGTAAGATTTGGTTCCTGCCCTCTATGAATTTACAGTCTGAGGAAGAAATTGACTAGGTATCAATTAGAGTTGCTAAGTGCCCTTAGAAGCATACATAATAGTACTTAAATTACACTTCATATTGGTTTCTTGAGAGTTGTCTGCACACAAGTTGGTGGTTAAAGTAGTGGAAGTACATGTGTTTACATACTAATGGCTTGTAGAGGTGAGCATGTTCTTACTGAGACAGTGAAAACTCTGTCAGATCCAGAAGACAGACATACACACACACACACACACACACACACACACACACACACACCAAAACAAAACAAAAAACAAAAACTTTTAAAGAACAATTTAGGTAAATGGAGAAACAATGAAAAGACAAAAAAACAAACAACCAGGGCTGGGAATATGGCCTAGCATGCATGAAGCCCTGGATTCACTTCCTCAGCACCACATATATAGAAAAAGCTGGAAGTGGCGCTGTGGCTCAAGTGGTAGAGTGCTAGCCTTGAGCAAAAAGAAGCCAGGGACAGTGCTCAGGCCCTGAGTTCAGGCCTCAGGAATGGCAAAAATAAATAAATTCTTTAGTGATTCTCATACGCAGTCTGCGGTGAGAAATACTAATATAAAATGATAAAGAACCCTCCCCAAATCCTTTCATTATGTGCACACATAGTGTCATGGGAGAAATAGAAAAGGCTACCAATTACTGCAAGGGAATCGCTGCCATGCTCTGACTTTGAGTAGCGGGGCTAAGAGGTGAATTCTGGGTCAGGCGATACGTTCTGGTTAATAATAATAATGATAATAATAATGTCTCCTCAGTCATTATCCAGCTTACAACACAGCTGAAGCTGGAGCAGACCACCCATTACCTGTTGGACAAGTGCCACAAAGAGGTTGGTACATAATTGTAGGTGTGGGGGAGCAGCACAAGGGTTTGAACTAAAGGCTCATGAGGCAGGAGGTCTATCACTTGAGCCATGCCCCAAGTTCATTGTGCTTTAGTTATCTTGGAGATAGTCCCAGGCTGGCCTAGACTGTAACCTTTTTTTTTTGCCCGTCCTGAGGCTTGGACTCAGGGGCCTGAGCACTGTCCCTGGCTTCTTTTTGCTCAAGGCTAGCACTCTGCCACTTGAGCCACAGCGCCACTTCTGGCCATTTTCTGTATATATGGTGCTGGGGAATTGAACCCAGGGCTTCATGTATGGGAGGCAAGCACTCTTGCCACTAGGCCATATTCCCAGCCCCTTGTAATCCTCTTATTTACACTTCCCATGTAGCTGGGATGACAGGAAGTATGGGTTGAGATGAAGGCTGACTAACTTTTTGCCTAATGAGGTCTTGAATGTCAAGCCTCCCAATCTCTGCTTCCTAAATAACTGGATTTCTCACAGTCTTCAGATTCTGCTAGAGATAAGCCAAACTGTATTTTATGAGCAGGAAAGTCCATGAGACTCTTATCTCCAGTTAACCAGCAGAAAACCAGAAGTGGTGCTGAAGCGCTCAGGGACAGTGCTCAGGTCCAGAGTTCAAGCCCCACAACTGACCAAAAAAAAAGTTGATGTAAAATATCAGAATCACTATTTATTTTGCTGAAGGAAGACAAATGTTCATCTTACCATTAAGAACATTATTTAATTTGCGTGTGTGTGTGTGTGTGTGTGCGTCATACGTATTACTAGGGATTGAATGCAGGGCTTCACACTTGTTAGGGAGGTGCTTTACCACCTGAGCCATGCCTTCAGCTCCCTTTTATATTGGCTATTTTTGAGGTAGGGTCTCGCATTATGCCTGGACTGGCCTGAGCTACAATCTTCCCACTTGTGCTTTTCCATGTCACAGGGAATATTAGGCACATGCCGCTGCCCTCAGCCTTTGTATTTCCTCAGTAGCTGGGATAACAGATATACACCACTAAGCCCAGCCATTGGTTAACATGGAGTCTTTGAACTTTTTGCTCAAGATAACCTATGATCTCTGCTTCCCAAGTAGCTAAGATTATGGGTTTGAATGCCTGACTAATCATACATTATATTTGAATCGTATCACTGAATTATTTTGCATGCGATTATATATTGGATTTATAGTTATTATTGCTACTTATTATATTTACTTATTGAGCACTTGCTATTTGCTAGGCAGATAGATGATGTATATACAAAATCTGTTTTTTCTTTTTCTTTTTTTTTGAGATAATGTCTCACTTTGTGGCCCAAGCTAGCCTCAGATGGGTAATTCTCCTGCCTCACCTCCTAAGTGCTTTGACTATAGGCTAGAATACTTAGTTTATATGCAGTGTTTTTCCACCAGAGACATTACATTAGTTCCTGACTCATAGAAACTGTTTACTAATAGTAGCAATAATAATACCATATAAATGTGTGTATATATTATGTATGTAAATTGGTGGGGTTTTTTTTTTTTGGCCAGTCCTGGGGCTTGGACTCAGGACCTGAGCACTGTTCCTGGCTTCATTTTGCTCAAGGCTAGCACTCTACCTCTTGAGGCACAGCGCTACTTCCAGCTTTTTCTGTGTACTTGGTGCTGGGGAATCGAACCCAGGGCTTTGTGCATGCTAAGCAAGCACTCTACCACTAAGCCACATTCCCAGCCCTAAATTGATGTTTTATCTTTATAATGTTTCTCATTTTCATCCTTCAGTTTCTGGTTCTATAGGAAGCAAACTATGTCATTTCCTACCCCCCACCCCTATTCTAAGGATCAAACCCAGAGCCTCACATATACCCTTCAAGTACTCTACCGCTGAGCTTCATCCCAAGCCAAAATGGGCTAACATTAACTCATGTTCTAAGCTAGCTTCTGAGAACTCTGAGAGGAATTTGACTCAGGACTTCACAGTTGAATGGGGAAAACAGACATGTTAAGAAGCTGATGGCAAAGAGACATGCATAATATAGGCCTTGGTGTGGGTAGGGAAGATCTGACCTGATCCTAACTGACAGAGGAGTGTGCTCACTTTCTGTAGTTGTGCAGCACGCCCTCCATGAGAGGCAGCCTGGCCATCATGACTCTTCTCGGCAAGTTGGTGGATGCTATCCCTGCTCTGGCAGATGACTTTGTAATGGAGTATAGTAAGTAACCTGTAGGGAATAGTGGCCTAAACTTCACCTGCTTTGACCTCACTGCTGTCTGGGTGGCTCATTTGTTGTGTATGGCTGGGAAGTCATTATGCCATCACTTTTCTCTAGCCTTTAGTTTTCTTACCTGCAAATGCGTTTTATGTAGATCAATTTGAAAAAGTTAGTTCCTTGACTCTGGTCTTGTACTACCCCCCCACCACTCCCCACCTCCCCACCCCCCCACCCCATCCCACACTGATCTCTTTTTAGGTAGGGTCTTACTATGTGGCCCAGACTGGCCTTAAACTTATCTTCCTTCCTCAGATTCCCAAATGCTGAGATTACAGAAGTATGTCACCATATCTGGTCCTCCATTCACTCTTTCTTTATTTTTTCATTACTAAGAGTGAGCCCAGGGCCTCAGGGAAGCTGAGGATGATTTAAGCACGCTACTGCTTCAATCATGCTTCCAGACCTTTGGTTTTTTTTTTTTGGCCAGTCCTGGGCCTTGGACTCAGGGCCTGAGCACTGTCCCTGGCTTCCTTTTGCTCAAGGTTAGCACTCTGCCACTTGAGCCACAGCGCCACTTCTGGCCGTTTTCTGTATATGTGGTGCTGGGGAATCGAATCCAGGACCTCATGTATAGGAGGCAAGCTCTCTTGCCACTAGGCCATATCCCCAGACTTGTTTTTGTTTTTGAGATAGAGTCTCACTAACCTTGCCCAGGCAGGCCTTGAATTTTGGAGACTCCTGCTTCTGCCTCCTGAGTAGCTGGGATTATAGGCTTGTGATACCATGCTCATTTTAATACAGACTAATTAAGGCCCTACTATGACCTTCCTTTTGGGTAGAAAGAGGATATAGTACTTTTTTTACCAGGGAAATACTGATACATATGTTATAGGGGGTTTATCTAAGGGTTAAACCTTTAACTTTTCTGAACTTTTATTCCTTCCCTCTCTCCCTCCCTCCTTCCCTTTCTGCTCCCTCCCACTAGTGGTACTGCAGTTTGAACTCAGTCAGGGTCTTGTGCTTACTAAGCAGATGCTCTACACTTGAGCCATGCCATTAGCATTCATTTTCTCTTGATTAAACACTCTGAAAGCATTTATTATAAGGGAGTACAGGAAATTACCATCACATCCTCATTGGGGATAATAGTTGGAGTTTGATGTAGCAGATGACATTGTAAGATTTCTCCTCTGGTTGTTTTCTGATCAGGCAGCCTGATGGCGCACCTATTGAAAGGTTTGGTGTACCCTAATGAGGCGGTGCAATCTTCCATCTGCTATCTCTATGGGAAGCTCTATTCTTCACCAGTAGCAGCCAAGATACTTTCAGGCCATTTCCGGGAAAAGCTGTGCCCACTCTTCTTTTCTACCCTGGAGAGTGCCCAGGCAAAGGAGCTACAGATCAACTGCTTGGGTGAGACAATAGGGTTGGATAAAAAAAGGGGAGCAAGCTTTTTCAAGTTTTGCCTGAGAACTTGTGATACTGGCTTCTCTAGTTGCAGGGGTGGGTGGGTGTGGTAGTGGCACTTTTGGAAAGGTAGTAGAAGCCATAAATTTGGGAGGTCAGATGCAAAGGCTGTGTGAAAGATGCCTAGAGTTGGTGTGGCATCTTAACAGTGCTGTCTTTGGGAGGAAAGAAAGTGGGACACTCCCTCAGGCCATTACTGCCTGTATTTGCTGCCAAGTTAATCTTTATAACAGGCACATTCCTGGTCAGAAAAACCTCCCATGGCCCCCATCTAGCCTCCAGGGTAGAGTCAGGTTTCTCTGCTGTTATTTATGGCTTTATTTCTTTTCTCTCCCTTCCCTTTTCCCTTTAATATTGAATATTCTGATATACAGTGTTTGTCTACCTGTTAAATTATTTATTTATTTATTTATTTATTTTTTGGCCAGTCCTGGGCCTTGGACTCAGGGCCTGAGCACTGTCCCTGGCTTCTTCCTGCACTGCGCCACCTGAGCCACAGCGCCCCTGCTGGCTGTTTTCCATATATGTGGTGCTGGGGAATCGAACCTAGGGCCTCGTGTATCCGAGGCAGGCACTCTTGCCACTAGGCTATATCCCCAGCCCTACCTGTTAAATTATATGTTATATAGAATGCCTGGGTGGCCTCCTTTGACATCCGAATGTCAAAAGACTAGAATCCCTAACTTCATGGTCTTTCATAGTATAACTATTTCTCAAGTACCATTTCTGGTTGTTTTTTTTTTTTTTTTTTTTTTTGGCCAGTCCTGGGCCTTGGACTCAGGGCCTGAGCACTGTTCCTGGCTTCTTCCCGCTCAAGGCTAGCACTCTGCCACCTGAGCCACAGCGCCCCTTCTGGCCGTTTTCCATATATGTGGTGCTGGGGAATTGAACCGAGAGCTTCATGTGTAGGAGGCAAGCACTCTTGCCTCTAGGCCATATTCCCAGCCCTTGTTATGTTTTTTGCCAGTCCTGGGGCCTGAACTCAGGGCCTGAGCACTGTCCCTGGCTTCTTTTTGCTCAAGGCTAGCACTCTGCCACTTGAGCCACAGCGCCACTTCTGGCCGTTTTCTATATATGTGGTGCTGAGGAATCGAACCCAGGGCTTCATGTATATGAGGCGAGTACTTTACCATTAGGCCATATTCCCAGCCCCCTCAAATACCATTTCTGGACTTAACAACTTTTTTGTTTAATGGCTCTCAATTTCTTTCAGTTTCTGGAACATTGTTCCTACTACCTGAAATACTTCTTTCTACTTTTAGTTTTATCTACTTATCCTTCAGGTTCAACTGAAAATTGCTGATAGGAGCCTTACTCATCCCACAGTAGGCTAGATCTTCCTGTGTACTCTCAGGTGTCTGGAAATTCCTCTTTGTTCATTCATTACAATTATTAGTAGTCATTTGGGAGGTTTTAAAAAATTGATTTTTGCGACTAAAGGTATGGCTCAAGTAGTAGAGTGCTAGCCATGATCAAAAAAGCTAAGTAAGAGCTTGAGGCCCTGAGTACAAATCCTGATACCAGCACAAAAATAAATAAATAAACATTAAAAATGTTTTTATGAGATGGGTCCTGTTGTATTGCCTAGGTTGGCTTCAAGCTCTCAGGCTCAAGTACTCTTCCTGCCTCAGCCTCCTAAGTAGCTGGGTCTACTGGGTTATTCCACAATACCTGGCTTTGGGCGATGTATTTTTCCTTTCTTTTCTTCTCTCCTCCTCCTCCTTCTCTTCCTCCTCTTCTTTTTTTTTTTTTTTTTTTTGGTCTGAGACTGGGACTTGAACTCCGTACCTGACACTTTTGCTCATAAGCTAGCACTCTACCAACTGAGCCATGCTTCCAACTCCTAGGTGACTTTTTTGCCAGTCCTGGGGCTTGAACTCAGGGCCTGCTAACACTCTACCACTTGAGCCACAGCGCCACTTCCAGCCTTTTCTGTTTATGTGGTACTGAGGAATGGAACCCAGGGCTGCATGCATGCAAGGCAAACATTCTACCACTAAGCCACATCCTCAGCCCCTATTTTTATGACTATTTTTATGTTTGTTTCCCTTTCATTTGTCAGTCAGAATACATTTATTGAGTTCTGGTTGTGTGTCAAAAATTGTGCCAGGGGGCTGGGGATATAGCCTAGTGGCAAGAGTGCCTGCCTCAGATACACGAGGCCCTAGGTTCGATTCCCCAGCACCACATATACAGAAAACGGCCAGAAGCTGCGCTGTGGCTCAAGTGGCAGAGTGCTAGCCTTGAGCGGGAAGAAGCCAGGGACAGTGCTCAGGCCCTGAGTCCAAGGCCCAGGACTGGCCAAAAAAAAAAAAAAAATTGTGCCAGGACATCAGGCCCAGAGAGGCTAAGGAACTTGGTCAAGGATACACAGATAGGAAATGGCTGAGGAGGCATTTGAACCCCAGCTTCCCTGTTCTTACTCCATTTCGAGCTCTTCCATTAAATCAATGGAGGGCTATTTTTAAGTGCTATTTAACAAAAAAAATTGTGCTAGGTGATTGGTGATGTCGTAGTGAAACTGATATTATTCCCTTATAAAACTTAGAATTCATTAGGAGTGATTGTGTATGTCTAAGTTACTGTTGAATCCCATAGTGTCTACTATGGCACTTAGTAGGTTTTCATTAGATCCTTGTGGGAAGTCTGAGCGATAGAAAGCAAGTCAATGCTTAGGGATCTAACTATTCTTTATATCTACAGAAACCTGAAGTAGTATCTCGGGACTTGTTTTATGGCTGTAATGAGTGTATTCCCTGCCCTGTGCACTTCTCACCTCACTTCTCGACCTCTTTGCTTCCTAGGTTTGCTGAGGCAGCTGCTGAAGTATGACCTCTTTGTGTCCTTGCTCATGAACAAGTCTGTGCTGGCAGAAAGTGCTAAGACCATGCAGGAGTCACAAGGAGAGACCTCATTGCCTTTGGTGCTCAAAAAGGTAGTTAATGGGCCATGGATGTAGCTCAGTGGTAGAGCATATGCTTAGCATAGATGAATTTGTTTTGGTGATCCCAGCACCATAACAAAAAAGTAGTGGTCTTGTGATTTGTAGTTCTTGGGTTCAATAACAAAAAATCGCAAGTGTCTTCTGAGTACTTAGGATTTCTTTCTCTTCTTTCTTCCTTTCTCCTTCCTTCCTTTCTTCTTGCCTTTCTTTATCTTCTCTTGTGATACTAGAGTTTGAGCTCAGGGCTTTAAACTTGCTAGCGCAGGTACTCTATGACTCGAACCATGCCTAACCTTCTATTGTGAATTTTTGTGTGTGTGCTGTGGGCTTGAACTCAGCCTGTGTGCTGTCCCTGAACTTTTTTGCTCTACCACTTGAGCTACAGTTCCACTTCTGGTTTTCTTTTCTTCTTCTTTTTTTTTTTGCCATTCCTGGGCCTTGAACTCAGGACCTGAGCACTATACCTGGCTTCTTTTTTTGCTCAAGGCTAGCACTCTGCCACTTGAGCCACAGCCCCACTTCTGGCTGTTTTCTGTATATGTGGTGCTGGGGAATCGAACCCAGGGCTTCATGTATGGGAGGCAAGCACTCTTGCCACTAGGCCATATCCCCAGCCCCCACTTCTGGCTTTCTGATGGTTAATTGGAGATAGGAATCTCATTGATTTTCCTGCCCAGCCTGGCTTTGAACCGTGATCCTCAGATCTCAGCCTCCTGAGTAGCTAGGATTACAGGTGTGAGCCACTGATGCTCTGAGTGAATCTTAGCTCTTTATCTTTACCTTTACTTTTGAGATGCCTGAAAATGGAGCATGCATACTGTTTGCCCAATAGCCTCCTCTCTCATAGCTTAGCATGCTCCTTTCCTAGGCAAACACTAGGGCCATTTAGTAAAGGCAGTAAATATTCAGCCTCCCCCCTCCCTTTGCCTGGAGATGGCACTCCTTTGGGGCAGCTGTAACCATATAAGGCAGCAAGATCCCCTTAGAGTGACCTTCAGCTCCAGGACCCCTTATTTACCATTTGGGAAGCAGTCATAAGTCCTGGCCTGCCATGATGAAGCCCCTGGTCCACACATCCACACCAGGGTCTCCACCTCCTACCCTCTCCTAGCCCCTGTTGGTTATATAGGTCACCTCAGACAGTAGCCAGCACTTCTCTCTTATGAGAAGGGATCTTGTGGGTCCCTTTGCTAGCATTAAACCTTTCCTTTATTCTT
Organism: Perognathus longimembris pacificus; assembly: GCF_023159225.1. Taxonomy (NCBI): domain Eukaryota; kingdom Metazoa; phylum Chordata; class Mammalia; order Rodentia; family Heteromyidae; genus Perognathus; species Perognathus longimembris. Next base: position 5,295,285 of record NC_063161.1, on the reverse strand, counting down.
TATACCTGGATGCCTGTGTAGTTTTCTGGCAAAGTCTAATTTGCTCTAACACATAGAGCAACAGAAACAAATGTACTATAGATTTTTTAGGCATAAGCTTCTGTGCTTGGCATCGAAAGCCTTCTTTTTCTGGATTCTAAGCACTCCTCCAGCTTTAAATTGTCTCTTCCATTTTACTGCCCAGCATTTCAGCCTTCTGCATGTTGTTCTGGTCCTAAATAAGCTAGGTCATGCTGTCTTGCAGATGCTCTTCTCTCTGCTTCTACAGCCGCCTTTTCTCTTTAATCTGATTAAGCTTGAAACCCTAAGGATTTCCTTTTATGTAGGCTTCTTCAGGGAGAATGTGCCCATCTGTCATGTGCTTTTTCATCATATTGTGATAGACTGACTGGTGTCAATTAGTGTTCAGCTGTAGAGGAGAACTGTGTAGCATGAGGTGACTGATTAGACTTGGCTCCTTCTGCAGGAAGGAGGAGAAGCTCTGGTCAGAAGTGAGAAAGGGTTGGAGATGGATAAAAATCTAAAGCAAACTGCTTCCTGGGATGCTTGTAGAATAGTTCATGCAAGGGCTGGGGATATAGCCTAGTGGCAAGAGTGCCTGCCTCATATACACGAGGCCCTAGGTTCGATTCCCCAGCACCACATATACAGAAAACGGCCAGAAGCGGCGCTGTGGCTCAAGTGGCAGAGTGCTAGCCTTGAGCAAAAAGGAAGCCAGGGACAGTGCTCAGGCCCTGAGTCCAAGGCCCAGGACTGGCCAAAAAAAAAAAAAAAAAAAAAAGAATAGTTCATGCAAGGCCTGTATCTCTAAGCTAGAAAACCAATATCAGTTCCCTGTCTATGCTTATTTCTCTGGTGCCATCCTGGAATCTTTGTTAATGTATGGTTAGAATGAGCCTGGGCCTTGCAGTGGCAGAAGGACTTATGAAAAGGGGTCTCACAGTCCGTCCAAACTGCATAATGGAGGCAGAAACAGAGACAAAGAACATTTCCTGGAAAAAGGGAACTTGGTAGACTCAGGAATACTGGCCAAGAGGCTCTAATCTCCATCTGTATGAGGAAACTTTCCATTGACAACGCAGGATATTTAGGACTTTATTTTGCCATCACCTTGAGCAAGATGGAAACTAGAGGAGCAAGTGAGATACTTCTCTTGGTTGAAAACTTTAAGTATGGGAACAAAAAAGTAGCAACAGAGATAAATAAAGTGTCTTCTTTTTTTTTTTTTTTTTGCCAGTCCTGGGGCTTGAACTCAGGGCCTGAGCACTGTCCCTGGCTTCTTTTTGCTCAAGGCTAGCACTCTGCCACTTGAGCCACAGCGCCACTTCTGGCTGTTTTCTATATATGTGGTGCTAGGGAATCGAACCCAGGGCTTCATGTATATGAGGTAAGCGCTCTTGCCACTAGGCCACATTCCCAGCCCAAATAAAGTGTCTTGTAAGTTTGAAGTTATCTGAGCTACATAGTGAGACCTTATCTCAAAAAGAAAAAAAAGGAGGCCAGGCACTGGTGGCTCACACTTGTAATTCTAGCTACTGAGGAGGTTGAGATCTGAGGATCATGATTCCAAGCCAGGCCAGGCAGGAAATTCCATAAGACTCTTATCTCTAATAAACTACTCAAAAAAAGCTGGAAGTGGCGCTGTTGCCCACAGTGGTAGAGCAGAAGAGCTAAGGGACAGCACCCAGGCCCCGAATTCAAGTCCCAGAACCAACAAAAACAAAACATAACTTAAAAAAAAATAAAAAGTTTGGAAATGGAGGTAGCTTACGTGCTTATTTGTTCTGTTTTTGTTGCCAGTCTTGGGCCGTGGACTCAGGGCCTGAGCACTGTCCCTGGCTTCTTTTTGCTCAAAGCTAGCACTCTACCACTTGAGCCACAGTGCCACTTCTGGCTTTTTTCTATATATGTGGTGCTGAGGAATCGAACCCAGGGCTTCATGTATACGAGGCGAGCACTTTGCCACTAGGCCATAGTCCCAGCCCTGGAGGTAGCTTATGGGTAGAATGTCACCTGTGAATAAAAAAGCCAAGCAATGGCAGGAGGCTCAGAGTTTATGCTTTATCTCTGCCACTTTTCAGCTATGTGGCCAGAAATAACTTAACCCAAGACCATCCCTAAGTTTGATGATTTACAAAGAGGGCTCACTGGAGTTGATGTATGGTAAAACTCATGGCATTGACTTACTTACTTACTTAAAATGTTAAACAAAACAAAATAAAATGAGCAAAGGGAAAAGGCTCGTGAGGTAAGTGAGGTCCTGGGGAATATAGGCACAAGCTTCCAGGGTCTTTCCTGGTGAGCTCACAGCATGTACACAGCTCTTCTAGCAATTAAGCATGACAACATGTGAAATATATCCTCCTGGAGAAGTGCATTACATTTTCAGTGACCAGGGATTATATATATATCTATGTCTATATATGTCTCTATATATTTACATTAATTGATTATTTATTGTTAAAGTGATGTACAGAGGGGTTACAGTTTCATACATGAGGCATTGAGTACATTTCTATCAAACTTGTTACCTCCTTCCTCATTTTTCTCCTGTCTTCCCCCCTCCCCAATTCTCTCCCTCCATATCCATATATATATATATTTACTTATTTATATATTTATGTGTCCATCCTGAGGCTTGAATTCAGTGCCTGGGCACTGTCCTTCGCTTAACTGTTTTTCACTCAAGCCTGGCACTTTACCACTGAGCTCCCTCCAGATTTCCTTCTTGCTTTTTTATGGTCAATTGATTATAAGAGTCACATTCTATTGCCTGGCTGGTTTTGAACCAAGATTCTCAGCCTCCTGAGTAGCTAGAATTACAGGTATGAGTCACTGGTGCCCAACTAACTCTATTACTTTTTTTTTTTTGCCAGTCTTGGGCTTTGGACTCAGGGCCTGAGCACTGTCCCTGGCTTCCACTTGAGCCACAGCGCCACTTCTGGCCATTTTCTATATTTGTGGTGCTGGGGAATTGAACCCAGGGCTTCAAGTATACAAGACAAGCACTCTTGCCACTAGGCTATATTCCCAGCCCTCTATTACTTTTTATTTTATACTTTCTGAAACAGGATTTTGTTATGTGACCCAGGCTAGCCTCAAACTTGTGGTATTTCTGGTTGTTAACTCACTGATAAACTGGAAAAGTGAAGCTCCCTTGTTATGTCACATTATTGTTGTAAATATCAAAACTAAATGAAGGGGCTGCGAATATGGCCTAGTGGTAAAGTGCTTGCCTCGTATACATGAAGCCCTCTGTACGATTCCTCAGCACTACATATGTAGAAAAAAGCCAGAATTGGCGCTGTGGCTCAAGAAGTAGAGTGCTAGCTTTGAGCAAAAAGAAGCCAGGGACAGTGCTCAGGCCCTGAGTCCACGTCCCAGGACTAGCAACAAATAAACAAAACTAAATGAAGGCTGTGAAATTACTTTTTGTTAATGAAGCCTGTATATACTACTTGGTGATGGTTTTGGTGTTTTTTAAGTGCCATTGATAGATTTTTATATTGTATTCTTCATGCCTGCTAGGCAAGCACTCTATCCGGTAAGGCACATTCTCAGCTCTTCTATTGTATTCTTTCAATCTGTTTCTCACCTTGTTGTTCAGAGATACTTTTCCATAATGAATAAATGTTCTTCTTTGCCTCCTCCTTGTGCCTGGCCTGGTATTGAAGAGGAAGGATAAGGGATGAATTGGGCTTTTGCC